>NC_064857.1:2550197-3213947 GCF_024139225.1 Suncus etruscus
TTTCCTCTACTGACAGAGTCATATGCTGCTTCAACTCATTAAAGAATCTAAACATGTTAAAATTCACTCTTTGATAAAGATGATCTTTCCAAAATGACATTTGTTTAAAATAGCAATTAGATTCTAACTTTGGTAGTTGTAATAGTCATACAAGCTGATCTAATTATTTAAGTTGATTTATTAGAAGGGAAAAGGAATGTGACATGGCCTTTAGTCTTTTCAACATGTTCTCCTGTATGTTAGTGGTCATCAAGGAGCACGCCTATCTCAAAGGCGTTCAGTTCTGTTTGTTCAATTGCTATTCCTTTTATTTTTCTCCCACGGATGGAAAGCGAAACCTTTTTGTCTATCTAAAGTAGGACTCAGCCCCTGAAGAGAGACATACACAAAGCTGTAAAGCTCATACAAGACCTTCCAGTCAATCCTGGCACTGTGTTATTACTCTTAGGCCCTGAGCAGTAGATAAAGTTTAGCAAAAAGTGGCAGGAGTCTGGTAAACAGGTTCTCTGGCTCTCAAACTGTGACTGTCCAGCAGGAGCTACAGTCTCCTCACCCTCCAACACTTCAGCCAGCTGCTTTACATACCCCCAGGCCAACTGTCATCCTGTGGCAGTTACAAGGGGTGGGCTTCTGGCAACTGGCTGTAGAATGCATAGTATCATTCTCACTGATTCCATTGACTTCTGTCCTCAAAATGTTGCCTCAACACATTAAGGAATCTAAGCCTGTTAAAATTCATTCTTTGATAAAGATGTTCTTTCTAAAACAAGATTTGTTTAAAATTAAAATTAAAATCTCCAATTATTTTTTGTTGTTGGGTCACACCCGGCAGCACTCAGGGGTTCCTCTTGGCTCTATGCTCAGAAATCGCTCCTGGCAGGCACGGGGGACCATATGGGATGCTGGGATTCGAACCACTGTCCTTCTGCATGCAAGACAAATGCCCTACCTCCATGCTATTTCTCAGGCTCAGATTCTTTTTTTCGTTTTGTTTTGTTTTTGTTTTGGGGCCACAGCTGGTAATGCTCAGGGGTTACTCCTGGCTATGCGCTCAGAAGTCGCTCCTGGCTTGGGGGACCCTATGGGACACCGGGGGATTGAACCGAGGTCCATCCTAGGCTAGCACAGGCAAGGCAGGCACCTTACCTCTAGCACCACCTCACCGGCCCCTCAGATTCTTAATAGTGATATCAGAGACCCTTCATGAAACTTCATCTGACTAGTTGTGCTGAATCATCCATTTATTCTTCCATCTCTAAGTTCAGTCAAGACTATTTTTGCCCACAATACTTAGTTTGTTTCTTTCCATTTCCACTCTTTATAATTGTCCATCCTTTTTCTTTGGTTCAGTACTTCCTTTACTACTGCTTTACTCAAACTATCAAGCTACTTCTTCCATTCAGAGATGCTTTGTCCTTTTAAGCTTAATTCTTTTTGTTTGTTTGTTTGTTTTGTTTTTGTTTTTGGGTCACACCCGGCAGTTCTCAAGGGCTCCTCCTCTTCTCCTGGCTCTATGCTCAGAAATCGCTCCTGGCAGGCTCAGGGGGACCATGTGGGATGCTGGGATTCAAACCACCATTCTTCTGCATGCAAGGCAAATGCTCCACCTCCTTGCTATCTCTCCAGCCTCTTATGCTTAATTCTAACCCAAACCTTTTTATCCAGAGAGAACACTCATTTGGGGGATGGGTTGGGCCACATTCAATAGTACTCAGTGAATACTCTTTTATCTGCAGTCAGGAATTACTCCTCAAGGGACCATATGGGATGATGGGGACTGAACTAGGTTGGGCTTGTGGAACACTGTACTACTGCCCTACCATTTGTACTATTTCTCCAGCCCTGAGAACACTCATTTTAAACATAATTTACAATACTTTGAGATTATGTTCCATAATATATATATATATGTATGTATATATATATATATATACCTTCTTTCCAATAATTTCTGATTTAAGTTTAAAGTTTTATCTCCAACTTAACTACCATCTTCTTTGTGCATTTCAAGTGTCCTTAGAATCAGAGGCCATCTTTCATTATATAAAAGATTCACAGCTTCAGAGGTATTGGATAGAAGAGACAACCAAACAGAATTGTACTTGGCAACATCCAAAAGAAGACAAATAATATATACTATGGAGATGTGGTGCAACAGTGAAATAAAAACAAATGTCTGTACAACCTCATGTGTTGTACAGACTCAATTAGGTTCTGTATTCTAAATGTGTTTGTCAATCAGTGAGTATTTATTGAATGCTATCCCTATGTCAGACTGTGATGCTGAGTGCAGGGAGTCCATAAGGCTGATCGGAGTGCAAAATGGTGGCCACTGAGAAAGTTAGTCTCCGTTTTGGGAGACCTGAGGACATTACAACCTGAAACTAACACTGATGTACAGATAAATTTTGAAAAGAAAGAAATACATTTTGAAAGAAAAAATCGTAAATGGAAATATAGACAGGGTCTCTGGTAGGTAGGGCAAATTGATTAAAAGTGCTAAGAGGGCCAGAGAGATAGTATAGTGGGTAGAGAGATAGTATAGTGGGTAGTACTATATTACCTTGCATGCGGCTTTTAACCAAGTACTTTAATTTTATTCTTTTTCTCCCACTTTGGTCAAAGTTCATGGAACTAGTTTCTTCACTCAATATTGTGCATATATAAGAGAGTCTCATCACATAATGAATATGATAATAAAACATTACAAAGTAGAAATGAGCAATTTAGGTTTGGGGATTAAATATCATACCAATTTTTCCAGTTATCTTTTCAAAAGTGTAATTTTTTGGATGGTCAACCAACTTTATGAAAATTAATTTGTTAGACTTTTCTTTTGGTGGTAAGAAAATTGGAAACATCAAGCACTGACTACATGGTCTGTCTGAGGAAAATGGCAGAGACATCACAGACATGAAACTAGAAGACAAACATGGGCCCAGATGAAGGTTGTGCATACTCAGCTTACCACTGAGGCAGCCATTCCAAGTGGATGTTTTGGAGAGAGAGTCTGCACAGCAAATGATGAACAGACACACAGAACTTTATACAGAAGCCCTGAGCAGTAGTCACCTACCCTACTTTCTTGGCATCATACACATCCCTGAAATCTATGTCTAAGACATTCACTTCTCGAACAATGGAGCTGGTCACTCCAAGAAATGTGGTCCAAGAACACCATACTCTTGAGTAACGTTCACCAAGAGAAGAGCCAGAAACTTGGCCCCACCTTGGTCATACACCATCTTACACTCAGGATGCCAGCCTCTAGGAGAAGCTGGTCCAAATTATCTCAGCACTCACCCAAGCCACTGTATTTGAAAATGGAGACTTCTTGAGTGTTGGCTTGGTATTAACCTGGAAAAAGGGTGCACGAACACAGGACACCACATAGAAAAGGATAACAGAGTGCTTTTAGCCATCATCAGGTCATCAGGACTTTGATATCTTACACAAAAATATAAGTCATTTGTAATATTGGTCCACAAATTGTTTATAAAATAAAGAAATCTGCTTCCGAGAATAGTTGAATTCAGACTCTAGTACTTAAATAATACTTCTACAATTTAATATGGTCCCTTTCTTTCCAAACGCTCCACTTTTGTGGAGTCCTTGAAATGTTCAAATTGTTGCTCAGTGCTCTGGAAATGGAAAGGAACAATTTTTTTGATTGCTTTCAAAGGATTTTTAATACAGATGACGATTGTAAAACCTTGTCATTTGGCTGCTTCTGAACTGAAGTGCCCTAAAAAGCACAGTAGGTTTCTCATAGCCCAGAAGCTTTCCTGTGTCTCATTTTCTTTTAGTGATGATTTTAGACAGACAATCCTTACTTTCATTTTTTATTAAAATATATTCTCTTCCTTTAGTTTTATTTTATATCATAAAAATTGCTTTATTTTATAATAGGTTATTTCTCCTAGTTTATATCATCTATATCATACCCACTCTAAAATTACTAATATACATTTGAGAATGAAATTGTCGGTTATTCACCTATGCTCCAAAAAGCTTATATTAAAATATTTTAACGCAACACCAATAGGATAAGACAACAAATAATCTCTTAAATATAAACCAGCCCAATAAATCACTCTTTTTCTTTCATTTGAAAAAATAATCGATTAAAATGTATCCTCCCTGCCTCCGACTCGAAAAATAATGGCAGAGGAACATTTATTTTTCTTTGCTCTTCAAATTTGTCTTTTAGTAGTTGAGAGCAGATGAAATCTTTTATCACTATATTTAGTTGCCAACCAGGCAGGTCGTTGCCATGGCAACTGCTGCACCAAGAAATGTGAGCAAGGGAGGTGCTACATGCTCCTGGGCGGTGCTTCCCCAATGTCAGCCAAGTGAGATTGAAGATGCTGTCCAGTCCAGGCTGGAACCTGGCCACTCTGTGCCCCTGCAGCAGGCAGAGTTTGGCCAATTGGGCATAATGCCACCCTAGTGAGCTGAAGGCCAGGAAACTGAAATGACAGAGGGGAGTTGGTTAGAAATGGTGTTCTGTTCCTCTCTGAGTCCAGGCTCTCCTCGGATCACCAGTACCGCACCTTTGACTGTGAAAAATCTCAAGTCCCCAGGATATTGCAGACACTAGCTTTGTAATAAGGGCTGAGTGAAATAGGTATATCCCCTTTTGTTTGTCTTCCATGTTCTTCCTACACCCCTTGATCAGACAGATCACATAGTCACAATTTCTGACCATATACTTGTCCTTTACGCATACCAGTTGAGCTACTAGAAACTGAGATAGAGAAGTGAAGAAGGTAACTGGGTTTCTTATATTTTTGGACTCTAAATTTATTGTCTGAATGGACCTGGAGAGTCAGGTTAGCAGGGAGGCATTTAGTTTGCATGCAGCAAATTCCATTTCAATGCCCGCCACCACATAGGGTTTTCTAAACACTTCCAAGAGTGATCCCTGAACTCAGTGTAGCATAGGTTTTGTTACCTAATAAAAAATAAATCAACTTACTGGGAGAGAGATGGATATTATGATCTGAGAGTATATACCAACTATTCGTAGATAGTGCTATATGCAGCTTTTCAGATAGAAGGGCCTAGGAAGAAATACAAGTCTAGTGTGATGCATGGAATAGTGAGGAACTGGAATTAGAAATCTTAGAATTCCAGACTCTGTGTGTTACCTCTCTGCTTTCCAGGATCAGCCATATCTTAAGCACTGCTCCAAATGACTGGTAGTATGCAGGTAGTGATCACACAGGAGATCTGAAAGGAAGAAGATTTTCTCACCAGATAACCACATCATTTCTCTCCTTTCTCAAGTACACCAGCTCATTGGGGCTAAGGTAGAAGCCCAAGAGGACACTGGAGCCCTGGATGCTTGCAAAGATGACCCAGGCCTTATGGAGGGCCCAGGAATGACTGGCTGCACCATGGAGGATTGCACTGAATCCCCCAAATCCCTTCCCTTCCTGGTCTTGGGACTTGGGAAGCCAGTATGGCCAACTATATTATGCCATCTGCACTGAGATAGTGTCAAAGCTGAGGTCACTCTAGAAATACTCTTCAGCCTCTCTTATCTGGTTGCAGGTTTTTCTTTCGTGGGACTTAGTAAAAGTTTCCTTCCTGGTATTTAGAGATCTTGAAGACTGCCAGGGGAGATAGGCTGGGCAGGAGTAAGAGTTACTGGCTAAAACCTTCCACTTCTGAGCTCCATGGAACCCTAGGTTTTCTTCCTTCCTAAGAGGTCTTTTCTCTCTTCCATGAGAAACCCTCATTTCCCCTGGAACTCCAGTAGTCTCTCAAATACAGAAATAGTCTTACATCTGGGAATTCAGTCAAGGGGTTCTTTGAATATTTACACATTAAGCTGTCAAACAATGCACATTATACATGCAAACTCAGTACACCAAGATGCATACGTCCTGGTGTGTCTCAAAAGAAATAGAATCTTCCAGATTTAATCAATTGCTTTTTCTTCTTGTCTGGTTACAGCAGAATTGAAAGCACTTGGGAAGTTCTGCTTTGCCACTCTTGGTATCTAAACTGACCTAACATGTATAAAGGTCTTAGAAAAGATCATTTTATTGGTAAAATAAAGACTTTCTTTGAGTCTGAATCTTATCATAAAGGCTGTAGGAGAAATAGAGTGTGTTATATGGTACCATAGATAAACACTTCTTTTTTTAACCATACTGCATATATTCTTCCTGAAGCATATAAATAAAAATTAAGTCATTTTCTTTTAAAAGCGGATCAGGGGCAACTGTAATATTATAGCAAATAAGGCACCTGCTTTGCATGTGGAGAACCCTGGTTCTCTGCCCCACACCACATTTAGTTCCTTGAATTAGGTAGGAGTGCTCCCTGAGCACAGAGCCAAAAAAGTAAGCTTGAGTACTGCCAGGTTTGGCCCGAAAACAAAGATAAAATAAATTAAGGGGAATCAGGCATGGAGGCAGGCTACATCCATGGAGACATAGTTGTGGAAACAGGAACTATGCTTTTTAGATAAAATATAATTTAATTATTACGGGCCCAGAGCAGTGGTGCAGCAGTAGGGTGTTTGCCTTGCATGCAGTTGACCCAGAACAGACCATGGTTCTATCCCCCAGCATCCCATATGGTCCTCCAAGTCAGGAGCAATTTCTGAGTACATAGCCAGGAGTAACCCCTGAGCGTTACCAGGCGTGACCCCAAAACAAAAACAAATATAAATATAATTTATTTTATATGAACTTGTTATCAAAAAGGATTTCCTTCCTCCTTTTTTAGAGGCTAGCCCTTAAAAGAAAACATTTCTTCTCTCTGTCTCTCTCTTCTATCTCTGTCTCTGTCTCTATCTCCGTCGCTGTCTCTCTCTCTTTTGATTTTTGTGTCACATCCAGTGATACTCAGGGGTTACTCCTGGCTGTGTGCTCAGAAATCGCTGCTGGCTTGGTGGACCAGATGGGAGCCTGGAGGATCGAACCGCAGTCCGTCCTGGGTTAGTGTGTGCAAGGCAAACTCCCTGTGCCACCGTTCTGACCCCCTCTCTCTTAATGAGAGTCCAGAAAACCCAAGATGTGCAGCAACCTTCTCACAGGATATTCTCAACTACCAAGATGACGCTCTACTAACTCAGATGTGGTGGAGTCCAAGCAAGGACACAGTCTCTTTGTTTCTTCACTCAGTACACCTTCGTTGAGCTCCACTGGCTAGATTATTTTTGTTTATAGCATTGTTAATAAAATGTCCTCAAGATAGTTTGTAAGAAACAAATGAGATAAAGTGGCTTAACAATAATTCCTAGCTCTAAAAGGTTGATAAATAATGCTTTTTTCTGTTCGTTTTCATTCCTCTCCTGTTGCATTACCAAGTGTTTGCTGGGCATTATTCTTTTAAATGTGGCACTACCAAACAGCTGGCTAGTCTTCTTTCCAATGGCCTTCCTATTTGTAAGTGATTATAATGTTTTTGTATAATGTTTGCTAGGGATTTTACAATAAAGCACCCAAAACAGCAAATATCATGCATTTATTATTTAAATTTAAAAATATTTTGGTTTGAGTGCCATACCTGGCTGTTCTCAGGTCTTCCACCTGACTCTGCACTCAAGGATCACTCCTGGTAGGGCTCTGGGGGGGGGGGGGACACCATCTGGGGTGCTGGAGATCAAACCCAGTTTGTTTGCATATAGGGCTGTATTACCACTCCAATTCTACCATAATTGTCTCACAGTATGGGAAGTTAGAAGTCCTGAATCAATATTATTTCATCTAAAAATTGGAAATATGTCCTTGCTCCTGTCCTCTTTTTTTCTTTTGTGGAAATCTATTTTCAGGTTAATATAATATTCTCCCTTTATGTGTCTTCATTCCAGAATGGCTACCTTTTAAAAGAATTAGAACCACCCTAAGGATCTCCTGTGATTTTAAGTGATTATAATTTCAATGTTGCTATTTCAAAACCAGAAGTATACCCCGAGGACCAAATGGTGTGGTCTAAAACCAACCAAAAAACAGCAAGAACAGTGATGAACTAAAGAGATGGAAGAAAAATATTTGAATCGGGCCCGGAGAGATAGCACAGCGGCGTTTGCCTTGCAAGCAGCTGATCCAGGACCAAAGGTGGTTGGTTCGAATCCCGGTGTCCCATATGGTCCCCGTGCCTGCCAGGAGCTATTTCTGAGCAGACAGCCAGGAGTAACCCCTGAGCACTGCCAGTTGTGGCCCAAAAACAAAAAAACAAAAAACAAAAAACAAAAAAAAAAGATATTTGAATCACTAAAGGGAATCTATCATTAGCAATGTAAAAGAGAAATGTGACAAATGTAATTCCTGGAAATATCAATGGGTTATAATTGAAATAGAAAACCCTGGAGATACAGCAAGATTTGGAGACTAATGGCATGAGTTTGATCTCAGTAAGATTGAGCTTGAGATGCCTCAAGATACTCACAATTGGTTGATAATGGCTGGATATGCTAGCTGGAGCTCAGAATAAATATGTGGGATACAATTGCTTAAGCAGTATTTGGTTTGAAAATGTAGCCAATGGTGAATAAGTATCTCTAGAAGAGAGTTCAAAGAAACAACAGAAGGTCTATCCCTGAGAAGTACCATTATTTTATGGTTTAAAGGGAATGGTTAAAGACAGGAGATTTGGAGGGCCATAAGTACATGTAGATACTTCTCATTTCAGGTCAAATATGAAATGAAAAAAAAATGCTCTTTAGAATAATAAAAAGTAGCTTGAGGATTTAGTGAGAAATGTTTTGTGAACTTACTTTCAGGGCAGGGTTCCTTGCGTTGCCACCTTAAGATCAGATGAAACCAGAAGACACCCCATGTCACCCAGACTTAGACATAGTAGCTGTACAAAAACCAGAATCTCTAACTACAGAAACCTGACGGTGACAATTGTGACTCTGAAAAACTTTTACTGGGACCACAGAGAAACACTTTGCCTGGAGTCTGTAGTTGGTCTTATGCCAGGATGGTTCAAGGTACTATTTTGCTGTTTTTAGGCCAAAGGTGTTTCCTTTCTATTTCCCTCATATTTTGCTGTGCCTATGCAAACATATAAACAAACAACAACAAAAATCTTGTCACACACAACTTTTTTAAATTGTATTTTTTTAAATCTCTTATCTTTTATATTGGGAATCCCATCCTTTCTCATGGAACTATGGGGCATGAATTACTTTATTTTATCATGTATTCTCACATATTTCTATAAAACTAAGAAGAAAGGATCAAGGAAAAGCCAAGTGGCCTGGGATACATAGGCAGACAAATAAATAAGAACAGAACTTAATATCCAAGCCAAAGTCAATGATAATAGAATCAAGGTACATAAACTTGAACAATCTAAACTTAAAAGGACCTGTTATACTGGCAGGCCAGGGCACAACGGGTGGTGGTATAGGATGCACTCTGGTGGAGGGAGATTGACTACCAGTGGTGGGAAGGGCCCTGGCTCATTGTATAACTCAAATTAAACTATGAAGGATTCTGTTGATCACAACTGTTTCAGTAAAATAAAATAAACAAAAGGAAATGTTTAGGGGATGATGGATGGGAGCAAGAGTGAGATACAAGCCACTTAACGAGACTGGGACCTAAGGAAATAGGTGAAACAGAACAGAAAAGAAGGGAAAAGGTTTTTAGAAGAAATGTAAAATTGTTTCAAAAGGAATGTCTAGAGAGTAAAGCTCTTTTAGATCTCATTTATGTGATTTAGTTAGGGGAGTTCAAATGTAGATGGCGAATGATAGGACTGGGGGAGGGCGGGGGGGGGGGGGCGGAAACGGTTGATCAGGCCAGTTTCCTGGGGATCAGAACACTGGCTCTGGATTATTTTTGTATTAAAGGAAGAGTGCTGCTAAAACAAATCAGAAGAAATAAAAAGGCTGTTTATAGACACAAGCATTTGATCAGTTTGGAAGTAGAAAAGTGAAGTAAATGAAGGTTTCAACTTTTTTGTTGCTAAATTTGTAACAAACTTGGCTTGGTGGAGAGGAAGTTGGGTGAGTTTGTATATTGGAGAAAAGCTGAGAAAGAGATGATGAAGAGAAGAAAATGATAAATGCAACATAGGGTGAGCATTAAACTAAATCTCACCCTTCTCTTGGCACCAATGGGCTGTCCATCCCCAACTACAAACCCCTTCTCATTCTCAATTTGTCTCTGACTGCCCCTCTCTCTCCTTTTTTTTTAATTCTTTGTGAGGTCACAGCAGGCGGCGCTCAGGGGTTACTTCTGGCTCTGCGCTCAGAAATTGCTCCTGGCAGGCACGGACTGGGGGCGGGGGGCAGCGGAGATCATAAGGGATGCCCAGATTTCAACCACCGTCCATTCTGGATTGGCTGCTTGTAAAGCAAACCGCTGTGCTATCTCTCAGCCCCGTGCCTCTGCCTCCCTTAATTTCTTATTCTCGGTATCAGCAACTGAGTATTCTGGCACCTTTAATTCTGGCACTTAAATTCCCAGTAAAACGAGAAAATAAAGTTCTTGGTAGAGTCCAGTGGTTAGGGTGCATGCAGTAGGAACCTACCTAGTTTGATTTCGAGTACCACATAATCCCTAAGCATCTCCAATTGGAGCCCTGCAGACCACAAACATATCTGGGTTGTGCCAGGTTTCCTAGGCACTTCAAGACCTGATCAGCACCACGTGCTTTAGTTCTTGCATAGAACTTTCTGCACAGTTTGGCCTATGGATTACCTGAGCAACTTTTGGGGCAATCTCCCAAAATGATAAAGTAAAATTCTGTAGTTTGAGCCTTTCTTCTTTCATTCACCATTTTGTCCTGGAAACCCAATTAACCCCACCAAGTCAGACTCTAGTTTCAAGTCCTAGGCTCAACTGACTGTTATGCATTGGGGTTTCCTATGATTCTCTGCCACTTTGATAATTTACTGAAATTATTTAGACTTTGAGAAAACATGCAAAATTTTTAGATTATTCCAAACACTAACACTACAAAACAAATGGAATGCAAAGGGAGAGATGGTAGTAAGGCTGAGGAAGGGCTCTCATGCCCCACTGGCCATGCCATCTTCTCAACACTTCTACAAGCTCACTATTCTGGCTAGTAGCAATACTCATTATTTGAGGAATTTTAATTGGCTGTCAGATGGGCTATTTTGATAGTATTCAACCTTCAGCATCTCTCCACTGCAGAAAGTTTTGAGAACTAAGTGAGTTGTCTTGGGGATGGAAAAGTCTCATCATGCATTAGTCTTTCAGGATTGCAACTCCCATTCTGAGATTTTCAGAGTCCTCAGGAGTCAAACTATTACATCAAACTCAGGTAGGGTTGGAAGTAATTAATTATGGGTAACAAATGATGCTCCTTTCAAGGGTTTTAGACATATGTACCAATAAGCAGTGACAATGAAAGACCTTATGTCCAGCCTTTGGATGATGAACATGGATGGACAGCTTTTGAAGGAACACCTATGTTTCTTTTTCTTCTCCAAACTCTTCTCCAATTGATCGATTCAGTCCTATAATGGAACTGTGGTGTATATAGCAGCTGTTATATCTCCCACATTGATCTTATGAAAAACTTATTCTATTTTTATTTTATAATGAACTCAAATAATAATATTTTATAATGAACTTAAATAATATTTATAATTATTTCTATCATTATTTTGCCAGGTTCATTAGGGATATCTTTTCATAGTAGCCTATACTATTTAATATGTTGAGTCAATCCCATGGAACACATAAATAAATAAGAGGAAATGGACTGAATTTTTTTATGTTATTTATTTTGTTTATTTTGTTTGTTTGTTTTTGGGTCACATCCAGCAGCGCTCAGGGGTTACTCCTGGCTTTGTTCTCAGAAATTGCTTGTGGCAGGCTCAGGGGACCATATGGGATGCCGGAATTTGAACCACTGTCTGTCCTGGATAGGCTGTGTGCAAGGCAAACGCCCTACATCTGTGCTATCTCTCTGGCCTATTATGTACTTTTATTTAACTGATTTTACTTCTGTCAGTAAAATATTCATCATGAAGATGTTTTAAAAATTAGATAAAATAATTTTATTAATTTTTGCTCTGTTGCTTTAAAAATATATATGCATTTGCAACTCATTTTCATTTCTATTTCTTTGTTTTCTGTGTCCAAATATAAACTGTTATTTGACTTGCTAGATATAGAATGATTCCTTTGTTCACTCTGCATCAGTGTCTGGGCAACCACAGATAAAAACCATGGACTGACTGAGAGAACAAGTTGGAGGATCCACACTTAGTTCTGACATTAAAATATATATATATATATATATATATATATATATATATATATATATATATATAAAATATGTGTACATGTATATAATAACAAAACCACACCAATTTTTATTCAAAAATTGAATACTTCAAAATTGATCAAAAAATGTCTTTTAGTTTTTTGTCTAATGACTTTTGGATGTGAGTTTCTATAAAAGACAATAGGGGCTTAGCCTTCAGGAGAAAATATGTACAGGTGTTTATCTTGAAAAGTTTAACAACCTTCCTGTGATTTCCTCTCCTCCTAATGCAGACTTCCTTTCTCATCTCTGTCAGGATCGTCCATTCTTGCAAACAAAGTCTGTCAAAGCTTAGCGCACAAGATGTGACGCAAAGGGCTTTATCACGTACTTTGCATTTGGGAAGCACTCAGGACATCCCCAGACCTGTATAGTCTTCCAAGCATTACCAGGTTTAGCTTTGGTGTCACTTTTCATCTCACCCCACCTCACCCCTGAAAAATCAGTCCCAAACATTGTTGTTTCAGCCAGAACCTTGATCATCAGGGTTAGGTTCTCAGGCTGAATGAGGAATGACCCCACTACCAAGGCGATGTTGGGGATGGGACCCTGAATAATAAGAAGAAAGGTTCACATGAAAACACAGCTAGCTGATTATGGATGTTGTGCTGCTGCCCTTCCACCTTCTGCTCAGAGTGGAGAAGTGCTGGTAGGCAAAGAGTTCCATTAAGCTGCTGATCTGAAGACTAACAATTGATTGGGTATCAATGTGTCTTCATATCCTTCTACAGAGTTCTACTGCATCAATCTACTGCTCAGAGAGCCAACCCGGTAGAAATAAACCTGTTCTACAATTTTTGTCCTCAATCCTCGGACCTACTCACTTTTGCTGGAACATCTTTTTAAAATCCTGTTGGTTTCTAGTAAGCAAAACCAAAGAACCTGGAGTCTAAGGAATGGTCTTAGCTTTTGTTTGTATTAGCCAATAGACTTAGAGTTTTGTTTTCATGGGTAATGACACGCATCACAAATCTTTAAGCTATTTTCTCAACCAAACCTCAATATTAGAAGAGTGGTAAATTTATGACACGCTCTCAGCATATAGTCTATATTTTGCAGGAATAGCTTTATAAATGATTGCAATTAACTTGTATATGATAACTTTAATCAGCCACATTTTTAAAATTTGGATAATTGTTCATTTTCTTATGTTACGCTGGTGAAGGGAGAGGTGTTCATTTTATGACTGAAACCCAACTACAATTATGTATGTAATTATGGTGCTTAAATAAAGAAAAATTTTAAAAAAAATACTATTTTGTGGACAAGAAAGTTTTGCTCCATGAGGTTAGCTTATATAATAGAATTCAGGCAAGATTTTTTTTTCAAATTTACAACTCCATTTTAAGTCCAGAATTATGAATAGCTTCTGCAGCATCAAGTCAGTCAACAGTGAATAGCACTGGGAGGTCATACTCACATTTTCATTTCTCTTTCTATTATTTAAATTTCAAACTGCTCAAAACTATCTTCAGTGAATTATATGTGACTTTCAAGTGAAGGTGAACTGTGCCCCACCCTCAAAGATCCTGTACTTAATATTTTCAGTGCAGGAGTAGAAAACTAAAAAATATTTAATCGCTAGAATAAATGTTTTACTAGCTACAAAAATGTTTTAGTAACTAGAAAGCTTTTTTTATTTTTTTATTTTTTAGTTTTGTAGTCATTCTTGGCTGTGCTTAGGACTTACTCCTGGCTCTGCTCTCTGGGATCACACCTAGAGATCAGGGGACCAAACCCAGGTTACCTGCCTATAAGACAAGATCCTTCCCCATTGTACTCTCTCCTGCCTATAATTAGAAACCTTTTGACTATGTCTAGTGTCTATGTGCCACATATCTTTGCATCTGTATGTGTCTATGTGTCTTTATGTCTGTGTAACTTCTTAGATTTGTGAAATGGGGTAATTGTTAACTCTTCTAAGTTTGTGTAAACTCAATGGCAAAACAGAGAAAATAATATCAGCTTTACAGGGATATTTAAGGATTGGCTAGCAAAAATATGTACTCCTGTATTTAATATGTATTTATTCATTTTAGCTCTCCCATTTCTCCCATGAATATGTTTTCCTAGTAATATGAAGTAGGAAATGTTAGATGAAAATGTATAAATATTATGAACTTGGAAGCAAACACTGTCTATTTTTGTGGTGTATATTCTGCCTAAAAGCTAGAGAAGCTCATATAATAAGTATCTACACTGATTCTAAAGTCACCTCTTCCAAGGGAGTTCTGGGAAATCCTTGCATTCAGTGGTCCTCAAACTATGGCCCTCGGGCCACATATTGTATTTGTATCTGTTTTGTTTCTTCATTGAAAAATAAGATATATGCAGTATGAATAAGAATTCGTTGATAAGTTTTGTTTTTACTATAGTCAGACCCTCCAATGGTCTGAGGGACAGTGAACTGGCCCCCTGTTGAAAAAGTTTGAGGACCCCTGATAGAGTATTATCTCAGAGAAACAGTGACTTGGACAGAGCAAGTCATACATGCTCCTTTTAGAAAGGGACTTAAAATGGTCTTCACATAACCTCTTAAATTAATCTCACAATGAAGTTGGAACTTTCGACTCACTCACCTTAGTCATCTGCCTTAACTAGAAAGAGAATTTCCTCATGTGCTGGTGAGAAATCCATCCTTGTCCTTCACGAGGAAATACTTTTCAAGTGGATTTGGGATCAAGCTGTTAACTCTGTTTCTGTCCATGCTGGATGCAAGAAAAGAAAGTCAAAAAAAAAAAGAAGACAAGACCTCGACTGGCACTTGTAAATGGCTTAGATCAGAAATATAAAAAGTAGCACTAAGAAATCACAGATGACTTTGTGTTTAAAGTAATATTTTTGCGATCATCATCAAGGTATTGATCATCTTCTAAAATAAATTTGGAAGAAAAATGACAGTCAAGTTGCTGTAGCAACGATTGGAGAGTGTAATAACTGTTCTCATTTTATAGCAAATGTAAGAACTAAGAACAGACTCAGCATAACCAGCAAAGCTGGAGTCAGCAAAACGTGATTTTATTTTCAATTTTGAAGCTGCTTGTTGGAAAAAAAAAATGCGTTCATTCCAACAATAACAAAACCTAGATTTTCAGAGCTATAATAACTTGGAGGGATTGTGAGGTTTAATTGGATGATCCATGCATGGAAAACTTACTGCAAGACTTAGCATTATTCATGGAAGAGGACCTTTCTGCATCTGGTCTTGTTTAATAAGAGCATAGCATTTGAAGTTGGAGTCTGGGAATAAATCAGATGCATGCAATCCTTCTCACAAACTGTCCCAGTGTGATCAGACTGCATACAGAAAAACACACAGCTCTCATTTTATGGCTTATCTAAATGAGAACATTTACATTAATTTGACATTGTTTTCAAAAGACAATAATGTAATATGCTGTTGTTTGTTAGTGTGTGTACTATCTACCTGGTTATTACATAAACTTAATTACATCGCTTATTTAAAGAAAATAAATCACGGTCATCGGTTTATAGAAAATTACATTATAGACAGATATTAATAAAGGTCAAAATAATTCTTGGTACTTTAACCAGTGATTCCTTAGAAGAGCAAATACAGATATCAAAATGATGTATGTACATATCACAGGAACATAAAAGACTCTTTGAAATCACCGCAGAATTACAGAAGAAAATAATTTTATTTTTTGCATACAATTGTATATTTACTGTGCCTTAAACAATTATTTAGTATGAGAAGTATCTTATTAATTCAGACACAACTAAACTATTGAGCTCAGTAATTATGTAAATTAAGATAAATAATAAAAATGAAAATAATGTCTGCATAAAAGCTTTTTGAAATACATCTTCTGGAACCACCTTATCATACATAACAGAGCCATGTCTAGAAGATTGAAGTTAAATATAAAATCACATTGAAGACACTTCATTTTTTTTCTTAAGTCTGAATGATATTCAATTGCCTTAGTACAAATGAATACATATGATCATTATCATTTGGATATTGTTTTGCCAAAATATTAATTTGGATTTCAATTTCCATTTCAATTAGAAATACAGAAAAAGTTAAAATGAAAATGCCTTGCCACTAAAATATCCACATATTAGGTGAAGACATACAATTAATTGACACTAATATTGCACCGGTCAAGATACATGAAATTTTATGTTAGCTCTTAACATCTAGGTGGGAATCACCTCTATGAAAAGTCCTTTGGCATTTTTATGACTAGTTTGATGGTGTGTGGGGTGCTGGAATGATGTAAACATGAAACGAAAATTAATGGCATTGTAAATCACAGCAACTCAATAACAATTTTTTAAATGAAGATATATTTAGAGTTTGTTCTCCACTCAATACACATTTTATTTTTTAGAGGAAGATTTTGGTCTTAAGTTACCTTATGGCATCTAAACAGCTCAGTACACCCCTCTCTCTTAACCCAGCCCCCAATCCCAGTACCTGCTTTTTGTGATTTAAAGTAAAAGCAAACAATAGAAAAGGCCAGAAATGGGTCTCAATCCCTCACTGCATGTCTTCCCCAGGACAGTGACTCCACAACTAAAATAACAAAAACATATATCTAGCATCCAAAAGAACACTAAATTTGAGTTATGTTACCCAAATAATTAATTGATTAAAATATGGTGAAATACATTTCCTATTCTTGGACTTTTCTCATTATCATAGGTTTTACACTGAAAGTAATTCTATATAACTTTATTATATAGTTTATTATATCTTTATATTTTTGGCCAGAAAACACGGAAAATAAATCTAAAGTTTTAAGAGAAATTAATCTAAGTAAAAGAAAAATCAGCTCTAACTATATGATATAAAGTCATATCTGATTCTGACTAGGTAGAATAGAAACTGTTTTCCTTATTCTTTTCAATAACTCCAACTAAAAAGCTTAAACAATATCTGTATAACAAATGTAAGACTATGAGGTGTACGGAAGAAGAAACAATTTTGGGGTACATCAAGACCCAAGGAAGAACAAGGAAGTAGATTTTCTCATTTTCTTTTCTTTGCTTCATATACCTCATGCTAAATATTCAAATTTGCAACCTAAAAATGCCACTGGGTTCAGGTCAAATAATTAAATAAAAGATAGTTTCCTCTCTGCGGTTAAATGAAATGGATTAATGCAGTCTGGAAAGACAAAGGGAAAAAGTAATAACAATCATAAGAAACACCTATAAATAAAAAAATAAAATAGTATTTTCCTTGACACTGAAGACTGAGTTACAGAACCTCTATTTACTCTCTTTAGGGCATAATAAGATGCTCTAACCCCCTGAATGGAGAAGAATAAATAGAAAATCTGGAAAGAAATGAGAATGAGCACAAAATTTATCAGAATTTGTGGGACAAACGAAAGAGAAAAAATTATAGCTTTGCAAGCATTCATCAGGAATGAAGAAAGAGCCTACATAAATAACTTAATGGCACAGCTTAAAAAACTTAAAATGACCAACAATATATACCAAACATAGGTAGGCAGAGGAAATAATAAAACTTTGAGCAAAAATTAATGAGCTGGAATCACAAAAAAATATAATCCAGAACATCAATAAATACAAGAGTATCTTTCTTGACAAAATAATCAAGATCTATAAACCATTAGAAAGATCATAAAGAGAGGAAGAAACTTAAATATATATAGTGCTAGAATTGAAAAAGGGGAAGGTCACTACAAATACTACAGAAATTCAATGGGTAATTAGATATTACTTTGAGAAACTTTATGCTAAAAAACAAGAGAACCTGGAATAAGTGGATAAATTCTTGAACACCTATGACCTCCCAAGGATGAAACAGCATTATCTGGAATATATATATGAACAGTCATATCGCTGTTGAGGAAATTAAAATGTTAATCAAAATGCATCCCAAAATAAAAGCCCAAGCCCAGATGGGTTCAGTAGTGAAGTCTTTCAAGCCTTTAAAGAGGACCTACTGCCAATTTGGTTTTGTCTCTTCCTGGAAGTTGAAGAACAGTAACATTCATAAATAGCTTATGAAGCTAACCACATGAAACCAAATGTATACAGAGACAACACACATACACACACACACACCAAAATTCTAGTAAATAAAATCAATCAGCTTATCAGGAGAGTCAGACACCATGACCAAGTAGGATTTAGTTCAGAGATGTAAGGATGGATTAACATATGCATGCCAATCAATAATTATACCATATTAATAAAAGGAAAAATAAAATTCATATAATCATATCAATACATGCTAGATAGCTTTGACAATGTCTAGCACCTTTACATGATGAAAACTCTCAATAAGATGGGAATTGAAGAAACTTTTATCAATAGAGTCAAGGTCATTTTCCACAAGCCAATCACAAACAATTATACTCAGTGAGAAAAATACTAAATGCCTTTCCTCTAACATTTGGCATTAAGACAAGTTTGTCTCTTCTCACCACTTCTATTCAATGTAGTACTGGAAGTACTTGACAAAGCAATCTCACAACAACAACAACAACAAACCAATATCAAGGACATCTAGAAAGAAAAGGACGAAATCAAGTTCTCATTGTTTGCAGATTCCATACTATATTTAGATAATTCTAAAGACTATACTAAAAAGTTTTTAGAAACAATATACTTCTATAATAGACTTCAGGCTAAAAATTAATATACAAAAAGCCATGGCCTTTCTACATACAAATAATAAAAGAGAATAAAGAGACATTAAAAAAAAAACAATCCCAATCACAATTGTGCCTCAGAGTATCAAAGTATCTCAATTCCAACTTAACTAAAGAGGTGAAAGATTTATATAAAGCAAACTACAAAACACTGTTTCAAGAAATAAAAGAGAAACAAAATAAAAGAGAACACATGGAAATGGAAACATATACCCCCATTATATATTAGAAAAGATAAGAGTGTGAGGAGCAAAATACCTGCCTCAGAGGCAGGCAGGTGGAGGGTGAGAGGGAAATTGGGGACATTGGGAAACATTTGTGGGTGAAGGGTAGAGTACATTGTATGACTGAAACTCAATAATTTTGTAATTATGGTGTGTTGAAATAAAAAATTAAAAATTAAAATGGTATGAATCATCCTAAAGGAGCTAAAAATATATCGTTTCTTACTCTAGCAATCCACTTGCAGAATTCTACCCAGATAATGTGAAAGTAAAATAAAAAACTAGATCCACCCCAATGTTTATCGCAGTAGTGTTTACAATAACAAAAGTTTGAAATAAATTGAGGTGCTATTGATGTATAATTGGATAAAGAAGAGGTGGTACAACTTTATAACAATGTATACTCTTCAGCTAAAAAAAAGGTGAATTTTTTCCATTTCTATAAGTGGAATGAACTCAACTAAACTATCTGGAATAAAGTAAATTGGGACAAAAAGAACTAGTATTGGATGACTTTGAAATATGAGGCTATAAAACTGATGACTTAGCAAAAAGAAAAAAATTAATTGGATATTGACAACAGAAAAAAGGGTATCTGAAAAGAGAGAAAGAATGATGGTAGACAATATAGGTGTAAGTTGGGGAGTGAGGACGGGGGAGGTACAGAGTTTTGTTTTGTTTTCTTTTGTTTTGTTTCAAGTTATATTACTTTGATCTACAGAGGACCATAAAATTATTAACAAGGAAGGTTTTCTATTGCTTGTTGCTATTATCAAGTACAGCATTAGAACTAACTACTAATAAGAAAATTAAGATTAATACATTGGAAAGAAATAAGAAAAAATAATTATATAATGTGAATTATATAAACATGCAGTAATACACTAAAAGAGTTTTTAAACTTTCAGAAGCAATTTAATGCTAGATCTGAGAATTCTAAATATACAATTTTATTTTATATCTGTATGTCACCATAGATATGTGGACACTGAAATTAAATATAATTTTATTTACGTTTGTAACCACTTTATCCCAAATAATTGATTCATACTATGTGTAAAGCTAATAAAACATAAATGCAACTTGCAATTTGAACTTTATGAAATCCTGATGAAAGAAATCAAATAAAATAAAATAATCAGGAAGTAATATCTGTACATGGGAAGATCTACTTTATCTAGTCTCCTTAAATTGATATACCTTTTCAGAGAAATTCCTATAAAACTCATAAAAAGATATTTTTAGATATAAAGAATATTGCTCCAAAATTTTATAAGAAAAAAACAAAGGAACTAGAGGACCTGAAACTATTTTTAATTTTTTTAATTTTTAATTGAAACTGTTGTGATTTACAAATGTCTTCATAATTAGGTTTTTGATGCAGTGTTTAGGGTTAATACAACCACCCAGTGTCAATTTCCCATGACTAATATTCCAGTGTGCTTTCCAGGCCACCACCCCTGCCACCCAGCCCGCCAGCATCTCGTGTCCATCTTAAGTTTTGATTGTTAAAGTTTGGGTCTCATGATTTTATTGTTGTTGACTCAAGCTTAGGAATTTAGTACTGTCCTTTAACACCAACAAAGCACCTGAAACCTCCTAGCCCCTGGCCTCCATTTTTTCATATTTGTGTTTCTCCTCCTTCAACTTACTTTCCTTCTCTTTGGTATATTCTAGGGCCAACAGTTTTTAGACAATTCCCATGTTAACTGTTGCATTTCGGCATGCCCTTATTCTGAATACCACATACAAGTGACATCATTCTATATTTATCCTTCTTCTGATTTACTTCATTTAATATAATATCTTCCAGTTCTATACATGTTACAGCATTTTGAATGACTGCATATTCCTTGTAGCTAGGTAGTTCTCCATTGTCTATATGTACCACATCTTCATGATCCACTAGTCTGTTGGAAATCTAGGTTGATTCCAACTCTTTGCCGTTGAACTGAGTGCTGAGGTGAATAGGGGTGTATAAGCATCTTTTTGGATCAGTTTTGTTTTGTCCTGGGGAGATACCCAAAAGCAGAATTGATGAGTCATATGGTAGTTGCATTTTAAATTTACAGAGGACCCTCCATACTATTTTTCATAGGTGTTGGATCAAACAGCATTCCCACCAGTAGTGGATGAGTTTCATTCTCACCATATTCTTACCAACTTAAATTGTTTCCAATATTTTTGATATATGTCATCCTCACTGGTATAAGATGATATCTTATTGCTATCTTATTTGTATTTCTCTAATGATAAGTGTTGATGAGCATTTTTATGTGCTGTTGCCATCTGTTAAGACCTGTAGTATTTTGTTTTTGTCTTTTTGGGCCACACCCGGTGGTGCTCAGGGGTTACTCCTGGCTATCTGCTCAGAAATCGCTCTTGGCAGGCATGGGGCACCATATGGGACACCGGGATTCGAACCAACCATCTTTGGTCCTTGATCGGCTGCTTGCAAGGCAAACACCACTGTGCTATCTCTCCAGCCCCAAGACCTGTAGTATTTTTTAAAAGATTATTAATTAAAAGGGAGAAGTCAGTTTGCACCATTTTAAAATGTATAATATTGTTATAATAATAACATTGGTGGAAGGGCAGGGTAGGAATATAGATAAAGGGATATTAGAGAATCCAAGAAATAACCTCATACAAATATGCCAAATTTATTTCTAGCAATAGTGTAAAATATTATCAATAATTCCTCTTATTAATGGAAGATTTTTATAACAATTTACATAATAGCAACTGGAACCTCAGAAGAAAACAAAAAATAAACTTTCACAAAAATTTAATGTATAAAGTGTGTGAAAGAGCATTTCACAAGTAATCATTTTAATTCATTAAAATTAAAAGCAAAGCAAATAAAAAGTGTAAGATGGGTCGTAGATTTAAATGTAAAACCATAATATGTTCTAAAGAAAACAAAATATAGGGGTTAAAACTAAAGTTTCATTGAATTATCAGACACAAAATATTCCATAAAATCTGGTAAATTGATTTCATCTATGTTTAAATATTTTTGAGAATATCCTGCTAAAACTATGAAAGTCTTAGGTGGTGACATAAATTGTAAACCACATATTATTAAAAACTCAAATTTAGATAATATAAGGAGCCTCAGTACATTACAATAAAAATCCAAAAATCCAATTATAAAATGAGTAAATAATGTAAGACATTCCAAAGAAGATAAATCAGTATTTAACATCACCCAGTCATCATGAGTTTAATAAAATAGTATTGCACACCTCCAAAAAGCAAGTAAAATTCAAAAGGGTGACAAAACATAACACTGATGATTATACAGAGAAACTAAATATTTTTGCATAGCCCTAGTAATATAAAAAATACAAAAATGTTGGATATTAGGTTTATTGTTTTTTGTTTTGTTTTGTTTTGTTTTGTTTTTATTT
Source organism: Suncus etruscus (assembly GCF_024139225.1). Classification (NCBI taxonomy): domain Eukaryota; kingdom Metazoa; phylum Chordata; class Mammalia; order Eulipotyphla; family Soricidae; genus Suncus; species Suncus etruscus. Next base: position 2,572,767 of record NC_064857.1, read on the forward strand.
TGGACCAAACCTGGTGATGCTCAGGGGTTACTCCTGGCTTGAGGACCATATGGGATGCTGAGGATCGAACCCAGGTCTTTGCTGAGTCAGCCAGATGGAAGGCAAATGCTCTACCACTGTGCTATTGCTACAGCCTTGGATATTAGTTTTATTATATTTAGTTTCAAAGCTAGATATCTGTTCAATATCATATCAATAACATATCAGTTATTTTCTAGGTATTTATTCAAGAGAAGTTAATATACATAGAAAATTCAATAAATTATTATGCATTGACACTTTAGTTGAAATCATTCAAATTGAAAAACAACAAAAGGGGCCAGAGAGGTGGCGCTAGAGCTAAGGTGTCTGCCTTGCACATGCTAGCCTAGGAAGGACCTTGGTTTGATCCTTCGGCATCCCATATGGTCTTCCCGAGCCAGGGGCAATTTCTGAGTTACCCAGTAGTAACCCCTGAACATTGAATGGGTGTGGCCCCCCAAAACTGACAAACAACAAAAAATAGGCAAGTGGATGAATCAAACCTTATATTGGGATTCAATTCTGCTAGATTCTAAAATACATAAAAATGGGGAAAATAGATGACTTAGATAAATATGAAGATAATTTAATGTTGCCCCACCCCCATTCCTCCTGTGTAATCTTACCTGCTAATAGACCTCCCATTTATCGGAGAGGTCTTTGGTAGATATAAAAGGCTTTGACCGAAAGGGCAAAGAGGATTTGCATGGATGGAGGTTGGAGGAGAGATGGTTGAAAGAAGCTAGACGCAGGGCAAGCTGACAAGACCATGATTAAATAGGTTTAAGATTATAGGCCACACATGTTGGACAGGGCAAATAAAGCTATTTCCTGAAGCCTGTCTGTGGATGAGTTATCTACCCGCTGCTCTCCTGAACCCAGATACCTGCCAGCAACAATTTAATATGAAGAAAACACTGCTGCAACATTCCCAGAATGTCACTGTAGAGAAAAAATGAAATGCCAAAGAATAGGCATGATAATGACTACTAGGAAGATGAAGGCATTGCAACAGTTTACCACAGCAGAGAACTCTGTGGTAATGAAATAGTTGTGGATCTTGACTGATAGGATGGTCACATGAATTTACACGAGCAACATGAGAAAAATCATCAAGATATGCCAGTTTTAGTTCCTTGATTTTGTGATTGTTGTCCAGAGAATAAGAGGAAAGGGAGGGATAGAAAACCAGGGTTTTTCTCTGTGCTGTTTTCCCAATCTAGAATTATAATTTAAAAAAGAAAAACAAAAAAAAACCATACCTATTGCTTCTTCTTAAACTTTCACAAAAAATTAATGTATAAAGTGTGTGAAAGAGCATTTCACAAGTAATCATTTCAATTCATTAAAATTGAACCAGAGTTTCATAGTCTGTGTTGCAGAATTCTGGGGATGCTGAAATACCTTTAAAGTTTTATGGAAAGAGCTCCCTAATCAGATGGCAATTTGGCAGAATTTGGGGATTCTTTTCCCTTCAAGCAAGGCTTTCCCAGTGAGCTGAAGCATTGGGAAGCTATGGCAGTGTATTTTTATTATTGTAAAAAGCAGAAGAAAGTGACTATGAAGACTTTGGGTTATTCTATAAATAAAATTTTTCCTCTTTTTTTTTTTTTAAATGGGAACAGATGGACTGAGTTCTTGCTGAGTGGCCATTAGGGCTTGAACTATATGATAGGTCACAGCAATTGCATGGGCCAATGATAAAGAATCTGGAGCCAATATCATCCAATATATATATATATATATATATATATATATATATATATATATTAGCAAAGTCTTGCATTTTGTGTACATTTTATTAATTTATTTTTGGTTTTTGTATCACACCCGGCAGCGCTCAGGGGTTACTCCTGGCTCTATGCTCAGAAATCGCTCCTGGCAGGCTCGGGGTCCATATGGGATGCCAGGATTCAAACTGCCGTCCTTCTGCATGCAAGGCAAATGCCCTACCTCCACGCTATCTCTCTGGCCCCGCATTTTGTGTATATTGTAAAAATTTTGGAAATCCAGTCTCTCTAGACTTTCCTGGTCACTCTGAAATGTCTTTCATATTTTTGAGAATTAAAATGACTAATCCTGTATTTTACTCATGTCACATCTTTTATTGAATGTGTAACTAAATGTCATTTGTAATTAATTTGTTCTATTTTTACAGCCTTGAATCTCCTTTGGTGCTTTTTGTGTGTGATAGGTAGCCCAAATCATACAACTTAGAAATAGTTCACAGCCTCTGGTCTAGAGGGTTCAGATTAGGTTACATGAGCCAGATCTATCTGGCTGGATAGATATTACTGTGGATAAGGAACTTGTCTTGTGTGTGGCTAAACTGGGTTCGATCCACAGCATCCCATATATCACCCCAACACCACCAGGAGTATAAAGCCTGGAAAAACCCTGAGCATTGTCAGACGTGGTCCCCAAACAAGCAGATCAATAACGAGTATTTTATTTTGAAACACGACTATTTTCTTTCTTTTTTTTTTTTTTTTTTTTTGGTTTTTGGGCCACACCCGGCGGTGCTCAGGGGTTACTCCTGGCTGTCTGCTCAGAAATAGCTCCTGGCAGGCACGGGGGACCCTATGGGACACCGGGATTCGAACCAACCACCTGTGGTCCTGGATTGGCTGCTTGCAAGGCAAATGCCGCTGTGCTATCTTTCTGGGCCCACGACTATTTTCAAACAAAATTTGAATGTCTCTAAAATGAACATGACCTATCCTTTTGGCCACAGCCCAAGCCACCCTTTCTTGGCACTTACCACTGAACATCCTCTGCTTGGAATTGGGAGTATGAACTCAGAATTAATAGAATACTGAGTGATTTTTACTAGCATAACATAGATACCTCATTGTTAAACTGTGTTTATGTGTATGATTCTCGTCCACTATTCTGCACATCCTGTAAACAGTAGGGAAAAATTCCAGGTCCTGGGGAGAGAGAAGAAAATATTCATGTATGGATGAATCTTTCTGGTGTCCAAAAATTTGCAAAGGAGAGACGCCCAGGAAGCCCCCAGGCTATAGTTATATCTTGATTCATATGTGGATTTGATTCCACTATGAGGCAAAGCCTATTTGTCTGTCAGCTCTTTTCTTCTAGTCCAAATTGATTTTGTGCTTCTTGTTTTCCTGGGCCTGACAAAGAAAGCAAAGGTAACATGCTGTCAATGGATACATGCCAAAAGAGCAAAGTGGCCTTTAAAAAAATTTCCTACTTCAAATTTCCTACTGCAGTTCAAAGTAGCCCTCCAGCAGACACTGCATATGCTAATAATATGCTAAGTCATTAAGGTCTCTTGTTTGCCTATTGATTGTTTAAGTGGATTGTTATGACAGACGCACTGGTGCGAAGAGCATCAAATCTCTTTTCATATGTTCCGAAGCAGACAGCCCTGACATATACGTTGCACTAACTGTGATCTATCGCATGTCAGAAGCCATTTCATCAAGATCCTGAAGTCTAATCGAGACAATCTTTGGGGACCTTAAAGATATCAAGAGAAATTGAGAAAAGAAAGGCCCTGTAGAAATAATATTAATAATAATTATATTATGTATTGAGTCATTTCCATGAGCTAGCAATGATGCTGATAACTTTGTATCATCGTGTTTTGTGATTTCTAACATAGCAATAGCACCCATAGGGATAATTGCCTTTATTGAATATTTGGCAAAGTGAAATCACTCTTTTGAACTCTGCTGGCTGATAGTAGATGATATTTGGATTTGATCCCTCTGAATCCTAAGCTCTTAAAAATGTGTGTTGCTTCCAGAATGACTCCAATTTTCTCACCCATTTCTGTTTGGCCACTGTAATATCAAAGGTAGCAATTTGGAGGGTCAAACTTGTAATAAAGTCAATTTCACTATTGGTGACAAAAATAAAGAATATCAGGGTGGAGAATGTGTACCTGTCGGTGCATTGAAACCTATTGCATAGAATTTTCAAGAACCAAGTCCTATCTGGAAAGGCAAGATACATTTTAAATTGTCTTTCTGAGGGGGATTTAGGGAGTCACCCCAGTGATGCTCAGGGATTACTCCTGGCTATGTTCTCAAGGGAATCATAAGGGATGCTGGGGATTGAACCTAGATCCCCAGTGTGTAAGACAAAATGACCTACTCCGCTATGGCTGCAGATTTAAATTGCGGGTCCTAGTGACATCTTCATAGGAGGGTGGATAAAGGAATGAGCTGAGGAACTGATGCGGTCACAGACTGGGGCACAACCAGCTTTGAGGATGGATACTTGCCACTCTTTATTCATTACAAATGAAATAGAAATTGTGTCCTCTTCAAAGAATCCTTCACGCAGGGGAGGGACTAAAATAAGACTTGGATTGGTTTGACACACATAAAACTAATTACCTATTATGTTCAGAGATGCATAGTTCTTGTTTATTTTACTTTGACTTCAGAATTTCAGAAAAATGTATTCTTGACTAATGAGGACTTTGTCTCTCTTTACCACTAAATTAAAAATGTAGAATTCTCTAATGGTAGTGTGCATTCCGTATGAGTCTCATTAATTTTGGCTTCAGCTTTTTTTTTTTTTTTTGCTAATTCTCTACTCACACATTGCTTATATTAAAAGCTTTGTCAGATGGACAGAGAGACAGATATTACATTCCTCTGAATAATTAATGGCAATGTTTCTGCCAAAGAGATTCATGATTTTCTCGTGGCCTTTCCAGAATAATATATTCTGAGTTTTCAACAATGATCTAACCGAAGTTCAATCCTTGGCATCCCATATGGTTTCCCAAGCCTTCCAGGAGTAATTTTTGAGCACAGAAGCACAAGTAACCCTTAAGTTCTGCTGGAAATGGACCAAAAACAAGCACACAAACAAAAAACTCAAATTTCACATTTTTGTTTAATTTTTAATATATTTCCCATTTCTAGATTTTCACTCTTAATCCCTTTAATGCAGAACTCACTCTTTATATGTAATACTGCTCTCTGGTCTTCTTATACCCCAAACTACTAAGACTTTTCATTTTTTTAGTTTATCAGCCACATCCGCTGACACTCAGGGGTTACTCCTGGCTCTGTGCTCAGTAACTCTCCTGGCTTGGGAGGCCATATGAGACTCTGGAGGATCGAACCGTGGTCCGTCCTAGGCTAGCGCACACAAGGCAGATGCCTTATGCCCTGATCCACCTCTCAGGTCCCTCTTAGGGTATTTTTAAATAAATATTTTTTATTAAGGCACCGTGATTTACTGTTATACACAGTTGAGTCTCAGACATGCTATGTTCCAACACCAATCCCACTACCTGTGTGAACTCTCTCTCCAACAGGTGTTCCCAGGTTCCCACCTAATCCGCACCCAGCCTCTTTGGCACCCATGTTTAGCTTATTGTGCTTTGGACTCTCTTCTTTAAAAATATTTTTCTTTTTTTCTTCATCTATCATCATTTAATTGAAACACTTAGAAACAAAATTTCAAGTCTTTTTCCCTAGAAGTGATTCTCATCAGATATTCATTTTATATCTTTATTTAAACACCTTGATTACAAACATGATTGTAGTTGGGTTTCAGTCGTGTAAAGAACACCACCCATCAAAAGTGCAACATTCCCATCACCAATCATCAGATATTTTTCCTAGATCAAAACCATGTTCTATCAAAATAAGGTAAATCAGAAAAACATCTGATATGACTTTTTTCAATTAAAGAAACATTTATTCCTGCTTACCAAATCATGTATCTGGTTCCGAGTCTCACAGAACTTTGCGTGACTCAAAAGAAATGGGTCATAAACTCTCTTATCCGGTAGGTCGCTGCCCCTGGCCTACCTCCCCCCATCACCTGCCTCAAGACAAAGCATTCCTTCTGCCATAGTTAATCAAAAAACATACATATTCTGAGCCATATCCACCCGGCACGCAGTTGATGATCATAGTTACCCAACCACTCCACCAAGAACAAAGAGCTGAGTCTTGACTCCTTAAGTCACCAGTCAATGTCTTCCTCCATAGCCACCAAATCCACTTGCTGCTATGTTTCCCATTCTACTCCCACTTTAAATATTAAAATTTAAATATTAAAATGTTACTTAAATCAGATATAAATGTATTAAGTATAAAATCATTGATTACAGTAAACTAATATTGTCTTATTAGTTATGAATTTTAATTAACTACTAACTAAAATATGAATAGAACTCGCCATTAATAACAATCTTCAGAGGTCAGAGTAAATATACAGTGCGTAGACCTGGTACATGGCTAACCAGGATCCAGTCCCAGCAGCCAACCCTGAGCACTGTCAGATATTGTCCCAAAACAAAAAACAAAAACAAAACAACAAACCAAACCAAACAAACCCGACCTCTTTGTCTTGGAACTAATGGCTTTTTCTCAATTCTTTTCTATAGCTTTATTGCCATATGAGCATTTTATTGAAGTTCTTGGTTCTTGGGGTTTTAGAGTTGCTTTTGTTTGGGAGCCATACCTGAAGTGCTTAGGCTTTCTTCTGGTTGTGTGCTCAGGAATCACTCACGGAAGGGTTTGTGATAGAAGAGAACATATGTGGATCCCGAGTTTGAACCCATTGGCAACATGCAATACACCAATCCCTACTTGGTAGTAAACTGTAGGGTTCAGTCAACAACCACCCAGATGAGGCAGATGCAAGGGTGGGTAAATGTGTCATCCAGCCCAGCCGGTAGCCTCGGAGGCTGGTTTCAGAAAAGGAGGCAAGACTGTGAGCCACAGACTGCTCACAAGGAGTATTGTCAGAAAAATAGGCGTCATTTATTGACAAAGCTTTTAAGGGTAAAGTTTAGGCGGGAAACAGAATGTGGGTAATACAGTTTACAGCAAAAAAATGGCATGTGAAGACAGCAGTCACAAGGCACATGGCATCATTGATTCAGAGGGTATGCACTGATGGTGGTTACAATGCCCATGGCATCATTATGTCAGCAAGTATTTAAAGATAGCAGTTGCCATGCTCATGACACTATTAGCCTAGACAGTTTGTTTGACCTGGATGACTTTCTCCTCCGCTCATCCTGCACTCATAACAGCATAGACACAAGTCTCTAAACAGACTTTCTTTTATATCCAAGGCCAGCTTACAGAAATCCCCTTATTTCCTCGCCTCTTTTCTTACAGTATCTATCTCTCCAGTCCTAACTCTTGAGCTTTTAATCTCATAAATTCTTAGGAAAATTATATCACATTGTCTTCTATGTCAGCAATCACCAAATATATCCTTGAAGCTAGAAAGTCTGGGGGCTGTAGTGGTAGCACAGCAAATTGGGTTCTTGCTCGTATGCTGATGACCTAGGTTCAAAAACTGGCACCCATCCAGTTCCCTGACTACTGCCAGGGATGACCCTTGAGAATAAAGTCAGGAGTAAGCCCTGACTGAGCACAGCTGGATGTGACTCAAAAACATAAAAGAAAATCTGAAGATGGACCAGAGTGGTAGCACAGCAGGAGGGTGTTTGCCTTGCACACAGCTGACCCAGGACAGACTCAGGTTGGATCTCAGATCCCATATCCCCTGAGCCTGGAGCAGTTTCTGAGAGCAAAGCCAGGAGTAACCCCTGAGCACCATTGGGTGTGGCTCAAAACACCAACATAAATAAATGCATACTTTAAAAATTACAAAAGAAAAGATGAAGAAATATATTCACACAGATCTCTGGATGCATGAACAGCTTTTGTATCAGACAAAATAATCACAAAATCCAAAGACTATTCTTGGGATAGAATTATTACTTTTCCTGAGAACTGTGGGATCCCACAGGGAACAACTATTAGTCCTGTGCATGGTGTGGAGAAAGCCCACACCAGGGGTTTAATTGCATATAGTCTAAAAGGCTGCTGGAAGGAGAGATTGTTTCATCTGTCCTAGCAAAAGAAGTATTTGAATATAAAAGGGAAGAAATCTGGACTGATGAGATAGTATTGTAGAGCGTTATTGAGTGCTTTTACCTTGCAACTGTGGACCTGGGTTTGATCTCTGAAACCCCATAGTCTACAGTCTGCCAGGAGTGATCTCAGAGCATAGAGACAGGAGTAAGCCCTAAGCACTGCCAGGTGTGGCCCCAAACAAAAAATGAAGTAAAATTAATCTCAACTATGTACATATTTTGTTATATATTCCTAAACATGTCCACTGGTATAATATTTAATATAACAAGACAAGTTCAAAATTTAAAGTACTACATTGCCCAGAAAAGTACACTGTCTTTCATCTGTGAAAATCATACACTCACAAGAAAGAGAACAACTCTTTTATTCATTTCACAGGACAGAAAGAACTCACCTTTCTAACGAGTAAAATGCTTATATTAAAATACTTGCTAGAGGAAAAAAAAGCAGATTTTGAAGTCAGATGATGTGGATTTGAATCGAATACAATGACAAATGCTTTGGACAATGCTTTAGTCTCCTTGGACCTTGGCTTCTACAAATAGAAATGGAAATAGAATTTTTAGACTCTCAAGGTTATTGGGAGTGTTGAAAGCATTGCACATTTGAAAGAGTCTTGCAAATGTAAAAAGGGAGACAAAAAAAAGTTAAAAGTTAAGCATCTTAGCTTGCAGTTCCTCTGAGCAGCCTAGAAGCCCTATCTATGAAAAGCCTGGAGTCTTCCTGTTTCCTTCTCACTGACCCTTGAAAAGTTGGGGTGGCCAACTGGGAATTATAAAGAAAGTTGTCCAACCTCACACGATCTACCAGGAATAGTGTATCACATTTTTGTGATATTGAGAAAAATAATGTTAGTGGCTAAAATGCATTCATGTTTTCTTTGAGAAGAGCTAAAAATATAGAAAAGTTGCCTTTGTGTTATTCAGTGATGGCCTAGGAACAGGGAACAGTGTATACTGAAATCTAACATTCAGAGAAAAAAAATTTGATTCTGCTTTTCAGGTAAATGCTAATGTAGTTATTTTTTACTTTTAGGCTCTAAATTAGATATTAAAGCATTACATCTGATACAAACTCATAAAAGAGAACTTAATTATGTTTTTGAAGTGAATAAATAACTTTGATTCTTAAAACTTACCAGACAATCTGTCGTGTAGGAGCTTAAAAAATAGATGATTTTTTTTTTTTTTTTGCAAACATGCAGACTTCTAAATCTCCTCCATATGGGAGAAAAAACAAACTGTCACACAAAGGGTCAAATGTTTCCAGAAGATTTGCCAAGCTAATTCTCACACTCCCTGGGCTGCCTACAAAATGGGCATGGAGAGAAATGAGGCTTTTGAAGATCTTCGCCTCCTTCCTGATCACCACATACAAAGGTTCAATGCTATAATAGAGCATAGGATTAGGACACTGGAAGACGTTTCTACAATTATAAACAAAACCCGGGGAGAAAAAAATGTCAGGAGATTCCTCCTTTTTATTAAAATAAAATAGTGTCATGGGATTTGTAGCAACAGCACAGCGGTAGGGTACTTGCCTAGCATGTGGCTGACCCAGGACAGACTTGGGTTTGATCCCTGGCATCCCATATGGTTCCACGAGTCAGGAGTGGTTTCTGAGCTCATAGCCAGGAGTAACCCCTGAGCGTCACCTGGTGTGGCCCCCAAACAACAACAATAACAACAACAACAACAACAACAACAACAACAACAGTGTCAGGAGTCCATTCTGCTAATTGAGGTCCACAAGGTTTATTTTACATATTTGTAATTGTGAGATGTTGTTGGCCTTTCTCACAATCCGAAAAAGCTTCCCTTCCTGTTCCTTAAGTATGACACCCACAACCAGCTCTCATGAGAAAAGGTCAGTCTAAGAAATAACATACTTTATTTATTAGAGTTTGGGCCACACCCATGGTGCTATGGCTTTCTCCTCCTCTGCATTCAGAAGTTATACCTCGCAGGCTTGGGGGCACAATATGGGTTCTACCAGCATTCAAGCTGAGGTCAGCCGTGTGCAAGTCAAGCACACTATCCACAGTGCTATCATTCCTGTCCCAACATAGTTTATATTATATTTATATCATATAACTAAAAGAACTGTGATGTCTAATCCAGTTTCTAGCCCCAAGGGTCACCATTGGTATTTTTCTCTTTTCCCGTTAATTTCTAATCCTTTGTAAAATTTTGTTTTTATGACTTTAATTTCTAAAATTGTATTAAATAACCATGATTTACAACTTTACTCAGTGAGTAGTGTTTATTTAAGAAATAGAATGTTCTGCAAATCCCACCACCACCTGTATTCCTAAGAGCGCAGCGTCCCACCAGTCTGCCAGCTTCACAGACACATTTTGTTTGGCTTTTATAGTTTGGACCTCAGATTTCAGTATTGTTGACTCTGTGGTTTGGGTATATCACTATATCACATGCTCACATTACTGTTAAATCTGAGACTCCTAGCACTTGCTCCCCTATTACTTGCCTTTCTTATCTTCTTACTCGCCCATTGATTTCTTTTCTTCTCTGTCCTTCTCCCTTCCCTGTAGAGAAGGGTGACATAAGCACCCCTACTTTAATAACGTTCACTTCCTTGTCCAGTTATTCTACTTAACACAGATAAGAGAAACCTTTCTTTTCATGTGGCCAAATCCACAAGAGATGTTGAGTACCCAGCTCTGTTTGAGCTATTTAAGAGAACCACTGGTAGAAGCCAATCAAACACTATTGTTATAGAAATATAAATTATAATGATAAGAAATTTTATTGTATTAATTGAGCACTTCACAGTTTGCATATTCCTTTTCTGTAGAGTTATTATCTATTTATCAGGACAGTTCAATGGGGTAAATGTTGTGCATTCTAAAAAAAAAATATTTGATTGACTAAATTTCCTCGTAAGGAATTCATTGTCATTTATCTACCATCACCACATCAATTGAATAATTAAGTTTCATAAAATTCTTCAGATGCATTTTCACTAATTTTTTCCATAATGCAGCTTCCAAGCTCTTGACAACTGGCCAAACCATTGGCCATGGCGCATGTATCAGTATATAAACACACATTTTAGCCATTTCTCTTTCTCACTAGAGTAAATGGCCAGAGTGAACCATACTCTTCTATTCACAGTTCTACTCACTGAAGATTCTTCCATGCTCCTCCATTATATCTCAGAAAAGATCTATGCTTCTGAAAGGAATCACGTTTTATGCAGGGCTGGTCTCTTTCCATATACTATCAACCAATAAATGAAGTACTTGTGAGACCCAAGTTCAGGATGGAAGAGGAAAAGATACTTTAGAAAGAGAAGGAATCAGCCAGCTATGTAAACTTAATTTCTTCTTGAAAGAGACTTAAACTAAGCCATGAAAAGTTATGGGTAAAATATTTCAACAAAGAGCTGGCACTCATGGGAGAGGACATGGGTCAAGTCTTTACCTGTTAAAGCCGCTTAACTATACCTATCACCCACAATTGCCACTTTGCCACTGGTCCTGCTTCACCACTCATCTACAACTTTCTGCAGACACCAATTTGACCAAAACTCCAGATATGTCAGTATTTGAATTGACATCACCAGGCCTTGTCTTGGAGGGAGTGTGGGCACCCTCTCTCTACCTTTTCATAATTCTAGAAGCCCTGGTAGCAAAATTTCTCCCACGAAAGTTTCAGTATCTGCAATATTACTTGGAATTTCTGGTCCAATTTTTAATACAAAAGTCCCAATTTTTCAAACACATCACTCCCATAGGAACACACCAATTTAGTCACCAATGTGTATCTGAAGCCACCTAATGTTCAGAAACAAATAAGTAACAGAGTGATGAATTAGCAACAAGAACTTACTAAAAACTTCTGACAATGACTAGACATCATTGCAAGATGCAATAATTTTCACAAATCTTGTTGCTGAATTCTTTTCTTTTTAATAACCACTCCCAGTTACCTGAAAACAAATTATTATAATGAGCTGTGTCAATTCTGTGATACATGGTCTTTAAATAAAATACTGTATATTCAGAAGTAAAGAGAGGAAACAGTATTGTTTTTGCAAGCATCCCCTGTAACTTTCTCTTGTGCCTTAAGACCTACGTGCTTAAGTCTTACTTCACATATATTACTTCCATTTCATGATGGAATACTACTATGCTTGCTCATAAGAGCTAGGTTTGTAACATCTAGTTTATGATGGGATGCATATATTGCTTGGTAACATAGTGAATGCTATTGTCTAAATATTTCTTTTTCCCCTGTCCACCAAAACTTATGTTTTGAAATTCTAAAACCCATAGTACTAGACATATTAGGAGCTAAAGTCTTCATGTGTCCTGATTTTATATTATGGTTGCAAATCTATAGTAACAACATAGCACAGAATTAGTATTAAAAGTATTAAAAACATGCACCAAAGAAAAATAATAAAAGTTAGAAATAACAATTACATAATCACATGGTCAATTAATTATAACAAAAAAACCAAGAATAATCAAATATATAACATTCTTTTAAATAAATGGTATTGTAAAAAATGGACCGCAACATACAAACAACAATGAAAATAGATTACTATTTTATATAATATAAAAATATCAATCCAAGATAAATAAAAATACTAGATATGTGAGCTAAAAATCTTAAAATTCATAGACAGAATAGTCATTGAGCTTGTCAATATTGATTTATCACCAATACAAGGAGAAAAATTGCAAAAATAAGCAGTTGAATTTCACCAAATTGAAAACCTTTTGCACAGCAAAGAAAATCATTATAAAATAAAAAGGTGATTTACTGGATATGAAATATTTGAAAATAACATATGATACACTAATAATAGTTAAAATTATAAATTATAAACAACTCAGAGTTCAACAGCAATAAAGCAAACATCTATATTTCCCATAGTTAAAGAATTTTTTTAATTTGGGGGGGATTTTGGGCCACACCCTGTGATATTCAGGAGGTTACTCCTGGCTATGTGCTCAGAAATTGCTCCTGTCCTAGGTCAGCTGTCTGCAAGGCAGACGCCTTATCGCTCCATGCCACCGCTCTGGGCCCATAGTTAGAGAATTTAAATATACACTTCACCAGTGCATATTCACAGATTTTTATTATTTTTATTTATTGGGGGGGGACTCAGGGAGAGCTCAGGGGTTTCCTCCTCGCTCTGCGCTCAGAAATCGCTCCCTGCAGGCATGGGGGACCATATGGAAAGCCGGGATGCGGACCACAATCCTCCTGGATAGGCTGCATGCAAAGCAAAAGCCCTATCGCTCTGCTATCTCTTCGGCCCTGATTTTTAATAGCTACATAACACAAGATTATGAATCATAGGAGTCAAAGCTGCTATGTAATATCACATCCCACATGTTAGAATAGTTATTAAAATGTTTAAAATAACTTGTTCTGGTGAAGATGTAGATAAAAGAAAACACTTAAGAACAAAAATTGGTATTGCCACTATAGGAAAAGGTATGAGATTTTTTAAGAAAATTTTTTGTTTTTTGTTTTTTCTTTGGGGCCACACCCGCTCCTGGCTATGCACTCAGAAACCGCTCCTGGCATGGAGGACTATATGGGATTTCAGGGGGATTGAACTGCAGTCTGTCTTGGGTTAGCAAGTGCGAGGCAGATGCCTTACTGCTTGCACCACAGCTCCGGCCCCAAATTTTTTTTAAGAAATTAAAGAAAAAACTTCAAGATCATTTAAAAATTTCACCTATTGGTGAAGTCCAAAGAAAAAGAAAACACTAACTTAAAAATATAATACAAAATATATAAAATTTAAAATGTAGGGGTTGGAGCAGCAGTGGTAGGATGCTTGCCTTACACGTGGCTGATCCAGGACAAACCTCACTCATTTCAATCCCCAGCAACCCATATGGTCCCCCAAGTCAGGAGCGATTTCTGAGCACATAGCCAGGAGTAACCCCTGAGCATCACCAGGTGTGCCCCCCCCAAAAAAGTATAATTTTAAATGTATATAAAAATATAACCCCTATGTTCATAGTAGCATTACTTACAATAATATTTAAGATGTGGGGACAATATAAAACCTATCAATGAATAAAAGGATAACGAGCATATTGTATATTTAACACATATATAAGAATTAGAATATTACTTAGCAGTAAAGAAGGAGGAAATCAAAAGATAATAACTGGCTAACTCATTGAAGGGAACTAGTGGAAATAAAGACATAAAACCTCACTGGTTGATGGCCAGCTGTCCTCTCAGGTTGGGTATTACATAAGAATACATATTAATCAAAACTCATAAAAATGTAAAATTAAAACCTATATTTTTTTTGTGCAGTGTGTGACATTAAACAATGCATATTAAATTTTATTTTTGTCCCTAAAAATAGAATAGCAATTATTTAAATTGCTTAACTTTTCAAGTTTTTTTTTTTTTGGTTTTTAGGTCACACCCAGCAGTATTCAGGTGCAACACTCCTGGCAGGCTTGGGGGAACCATATGGGATACATATGGCATGTCGGGTTTGAATCTAGGTCGGTTGTGTGCAAAGCAAATGCACTATCCACTGTGCTACCTCTCAGGGCCCATAAATTGCTTAATTTTTTATCATCTGATTTCTTTTTAGTTATTTCTATTGACTCATTTTTATGACCCCTATTTTTATTCTTATTAATTTTTTTATTTTTAATTAAGAGAACAAAGATGCAAAGAAAGAGGACAAGGTAAAGTTACAGTGGAAGGACAATCACCCATAAACAGAATTCTCAGTAGTCCCATTGCTGATATCTTAACTTTGAACTTTCAGCCAAAGAACATTAAGAAAAATAAAACAGAACCCATGTACAATTACTTTGTCCCTCAAGTCCCCAGATTGTAGTACATGATATTTCTTAGCAGCACACAAAGCAATTTAAAGACATAAAACTTATGTAACTTCATAAACATTGAAGGCAAAGTACTTTTTTACATTTCCATGCACATGCATATTAGTTTAAGTTAACCTCAAAAGTTTAAGTGGGTTGTTTTTATTAAGGATTAGAGTCAAAGGAGCACAGTAAAAATAGTGTTAGAGTGACAATTACTGTTTGCATAGGCCCACCAAAATATGAGGGACATGGAAAGGAAAAGTCTTGGCCTAAATACAAGGAGACCCTACCCCTGAAGTTTCCTGGCATAAGACCAACTCTAGGCTCCAGGCAAACTAGTTTGTCCAATCCAGGGCATTGTCTGTAGTGCCAATACACTTTTATTTTTCACACAGTCTCTGTTATTGGTATCATGTTTCTGTATTAAAGATCCTGGAATCTGCATATCCTATATTGCAGTCAGGATGGTGCAGAGCATCCTCTCGTTTCACCTTACAATTAAAGGGCAATGCAGAGAACCCTGTCCTGTAAGCAGGTCGTTGTTGTTGTCAAGTCTTCTTAGTGTTAAGGGAAGTCTCTTTAGAGCAGGCCGATGTCAGAGCCATGGTAGGGTCTTCCCTGGCAGAGGATTGCTTCCAGGTGTTGTTATAAAAAACCTTGGATGTTTCCCTGGTTCAGAGGTGAATGGAGGATGCCCATTCTTCTGAGGCCTGTGCAAGGTCATTATATCAATGTTCAGGATGTAAGGTCCCATTGCACTATGAGATTTGTGTGTTCCAATCTCTATTAGATAAGAACTTATTTATGTGTATAGTATTTTCCTATTTTAATGTGCCTTTGCGAACAAGGAACAATGCCACGTGGCGTTATCAGCGCATATGGGGGCCATAAGAACAAATCCAACAATCCCCATGACATGGTTCAATCATAAGCATTAAACTGAGGGACATCTACCAAAATTCCTTATTGAACAGCTCACAAAGATATACAAAATAAAAAGTGGGTAGAATCGTCATGGTAAAAGAATATTTATAAAGCGTTATAGCTGTTGAAGAAAATACACATAAAATATTCAAAAGACATATAGGTCCATTTTATGTCTTTTGAAATAGTTAGGGGTTCTTAAATCCAATGCATGACTTTGGTCTGTGATTAGAACTGTGTAGTACTGAAGTTAAAAAGGGTAAATGTGGGCCCGGAGAGATAGCACAGCGGCATTTGCCTTGCAAGCAGCCTATCCAGGACCAAAGGTGGTTGGTTCGAATCCTGGTGTCCCATATGGTCCCCCGTGCCTGCCAGGAGCTATTTCTGAGCAGACAGCCAGAAGTAACCCCTGAGCACCGCTGGTTGTGGCCCAAAAACCAAAAAAAAAAAAAAAAAAGGGTAAATATGAGGTACTGATGGTTGGGGGTGAAAGAGTTAAGGAGTAATAATGAGCTCTGTAGTGGTGGCAAAAGGGTAGAATCTGTCGGGGCAGGAGGTTGGTCTTGGTGCCTAACAAATTAAAGAACTGAGGGTAAAGAAGGTTAATTAAGGGGAAGATAATGAATCTGGATTGGGAGATGAGAGAGTAGAAGGGGCTCTGTGTGGATGAGGGGAAATATATCAGAGGGGCTATATACATTGTATAGATGAATTGTTTATGGATTAGGCTTGGCAGTCAGAGAGCACCACTGTATAGGAATTCACGTCTACATATACACTGATTTTAGAGACCTATTTGAATATTATCCTCCAAATCTAGGGAATTCCATTTTTTTTTTAGAAACAGTTGAGAATTAAGAATATTTTGGGTGTTGTTAAAAAGTATATATTTTGAAAATAAACACTAGGAAGAAAAGAACTCCTGAATGGGTCCAGTATGCATATGGGAGGAATTTCTCTCCCCCACCTTCCCCTCAGGGCCCAATTTACCAGGCATGGCCCTGAAGATCACTCTGGTGTGGGGGGATCTCAGTCCCCTGGACTAAGTGGTCAGCCCAGGTGGCCTATGGCTAGCTGTCCTGCCCAGAGCCCCCAAACAGAAGAACTGGCATGGGCATGACCCCTATTTTATAAAAAAAAATGAAAACTGCATTTATTTTTTATTAAAAATGAAAGTTACAAGTGATACACAAAACATTTTCTCTTATATGTATGTTCTCATTTTACTGGATTCTGGGCAACTGGATCTTATTCTAGAACCTGGTGTGACCTAAGATATTTGTCTCATTAGCTGAAGTTGAGATTATATTTCACTGAAGCTCATTTAATTCCTTCCATGCCTACAAAGATGAAATAAACCATGCCATGACCATTACATATCACTGTTCTCAGGTTAAGTGAATGCTCAGTGTGGATTGCAGCCACCAACCCACACTTAGATTTAAAAAAAGATCACATCCTCGAACCCAGTAGGACCTCTTTAGTGGCCAATACCCCATTTTCATGTCAGTGTCTTTTCAACAAAGAGGCTATTCCCAGAAATCAAAATGTGCATCTCCTAGACCTGTATGCCATTAATAGCTGTTTGAGATAATAGACATTATGCCAGTAGGAGGTAGGACCTAGATAGAGAAGAGAGAGGAAAGAGAAAAAAAAGACATTTTAGCTTCTGTTTATGAAAGTTATCAAGATTCTGTCACCAGAGAATTTCAAATGCATTTGGAGGAAGTTTTCCATAAATAGATTAACTGTAAAAATATCCCCACAACTATGCAGGCAACCTCTTCTTAAAGAGCTTTAGAAAGACAATTTTTCTAACTAACTTTAGAAGCATTAAGCAAAAACAACACTAACCCTTAGGTCTTCTTATTCTCTCTGGTATCTTTAATACATATTTAAATAACACTTTTGTTGTGTGTGTAAACATTTTAATGGGATTATTATGTTACTGACCCTACCCTGATTGTGCCCTACCCTAGGGTGTGACCTGGCATTCTGCTCCAACCCTAGGGTGGTACCTGATTCTGCTCCCACCATTGGGTGGTACCTGATTCTGGGGGATAAAAACAAAGGTCTGTGGAAGGCGAGGGGCTTTTTGGCTGGAACGGATGCTGAGTCTTTGGACTTCAGTCTTGTCCACCGAATAAAGCTAATATTTTCACAAGCCTGACTGTCTGCTAGCCTTTACCAGCTGCTTCATCTCAGACCCACTGGCTGAACAGGGTGGCAGATGTGTGCTCCAAGCTAGAGGGGAAAGACCTCATCCTCCATCCCTCCATCAGTCAACCCCATCTAGGGCTGACTTGCAACACATTTTAATCTCTAGTTTCTGTGGTTCTGCTATATAATTTGGCCTCTTATCTAAGTGGGAATTTAGAATTGGAAACTCCAAACTAGATCCATGGATTTGCAATTTCCATGGAAAGAAAGGACAGGGAGAGTAAATATCTTTTCTTTTCACCTTTATACAAAAGACTCAATTGTATCCCCCATCTCCTGATATCTGATTATTTCAGGTTAAGTCTACTGAGGCCAGGAGCTAGAACTCTTACCTATTTAACCAGATGGGATGTACAGCCCCCATAAATGACCAGACTGCAACTGTTTGTGCAGCTTGAGGGACCTAATGTGAAATGACGTTCACCCATCTGTGAACAAGATCCTTCCAAAGTTTACTTTCTTGAATAAAACACGTCTCTGAGTTGTTGTGCTGGCTCTGGAGTTAGAAGCACCTCTGTGGGAAGGGAATATAATCTCCAATGTAACAGTGAACTTCAGTTTGTTGATATCATCAGGTTTATCATCTCAGAAATAAGGAGTTGGACAGGATTTCACATCCTTTCTATCTTTAATGGGTTAAAATAAAGCACTGGAGAGGGAGGCTGCAATTGGACCCAGAAGACCACACATGCCAGAATTTCTGCTCCTCTTCTACTGGTGTGGCTGAGAATCTGGGCAGACAGCTGGCCAAAGGCCTCCAGGGGACCAAGATCCCCCCATGCCAGCCTGGCCTTCAGAGCCAGTCCTGGCAACTGGGCCCTGGGAGGACAGGGAGAAGGGAAACTCCTCCCCTATGCATACTGGACCCCCTACAGGGGTGTCTTTTCTTACTATTTTGAAAATCAAGCGGGCGCATTTGCCCCAGTGCAACAAATATACTGTATTTTCTGGTGTAAGATGACTTTTGAAACAAAAAAAGTCAACCGAAAATTGGGGTTCGTCTTATACACTGAGTATATCCTGAAAACTGTTTCAATATGCCGCTAAATGAAAATTGTCTGAATATTGCCACAAAACGAATTTTCCATCTCGATCCTGCAACAACAATCACTGCCAGGCTGCTCAGTCCACCTTTCTAACTCAGTCAATCCAAGCAGGCTTTTTATGCATGCAAATTATACAGTGTTCTGTACCCGAATCTACACTGTCAAAAGCCTGCTCAGATTGGCCAGAGTCGGAGAGGACGTCTATGACAGTATAACCTTTGAACCTTTGTTTGTTGTGATTGGCTCATTGTGGAAGATACAGTTGCAGCACTGGAACATTCTGTCTTATACAGCAAATATAGACCTAAACCTATATTTTAACTGTAAAATTAGGGGGTCATCTTATACACCCGGTCGTCTTATACACTGGAAAATATGGTACTTTTAAAGCATTATCTAAAAATGTTCTTTATTCTAGAAGGTTCCTAGGAAAGGATGATAACACTCAAATAGATCTTTAAAGTCAGTCGTTATGTGGATGTGACTTTCCATAATGATTTCAAGCTGAAACCATAAACAATTCATCTATACATTGTATATAGCCCCTATCGTGTATTGCCTCTCCCCCACATCTGTGTCTCTTCTACCCCCTCATCTCCCAACCCTGATCCGTTATCTTTCCCTAATTTAACTCTCTTTATCCTTAGTTCCTAACTCAGTAGGCACCAAGACTGACCTCCTGCCCCAATAGACCACCATCCAGCTCCTCAGTGAAAGACACCCTCTGGGTCCCCGATCTCATGCCTTGGCAAAGAACTACAACCAACATGCCTCCTGACTCATGCTTGATGGCCCCTCTCACCCCCACCTAATTGTGGACTATTGCATGATACAGGATCAGCTTTAGCAAAACCCCCAGCTCAAGGACACTATACGGTTCCGTAATGCCGCAAAACATGTCTCAAAATCAATACCAAGGCCTGTGATACGAAAAAGTACCTTGGCTTTCACTCCCCACAATTGGGACCTAATTGGGAGTCTTATATTGCCTACGGAAGCTCAATAGCTGTATAATAATGCATTTTAAGATGTGTATTCCTAAATATACAGGTAGCCTCCTCCACTTGTTTTATTCAAATACTTTTTTTAACTCAGCTTTATTTATTTGTTCTATTTTAATATATACATTTTTTCTCTACCCTTACCGTTTTTGGTGCTGCTTAATACAAAAAGCCTTGACTGGGATATAAGCTCAGATCAAAACTAGACCACAGAGACTGTGTGTGCAGCCTGTCATCCTTACCCACAATAGCACCAGCAACACAGTATGACACCATATGTTTTTGTATGGGCACAGTAAAAAAGGGGAAACCATAGACACAGAAGTGAGATCTTATCTTCTAGGGATAAGAATCACACTTTTTATAACAGAAGGGTGCCTCCCATCCTGAACATGTGTCATGTGGATAAAACGCAGTCTCCAGGAGAATGGACAGTGTTAGTCCAATCCCAAACCTCAGATCCCAGACTTAGAACTGATACAGCTCCGGGCAACAACACCAGGAGCTAAACTCCATTGGGAGATTTATGACACTGCTCTGGCACCTACTTGTGTCAGTTTTGATATGACAATGAGGAAATGATAACTTGACCTAAGACCAGGTTGTCCTATCACATCACCTAACAATAAATGGAAATCAGAAGATGTATCATCCTTTGAACTGTGAAAAATAAGAGCACCAACAGAAAACTGACTTTGACAACCATGACTGAACAGAACCTACCTTGGGACCAATAAGGAAAACCCAACTCTAGGCTGTAGCCCAGGATTCTTATAAAACAACAACAATAACAACAACAACAACAAAATGTCTTATTGCAGAGGCCCAACTTGGACAACAGAGACTGAGCAGAACCTTTGGATCCATAATACACTAGGCTGCGGCTTAGGGACTGAAAGAAAACAGGGAGCAATTGTTACAGAAGACTGAACACAACAACCTCTAGTACCGTAAAGACTCTATCCTAGACCTGTCCTATGACCTGCACAAATACCAAGATCGCTAGCTACAATGGCTTGATTTTCTCACCCACAACTGAGAGGAAAGTTTCTTGGCACCAAAAAAAAAGTCTTTGAAATGGGGTAATGAGTATATATGGAGCCAGGGGTTGATCCCATGATGGTATGCTTCATGGCTGGAGAAACCCTGAATCTCTTAGGCCACGAGAATTCCCTTTCTTCCCCAATGCTTACTGTGCCTATGCAAAAAAAAAAAAATGGGGGGAACGCTGAACCCTGCCACTCCAGCACCCCTTCTTTTACTTGTTTTGTTTTGATTTGTTAGTTTTTACTTTATTTTCCTTCTCTTTTTTCTTCCACTTTTCTCTTTCTTTTTCACTCTTGTGGCTATTATTAGGTGATTTTTTTTTCTTTGCTGGGTGCATTTATTTTTCTTTTTTCTTCCATTTTTCTTTCTTCTTTCTTTTTCTTTCTCTTTCTTCTTTCTTCTTTCTTTATTTCTTTCTTTCTCTTTTCTTTCTTTCTCTCTCTTTTCTTTCTTTCTCTCTTTCTTTCTTTCTTTCTCCTTCCTTCCTTCCTTCCTTCCTTCCTTCTTTCCTTCCTTCCTTCCTCCTTCCTTCCTTCCTCCTTCCTTCCTTCCTTCCTTCCTTCCTTCCTTCCTTCCTTCCTTCCTTCCTTCCTTCCTTCCTTCCTCCTTCCTTTCTTTCTTTCTTTCTTTCTTTCTTTCTTTTCTTTTCTTTCTTTCTTTCTTTCTTTCTTTCTTTCTTTCTTTCTTTTTTTTCTTTCTTTCTTTCTTTCTTTCTTTCTTTTCTTTCTTTCTTTCTTTCTTTCTTTCTTTCTTTTCTTCTTTTTTTTTTCTTTCTTTCTTTCTTTCTTTTTCTTTCTTCTTTCTTTCTTTCTTTCTTTTTCTTTTCTTTCTTTTTCTTTCTTTCTTTCTTTCTTTCTTTCTTTCTTTCTTTCTTTCTTTCTCTTCTTTCCTTCTCTGGTAGTTACCAAATTTTTTTCTTATCCTTTTTATCTCCAATGACGGCGGAATAGATGCTCAATCTACAACAAGCTGTAAAGTGGAGACCAGTTGCACTAGCATTCTGTGAGATAAAGGGGGGAGATATGGGATACATGCTGGGAATAGGGGTGGAGGGAGGACAGCACTGGTGGTGGGAATGCCCCTCATTCATTGTCACTATGTACCATAAATGATGCAGTGAAAGATTTGTAATGCACTTTGGTCACAATAAAAATTAAAAAAATAAGTTCACACTCGCTTACATAAAATTTACCCTCATCCCCATATTGGCAATAGTCAAAGGCCATTGATTAGCTAGCTGTTTTTCAGATGTATACAAAAAATAAATAAACAAAGCACAAGTTCAATCAATTTGGGAGCTGGTTGGGAAATAAGTGCAATAAAACACTAAATGCAAGATTGCATTCTGGGGCTGGAGAGATAGCATGGAGGTAAGACGTTTGTCTTTCTTGCAGAAGGTCATTGGTTTGAATCCCGGTATCCCATATGGTCCCCTGAGCCTGCCAGGAGTGATTTCTGTGCCTGGAGCCAGGAGTAACCCCTGAGCGCTACCGGGTGTGACCCAAAAAACAACAACAACAAAAATGCATTCTGTTTTTGTTTTTTTCCAGCCATATCCGGTGGTGCTCAAGGGTTACTCCTGGCTCTGTGCTCAGGGGTCATTCCTAGTACTGATCAGGAGACTATATGGGATGCCAGCAATCAAACCTGGATCTGCCACATGCAAGTCAAAAGCCTTTCCCATGTGCTATCACTCTGGCCCCAGATTCTATTATATATATATATATATTCTATTATATAAAGAAGGGTGGTATTTTAAAATGCATCATTGCAACTCCAGTGAACACCCAAGACAGAAACAAATTATGTGCCATGATTCAGGCATGTCCTCAGTCCTCTCTGTGAGAGGAAAACCTGTTTACAATCTTGCACTAAATTAAGACTAAAAACGTGCCAATTTTAGACTCTGTCCTAGTTTTTGGTTCTTATTCAACAGCAGTTCAGGCTGCCACCTTTCTGAATAAGATGCATGCTTTGATACATAAGTATAACTCTTAAAAAAAATTATTAAAACTTCTAAAAAATTAAAAATTAAAAAATTCTTCAGAATAAGCTTTCAAGTTAAACAAGACTTAATTTTTTTTTTGCCACTGTTGCCGCTTTTCTTGTTGTTTGTGAGTCACATCTGTAATGCTCAGGAGTTATTTTCCAAGTACTCCTGACTCAATGCTTGTAGAAACATGTAGGGTTAGGATAGAGGCCAGGCCTCCCCAAGCCAAACCTACATACCAGTCTGTGGAGATATCTTGCTGACCACAAAGCTTGATAATTCTTTATTTTTCACTGTGCCCTCATAAAGTTGACTCACAGAAAACCCTTAGAGTTGAGTTAGTAGGAAAGGTAAGGGTGGGAAATATGGAGGAATTTAATCTTCCACTTATCTTAACAAGCAGAACTAACAATACATTTCCTGTCATCATTATATTACAATTACTGTTATTATCTTAAATTTATTGACTAAGAAAACATAAGGCATTCATATAATTTTATTCACTAGGATAATATAAGGCAAAAATTCCATTTTTAAGTCACAGAACCAAGAGTAGCCAGAGATGTTTGAGAAAGTACCCAAGACCACATTGCTTGCTGATTCAACAAACACAAAGTTTTGATCATCTTCTCAACATGACAGCTAGAAGTGAACAGGGACCATGGATCATGATAATAGTCTATTAGCTGATGAGAAAACCCACATCCTCCTCATTACTGTCTTTAAATCCTTTCCTTGTGCCTATTTCTCTCAACTCTAATATCCTAATTCTTGTATCTGTATGATCAAACACTCATCTTGTTGAAACAATCCATAATTTTCTCAGGCAATTTTAGAAATCAAAATATCTCTTGCAAAGGACAAAATATTGCCATCACTCTAACTTTAGCTTTAACCGTGTCTGAGAAATGGCTTTTCTCTAGCGTAACTAAGCTCAATTTTAGACTACAATGTTAGAATGTGATTATTAATGTGAAATTGACCTCAGCCTCAGACAGGAGCCATATGCTTACTAAAAACAGTGTCTTTGAGAGTGGTGGAAGAGAGATGGCTTTATAGCTATGCAGAAATGTTTTCTCTCACACCCATGTATTTGTCCCTTTAGCTGATAAATGCTTGTGGGATCTCAGTCTAGGACCTTGAGTTTAAGTTCTCTCTCCTTCAGGTGTAAGGGGAATAGAGAGTTTTTATTAGAAAAACAAACCACTTCCCAAGGCAAGCTTATTACCCAGTTTGGGGATGTTTTTAGACAACTAAACGTCTTCCTTAAGACAAAGCACTGGAACCTTATTTTGAAATTGATTTACCTGCTTGGCAGAAAGTTCATTATGAACATGAAAAACCCGTAAATACAGGGAAAATGTCTTAGCCTTTTTTTCCATTACTGATTTAAAAAAATATATCAACTAGAACTGTCTCTGATGTTGAAATCATTGTTAATATTCAGGAGGCACATGCCTGGATGGAATATGACTGTCAGATTAGTTCTCTAATGCTAAAGGTTGCTCTGTAACTCCTGTAATATCCTGAGTCTCAGGATTTCTCAAAAGATAATTTTTGGTAATCTGTGTATGAAATCCATCGGTTACTCACACAGACACCATCAAGTTCTGGTCTATAATAAATAATAATAGTTGATATTTATATCAGCTATTTTTCCTTTCTTAACTGTTATGTTTTGAGGAAATTTTTGGTTTTTGAGCCACACTCCACAATATTCAGCAGTTACTCCTGTATGCATATACTTAGAAATTACTACTAGCTGGGCTCAGGGAACCATACGGGATGCCATGGATCATATACAGGTCGACTATATGCAATGCAATCACACTATCTGCTGTTTTATATCTCTGGCACTAATCTCTCTCTCTTTTTTAAACAGAAGTCATACCCAGAACAACAGTTTAGGTGCAGGGGGCTTCTGGGGCCACTTTCAGTTGCTTGATGAATTCAGGGACAGACATATGCTCTACACTTGAGCCATGTACCTGGACCTCCATTCCCTCTTTCTAAGAAACACATCAAAGTGCCTAGCTGAATATAGATAAAGGAGCAGACTGGGTGAAAAATAGGAGATGGTAAAGGGAGGAGACCATAGAGATTGGTGAGCTTTCATTCCTCCAGGCTAAGCTCTCATATCTTTTATTATCTGCTCTAATTATACTACTTATGTTCAATCCTTGATTCTTATGTTGTTACATTGATCATCTATTGGTTGATAAGACTTTTCTAGGACTGTTTTCTTGATTTCCCTCCTACATTATGCTGCTATTCAGTTCTAAATACATCAATATTTTCTTTCTTTACAAGAACTATTTACCTTGACAACCACATTTGCTGACTTTCTACGCTAAGATGTTTTATGAAGAAAAAAACTCAGAGAGATAAAGACTAATAAAGAGCTTATAACCCTGCTAACAGTATGTTTAAATGTCAAAAGCACCATTAGATAACATCAAGGAAAAGGGAGCATAACGAGATATCCAGGGTGAGCCATAAATAGAAGCATCCGAGACCATAGAGAGTGGTGGAAAGGACCAGGAATTGATCCCTCATGAAGTCTAACATTTGGGGCTGGAGCAGTGGCACAAGCGGTAGGGCTTTTGCGTGCTGACTCAGGATGAACCACGGTTTGATCCCTGGAGTCCCATATGGTCCCCCAAGCCAGAAGTGATTTCTGAGTGCGTAACCAGGAGTAAGAGCTGAACATCACCGGGTATGGCCCAAACAAACAAACAAACAAAAAAGAATTCTAACATTCCTATCCTGAAAATGAAAAGAATAATCATTCAACCAGTTTGTGTCAAAATTCATTTTATTAATTATCAGTAAAGATAGCCTGAGGTGCCAAAGTTTGTTTTTTATAAGTATGCTTATAATATTTGAAGACTTTTTTATTCCTAGTTTTTGAGTCACTCCCGGCAGCACTTACGGGTTACTCCTGGCTCTACACTCAGAAATTGCTCCTGGCAGGCTCTGGGGATCATATGGGATGCCAGGATTTGAACTGCCATCCTTCTGCATGCAAGGCAAATGCCCTACCTCCATGCTATCTCTCCGGCCCCATTACTTGAAGACTTGTTAACATATTAGTACAAATAATCTTATATCTGAAGCTAAAAGTTGGACATAAACTTAAACAATATGACAAAATCTAAAGCATTTATTCTATTTAACCTTTCCTTTCACCTCTTTTGGGGGGGATACACCCGGTGATGCTCAGGGGTTACTCCTGGCTGTGTGCTCAGAAATTGTTCTTGTCTTGGGGGACCATATGGGACATCCGGGAATCAAACCAGGGTCCATCCTAGATCAGCTGCATGGAAGGCAAATGCCCTACTGCTGCTCTGGCCCCTCACCTTTTTATTTTTATATTCAAAAGGTAGGAATAAGAAAAATTAAATATCTGACTTTATTGTCATTTTCTTAAATTACAGTGTGCCTCTTCCCTACCCAAATTTCAATACACTTTTCCTTCTTTCAAGCCTGTCTTTTGCTTTCTACTTTTTCCTTGCTTATTCCTCCTGTTATTCCAAAGTCTCCATCTGTTTAAATATTGTTCATTATTTTACTTCCATTTCCAACTCATCTCTTCTTAATTTCTTTTCACCAAACTATTTTCTTCCTCCCCACTTTGCACATATGTGTGAGTTGATGTGTACATGTCTCCTTAATCTATCCCATCTTGTGTTATAAATTACCTGTGTTCCAGTTGAGTGAGTGTGAAAACCTTCCTAGGGGCAAGATGGAAATTTTCAAGATCTGCTGTCTCCTGCTAGCCCAAGAACTCCACAAGATTGCATAAGTTGGTTAACACCAAAGTCTGTTTGCCAGGTTAATGTGTCAAATTAGCTGTGAGTGGGTGAAGACCTCATTCCTCTACTCCATATCAAAGTTTCTAATTACCAATCAATAACATAAAATTATATTTCTCATGTTGTAAAAAAATCAACTCTTGACAAATACACCAAGATATTGGTATCTTTCAGTTCATGTAGCTATATACTTGTATCAGCTCCAGATTTCAAATTTGTATGCTTTAGCTTCACATTTTAGTAAGCACGTCTCTTCCTATTTTATGTACTGCAACGCTCCACATTAAAACACAGAATCTGGGGCAACTAAAGAGAATTGAACTTGAACATAATGGAAAAGGACTTAAATTCTCCATAAGGAAATTTTAACTGGAATTATCCCAGATCTCTATCAGTGTCTTTTTATTCAGAGATACTGCACTCTGTTGCTAAATGTGTGCAGGAGGAAGGCTGAAAAGACCAATGTGACCAGCTGTCTTTTCTGCAGTGCATTTGAATGAATGTTCTTTCCTAGCAGCTGTAGATACTGTTTGCTGAGCTTGTTGCTATTTTTGATGCTGCCTTCTTCAGAAAGAAGAAAAAGGAAAGCAAGAAAAGAAAAGGAAAGTAACACCATCTCTGGGAGCCCCCACCCTCTCTGGGTTTCTTGCTGCATGCTTTCCACCTTCTCTATCTTTATGACTATAACTTTGCATATACCCATTTTCTATGCCCCATTTTCAACTCCCTCCATTGCAACTGCTACTTACTGAATCCATAGTTGCATTGCAGCCTCATCCCTGGACCACTCAATAAGTCTCAAGCACTGTCTCAATAGAACCAATTCACCGCTGCTCCTCATGCTTCCTTCTTTCCCAATCACCTAGCTGTGTTTTACTGGTACCTAGCAAACCAGATAACACTGGTGAAAATACTCTGAGTGATATAAGTGAATCTTGAAGTGAAGTCAGGCCTCCTTGTGGTACACCTTTGAAATCTCACCACCACCTTGAGGCAGAGCTATTATCTGAATTGTGCTTATGGCACCATTTGGCTTCTGGAAGCATGGTGAGGACTGCTCCCAGATATTAACTTGCAAAGGTAACTTGTGACATTATGCAGGTGATGATGTCATTTCTTTTTCCCCAAGCATACTCTCCCTCTTTGTAGGACCAACCAACATAACCTCCCAGCCTCTGAGGCTCTAAACATGTATGCTGTTGGCCTACATTCATTGAGTTTCATTAAAAAACATATACTGCAAAGCACCATCTCTTAGAAGAGTATACCCTCTCTTATCCAGACAGTTCAAGTGTTCTGTGTTGTGGCTTTTCCACACAGCTTCAGCATTCTTCTCATCTTCCAGAAACTTTCTATTTTATGGGGGTGGGGGCACACCCAGTGACGCTCAGTGGATACTACTGGCTCGATGCTCAGAAATTGCTCCTGGCTTGGGGGACTATATGGGACACCAGGGAACCGAACTGTGGTTTATCCTAGGCTAGTGTGCGCAAGGTAAATGCCCTAATGCTTGTGCCACCACTCCAGTACCATCAGCAACATTTTTAATAAAGATTTAATTTCTTCAACAGGCAAAGATCATTCCAGGGAATAGACTCTACTGAAACTTCTTGAATCAGTTCTTCATAGATTAATAACTGTGAATGACTTAGTTTCACAAGTCTTGGTGGTAACACAAGCCCAACACAGACCAGAGAGAGGTTAAAATTGGTCACCATATCCAATCACCTCATTAATAGTTTAAGGATTCATTTAGGCCAGAACATATAGTCGACCTATATTTCAATCAACAAATGACTAGATAAAATGCTTTAATATTGTAAGTGAATGTAAAATGAATAGCAAGCAAAAATGAAAAATCCTCAAGGAATAAGGAGTCCTGTAAACAAAAGCATGTTATAATCACAAGATAACAAACATAAAAATTGGATAAACTGCACCCAAATGGCAGTAGTCATAGTTTGTGGCATTTGCTCGACTGATTAGGCAGGACAAATCGAAAAACAAGATGCATCTGTCCCACAGATTTGACTAGCTTTATCAATAGACAAAGCTGAGTAAGCTCTACCACCATTACTTCAGCCCTCTGGAATTCCTTCGTTTCCAGGCCTTGCCCTTATATGAGCTTACCTTTCTCTTTTCTGCCTTGGGAAATAAGTTGGTAGTGCAGTGTTTCTGCCAAAGGAATAAAGTCAGAAATATTTCTAGGGTTCGAAGGGAAGAATATTTTCAAGAAACAGATTAGAGGGGCTGAGTGATATAGTACAGCAGGTGGGCACTTGCCTTGCATAAGGACAATGACAGATCCTCCATATTTCTTATGATCCCCTAGTTATCTGTCATAAGTGACCTGTGTACAGAGCCAGGAGAAACCCCCAAGCACCTCGCATGTGGCATAAAAAGAGCCAGATTAATAGTTCTTAGAGCACAAGATGTATTAGAGAAGATAAAAATCAATAATTCAAATTCCAAGTTGACAACCTAATTTTTATTTATTGTGAGCACTTATTGCAATCAATTCTAATTAATTTTATTATTAAATCTCTCCTGTTATTTTTGAACTGGTCATGAAGCATAATAATTTGGAATGATGGGTCCCTCTTTGAGTAAGAACCAATGTTACTATGATATATACATTGGGGTATAGGTGAAAAATTCTCATTAAAGTCCTATATTCTCCAATTTATTCTTTAAAGCCCCCCCCAGTTAGATGTCACTAATATCTGGTTTTTAAGTAAGAAGATGTGTGCCTGTGATTAATATCACATTGCATACTGGGTAAGTCATTGAGAGAGAATTCAAACACAGATTTTCTAACTATAGATTCTGTTATCTTATTATACCATATTGTAAAACTTAATTTTTAGAGGGTACAACATGTCCTTGAATATTGCCTTGCTAATCAGATAGCATAAAGGTAAAAACAGTGACATGAGAAAGACTCAGAGATTTCTCATTTGGTCACCAAGGTTTTCAACAACTTTCCAGCATTTATCTTAGTATAGATGGCAAGCTGTGACCTTCTTGAAAGAAATAGAAAGTTTAAAAGTAGGAAGATAAGAAGAGCAAAAGAAAGAGAAAGAGAAAGGTTGGGTGAGGAAAATTCAAGTCCTCTGGATTAGAATCTAGAAAACCAGAGTTGTTCAAATTTATTGTTTTTTTTTTTTAGTGAAATAAACCTATTAATACTTATACCAAAGAAACAATTAGTATTAATCTTGCCACACATCTGGAAAGGAGAAAATGAACTATAATAATATTTATTAAAATTTTCTCTCTGAATCTTTTAGATAATTTAACCTTCAGACAGTTCAATTCTTATTTATATAGGTTCAAATTTACCTAGCTTATTATAATTTGTTCCTCTTTATTATACTTTATTTTCCTTTATATGCACAATTACCAAATTTTAACTTTTTGGCCTATTACTAAAAATTTATCTGTAAGTACTAATCAACACTGACTTAAAGATTTTCTTTAATTTACAACCTAATCCTAATTTTCAATTTTCTCTAGTTACTTTTTTTCCCCTCATATTCCCGCCTTCTTTTATGGTAGGGTGTTGAAAGTTTCATCTCTAGTATGAGAGAGAAGATTCAACTTGATTTTGAAGTAACCTCTCAAGCAATGCTAGGGTCACCTGGCAGCATAGTCAATGGTATCCAGTCGGCCAGGCTATTTGTTTGGATACTTGGGTCTAATATTGGGAACTAGCAGAATTACCCTATCAGGCTTAGGAGCCTCCAGGCTATACCTAGCTGTGCTCAGGGTAGTTAATTGGTGCTATGGATCAAGCTTGGAGTCTCATGCATAAAAAGTTCGTACTCCTGAAGGTAAAATCCAAATGGATTAAAGACCTCGATATCAGACCTGAAACCATAAAGTACATAGAACAACACGTAGGTAAAGCACTCCATGACATTGAGACTAAAGGCATCTTCAAGGAGGAAACTGCGCTCTCCAAGCAAGTGAAAGCAGAGATTAACAGATGGGAATATATTAAGCTGAGAAGCTTCTGCACCTCAAAGGAAACAGTGCCCAGGATACAAGAGCCATCCACTGCGTGGGAGAAATTATTCACCCAATACCCATCAGATAAGGGAATAATCTCCAAAATATACAAGCACTGACAAATATTTACAAGAAAAAAACCATCTAATCCCATCAAAAAATGGGGAGAAAAAATGGACAGACACTTCGACAAAGAAGAAATACAAATGACCAAAAGGCACATGAAAAATGCTCCACATCACTAATCATTAGGGAGATGCAAATCAAAACAACTAGAGGTACCACCTCACACCACAGAGATTGGCACACATATCACAGAGAATGAGAATAAGCAGTGTAGGCGGGGATGCGTTGAGAAAAGAACACTTAACCACTGCTGGTGAGAATGCTGACTAGTTCAACCTTTCTGGAAAGCAATATGGAGATTCCTCCAAAAACTGGAAATTGAGCTCCCATACAATCCAGCTATACCACTCCTAGGAATATACCCTAGGAACACAAAATACAATACAAAAATCCCTTCCTTACACCTATGTTTATTGCAGCACTATTTACCATAGCAAGACTCTGGAAACAACCAAGATGCCCTTCAACAGATGAATGGGTAAAGAAACTGTGGAACATATATACAATGGAATGTTACGCAGCTGTCAGGAGAGATGAAGTCATGAAATTTTCCTATACATGGATGTACATGAAATCTATTATGCTGAGTGAAATAAGTCAGAGAGAGAGAGTGAAAAATGGAAAATGGTCTCACTCTTCTATGAGTTTTAAGAAAAATGAAAGACATTTCTCAACAATTTTCAGAGACAAAAGAGAGGAGGGCTGGACGTTACAGCCCACCTCATGGACCTCACCACAAAGAGAGATGAGTTTAGTTAGAGAAATAACTACATTGTGAACTATCCTAACAATGAGAATATATGAGGGATATAGCCTGTCTAGAGTATAGGTTGGGGGGGGGAGGGGAGCAGGGCTATTTGGGACATTGGTGATGGGAATGTTACACTGGTGATGGTGGGTATCATCTTATATGACTGAAACCAACCACAATCATGTTGATAACCAAGGTGTTTAAATAAAAAATATTTAAAAAGAAAAGTCTGTACTCCAACCCTTTGATCTATATGATCTATCTTCTTGCATGTGTAAATTTTTTTTGTTTTGTTTTTGGGCCACACCCAGCAGTGCTCAGGGGTTACTCTTGGCTGTCTGCTCAGAAATAGCTCCTGGTAGGCATGGGGAACCATATGGGACACCAGGATTCAAACCAACCACCTTTGGTCATGGATCGGCTGCTTGCAAGGCAAGCACACTGGGCCCGCATGTGTAAATTTGAAGCAAATAAAAACTTTAAAATAAATATCTTTTATCAAGATATATCTTAAAGAATTAGTGAGGAGTTGTTTTCATTCCTTTGGGGAAGAGTGCTGAGAAAGGCCCAATCTCCCTGCTACTTTAGTTGACCCAATCATTTGAGAACTCAGGTAGAGTTTAGAGGAAGAGCTTTGCTTTACTAACAAGTAGAAAGGATGGCAGGCAACAAACTTATGTGCTATAGAATCCCTTTGCCTGCATAATTAGCAAGAATACATTTATATTGAAAAGTATGTTGTGAGAAAAGGAAGATAATGGAGGGGTTATCAAGGTGATCAATTAATTACTATAGAGCTGAGATAGAATTGTACAACTCATACGATAACTTTCTTGTCTAAGATGAGGGAAACAGTCTTTATATTCTCAACAGTTCCTGTCCAGAAAAGTTTTCCTCTATTAGTTTTTAGTCCTACTCCTCACTCAGACTCCCACTGTCAGTCATTTTTTTCGCAGTCTTCAGAAAAACCGGAAGCCTACTTTTTTCTGTTAGTTTGAGTCCTTGTGTTGGGGGAAGGATTAGAGCAAATGAAATCATCATTTAGAGGTAATCATATACCTTCAGGACCCTGTCTGTAAAATGAACTTTTAACTCAAGCTACTTTTATGAATTTTTCATTATTTTATTTAAGCACCATGTTATAGAATTGTTCATGATTGAGTGTATGTCATAGAATATACACCACCCTTCATGAGTGTACTTTTTCCTCCACCAATGATCTCAGTTTCCCTCCCACTGATCTCCACCTATCTATGGACAGGCCTTTTACCTCCCTCCCTCCCTCCCTCCTTCCCTCTCTCTCTCTCTCTCTCTCTCTCTCTCTCTCTCTCTCTCTCACTTGCTCACTCGCTCTCACTGTCTTTTCTTTTATATTTTTTATTTTTATTTTGGTTTTTGAGCCACACCCTGTGATGCTCAGGGGTTACTCCTGGATATTCACTCAGAAATCACTCCTGGCTTGAGAAACCATATGGGATGCTGGGGAATCAAACTGGGGTCTGTCCTAGGTCAGCTGCACGCAAAGCAAATACCCTACCACTGCACCACCCCTCCCACGCAATCACTTTCTTTCCTTTTTGACACTGTGGTTTGCACTATTGTTACTGAAGGGGTACCATGCATCAAATATTTTTTAAATCATCTTTACTGAGGAACCAGTATTTACATTACTGTTAGTCACACTTTTGTGGGGGGGGCACATCCTGTGATGCTCAGGGGTTACTCCTGTCTATGTGCTCATAAATCACTCCTGGCTTGGGGAACCATATGGGATGCTAGGGGATCGAACCACAGTCCATCCTAGGCTAGCTCGAGCAAGACAGACACCTTATCACTTGCACCACCTCTCTGGCCTCTGTTAATCACACTTTTTATGCATACATCTTTTCAACACTAGACCCATCACCAGAGAGCCAACTTATGTCACTAGTGTCCCAAGAGTTCTCTCAATCTCCTCTCCCTTTGTAAGCTCAGTTAAGTAGACTTATTAATACCTAATGAGTGGGAAGATGGGAACTCTTATTCAGTGCTGGTAGCAATGATGGACTTGTCCAGGTGTTTTGGAAAATAATTAGTATAATCCTCAAAAAACTAGAAATTGAGCTTCCATGTGACTCAGCAATAAACCCTAGGAGTTCAAAAACACAAGGCAGAAAAGCCCTCTGCACTCCTATGTTCCTTGTAGCACTATTCACAATAGCCAGAATCTGGAAACAGCCCAAGAGCCTGAGAACAGATAAGTAGATAAAGAAACTCTGGTACATCTATATATTGGAATACTACACAGCTATTAGTAAGCATAAAGTCATGCAATTTGCTTATACATGAATGGATAGGAAGAGTACTTATATTGAATAAAATGAGTCATAGAGAGGATAGACATAGAATGATTTCACTCATTTGTGGGATGTTAAAAGAAGATAATATGATATCAACATTCAAAGACATGGAAATTAGAGTCAGGAGGACCAATCCATGGTAGGAAGTTTGCTGAAATATGAAGGGAGAGTACAGTTAGGACCAGGAAGAGACCATTATGACAATAACAGTTGAAAATGATCACTCTGGACAAGAACTGGGTGCTGAGAGGAGATAAAATGATATGCATGACCCCTTCAGTAACAATATTGCAGACCACAGTGTCTAAAAAAGAGAGAGGCTGAGAGAGAAAAAAGTGTCTAGTACCGAGGCAGGCACAGTAAAGGACAGAGAGGTGTGTGGGAGGTAAACTGGAGACATTGGTGGTGAGAAATGTGCACTGGTGAAGGATGTTGGACATTGGATGACTGAAACTCAATCGTGAATAACTTTAAATTGTGTACCTTGTGATGATTCAATTAAATATTTATTAAAACACCTACTAAGGCAAAGGGCCTTATTCACTATAAATAAGATGTTAATTCATTATTGAAATTGCACAAATACCTTAACAATCTGGAGGGCATGATAAGTGTCACTCAGTGCTACTTATTTTCTTATTGTGTAGTTTTTCTGTTCTTTAAAGAAGCTCCTTTAACAATTCTTATAAAACAAGTTTTAAGGGGGCTGAGTGGTAGCACAGTGATAGGACATTTGCCTTGCAAGCAGCTGACCCAGGACAGACATGGGTTCCATTCCCAGCATGCTATATGGTTCTCTGAGCCAGGAATGAGTTCTGAGTGCAGATCCAGGAGTAACCCCTGAGCACTCCTGGGTGTAGCCCCAAAACAGAAACATGCAAACAAACAAAGAAGCAAGTTTCAAGTCTATGAATTCCCTAAACTAGTGCCTGTTCATAAATTTTATATTATTCTTTCAAATTTGAATGATAATCTTGCTGGATAATCTTTTTGCTCTGTTTCAGAACTACACCTGCTGGTGTTCAGAGGTGGCTCCTGACTCTACTCTTTGATATTGCTCCTTAGAGGCTAGAAGGATCATATGGGATGCTGGGGATTGAACCCCAGTTGTCCGCATGCAAGGCAAACCCCCTACCCCACTGTGCTATTGTTCCTGCCCCTTGATAGGATTTTTTGGTGAGGTGTTCATTTTATTGAGTTTATTTTCTTCAGGTTCATTGAGTCTCATTTTAGAAATCTGCTGTGAATCTTATGGGTCTTTCTTTGTATGTAAGTTCTTTATCTAACCTTGAAATTTTCAATATTATTTATCTGTCTTTTTTTCATTCTCAGAAAAATATGTTTGAGTTTTTATAGCTGAGACTATTTTAACTCTGAATATTTGGGCATCTAGTATCTCCTTGATGTATTCTTTAACTTTGGGGCATTCTAACTATTATTTCTTTATTATTTTCTCATCATATTTGCCTTCTTTGTCCTCAAAGATTCTAATGATTCCAATTTTTTCTCTTGAGCTCGTCACAGAGTAATCTCGCATACTGTTTATTTCTTTTCATTTTTTATCTACATTCTTTTGTTTACTAGAGGTTTTTCCCATATCATCTTGAAGCTTCTTGATTTTTTCCTCAGCTGCTGTTATTCTGCTTAGATCTTATAATGAGCTTTTTTAAAAATCACTTTCCAAAAGTTTCATTTCTGTCAATTCTAGTTTTAGTTTTAATTTCATTCTGTTTCTATTATTTTCTTGTGCTTTGCTGATGAACGAGGTAATTATTTCTTTGAGCTCATTAAATATCCTCACCATGATGTCACAAAAGGCATTTACTAAGGGTATACAGAGGTGCTTGAAGTTGGTTGTGCCTCCCATATTATTGCTTATTGAAGAAATGTTTTCCTCATTTTGTTCATTGTAGACTTCTGAGTCTGGGTTTCCAGTATTCTTGCTGTGCTGAGGGTGGGTCTTTGTAGTTAAACCCACTGGAGACTCTGAAATATTAGGCTTGGAATTGTTCTTTTCCTTCTTTGTCCCGCCTCACCCAGTGATCAGTAGGAAATTTGTTGAGTAGATTCATCTTTAGGAGCTTCAGTGTTGTTGTCAGTCCATAACTATGGCAAACATTGGGTGCAAAAGCTTCTGGAAACTAATTGGGAGGGAGTGGCTTTGCCTCCAGATTCTAGAAGATCTATTGATGCCAACAAGAGATTAATCTCTTTGGGAAGAATGGTACAGCAATCAGAGAGGTTCAGAAACTGTAGTGTGGGCCCACACACCATTAATTAATACAATTCATTAATATATTTAATACATATTTAATATAATTAATTAATATATAGCCAAGATATTTCCAGGGTGGCAGATATTTTCCCTTTATAGTTCTGTCTTTAGAACTTTTGAGAAGTTCCATAATTCAGTTGTTGATTTGTACAATGATTTCATAGAAGCAATTTAAAAATAGATTAATCCAATTAAAAATGTATAGCAGTAGACAGGAAAAGGTGAAGCAAACCAAAAAGTTCTTTGAGAGCTCAAAGAACTATTTCTTTGTGGTGTTATTTTTACGCATCAAAAATTCTTTAGATGGTAGTTCCCCCTTGATTATTGTGTTTCAGATAGTCCCTGATACTTTAAACAAACAGAGCACAAGATTTGTCCAGTACAAACCTTTCTACGGTGTCTTGTTAGTTCCTTAGCCCAGCTTGCATTATACATAATTTGTCTTTCATTTTGTCTTCTATTTATGCAAAGAAAAGAATATATAATGAGAGGTTGGGGCAATAGTGAAACAGGTAGAGCTTTTGCCTTGCATGTGACCAAACCAGGACTGATTATGGTTGATCCCCAGCATCCCATATGATCCCCAAACCTGCCAAGAGAGATTTCTAAGCGGAAAGCCAGGAGCAAACACTGAGTACTGCTGGGTGTGGCCTCCCCCCAAAGATTTTAAAAATACATTCTAAATGTGATAAAAGTAATTTCAGAATGGTAGATCTCAAGTTACCAATTTTACTTTTTTTTGTTTACAATAGAGTTGGTTTTTCTCTCACAGAAGTTACTCATGATTAAGTTTCAGTCATTCAATGTATAACACCCCTCACCGGTGCAAATTTCCCACCACCAATGTTC
The DNA here is from genome assembly GCF_024139225.1 of Suncus etruscus. NCBI lineage: Eukaryota > Metazoa > Chordata > Mammalia > Eulipotyphla > Soricidae > Suncus > Suncus etruscus. The sequence continues at coordinate 2,609,924 of NC_064857.1, forward strand.
CACCCTCCTGCCTGCCTATGGGGAAGTTCTCTCTCTCTCTCTCTCTCTCTCTCTCTCTCTCTATCTATCTATCTATCTATCTATCTATCTATCTCTCTCTCTTTCTCTCTCTCTCTCCCTCATCTCTCTCCCCCTCTCTCTCCCTCATCTCTCTCCCCCTCTCTCTCCTCTCTCTCTCTTTCTCTCATACACTCACTCACTCATTCTCTCTGTATCTCTCTGTCTCTCTCTCCCCTCTCTCACTTCCTTCCCCTCCCTTATAAACACTGTGGTTTAAATATTATTAGTTGTTTGTTTGTTCTGTGGTGCTCAAGCAATACTCCTGGCTCTGTACTCAGAAATCACTCTTGGCAGGCTCAGGGAACCATAAAGGATGCCTGCAATTAAACCCAGATTGGCCACTACCACCTAGACTATCTTTTTAGCTCCTATAATCTTAAGCTTTCTTGAGGTTCTTTTCTTGTGAACCTTTTATGTACACATATTTTCTTCTACTTACTGGGTTCATTCCATTTTATTTGTTCTGCATCTAGGAAAATTATTTCAGTTCACCTTTTTAGCATCAAAATTTTTTTCTTTCACTTTGTAAAATAAAATTTTAAAGAATAAATAAAATCCTTTACTTCTTTAAAATCCTTAATTCTCAACAAATGTTAAGTCATACAGTTAACAGAAGAGCATATATGAACAGCTAGTAGGCATATCAAAAAGAGTTCATAGTCAAATATCAAGAAGAGTGGGAACAACCTACCCCTGCTGGTGGAAATGTGGTGAAATAGGAACACACGTTTACTGTTGGACAGAAGTTTGGAAATTTCTCAAAATTCTACGAATAGAACCTCCATAGAATTTAGTGACACCCCCCCCCCCCCGGCTTGACATCTATCCCAAGAGCCAAGAAAATGAATAAAAACATTAATTAAAATATGTACACACCTATGTTCATTGCAATGATTAATACAATAACTAGTAAATTAAAGTATCCCAAACATCTAATACTTAATAAATGAATATAGATTTTTTTTCATATACATGCAATGGAATTCTATGCAGTCGTAAGTGAAGGTAAAATCTTTCTGTTTGCTGCAATTAAAGCTAAAGAAAATCATATTTTAAAAAAGGTCAGAACTAAATACTCAAGACAAATGCAATGACAATAGAATAAGAGAATCAAGAGACCCAAACTATAACAACCTAAACATAAAATGGACCTGTTTCACTGATAGACCAGGGAGCTAGGGATGGAGGTATGGGGTAGATGCTGAGAACTTTGGTGGAGGGAGGTCAACACTGGTGATGGGAATGGTTCTATTTCACTGTCACTATGTGCCTGAAATATAACTATGAAGGACTTGTAATTTACAATGGTTTCAATAAAAAATATTGGGGTGGGGGGCTCACACCAGATGATCCTCAGGGGTTACTCCTGGCTGTGCACTTAGAAATCAATCCTGGCTTGGGGGACTATATAGGACACTTGGAGATCGAACCGCGGTCTGTCCTAGGCAGACTCCTTACCGCCTGTACCACTGCTCCAGCCCCACAATAAAATTTTTTAAAAAATACAGTATGGCGGGGCCGGAGAGATAGCACAGCGGTGTTTGCCTTGCAAGCAGAAGATCCAGGACCTAAGGTGGTTGGTTCGGATCCCGGCGTCCCATATGGTCCCCGGTGCCTGCCAGGAGCTATTTCTGAGCAGACAGCCAGGAGTAACCCCTGAGCACCGCCGGGTGTGGGCCCCCCCCCGCAAAAAAAATCCTCTTGGGGCCGGCGAGGTGGCGCTAGAGGTAAGGCGTCTGCCTTGCAAGCGCTAGCCAAGGAAGGACTGCGGTTCGATCCCCCGGCATCCCATATGGTCCCCCCAAATCAGGGGCGATTTCTGAGCGCTTAACCAGGAGTAACCCCTGAGCATCAAACGAGTGTGCCCCCCTCAAAAACAAAACAAAACAAAACAATAAAACAGATTGGCATTAAAAATATAGAATATCATGTTAAACAAAATTAGTCAGAAGCAGAAAAATACATTAGGTAATCTCATTCATCTCTGGTACATAGAAAGAAAGAACCAGATGGAGGTGAATGATGACAAATCTTAGGTTTCAGACTCCAAAACTGGGATTAACAAAGATGGCACAAGTGGCCATGGAGATACTAGATGTAACATGAAAACATTGCTGAAGGGTCTTGAGAACGTTGGGGTAGTGAGGTGCTATAACTGTACATTAGGCGATAAATATCAGCACTACTGTAAATTTGTGACTAACTACAAGAATAAAAAAGAAACAAAGGATATTTTTCAGAAGTATGCATTTTATAACTATTCTGTTCTCAGTTTTTGCCTTCAATCATCAAGAGTCCATGTCAGCCATCTAAGGAAGTCAGGAAAATATTTCATCTTGGACAAATGCAAGATAAGCAGTTTCTAATATTACTTCCACCAAGATTTATAGACTTATTTAATTTCTTTGCTTTGGCTATATTGAGTCATATATGCAATGCATATTGTCAAAATCAGGAGTCATTATATATTTAGGGGACCTCTCAAACAGTGTTCTCAGGAGTCAGAAGCCCTTTCTAGTGATATTAGTTTGGTCCTATGTGTTCATTCTTGGGCCTCTACATGGACTCCCATGCCATAATACACTTTCTAAAATTTTACTTTTAAAGTAACATCTAAGAACACATGATTGAGAGAAAGAAAACTTGAGGTCTTAAATTCTCTAAGTTTACTTTGAAGGACAACTTTTCTTTTGCCTTTCCCAAAGGCAAAGTTTTGTATCTTTAAGATGTATTTTAAAAAATTATCACTCAGAAAAACTTGGAAAATTCCTCTAATAATTTATCAAGAAATAAAATTCAACTGTAAAGACACATGAGTACTAACAGAAAGATCTCTTAGTTTTCCTCTGAAAATGTTTCTCATATCAATTACCTCTCTTCTACATTCATAACAAGTGGGAATCTTTCTAGGTTTTGCCAACCAATGAATTTGAAAAACTATTCCAGGATAGGAACACTTGGGACCTTTATATTACTAGTTTCCAGATTATGCAAAAAGAATCTATCAAATGAGTCTCCAAAAATGACCCATCTAACCCATGACCCAGTTAAATAGATTAACTAACCTCAAGAATTTCTGCTTTTAGACATACCAGGTTTCAGCTTTCTATAGAAGCTCAACATGCATTTATTTTATTTTATAGCAACTATTGTGCTTTACAAAGTCCTTCATAGTTGGATTTCAGACATACAATGAATCAGGGCCAATCCACTACCAGTGTCAACTCCCTCTATCAATATTCCCAAAGTGCATTCTATATCACCATCCTTTGCCCCCTGGTCTGCCAGTATAACAGGCTCATTTTAAATTTAGATTTTTAGAGTTGGGGTTTTTTGATTCTATTGTTGTTGACTTTGGCTTGGATATTTAGTTTTTCCCATTTTTTTATCACCACCAATGCACCTGAGACCATGAAAATGCATTTTTTTGTGTTACCTATAGTTAGCAGAATAGCAGACTATATAAAAGTGAGTGGCACCCATAAACAGATGAAAGAGTTCCTAAATTCCAGATATAAATTCTGCAACTATTCTCATGTCAAGAAAACACTCAGGAAACATTTCTTTATATACCAGTAGGATATGAAGTCTAGATCTAAAACAGGAAGTACAGATGGAGGGAAGAAGAGATAGTCTGTACAGTGATTAAAGCAGTTGGCCTTGCATGAAGCTGACCTGAGTTCAATCCCTGGCACCACAAATGGTACTCCAAGCACCGCCAGGTGTCACTTCTTTACCTTTGTTCTATATCGTTGTCACCATTATGATGAACTCAGTTGATAGGTTAAAAGAGACATATATCAGTCTTTAAAAAAAGCAAAGACGATATTTTTTGACATCTAGCTTTCTTGGACACCTATAAAATGTGTAGCAAAAGGAGGTTTATGTTATATAACTGCTGCATCCTCAGAAAACATCCTAGAAAGCAATTTTCCTTGTGTATAAAATAAATAGCAGAAATATTAATTAGGCTCATTTTACATGTGCAGAATGAATGTGTTTCAGTTCAGATGAAATTACTGAGTATATTTGCTTCTTGCTTCTTGGTTTATGTTGAATTGAAGCTTAAGAAGTATTTTTTATCACTGCATCATATTCATGTTTGATGGAGTGTGATAGCAAATACTCCTTGTAATGAAGTTTTGCTAGTGAGTCTGCTTTGAATTTGTTCAACATTCTCTGGCATCCACTTTTATTTCTTTTTCAAGCAAGTACTAATTTTATTTGCAAGACTTCTTCATAGATACTTATAAATGCACCATAATTGTTTATGCTGAATGCCGTGACAATATATTAATAACATTGTAAGTATAAAGTCCTTGAATCATAGTCATCCAAAGTTGCTCTCAATTAATTAACCAAACTGATGTGTAAAGAAAGAAAAGATTCATGTTGTGAGTTTGTTATCGGTATATTTTGGGCATAATTAAGGTGACACATTCAATTCTTTGAACTAAGATATGCACCCTCTGCTTAGTACTTAATTGTATATATGACTTTTAATAAGGTGATAGGAAAGGCTGGACAGGTAAACTGAAATGCAAATGAGAATAATAAATTTAGGTAAGTAAAATTGAGCTTTTATTCCCACTTAATTTCTCATGTTGACCACTAAACTAGACATTTTATATATATATAAAAAAACTTCCTCCTGGGGTCGGAGAGGTGGCGCTAGAGGTAAAGTGTCTGCCTTGCAAGCGCTAGCCAAGGAAGGACCACGGTTCAATCCCCCCCACCCACCCCCGCATCCCATATGGTCCCCCAAGCCAGCGGCAATTTTTGAGCGCTTAGCCAGGAGTAACCCCTGAGCATCAAACGGGTGTGGCCCGATAAAAACAAAACAAAACAAAACAAAAAACTTCCTCCAAACTGTGTCCTTTGACAGCATGTCCCATGGATGCTGTAAATTTTGATTCAGCTCAATTGTTGTCTTCCACTCCCCTGGGGATTGCTATGAATGACAATGGTAGCAAAGATGGTTGAGGCTTTGCTTTTCATGAGGTTCTCATAAAAATTAACCATTTCTTTTTACTCTGGGAGACTCAGAAGAGAGCGAGTTTATTTCTCTGTATAATGTACTAGATAATCATGACTGAATTGCTTCCTCCCCGTTAGGTGCGTTAGGTTTCAAATAGGTCTAGAGATGAATACCACAACAGAGGGAACAAATACTAAACTCAGAGAAACTCCGATCTTTGCAATCTGAAAAACTTCAAAGTAAACCTCTTTTAAAACTGGATAAACTATTATAAAGTTATTCTAATTGACTCATAACCATCTTGGTTAAATTAGTATTTTATGCTTTTTATTTGTCAACCAAAGCATGCCAATCAATGCAACCTTTGGGTACCTAAAAGTCAACATCTACTCTAGTTTATAGTGTGGTTTTCTAGAATCCTCTCTTCCACTTCAACTCCTTTATCTAAAATGCCTTAATTCTTTATTAAAGTTAAAAAATAATATTTACCTAAGAGTTTATACATTTCTATGCCCGGGCTTTTATAGTTAATCATTCAAAATTATTTCTACCGAGTTGTCCTCTTCTCAGAAATAAAATCCTTTTGTTGATTTATTGCTTGATATTATGTAATATTTATTATAATAGGAAAAACTACTATACAGCTAAATATAAGAACATCTGAAAAAGCCTATCATCCTTACCTTAAAATTTTCAGAATTGTGCTTAAAGGAAATTAAATTATTTCTTCATGTTAACATGTTTAATAGTGGGAAATTCCTGGAAATTTTGTTGCTCATTTTAGTGATGTTTCATTACCTTTCACTGCCTTCTTACATTTGTTTCTGTCACCTATGATACTCATTATGATATTATTGTATTCTCCAACTTTTGTTATCAAATCTCTTTGGACTGCAAATAACTGAATAAAATGCTAGCAAGAACTGACTTCCCTACAAAATTTCTAGCACTTCCTATTTTCAGCCAGGCTACAAATACCCTGTGAACATAAGATTTGGCATCTGCCTCTGACTGTGATAAGAAGCAAAAAGTGTAGAGATTGGATAAAATTAACTAGAAAATATACCTGAAAAACCTGAATTCTCCATCCAGATGAATGAATGCCTCCAAATATCAAACCTAAGTTCTCTTCATATTTTTCATAGACATCAGATGTTTATTCTGACCTCATCCACTTGTTACAGTGATGATTTACCTAATATAAATATCTGCACATTGTATAATAATTTCAGAATTATATAAAAATTGTATTACATTCAGGAACTATTATTAATTTATCATATCCTTTAAGATACTCTTCCTTCCAACAGAAAACCCACACTGTTGTCCCAAAGAGAGATGTAACGAAAGGTTTCATTCATATTTCTGTGTTCCAATAAATAACTTGAAAAGATCCAGGCAGATAAATAACGACATAGTATTCTCATCCAGAAATTGTACTTAGGTTTTTGTAGCCCTAGAGTTTTTTCATTTTAATCTTTTTAATTAATAACTGTTTTACCTCCCTTTTATTTACTTTTTTAATTTTTTAATTGTAATTTTATTGAAACTACTATGATATACAAGGTTCTTAATAGTTAGGTTTTAGACATACAATGAATCAGGACCAATTCCACCACCATTGTGGACTTCCTTCCGCCATTGTTCCCCAGGTGCATCCCATACCACCTCCTTTTGCCCTGCCAGTATAACAGGCCCATTTAAGTTTAGATTGTTCAAGTTTGAGTTCCTTGATTCCATTGTTGTTGCCTTTGGCTTTGATATTAGTTCTTTCCTATTTTAACACTATCAATTTACCTGAGATCACTTGGCCCATGGCCCCCATCCTTTCATATATGTGTTTCTCCTTTTTTACTGTTTTTTTCTTTCTCGCTATACTCTAAAGTCAACAATGTTCAAGACAACTATCATTTAGGTCATTGTGTTTCTTCATGCAGTTATTCTAAATACCGTCTATAAGTGATATTATACTGTATTTATTCTTTTACTGGATTACTTCATTTAACATAATATCTTCCAGTTACATTCATGTTGCTGCAAATTGCATAATTGCATCATTCCTTACAGCTATGTAGTATCTCATTGTGTGTGTGTATAGAAGTGTGTGTGTGTGTGTGTGTGTGTGTGTGTGTGTGTGTGTTGGACATCTTGATTGATTCCAAGCCTTAGCTATTGTGCTGAGTCCTGCAATGAATAGTAGTGTGCATACATCTTTTTGGATGAATATTTTTCTGTCCTGGGGATAGATACCCAAAGAGAGATTGCTGGGTAATATTGCAGCTCAATTTTGAGTTTACTGAGAACCCTTCATACTGTTTTCCATAGGGGTTAGACCAGGCAGCATTCCTACCAGCAGACGATGAGGGTTCCTTTCTCACTACATCCCCACCAGTAGAGATTGTTCCCAGTATATTTGGTATGTGCCATTCTCAGTGGTGTAAGATATCTCATTGTTCTCTTGATTTTAATTTCCCTAATGATAAGTAATGATGAGCTTTTTTTCCTGGGCCTGTTGGCTATCTGTTGGTCTTACTCAGAGAAGTGTTTGTTCAATGACTCCCATTTTTGATGGGGTCTGGGGTTTTGTGGAGTTACCTTTTGTGAGTACTCTGTATATCTCAGATATCAAATTTTTATCTGATATTCTGAGTTCAAAATTTTTATCCCATTCAGTTATTTGTCTTCTAATTTTAGAATTTGCCATATAGAAACATTTTGGTTCGATGTAGTTTAACTTATTCAAATTTTATGCTATAGCACTCGCCATTGGCATCCTATCATTAAAGACTTCTTTGAAGTCTAAGTCTTGGAGTATTCTGTCTATATTTTGCTCAAAGAACTTAATGGATTCGGGTCTAATCTCTAATCCACTTTGAATTGTCTTTTGTGTAAGGTGTGAGACATGAATCAATCTTCAATATCTTACATGTAGTTATCCAATTATTCCAACACCATTTGTTGAAAAGACTGTCTTTATTTCATTTCAAATTCTTGGCTCCTTTGTCCAAGATTAATTGATCTATATTTGGGGGTTGTCACTGGGGTTTCTATTCTGAAAGTTTATCTGAATGTTTGTCTTTTGCCAATACTATACTGTTTGGATAGATCTAGATTCCTAAAGACAAGCAAGCTTCTAAATTGCTAAGAAGAATAGAATGTTTGGGTAAAATTATTTGAATGAATAACTAGAAAGGTTTCACCTGAAAAGGTAACTGGAAGCACAGACATAACATTGGAGTATCCAATTTTGACATAGGTAAGAATATGTCTCTTCTTTTTCTTTTTTTTTTTTGTCAGTATTTGCAAAATAAATTTATTAAGGTAAATTTTGTGGGAAAATAATCTGCTAAATTTTAAATGCACCAAGCTATAAAATCTTTTTTTTTTTCTTTTTTGGAGAAGAATGTGTATCCAGGTTTTTGGGGATGGAGTGTCCTATATTTCAACTAGGCCTCTTTCTTGCATTTCTCTTCTCAGGTCTAGTATATTCTTATGGGTGTCAGTCTGGTTGACCTATCCAGTGTTGAAAAAGCCGTGTTGAGGTCCCTCACAATTATTGTGTTGTTATTGTTATTATTTTTCAGATTTGTGAACAATTATATTAAATATTTTGCTGGCTCCTCATTCGGTGCATATATTTTTAGGAGAGTGATTTCTTCCTGCTCTTCATACCCCTTGATTAATATAAAATGTCCATCTTTTTCCCTTACAACCTTCCTGCATATAAATTTTGCATTATCTGATATTAGTATGGCCACTCCAGCTTTTTTATGGGTGTTGTTTGCTTGGATAATTTTTCTCCAGCCTTTTATTTTGAGGCACTTTGTTCTGATTATTCAGGTGCATTTCTTGTAGAAAGCAGATGGTTGGATTGATTTTTTTGATCCATTTAGCCACTCTGTGTCTCTTATCTGGTGTATTTAGTCCATTGACATTGAGAGAAAGAATTGTCCTGGGATTTAATGCCATCTTTATATTGAAATTCGGTGTGTCTTTTGGTCAGTCTTGTCTTAAATTAGGTCTTTCAGTTTTTCTCTTAAGACTGGTTTTGAGTCTGTAAAGTTTCTGAACTGTTTATTCATCTGTGAAACCATGTATTCTTCCGTCAAACCGGAAAGTGAGTTTTGCTGGGTACAGTATTCTAGGTGAAGCATTCATTTCATTGAGTTTTGTCAATATGTCCCACCACTGCTTTCTGGCATTGAGTGTTTCTGGTGACAGGTCTGCTGTAAATCTCAAGGATGCTCCCTTGAATGTAATTTCTCTTTTTGATCTTGCTGTTTTCAGAATTCTGTCTCTATCTGTGGTATTCGTCATTGTGACTAGGATGTGTCTTGGGGTATTTTTTCTGGGGTCCCTTTTGGTTGGTACTCTTCAGGTATGCAGGATTTGATCACATATTCTTTAGCTCTGGATGTTTCTCTTTTTTTATCTTTATTTAAACACCGTGATTACAAACATGATTATAGTTGTATGATTACAGTCATGTAAAGAGCACCCCCCTTCACCGGTGCAACATTCCCACCACCAATTTCCCAGATCTCCCTCCTCCCTACCCCCCTACACCTGTACTCGAGACAGGCTTTCTACTTCCCTCATTCATTCACATTTTATGATAGTTTTCAGTGTAGTCATCTCTGCAACTGCACTCATCACTCTATGTGATGAGCTGCATGTCCTGAGCTGCACCTACCAGCCCTCATCTCTCTTGTCTCTGAGATACTGTTAAAAATGTCCTTCATTTTTCTTAAAGCCCATAGATGAGTGAAACCATTCTGCATCTTTCTCTCTCCCTCTGACTTACTTCACTCAGCATAATAGATTCCATGTACATCCATGTATTGGAAAATTTCATGACTTCATCTCTCCTGATGGCTGCATAGTATTCCATTGTGTATATGTACCACAGTTTCTTCAGCCACTCATCTGTTGAAGGGCATCTTGGTTGTTTCCAGAGTCTGGCTATTGTAAATAGCGCTGCAATGAATATAGGAGTAAGGAAGGGATTTTTGTATTGTATTTTTGTGTTTCTTGGGTATATTCCTAGGAGTGGTATAGCTGGATCGTATGGAAGCTCAATTTCCAGTTTGTGAAGGAATCTCCATATCGCTTTCCATAAAGGTTGTACTAGACGGCATTCCCACCAGCAGTGAAAAAGAGTTCCTTTCTCTCCACATCCCCGCCAGCACTGCTTGTTTTCCTTTTTTGTGATGTGTGCCAATCTCAGTGGCGTGAGGTGGTACCTCATAGTAGTTTTGATTTGCATCTCCCTGACGATTAGTGATGTTGAACATCTTTTCATGTGCCTTTTGGCCATTTGCCTTTCTTCTTTTTTAAAGTGTCTGTTCATTTCTTCTCCCCATTTTTTGATGGGTTTAGTTGTTTTTTTTTTCTTGTACAGTTCTATCAGTACCTTGTAAATTTTGGATATTAGCCCTTTATCTGATGTGTATTGGGTGAATAATTTCTCCCACTCAGTGGGTGGCCTTTGTATTCTGGGCACTATTTCCTTTGAGATGCAGAAGCTTTTCAGCTTAATATAGTCCCATCTGTTTATCTCTGCTTCCACTTGCTTGGAAAGTGCCGTCTCCTCCTTAAAGATGCCTTTAGTCTCAATGTCCTGGAGTGTTTCACCTACATGTTGTTCTATATACCTTATAGTTTCAGTTCTAATATCAAGGTCTTTAATCCATTTGGATTTTACCTTTGTACATGGTGTTAGCTGTGGGTCTGAGTTCGCTTTTTTGCAAGTGACTAACCAGTTGTGCCAACACCACTTGTTGAATAGGCTTTCCCTGCTCCATTTAGGATTTCTTGCTCCTTTATCAAAAACAAGGTGGTTATATGTCTGAGGAACCTTCTCTGAGTACTCAAGCCTATTCCACTGATCTGAGGGTCTGTTTTTATTCCAATACCATGCTGTTTTTATAACTGTTGCTTTGTAATACAACTTAAAATTGGGGAAAGTAATGCCTCCCATATTCCTTTTCCCAAGGAGTGCTTTAGCTATTCGAGGTTGTTTGTTGTTCCAGATGAATTTCAGAAGTATTTGATCCACTTCTTTGAAAAATGTCATGGGTATCTTTAGAGGAATCGCGTTAAATCTGTACAATGCTTTTGGAAGTATTGCCATTTTAATGATGTTGATCCTGCCAATCCATGAGCATGGTATGTGTTTCCATTTCCGCGTGTCCTCTCTTATTTCTTGGAGCAGTGTTTTGTAGTTTTCTTTGTATAGATCCTTCACATCTTTAGTCAGGTTGACTCCAAGATATTTGAGTTTGTGTGGAACTAATGTGAATGGGATTGTTCTCTTAATGTCCATTTCTTCCCTATCATTATTAGTGTATAAAAAGGCCATTGATTTTTGTGTGTTAATTTTGTATCCTGCCACTTTGCTATACAAATCTATTATTTCTAGAAGCTTTTTGGTAGAGTCTTTAGGGTTTTCTAAGTAGAGTATCATGTCATCTGCAAACAGTGAGAGCTTGACTTCTTCCTTTCCTATCTGGATTCCCTTGATATCTTTTTCTTGCCTAATCGCTATAGCAAGTACTTCCAGTGCTATGTTGAATAGGAGTGGTGAGAGAGGACAGCCTTGTCTTGTACCAGAATTTAGAGGAAAGGATTTTAGTTTTTCTCCATTGAGGATAATATTTGCCACTGGCTTCTGGTAGATGGCTTTGACTATATTGAGAAAGGTTCCTTTTATTCCTATCTTGCTGAGAGTTTTCATCAAGAATGGGTGTTGAACCTTATCAAATGCTTTTTCTGCATCTATTGATATGACCATGTGATTTTTATTTTTGTTGTTGTTTATGTTGTGTATTATATTGATAGATTTACGGATGTTAAACCATCCTTGCATTCCTGGGATGAAACCTACTTGATCAAAGTGAATGATCTTCTTGATGAGGCACTGGATCCTGTTCGCCAGGATTTTGTTGAGGATCTTTGCATCTGTGTTCATCAGGGATATTGGTCTGTAATTTTCTTTTTTGGCAGCATCTCTATCAGGTTTTGGTATTAAGGTGATGTTGGCTTCATAAAAGCTACTTGGAAGTATTCCTGTTTTTTCGATTTCATAAAAGAGCCTGGCCAGAATTGGTAGTAGTTCCTCTTGAAAGGTCTGAAAGAATTCATTCGTGAATCCATCAGGGCCTGGGCTTTTGTTTTTGGGTAAATTTTTGATTACAGTTTTAATTTCCTCAATAGTGATGGGGGTGTTTAGATATGCTACCTCTTCTTTATTCAACCGTGGAAGGTTATATGAGTTCAGAAATTTATCCATTTCTTCCAGGTTCTCATATTTAGTGGCATAGAGTTTCTCAAAGTATTCTCTGAATACCCTTTGAATCTCTGCAGTATCTGTAGTGATCTCCCCCTTTTCATTTCTAATACGCGTTATCAAGTTTCTCTCTTTCTTTTGCTTTGTGAGTTTTGCCAATGGTCTATCAATCTTGTTTATTTTTTCAAAGAACCAACTTCTGCTTTCGTTGATCTTTCGGATTGTTTTTTGGGTTTCCACTTCGTTGATTTCTGCTCTCAGCTTTGTTATTTCCTTCTGTCTCCCTATTTTTGGGTCCTTTTGTTGAGCACTTTCTAGTTCTATTAGCTGTGTCATTAAGCTACTCAGGTAAGCTCCTTCTTCCTTCCTGATGTGTGCTTGCAAAGCTCTAAATTTTCCTCTCAGTACTGCTTTTGCTGTGTCCCATAAGTTCTGATAGTTTGTGTCTTTATTGTCATTTGTTTCCAGGAACCTTTTGATTTCCTCCTTGATTTCATCTCGGACCCACTGGTTATTGAGTATGAGGCTGTTTAACTTCCAGGTGTTAAATTTTTTCTTCTGTGTCCCTTTGCAGTTCACATCTAACTTCAGAGCCTTGTGGTCAGCAAAGGCAGCCTGCAAAATGTCTATCTTTTTTATTTTATGGAGGTATGTTTTATGTACCAGCATGTGATCTATCCTGGAGAATGATCCATGTACATTGGAAAAGAATGTGTATCCAGGTTTCTGAGGATAGAGTGCCCTATATATATCTACTAGGCCTCTTTCATCCATTTCTCTTTGCAGGTCTAGTATATTTTTGTTGGGTTTCCATTTGGTTGACCTATCAAGTGTTGACAAGCCTGTGTTGAGGTCTCCCACAATTATTGTGTTATTATTGATATCCTTCTTCAGATTTGTCAACAATTGTATTAAATACTTTGCTGGACCCTCATTCGGTGCGTATATGTTTAGGAGAGTGATTTCTTCTTACTGTACAAATCCCTTGATTAGTACATAATATCCATATTTGTCCCTTACAACTTTTCTGAGTATAAAGTTTGTGTCATCTGATATTAGTATGGCCACCCCCGCTTTTTTAAGGGTGTTGTTTGCTTGAATGATTTTCCTCCAGCCTTTGATTTTGAGTCTATGTTTATTCTGACTATTCAGGTGTGTTTCTTGTAGACAGCAGAAGGTTGGCTTCAGTTTTTTGATCCATTTCGCCACTCTGTGCCTCTTAACTGGTGCATTTAGTCCATTGACATTGAGAGAAATAATTGTCATGGGATTTATTGCCATCTTTGTGTAGAAGTTTGGTGTGTTTTTTGTTCTGTCTTGTTTTTAGAGTAGATCTTTCAGTTTTTCTTTTAAGGCTGGTTTTGAGTCTGCAAAGATTTTGAGCTGTTGTTTATCTGTGAAGCCGTGTATACATCCGTCAAACCTGAAACTTAGTTTTGCTGGGTGCAATATTCTTGGCGAAGCATTTATTTCATTGAGTTTTGCCACTACGTCCCACCACTGCCTTCTGGCCTTGAGTGTTTCTGGTGACAGGTCTGCTGTAAATTTCAAGGATGCTCCCTGGAATGTAATTTCCCTTTTCGATCTTGCTGCTTGCAGTATTCTATCTCTATCGGTGGGTTTCATCATGGTGACTATGATGTGTTTTGGGGTGTTTCTACTGGGGTCTTTTTTAGCTGGTACTCTTCGGGCATGCAGGATTTGGTCACATGTTTTCTTTAACTCTGGTAGTTTCTCTGTGATGATGTTCTTAACCATTGATTCTTCCTGAAGATTTTCTTCTTGGGTCTCTGGAACTCCAATGATTCTAAAGTTGTTTCTGTTGAGCTTATCAAAGACTTCTATTTTCATCTTCTCATATTCTTTGAGTAAATTTTCCATTGTCTGATCATTTGATTTGAGGCTTTTTTCCAATCTCTTCTGCTGTGTAAAGTTGTTATGCATCTCGTCTTCTAAAGCACTAATTCTATCCTCAGCTGCTATTAACCTGTTGGAAAGCTCATCCATTATGTTCTTCAATTCGTCTACTGAGTTCTTCAGACCTGTTATCTGATCTGATATTTCAGTTTGGAGTTTTCTGATTTCTATCTTCATATTCTCTTGATTTTTATTAGTGTTCTGATTTATACTTTCTTTGATATCTGTTAGCAACCTCCATATTTCGTCTCTAAACTCCTGAAAGACTGCTTAGGTAGTTGGTCGTTGTTGGGTCATCAGAGTTTCCATCTTCATTCTCTATGGTTGAAGTTGGTCTGCGTAGTCTCCCCATTGTCACGCTTACGCTGTGGGTTTTTCTACGTGTTGTGGTACTCATTGGCTAGGTGGCCCCAAACACTCACCTCAGCTGAGGCAAGCCGTCAGGGGATGCCAGGAGAAGTCCCCAAATGTCCACAATCCACAACTCCAACAGAAAACACACGCCTCAGGAGACACGCCTTGAAGAGATTAATGCTGAAGGAGGTCAAAGTTCCCATGTTGATGCAGGCTGGGGGAGGTCCCAAAATGTCTGCCGGGCCTAGGGGTCCAGCAGTCAGCCTGATCCGCAACTCCGGCCCCCAAACACTCACCTCAGCCGAGGCAAGCCGTCAGGGGATGCCAGGAGAAGTCCCCAAATGTCCACAATCCACAACTCCAACAGAAAACACATGCCTCAGGAGACACGCCTCAGCCAAGGCAAGCCGTCAGGGGATGCCAGGAGAAGTCCCCAAATGTCCACAATCCACAACTCCAACAGAAAACACACGCCTCAGGAGACACGCCTTGAAGAGATTAATGCTGAAGGAGGTCAAAGTTCCCAGGTTGATGCAGGCTGGGGGAGGTCCCAAAATGTCTGCCGGGCCTAGGGGTCCAGCAGTCAGCCTGATCCGCAACTCCGGCCCCCAAACACTCACCTCAGCCAAGGCAAGCTGTCAGGGGATGCCAGGAGAAGTCCCCAAATGTCCACAATCCACAACTCCAACAGAAAACACATGCCTCAGGAGACACGCCTCAGCCGAGGCAAGCCGTCAGGGGATGCCAGGAGAAGTCCCCAAATGTCCACAATCCACAACTCCAACAGAAAACACACGCCTCAGGAGACACGCCTTGAAGAGATTAATGCTGAAGGAGGTCAAAGTTCCCAGGTTGATGCAGGCTTGGGGAGGTCCCAAAATGTCTGCCGGGCCTAGGGGTCCAGCAGTCAGCCTGATCCGCAACTCCAGCCCCCAAACACTCACCTCAGCTGAGGCAAGCCGTCAGGGGATCCTCTTCTTTTTCTAATGCTTCTTGCAAATTTCCAAAAAAAGGAGACTATAAATAAGTTGGTATAATTCTCTCATACACATCTTTATATGTTTAATTATAGGAAATTATTAGTAAATAAATCACTCTAGAAAGCTTTACTGTCAAGAAACAAATCAGAAGGTTTAATATTCATCGAGGACAAAGATCCATAGAGAAATAAAAACATATTTGAATACTGACAAGTATTTATTGAGCTAATTACACTCCTTTTGATACTGCCTTCTTTACTCATAATTACTATGTAATGATACATTGGTAGAGGCCTTTGGATTGGTCCTCGTATTGCCTTCTAATTAGATGTCTATCAATTGTTTCCTTTGGTTTCCTGTTAAAAAGATGTTTCCCCCATTGTCTCCTCATCTGACTGTTTCTCCTCCCTTGGGGGTGGGCTTTGTTTATCCCAATCAAGGCTATTCAGGAGGTCTGAAGGAGAAGCTGCCATCTTGGCTCCTGGTTCCACATGGTGGAGCAATTGGCTTGAGGGTGAATAGCTTGTGGTGTAAGTTTCTGTCCTGCTATTTCTTCCCAACTGTGTGTGGATTATTTCCTGTGTTGGAGTTGCAGCTTTTGTCCTACCTAGACGGGGGAGGGGGGGGAGGGCATGGGGATCCCTCTCCCTCTCTGGAGATTGTGGAACTCACAACCCATCATTTTACAATGATAGAAGTTGGTACCACTCTTATTTATAACTTTTAGAATCAGATGCCACAAGCAACTGAGTTTTGTTCAATTAAGTTTTGTCAGAAATGCACACTTGCATCATATTAGAAATATTAACATTTTCACAGCTGGAAAATTGTATATTTGGGGTCTGAGTGATAGCACAGCAGATAGAGTGTTTGCCTTGTACTTGGTTGACCCGGGTTCTTTCCCCAGCATCCCATATGGTCTCCTGAGACTTCCAGGTGTGATCTCTGAGTACAGAGCCAGGAGCAACCACTAAGCACCATCAGGTGTGCCCCACTAGATGAATATTACTTGGGTGTTTTAATGATGAAATTGTGCCAATAATTTGTTTATGGTAAAGGTGCACTCAATGGTTCCTACAGAGCTTCTAGTGAAAACTAAGCTCTATTGATGATCTTTTTATTTTAAAATCCTCACAATACACATTTTCATCACTCCAGGGTTCACCTAAATTACTTGTTCAAAAGTATAACCATAGCCAAAGCATGCCTTAAATATTGAGTTAAGCTTGTACTGGTGGCCAAGAGCAAGAATTCCTGCTCTGAGACTCCAGGACCTCTGAGTAACTTTGAACTCCATGTTCTCCATAAACTCTGGAATAAGGACCATTGTTCTCTTACATCATCGCTTCCTCCATTTTTGGTGGACAGTGGAATGATGGGCGAGCCATATCCAATTGTCAAGCTCAGGGCTTACTTCTGTCTCTATGTTAGGGATAATCCCCAGTATTATTTTGAAAACAACCTGTGGTTTTGGGGATCAAATCTAGTTTGCCCCTATGCAAAGTCAATGCCTTTACCAATTGTCTTATCTCTCCAAACCTATCCTCATCTTTTTATCTGTTTTCATATCCATGTTTTTCTAACACAACTTGAAATAATATCTCCATGTCTAATTTGCAAAAACAGTTATACAATCAAATTTCCATGACCATGAGCTAATTATGATTATTAATAAATATATAGGAGTCAAATGTAATAAAAATTGAAATATCTCATTTTTCTATTCCCCCCATTAATCCTAGAATATTACATCGAACAATTTTTATTTCCTTCATCCTTGCAGTGGTTGAATTTTCTTCTTCTCTGTGAATTAATTATTGTGCCTAGAGCTATTGTCTATTTAAAAATATATTCATTTTTCTATGTTCTTGATTAAGAGTGGTCAGCTAAAGTTTTAATTTTCAGAGTTCAGGAAATCTAAGTTCTGAAGAATAAACCCACTGACCCATATAAAGTTGGACTCCATAAAACTCCAGACTTAACAAGAATCAGATCCTTTGCGAATAAAGTTCAAATCAATTTTTCTTATTGCTTTCCCATTCAAAACTACATTATTGAATATACAATGTTATATTTGCTCAAGTTAATTGCTTCAAGGACTTTAAATCTGGATTGAGAGTAATGGGTGAACATCCATAAAATATCTGTTATGTGCCTTTGTCATGATTATGCCAATCTCTTTTTTATGTTTGCCTTATGCGCGTTATTTCATAGGAGGCATTTCTTTGTTTTTATTCCTAGTTATATGCAAAAGTCTACCTAGCATATATAAATTTAGAAAATAAAACCTGCATTTGGGTAGAGAAATAATTTTTCTAAGGTTTTAGTGCAATATATTTTTAATTAATCGCGTTAAACTTCTACACATTCCAAACATATTATGGAATTGTCCAAGCTTTTTCCATGACCAAAATAATATCTAAATATTTTGGTGAATGTTTTACTAGTAAAGGTGCTTTGTGTTATCTTAATATTTTTCATGATTCACTCTAATTAAATTTGCCTGATATTGTCCATGTAAAATGTCACATTTTATCATTATTTTATTTAAACACTGTGCTTACAAACTTGTTCATGATTGAGTTTCAGTCATACAATGTACATCACCCATTACTAGTGCATGTTTCCCATCACCAATGTCCCCATTTTCCCTCCCACCCTCTACTACTGTCCTTTCTGCCTACCTCTCGGTAGATATTTTACTTCTCGTCCTCTCTTGCTTCCTTTTTCACTTTTGACAAGACTTTTATTCTCCCTGATATGGTGGTTTATTATATTTCTACAATTTATCTCTAACATATCCTTGAAATTAAAATATCTAGTATAATTCTGACTGAAGTTGCTGTGTTTTTATTTACTTGCTTATTTGGGTTGATTTGGCTATTTTTGTTTTGTTTGTTTTCGAAAATTCAGTTTCAACTTGAATAGGAAGGCAAAAACAGAATTAGTCTAGCTTAGCTCATACATTAGTCATATATTTATCATAATGATTAAAATAATTTCTATCTTTATCAATTTATAAGAAAGTTAAGTAGAATGTAAGCCGCTGGGTTTTTCAATTCCTTCCGGTTTTATTAGACAGACAATAGGGAGTTTCCATTCTTTATCATTCCACTCCTTTATGTTTTCAGAGCCATGCAAAAATCATCTCAGTTGGCCATAAGACTCTTTTTCAAGGAACTTGGAAACTTAATTAGAATGAAAGAGCTCAGTCGCTACTGGATCGACCCCAATTCTTTCCAGACTTCAAAGGGAATGACTACTGCAGGAGTGATTCAGAAAGATTCATGAAATGAGTATGAAGTGAGTCTCTGGACACTAAGGACCTTCCCTCTGTACCCCCTGTAAAATAAGCTGAGGACCCAAATGTCAATCAAAGGGAGGTATTAGGGTAGTGAGCATCAAATTTTATGAAAAAGAATCACTATATGTAAATCTAAGAAACATCTGTATTTTGACAATTAAGATTCTGATGGACATTCTTTCACTAATATCTTGATTATATTTCACTTAGAGTTTGTTTATATTTCGCGACATTCCAAATATATCCATAGTCCTAAAAATTGCTTTGTTGCCATATATATACTTCTTACAAAATTTAATTGCAAACATCTTGGTAAATGTGTGATACTATTTCAGATCTTTGGTTTTAGAAATTTTATGTGCTCTGCATGGAAAGCAGGTCTTCACTGTATGTGTATATGGATTCCTACTTATTTTGATGTCCCTCATCAAATACCATTTTCTTTAGTTCCAGGGAGAGCTATTTGATCTGAATTTAGGGACACACTCAGTACTGGTGTTCTCCTGGCTCTACAATCAGGTATCACTTTTGGCAGGACTCTAAGAACCATATGTGGTACCAGAAATTGAACCCGGTGCAGTCACCTTCTGGCAGGCTCAGGGAACCATATGAAATGCTGGGGATCAAACTCAAATATGTCCTTGGTCGGTCTTATGCAAGGCAAATGCCCTACCACTATACTATTGCTTCGGCCCCAATAAGCAAAGTAACCATTTTTTTTGGGGGGGCACACCTGCCAGGGGTGATTTTTGAGGGTAGAGTCAGGAGTAACCCCTGAGTACCATCAGTGTGACTCAAAATTATAAAAAAGAATCTACCATATAGAACAAGAGAAATGTATATTTACAAAGCATGACTAAGACCATACATGTGTGTTTCAGAGAATCTGAATGAATTCAGGTTCTTCTTTTTCTTTTTTTTTTTTGGTGTAATTTTTTAAAATATCTTTATTTATACAATTTGATTGCAAACATGATTGTAGTTGGGTTTCGGTCATATAAAGAACACCCCCCTTCACCAGTGCGACATTCTCATCACCAATGACCCAAATCTCCAACCTCCTACTCCCTCCCCACCCGCCTGTACTCGCCTGTACTACTTCCCTCATCCATTCACATTGTTATGTTAGTTTTCAGTGTAGTTATTTCTCTACTGCATTCCCTACTCTTTGTGGTGAGCTTCATATTGTGAGCTGTACCTTCCAGCCCTCATCTCTATTGTCTCTGAGAAGTATTACAAAAATGTCTTTTGTTTTTCATAAAACCCATAGATGAGTGAATTCAGGTTCTTATAATACCAATCACCATTTATTTTCACACCTAGACACTGCTTAGCAGGTGGACTGTTTAATGAAATCAGCAGTAGCAAGAGCAGTGGGTTCAACTAAAGTCCAACAAAACACAACCTCCCTGACTATCACAGCAACCAGCCACATCAGTGGACAATGTCCCCTAAGCTCTTACATGCATTACCACATGCCCACTCCTTAGCTGCTTAATTACAATCTCCCCAGCTCTGCTAATTGGCTATACCTTATGTAAATTAGTGGCCTCACATAGGCTTAGAATGTAAATGAGTTACCAGTGCCTTTCATTATCTGGTCCCTCCCTTCTCACGTCTTCTGTAATTCAAATCAGAAAGAATAACTGCAATACTACACTTCAGCTTATCAGGTCATAAAACTCTGTTATGTTACATTTTTAAATAAAATAACTTACAGTAAGGGTGTGACTTCGTTTTTTTAATAATTATCTTTATTTAAACACCGTGATTACAAACATGATTATAGTTGTATGATTACAGTCATGTAAAGAACACCCCCCTTCACCAGTGCAACAGTCCCACCACCAATTTCCCAGATCTCCCTCCTCCCCACCCCCCTACACCTGTAGTCGAGACAGGCTTTCTACTTCCCTCCTTCATTCGGGTGTGACTTCTTAACATGAGGTAGATATAATAAAAAATTCTTAATGTAAAATAATTTATCTAATTTTGAAGGATCTAGAACACATATTAAAACGTTTGTGGGTGGGGCTGGCACAATAGTGCAGCAGTAGGGCATTTGCCTTGCACAGGGCTGATCCACGTCATATGATCCCCAAGCCAGGAGCAATTTCTGAGCACATAGCCAGAAGTAACCGTGTCACCAGGTGTGACAAAACAAAAAACGTTTGTGGTATATGAATTAAAGATGTTTTACCTAATAATATAGTTGGTTTTGGAATTCATCTTTCATATAGAAACTTACACATGTATAAAAGAAAATCACCTTACTATAGTTTTTTGTATTATATCTAATAGATACTATGATATCAAAATGCAACATTTGTACAAATGTATGAATGTGTATACATTTGAACACTTGCTAATAAATTATAGCTTTAGTCTTACCTTTATGTATTTCTTCCTTCTTTTTGTTACCCTGTCTTTTCTTTTCTTTTCAAGCATTAAAACATGTTTGGCCAAATATACACCAACAATTTGTGGCCCAGTAAAGTAAGAGTTAAATAGTAATTAATTCCAGGTTCTAACGCCTCACCCACATGCAGAACAGAGTTTGAAGGAGCTCTTTCCTGCATATCTTTGGTTGATGTGCAATTTGGGGTGACTGGAGTCTTGAGGATAATGCTGGCCAGGTATTTTATAGAATGACACTCCAATGATAGTTGATGTTCCGTAGGAGGTAATTGGGAAGAAGGTCTTTGAGTCCTGTTTCATCCTTGCTATCAGAGTTACTTGTTATTAACTTTACTTATCACTACTGATGGAGTTGAGTTAACCCATATCCATGGGCCAGAGCAATATCTTCCAGGTTTTCTGAGAAATAGCACTCTCAAACCTCTCACATGATTCCTTGGCAGAAAGTTCATAAAACAGCTCATACCCAATGCTGTAGTATAGAGAAGAATTTTTTCCTCCTTTAGAGGGGCTCATATACTATATACCCAGAACTTCCCGAACTTCTCTGGTCTTAGCATCTCATGTAAACCACTTCATTCTTATTCAAGACCACCAGATTCTAACAATTTTCTGAGTATTTGTACAGAAATGACACTTTCTTCTTCTTTGTTGGCACATGCCTATGTCAGCCATATTAGAATTAAATAGGTTTTTATCTGCTAGTTTAGTTTAAGCACTATTTATCATGCTTTTCTATAAGAAAGTGTATTTTAAGACCTAAATGACTCACTGGCATATTTCAGAAACAAGAATACATTTATCAGCCAGAGACTATTATGAAGTACAAGAAAAAAACAAACAGAATAGTCTCTTTTTCTTTTGCATCAAATCTAAATCTATGTTCCAGCTTCTAGACACTTCATTTTAGCCTCAGATTGAATCTCTTTGTGTTTTCCTGTCTTCAGCTTGTCTTGCTATGCCAATTTGGAAATTCAGGTGCTGAAGTAATTCACTCTCACGTTCTCTTAATGAGAAGTTCTTAGCTCTTGTTTTCTCTTACCCAACTTGCTTCAAAACTTTAAACATCTTTCTATTGAGCTGAAGGGATAGTACAATGGGTATGCTGCTCGCCCTACTCCTATCCAACTCACATTCTGCCCTGAACACTACCTACTCTGAACCCAAGCAGGAGTTATAGCTAAGAATAGCCGTTCCCAAGAACGGAAAAAGAAAATTCCTTAGCATTGCTCTAAATTTTGTTTCGGACTCATTTTTGTATATTTTAAAGTCATCGTGGACGTGTCTCTGCTTTGGAAACTCCGGAACTCACTATTATATTTTTGTTGTTTGCTTATTTTGTTTTGTTTTTGTTTGGGGACCATGGCTGGCAGTGTTTAGGGTTTTTACCTAACTCTGAACTCAGAAGTCACTCCTGGCAAGATTCAGGGGACAGTATAGGGTTTCCAGAGATCAAATCAATGGTATACCTGCAATACCATTGCTCTGACCTCCCAGTATCATATTTTAATGGAACAGAAAATCTTTTACAAATACTTGTTATGTCAAATACTGTGTAAGTTCTGGGCATAGAGTCTGCTTGAAGGCATACATATAAATATCCCTTTAATTTCTATAGTCTGCTAGTTAGAAAGTCAATTCTAAAATGTAGAACAGATCAGGTCACTTCATTTATTTTTTGCCCCCCCCCCCGGTCACTTTATTTTTGTCATTTCTATAGTGTTGTGTTCAGAAATGCTGGGGGTGGCTGGAGAGAGAGTACAGCAGGGACAGTACTTACCTCTATGTGGCCAACCTGAGGTCAATCCCTGGTATTTTATATGGTTCTCCAAACACAATCAGGAGAGATTTCTGAGCACAGAGCCAGAAGTAACACCTAACCATCACTGTTTGTAGCTCTAAAATCTAAATAAATCAATAAAAAATAATATTCAGAAGTCCTGGGCTGAGCCAGTCATTCTTTGCAGTGTGGATTTTCCAGGAGCAGGACTGATATACAGGGCCAATATTCAGATTCAGGGCGACTCACTGACTGGAGGCATCAGAAGCCTCCATCTTCCTATAAGGACACACCTGCCAGTAGGGAAGTCAATGTGGGGTTGCTCAGGGTCTCTGTGATGCCAGGATCAAACTTGGGATTCCCAGAAATAAATCATGAATGCATAAATAAATAAATAGATTCAAAGATATTGATTGTTGTGAGGGCTATTTAAATTTTCTTAGCATATCCTATAAGAATTATGTCACTAGACATTCTCTCTAACTCACAGACTCTTAGAATCTTTTTAACAGATGAGGTTAGTGGCTAAGTTAACTCACAAATGTGTCACTTTTTAACAGATGGGGTGAGTGGCTAAGCTAACTCACAAATGTGTCGTGGTCTTAACAAAGCAGTCTATCCCAAAGATACAGAACCCATTGCAATTTTATTCTCTCTTGGTTGAAAACATTTTATTTCCTTTTTTGTTTGTTTGTTTTTGTTTTTATTTTTGGGCCACACCTGGTGACACTCAAGGATTACTACTGGCTATGAACACAGAAATTGATCCTGGCTTGGGTGATCCTGTGGGATGCTGCAGATCGAACTTAGGTCTGTCCTGGGTCAGCAGCATGCAAGGCAAATGTCCTACAGCTACACTATCACTCCAGCCCTCCATTTCCTATTTTTAAGTGGTACTTCTATTGATTCCAAGGAAAAGCAGAAGCATGAAAATTAATCTTAGAGTAAGGTAAAGGAGAGAGAGGCACAAGTATCATGAGCTGAACATAAACCTTTCCATATCAGTATCCAAAGTATAAATTTTTCCATATCTGAGATACTGGTTGAGAAGACATTGAGAAGATAATCACTGACTGAGAGAAACAAACCCAACACCACAAGGAGCTACCAGTTCTCAACAAAGTTCAGAACACAACTGCACAGAGTTGAATTGAGTGAGCTTGAATAGCAGTGCATTTGTCAGAATTTTGATCAATAGTTGAAGTGGAAAACATGAGACTTCTTATCTCTGGATGCCTTAAGAGATGGTTCTGGCAAGTGAAACTCTTACTTGCTTATTGTGGCCACTTCTAAGCACCATAGCTACTTTCTTTTCTTTTCTTTTTTTTTATTTTTATTGCGACCAATGTGAATCACAAGTCTTTCACAGTTATATTGGAGGTACATAGTGACAGTGAATTAGGCTATTTCCACCACTAGTGTTGACTTCCCTCTGCAGCTCTTCCCAGCATGCCTCCTGTACCTCCACCCTTAGTCCTCTGGACTGCTGGTGTAACAGGTCCCTTTTGTATATAGCTTGTTGTGGTTTGGGTCTCTTGATTCTATTGTCATTAGCTTTGAGCTGAGTATTTATGACTCATCATTTTTTATTTCCACTCAAAGCTCCTGAGACTGCTTTATTGGGGTTGGACAACCGACATGCCCGGAGCCTGTAGATGGTTCTTTGGCAGATGCATCATGTACGGAGATACCCTCTATCTCTTAGGACAAAGGAATTTTCTTTCTAATTTCCCCAATGTTTGCAAATACAAAAACAAAAAAAAAAACATAGTTATTTTATGAGATAGGTTCTTTTTCCAAAAAAAGTTATTATTACATAAATTTATCAAAATTTAGCAAAATTATCAATTTGTGTAAATACCCTGTCTTAATTTGCTCAGACTGCTATTAAAACAAATATACAGGGGCTGGAGAGGTGGCACAAACTGTAAGGTGCCTTCTTTGCCCATACCAGCCTAGGATGGACGGCAGTTTGATCCTCCCCCCCCCCCCCGTGTCCCATATGGTTCCCCAATCCAGGAGCAATTTCTGAGTGCATAGCCAAGAGTAACCCCTGAGTGTCACTAGGTGTGGCTAAAAAAACCCCACAAATATACAAAAATATCAATGACACTAGATAGCTTAAACATGTGTTTGTTTTCTCAACGTAGTGAAGGCTGGGAAATGCAAGAAGCAAGTACAGGAGAAGAGAGAGAGATAGGGAGGGAATGTTCTAGAAAGTTCTTGAATGTCCTCCACTTCTTATGAGACCATGAGTCCTATCATGCCTCTTAAAGAGCTTCAAACTATAGCAATATTAAGATAATATAAGTATCTCAGCTAGAAGCTTTGACTTCTCTAATGTGTATTTAGCTACTGATTATTTTCTGATTTATCAAAAGAGACAGTTGGGTTTAGTCCTTTACTCCTTTTTTTTTCAGATAAAATAAATGGAGTTTAAATATTTTGAATGGCATCACTAAAGAGTTTGGAATCCCTCTTTTGGCAAAAATCACTTATATTTGCTGGTCTGAGAGTTCAGTTCTGAAAGTTTACCATGACATGCAACAGGACAAGGATAAGATCACCTCACTGCAGAGTGGGGGGCAGGAATTGAACTCAGAGCCTAGCACATACCAGGCATATAAAATACATGTAACCAGTGCCAGAGCAGTAGCACTGTGGGGAGGGCATTTGCTTTGCTTGCGGCTGACCCAGGTTCAATCCTTGGAATCCCATTTGTTCCCCCAAGTCTGCCAGGAATTCTGAGCACTGAGCTAAGAGTGATACTGGAGTGTTGCCAGATGTGACACAAAATTTTTTAAAAAAGGAAAATACCCTACCCTGGGCTGCATATATAGTCAGATTTTTTAATAAATATGCTTAACTTTTTTCTGCATTCAAGAGAAATGCCCCAGTTAAGTAAAATTTATTCCCTGTCTAAACTTAGTTTATATAAAAATAGAAATATACCTAAGGTTGTACCCTTGACAAATCCTGCTTCATGTGTTTCCCTTAATGCTGAGTGAAATAAGTCAGAGGGAGAGAGATAGATGCAGAATAGTCTAACGCATTCATGGGTTTTAAGAAAAAATAAAAGACATTTTTGCAATAATTCTCAGAGACAAAAGAGAGGAGGGCTGGAAGGTCCAGATCATGACATGAAGCTCACCACAAAGAATGATGAGAGCAGCTAGAGAAATAACTACACTGAGAACTATCATAACAATGTGAGTGAATGAGGGAAGTAGAAAGCCTGTCTTGAGTACAGGGAAGGATAGGGGAGGAAAAAGATTGGGGACATTTGTGATGGGAATGTTACACTGGTGAAGGGGGTTGTTATTTATATGACTGAAACCCAACTACAATCATATTTGTAATCAAGGTGTTTAAATAAAGATATTAATAAAAATTTACCTGAAATGGTCTTATGGGCATATATGCTAACATGAGTCATATTCCTATGTAACTTCTACCTTTGTCTTTATTGGATAAGGTCTGAGTCTGATGGAAATTATAGGATCTTTTAAAGCATAGAGAAGCTGTTTGGGCAATTTAGGTACCTCAAAGCAAGTAAAGCCCTTTATTGTGAAAACAAGATTGAGAGGTGGGACTTTCAGTGGCCAGAAAAAGAACTATAGAACTTCTTCACTAGACCCCAAGTAAGGTCTACATATATATATATATATATTA
This sequence comes from Suncus etruscus, assembly GCF_024139225.1. Taxonomy (NCBI): domain Eukaryota; kingdom Metazoa; phylum Chordata; class Mammalia; order Eulipotyphla; family Soricidae; genus Suncus; species Suncus etruscus. The sequence goes on from NC_064857.1 coordinate 2,636,675, forward strand.
TATATATTATATATATAGTATATATATGTATATATAGTATATATATAGGTCTACATATATATGTATGTGTATATATAAGTGATTTCAAAAGAACTACATGTGCTCAGAATAATGATGACCAGGCTAGAGATAAAGGATTTTATGAAGAATAATTTCAGGACTTGAAGCAAAGTCTTTGGCTTCATGAAAAAGAGCATCCCAGAAAACAAACAACAACAAAAAATAACCAGAACGTTAAAAACACCTGGGCCATATCCTTCTTGGATGTACTGAAAAGTTAAGAGTTTTGCTCCTGGGATGGAATAGAGCAGGTAGGTCTTGTCTCACACGTTACTGACCAGGTTCAATCCCTGGCATCCCTGAATAGTTCCCCCTGGAGTGATCCCTGAGCACAGATACAGGTGTGACCCCCAAACAAAACAAAGAATAACACAACTGGAACAGAGGTCAGAAACTGGCCACTAGGAGGAGCACGAAGACCTCTCTTTAATACCATGCACAAAGGTCAAATCCAAATGGATTAAAGATCTTGATATCAGACCTGAAACTACAAGGCATATATAGAAAAAAAAAAAAAACATTGGTGAAACACTCTATGACACTGAATCTAAAAGCTTCTTTGAGGAAGGACCACTGTCCAAACAAGTAGAAGCAAAGATAAATAAATGGGACTCCATTAAATTGAGAAGCTTCTGCACTTCAAAGGAAAGATTGACTAAGGTAAAAAGGCCATCCAGGGAATGGGAGACACTATTTACCCGAAATCCATCTGAGAAGGGATAATGTCTAAGATCTACAAGGTACAGACAGAACTCAACAAGACAAAAATATTCTAACACCATAAAAATTGGAGAGAAGAATTGAATATATATATTGGTTTTTGGTTTGGGGGCCGCACCCAGTGATGCTCAACTGTTACTCCTGGCTATGTGCTCAGATATGGCTCCTGGCTTGGGGGACCATATGGGCACTGAGGGATCAAACTGTGGTCTGTCCTAAGTCAGCCACGTGCAAGGCAAATAACCTACTGCTGCACCACCACTCCGGTCTCATAAACAGATATGTCCTCAAAAAAAAAAAAAAAAGAAATGCAGATGGCCAAAAGACACATAAAAAATGCTCCACATCACTAATCATCAGGGAAATGCAAATCAAAACAACACTCTCATGCCATAGAGACTGGCACACTGCACAAAGAACAAAACAGTCCGTGCTATTAGGGATGTGGAGAGAAAGAAATTCTCATTCATTTCTGGTGGGAATGTCATCTAGTCCAGCCTTTATGGAAAACAGTATAATATTTCTCAAAAAACTGAAAATTGAGCTCCTATATGACCCAGCAACACCGCATCTAGGGATATACCCTAGGAACACAAAAACACAATATAAAAATGCCCTCTGTATTCCTGTGTTCATTACAGCACTACTCACAATAGCCAAAATCTAGAAACAGTCCAGGTGCTTTATAACAGATGAGTATTTAAAGAAACTGTAGTACATCTATACAATAGAATACTATTATGCAACCATCAGGAAAAATAAAGCCATAAATTTTGCCTATATATGGATGGACATGGATATTACTATGGTAAGTGAAATGAGTCAGAGAGAGATAGACATAGAAAAATATCATCTGTGAGATTAAAAATATAAAAGGCATTATAGTAAAAAAGAAAGAAAAGAACACCAGTTTCAGTATGTCAACTTGAACCTTCTATTTATGCAGAGAAGACACAGATAGATGGACAGGAATCAGGGTGGCCAAACTGTGGACGCAGGGTGCAGAAGCACAGCCTAGTCAGAGGAAGCTTCACTCATGTTTGAATCCTGTGTCATGACCTCCTTTCAGTCCTGGACTTTAGGTTCTGTTCTTCAACCCTAGCAGGACAATAAAATGACCATGTGTCAGGGGCTTGAAGTTTCAGTTTGTGAGTCTCTGTGCCTTCCATTTCCCTGCTTATGACCTCATGTGCCCACTCCCACCTCCTGGTTCTCTAGGCCTTCCTGCCCCTTCCCTCATTCTTATCCTGTTCCACCATCATTGGCTTCTAAGGGGACATGAGCACAGAGTAGAAGTGGCATTGGTCAAAGGCCTTGGTAGTTCAGATGAGGTAAGACAGTGGCCTTCCCTTCTGTGAATATACAATGAAGATAAGTACACACCAAGGGTTGAACATGCCTCTGAGTCAGCTGCATTCAGTCAATCTAAGCATATTGCCCTTTGCAGGATGCATAGGTATTCCTTGGGTACTAAATATTGAGGTCCAGGTCCTAGAGAAAGGACACTTAATTCTCTACCTTGAGCCTATTTCCTGCATTAAATTTTGCACTGGGTTTCACAGACAATGCAGCCCAAGCATATCTGAATATATCTTGGACATGATGGAGTTTTTTTTTTTTTTTTTTTGGCAGGGGGTACACCAATGACGCTCAAGGGTTACTTTTGGCTATGCTTTCAGATATTGCTCCTGGCTTGAGGGACCATATGGGACACCTGGGGTCTAAATTAGGTCTGTCCTGAGTCAGCCAAGTGTGAGGCAAATGCCCTACCACTATTCTATCCCTCTGGCCTTGATCTGGCTTGGTTTTGAAAAGACACTTTCTGAGGATTAAGATAAGGTGCTAGTCTTTCTACACAGCCAACCCTGGTTTGATCCCTGACATGGCTCCAAACCACTAGATGTGATTCATGATTACAAAGCCAGGAGTAAGACCTAAGCATGCCTAGATGTGACCCCAAAACAACCAATCAAAAACAAATCAAGAAAAGTCACTCTGATAACTGCCAGCCACAAGAGTCAGAATAAATACAGAAGAGCAAGAAGGAAGCAAGGATCAGGGTAGGAGATAACTATAAATCAAATCAATACCATGGAAGAGAGTAATAAATAGTCCAGTGAAAATAGATTTTGAAAGTAGAAACAGCATTTTATGGCAGGTTAGATGTGGAGCGTTAAGGGAAAGTGGTCTAAAATGACTACCTTTTCATCTAGTAAAAATGGATGGAGCAGAGCAGTGGTTAGCTGAAATGAGGAAAGAGGAATGAGGAATGGATTATTTGGGGGTGGGGAGGCTTGGCGAGCAGAACAGGCCCATTATTGCTACAATCTGATGATGTATTTTTGCTTGCATTTTGCAGGGCTAGGAAATATCAGTCACCCTAGCAGGTTTGTGGGGTCTCCAGAGCCAGAACAGGCACCAGAGTACAAACACGGGGTCACCAGAATTTTTGTTTGTTTGTTTGTTTATGTATTTATTTATTGGCCACACCCAGCAGCACTCAAGATTTACTCCTGGCTCTACACTCAGAAATCACTCCTGGCAGGCTCGGGGCACCATATGGGATGCTGGGAATTGAACCCGGGTCTGTCCCATGTCATCCACATGCAAGGCAAATGCCCTACCACTATGCTATCACTCTGGCCCTTCACCAAAATTTTTTACTCTGGCCCCCCACCAAAATTTTTTGAGGGACCTAAAGTTAAGTTACATCTATTTAAATTTGAAACGTCTACTAGGTTTTCAAGTACTGTTGTTGAAAAAACAGCTGGATATAATCTAGGGTTCCGGGGAAATAAATATGGGTGTTATTAGCATATTGCTTCTATTTTTAAGCATTAAATTTCATGGTAATCATGGGAATGAGAGTACAGAGAGAAAGATTTGGGGACTGAGATCATGTTAAGAATAAAGAAAATGAGAAAGACTCAGCAAAGAGCACAGAATTAGCAAATGAACAGTTATTGAAACCAAAAAAGCAAGCAAAAAAGACAATAAAAACCTCATGGATATGAAATAGAGAAATGCAAGCAAAGAGCTTATTTCAATAGCAAGAGTGAACAGGCAGATCGGATATTGCTGAAAAGGCCTAATAAGCTGAGAACTGAAATGTTTGTTAAGTGTACACTGGGCAAGATATAGTCGTCAAGAACTGTTTCAGAGAAACAGTTTTTAGTTAATTTGTGTTTGTTTCAGAGGAATTTAGGAAAGACAATTTAGGTTACTCTAGAGGAACTTTGTTTCAGACCAATACAGTGGTGGCTAAAGAAAGAACAGGCATTGGGGGAACAAAAATAAAAACAACACTGAAGAAGCGCCACACACCAGTGAGAATGACACATACCCAAAAAGTTAAAAGCAATAAATATTGGGTATGTGGTGAAATGGCACCTTTATTACACAAAACAATGGGGAGATTTCTCAAAAGAGTAATATTAGCTTCCATATGACTCATCTATCCCACGTTGGTACCTATCCACCCAAATACAGAACATCTAAATACAAAAAATTCAAATGCTTATATTCATTGCAGCGCTGAGTGCGGTCACCATGATATGTAAGCAACCCCAAATGTCCAATTGACAGATGATGGATAAAGAAGCCCAATGTCTTGCTATGTAACGACTAAACTAAATGTTAATGCAGTCTCCAGAAACTTGGATAGAATTAGAGGGGATTTTACTGAGCTAAATAATTCAGACAAAGAAGAATAGTGGAGAGCCACCTTCATTTATGATACACAGAACAGTAGTAAATCAATTGGTAACTAATCTTGGACACTGGTTTACAGATCTGAGAGTGCGGGTGTAGTGGAAGTTATAGGTGAAGGGAATTAATAGTTTGACTGGAAGTAATATGGGAATACAAGTGGAGGTGTGGAGCACCTGGGCGGTGTTCAAAGAGGCAATGGTCTGTACCAAAAACTTAAGTATGTGTCAATCAACAAAAAATAGAGGCAGGGGTGACATGGTCGGGGCTCTTTGGTGGTAGGGCTGTGCAGTAAGTAACTGTGCAACAATACCAAAAACTTAAATAAACACTATTGCGAGCTCAGCACCTGAACTGCAATAAAAACATCAAAACTAAACCCCGAGGCATAAGAAAAGAACAGAACAGGAATCGGGGTCTGGGAGAGCTTTGCTTAAGGCTTCCTGGTCCTCCCTGGAGCTCCACCAAACACAGTCCGAAGTAGCCCTGAGCATTAACAGCTGGAATCCCCAAACTAAAAACATACACATCAAAAAAAAATTAAGGAAGATTTCTTTTCAGAAGATAGATCAAGAGGAGCTGGTTTAGAAGTAAGTAAGTTGATTAAGTTGGGAATGGAAAATGAATGATTATAGAAACTAGTGTTGTGGGGGTGGGAGAAACAGCACAGCGTGAAGGCGTTTGCCTTGCACGCAGCCCATCCAGGACAGATGGTGACTCAAATCCTGGCATCCCAGATGGTCCCCCGTGCCTACAAGGAGCGATTTCTACACAGAGCTAGGAGTAACACCTGAGTGCCACTGGGTGTGACCCCAAAATTAAAACAAACAAAAAAAGAAACTAATGTTGAGATGAACTCCTAAGAAAGATTGAGCAAATGGGAGGATCCTTGTTGAAGCAGGTGAGGATGTGGCTACAGAGGCTGGCGGGTGTGCAAGGAAGCTACCTTCTTTTGACTCTGACGGCTCAATTTTCCCAGGGAAATGGAAGCATAGCCCTTAGCATCTTTCTTATGGAGAATAGGGAAAATTAGGTGCTCAAAGTCTGAGCAGAGAAAATTAGTAAAGAAGTTTTTTAAGTAAAAAAGAAAGTCAGGTCAGAGTGCTAGTACAGAGGACATGGTGTGACCTTGTATGAGGCTAATCCTGGTTTGATCTTGGCACCAAATAAATATAGTTCACCAACAACACCAGAAGTGATTGCTGAGGGGCAGAGCCAGGAAGGAATAAGTAAGCCACGTGGCCCATAAACAGACACTATTAGAAAAGAAGCAAATCTGTAAAGGAATTTGTCCTTGTGGTTTTGTCCCTGCTTCGATCACAGACCACTCAGAGGCTCAGGCTTGAATTTTATCAAGAGCAAGTGTGAGGCAAAGTAGGGTTTTCTCAAGTTGAGGAGACATGAGAGAGTTGAAAAGGTGTGGTGAAGGCTGCCCTTGGAATTCAAACAGCAAGATGATGGGACGAAAAGATGAAAAAATCAGAACTGACTCATAGGGTACTTAAGGGAGAGAGCTAAGCATTCACGAAAATTAATCAGCAGGTGAGATGCTTGGAATAAGGATTCTGAAGCTTTTGAGTCATAATATTGTTGAGTAAGTTACAGAGTCCAGCCTTGGGGTGAACACAGCTGAAGCAGCGGTGTTGCAAGGAGTAAGAAAACAAGAGAGCCTAGGGATATACCATAGGAACACAAAAATACAATACAAAAATTTCTTCCTCACACCTATATATATTTATTGCTGCACTATTTACAATAGCCAGACTCTGGAAACAACCAAGATGCCCTTCAACAGATGAATGGCTAAAGAAACTGGTACATATACATAATGAAATATTATGCAACCGTCAGGAGAGATGAAGCCATGAAATTTTTCTATACATGGATGTACATGGAATCTATTATGCTGAGTGAAATAAGTCAGAGGGAGAGAGAGAGACACAGAATGGTTTCACTCATCTATGGGTTTTAAGAAATATAAAAAACATTCTTGCAACAATTTTCAGAGACAAAAGAGAGGAGGGCTGGAAGGTCTAGCTCACTACATGAAGTTCACCACAAAGAGTGTTGAGTGCAGTTAGAGAAATAATCACTATCATAAGAATGTGAATGAATGAGGGAAGTAGAAAGCCTGTCTAGAGCACAGGCAGGGGTGGGGTGGGGAGGAAGAAGAATTGGGAAATCGGTGATGAGAATGTTTCACTGGTGAAGGGGGGGTGTTCTTTACATGACTGAAATCCAACGACAATCATGTTTGTAATCAAGGTGTTTAAATAAAGATATTAATTTAAAAAAAAAGAAAACAAGAAAGACACAGAGAGAAAAGGAAGGAGACAGGGTGCTCACCGCCTCTTCGGCTGAGAGTCTCAACTGTCTTCCAAGAAGGACATTTATTGTTCTGGAATCATAAGAAGAAGGGCAGATGACAAACAAATGCCTACCTAATGCTAATGAGATTGTATTCCTCCTGGAGGAGGGATGACAGATAAAAGGCTGTATACAAGACTTCCACCTTCAGGGCCTTGTTGTGGTAATTTATATTACGAGCTCTCTGATCTTACCATTACCTCCCCTTGAACTATCTGCTCTTCAAAATAAACTTGTTTGCTTTTTGGATGTCTTCAGAGCCAACTAGTCAAGACACTGGGAATATACCTCGGATATCAAATGAAGACCAGATCAGATCAGATCAGAAGAACAGATCGCAACAACAAAAAGACAAAATAGTGATTTAGTTTCTGTATTAAGAACCAAGAGAAGAACTGATTCTGACATGGGTGTCTGTGAGATTAAGTGGGATTGTGGGATTTATTTGATCCCACCCCACTCAGACTATGCCTTGTTACTCATTGGCTGGAAACATCTTTGAAAGGAAACACCTTCAATTGGTGTTGAGACACCTGGTCCCACCTCCAGGTGTGGTCTCTTCCTTCAGAATAAATACTCAGATTTTAAGGAAAACAGCTCTTTGCTTGCTCAGCTTGCTGCTTCTGAAGAGCAAAGGGCAAATGTGTAGGAATTCCTGAAAATCCCTTTCTCCCTCCATGCATGTGCATGTGGATTATTTCCAAGACTGACATTTTGCTTCCAAACTCTCCTCTCTCCAGAATTTTGGTTTTAGAACCTGAGGATTTAATTCTACAGGGGTCCAAGGATTATTGTTCGAGGAATTCTCATTTTATAAAAAAAATCAACTAGAAGAGCACAAAGGTTTAGAAGTAAACTTGAATAATATTAGTACTAGGGTTAGAAAGATACAGTATAAGAGTTAAGACACTTACCCTGCATGTGGCTGACTCTGGTTTAATCCTTAGTACTTCATAAGCCCCCTCACTCACCCAACACCACCAGGAGTGATCCCTGATCACTGAACCAAGAATAAGTCTTGAGTAAGTTCTCAAATCAGTAGATAAATAAAATTAGCATCTTGTAATGTCTTAACTGTTTTAGAGACATGTTACCAATTTACATGTGTCACTTAAAAATGATTTTGCTTATTCTTGAAAACACTAAATGCTAGAGACGGTTACCATTTCTACTTTACAAATGATAAGTATGGGGAAGTCTGTGCATGTGGGGGTTAAGTAATATGCCCAAGGACTTGTCTGGATCGCAACTATGAGCTCAGAACAATCATGTCCATCTGCCTTGACAGGTAAAGTAATTTTTTATAAGGCAGGTGATATTTAAATATGTATCCTGAGATGTGAATAATAGATTTAGGAGATTAGATGCTCTTTATAGCATTATTATATACAAAGCCCAGTAATAGGCATGATTTTATCTAATCTTTATTTTAATACTGCACATTAATTAATTTGCTAGGATCAGGAAACACAGAAGGAGCAGAGACTGGATATGAATTCCTATATTGGCCTAATTGTATATAGCCTTCCATTAGCTTCCACCATCTATTTCCAGAGAATGGTTTCAGACAGAAATTAGTGACACTGTCTAAACCACACTGCATGCTAGGGCAGTGGTTTTGAATAGGTGTATTCATAGGGAAACATGTACTAGTTCTTCCTTTCTTAGTATTTAATAGGATAAGTCTCATAACTCCTATGTTTCCATGGAAACGCTAGTTAGGACTGAATGTAATATTCTCCCTAATGTTCTGTCTGTAAATCCATGCCCTCATTCAACTAGTAGTTAGTGAGCAAAAAAAAAAAAAGTCTGTGCAGGTGACATGCTAGAGATAGAGGCTGCACTTAAGTAAGAAACACCCTGTTCTAAGGAGCAAGCTTAGCTATGGACTTCATAGGCTTCTTGGGCCTTTTCCAAGCTCTGCTATTGCTTTTGACCTAGAATACACTCTGTCCCCTTGGGCCTGGTTACCTAAGAGATCATTTCTCCCCAATGGTTTAGCACAAAGAGCAGCCAGAGTGCCCTGGAGAGAGACTCTCATATTAGAGTGGGTTGTTGTGAGGGAGGTACACACACTCTACCAGGTGTTTTTCAAAGAAATATTTTTTCTTTTTTCAAGAGGATTCCTTTATGTACCAAACTTTATATATCAATATATCAACTGGAGTCAGTGTTTTTGGGCTGACCCTTTTATGCCTCTTGGTTATGTGTGATTTATAACTGATTTGAAAACACCATGTTTCCTGGCTCCACATTTTCCAGGACAAAGTGTCCTCTTAAGCAGAGGTCCATATCTGAATTGACCAGGGTGTTCAAAAGAAAACAGAAACGAATCATTCCAAAGGTGGGCAGATTCACTTTGTGCTGCTAGTGTTCAGAGGGTTGCTGATCTGTTGCACAGATGCCCTGAGTCTTTATATCTGCAGGCAGATAAGTTGTGCATTTCTTCCTCGCACCATCAGTGAAGGACAGCACGTAAACACGTTCAGATTGAGTCTGGTATCTACCCTGCAAAAGAGTCTGCCAGTAGATTTCCAAGACCACAGTGGTGCTCTTGGTGATCTTTGAGGCTGAACAACAGTTACTGTGTTGGCCTCACTCCCCTCCAGTTTTTGAAAATGGGAGTCATAGTGTCATTTGCACTTCCATGTGCAAAACTTGTCTGAGACCAAACGAAGTCTTATTTTCTTTTTCCTGGGGGGGGGGGAGGAGATTCTTGCACATATTGGCATCTTCCCGGAGGGGTTGATTCTTATATTCTTAGTTTTTCTATTTTATTCTGCTCTGCATTATTTTGGGGTCACGCCTGACGGTGTTTAGAGATTGCCTCTGCCTCTGGGCTCTCCAGGAACCAAGAAGAGTTCCATGGGCCATGCATGCAGAGCTAGGACTCCAACTTGGGACCCTTGCAGGAGATGCAGTCATCAAGATCTAGAGCTCTTTTCAGTCCTCTGGACCACAGTTCGAATCCACAGAAAACAGAATCAACTTGGTGCTGGCAAGACCACACACAAGCCGAGACTCACACAGCTTTCAGAGGAGTGCTTGTGGGTGGGTGTGGGATGTGGCACCGCCTCCAGCCCCAAAACGGTTCCAGCTGGTCCAGCCCTGGTATCCCAGGGCTACGGGGCTGCTCTGTGCCTACTGCTTGAAGGTCCAGGCCACCTCATCCTCCCTCCGTAGTGCTCCCACCGCGGTGGCAGCTTCTGGGAACCGGGCGCCCGGACCCAGCGCGGCAGGGGCATGGGCGCAGAAGGGAGCGGGACCAACCCCCTTCTTTCTCTGAGCAAGGACGCCCCAGCCAATCTACCCCGCAAAGCCCCGCTCTCCAGGGGCTGCTAGCTCCGTCCCACCCGGGGAGGCACCCACAGATCCTGAGCCGGTCACACCCACCTGAGCAGGCTGGCTGCTTTCAGCTCTGCCGTCTGCCAGCCAGCACTCAGCTATTCCTGTAGCACTCCGGGCTGACCAGTTCTCACCAAGCAGCCCTTGCGAGTGCCCATGCGGGACCCCTTCCTCCGTGTGCCCAGCTTGCACGGATCCTATTTCTTTTGGGTGCATGGCACAAGCAGAAACCCTTCCTCCCCGTGCACATCATGCACGGATCCTGGATCTCTTGTGCATTGCACGGGGCGGAACCCCTTCCTCCGCGCGCCCTGCTAAGCGAGACCCGCATTTCTCCGCCTTGCACGGGAGAACCATTCCCCTCCGCCAGATGCGCCCTCCCCAGATGCGCCCATGTATGTGCGTTGCCCGTGCAGTCTGCATTCCTCCCCGTTGCAAAGACCCCTTCCTGCATGTGCCTTCCGCGCGTGAAGCCCCCCAACAGGGACTCCCCTCCTTCTCCTCCTCCTTGGCGCGCTCTCCTGCTCCGCCCCTGGGGTCGCGGCCCTGCAAAGCCCTGGAAAGGTCCCTCCTCCTCCTCCTCCTCTTCTTCTTGCACTGCACTAGACCCCTCCTCCTGAGAGTGGAAGGAAGGAAGGAAGGAGGGAGGGAAAGGATGAGGTCACCGTCTCCCGCGGAGTCCGCCGGGGAGGCAGGCGCGCGCGCGGGGCGGCGGGGAAGGGGAGCGGGTCCGGGGAGCGCGGTCCTGATGCCGCGGGCGGTGGCGGCCGGACCGGCGGGCAGGAGCGCGCACGCGCGCGCGCACGGCCCCTAGGGGTCGCTGCCGCTCTCGCCCGGCCCCTAGGCGAGTTGGCCTCGGAGGAGGCTGCTGCTGCTGCTGCTGCTGCTGCTGCTGCTGCTGCTGCTGCTGCTGCTGCTGCTGCTGCTGCTCTGCTTGTGGTCCTGATGCTGCGCGCGGCGTGCAGTACCGCGCACGGCCGCGAGGGGCGCTGCCGCTCCAGCCCGGCCCATAGGGCGGATGAGGGATGCTGCTACTGATGCCGCTGCGATGCCGGTGGTCCTGATGCTGCGGGCGCGGTGCAATACGGCGCACGGCCGCTAGGGGCGCCGCGCTCCAGGCCTCGCGTAGGGACTTGGGCGCGGCGCAAGGATGCGGCTCCAGATGTGGATGCTGATGCTGCGGGCCGCGGCTGCGGGGCGCGCGCACGGTCTGTAGGGGGCGCCCCTCCGTCCGCCTGGCCCTCGGCGAGCTGGGCGCGGCTTGGCGGCCGCGAGAGGAGCAGGAGGCGGAGGAGAGCGCGCAGGCGGCGGCGGCGGCGGCGAAGGCGTGAGCTCAAGCAGGGAGCGCGCGCGGGCGGGCGGCCGCCGCTCCGGAGGCATCATGGCCGCGAAGTCGGACGGGAGGCTCAAGAGGAAGAAGAGCGGCGGCGGCAGCGACGTGGCCTTCACCCCGCTGCAGAACTCGGAGCACTCGGGCTCGGCGCAAGCCCTGGCGCCCGGCCTGGGGTCCGGCTCGGGGGCCGACGAGGGCGACGGGGCGCCCGGAGGCGGCGGCGGCGGCGGCGGCTCCTCGAGCTGTTGCTGCTGCAGCTGCAGCTGCTGCTGCTCCGGCGGCGGCGGCGCGGCAGCCGCTGCGGGCGGTGGCGGCGGAGGCTCGGCCGCGGCGCTGTGCCTGCAGCTGGGTCGCGAGCAGCGGCGGCGGCGGCGGCGCTACTCGCTGTGGGACGGGCTGTGGCTGCTGGCCGCCGTGGCCGTGTACCTGGCCGACGTGGGCACGGACGTGTGGCTGGCCGTGGACTACTACGTGCGCGGCCAGCGCTGGTGGTTCGGGCTCACGCTCTTCTTCGTGGTGCTCGGCTCGCTGTCGGTGCAGGCGTTCAGCTTCCGCTGGTTCGTGCACGACTTCAGCACCGAGGACAGCGCCGCCGCCGCCGCCGCCGCCGCCGCCGGCCCGGGCTGCGCCCACCCGGCGCCCGCGGCCGCCGACAGCAAGAGCGCGCTCGGAGGCACCCCCGTGGCGGCCGGGGAAGGCGACTCTCGCCCCGGCACGCCGCACCGGCAGCCCGGCGCCCCCAAGAGCAGCCTGGCCGCCGCCACCAGCTGCAGCGGCGGCATCGGGACCGGGACCGCGGGGCCTCCCCGCGCAGGCGGTGCCCGCAGGTCCGCGACCTGCTCCTTCTGCATCTGGCTTCTGCAGTCGCTCATCCACCTCTTGCAGCTCGGGCAGATCTGGAGGTAACCTTTTGCATCCATCCGGCGTGCTTGGGTTGGGAGAAGGGGAGCTGGGCAGCTGGGCGGTCTCGCCACCTCTGGGGTTTCTGCTGTCGGCAGCCTTGAAGGTTGCCAGAGTCTGATTCATTGATGTTTTTTCTTAAAAGCCCAGTTTGATGTTTCTTGGGGGAAAAAAATCCCTGCCCGGGGCAGGAGGGAAATGAGTAAAGGAGAGGAAGGTATCAAGCTGATGGATCAATGTGCACCCTTGCCCTGTTCTGTTCTTGTGCCCCCAAGCTTCTCCCCTGATAGTATCAACTGCATGCCCCACTGGGGTGCTAGATGGCCTTTGGCTGGGTTGGATTGCTGGTGGATGTTACTGCATTTTGCATGGCTTCTTTTGTTCCTTCTCTGAGAAAGAAAGTGCTCGTTCTAGAGGATGGGAGTTAGCTAACTGACTAGGACCCACCTTTCAGTGCTGCTGGCTCAGGCACTATTCTCCTAGCCAACTTTTGCCAAGATATGGCCTGTGTGGTGTAGATGAGATCCACTTCCCCGATAAGTGAGTATACGTCCTGTTACTAAAACTGACTCTGACCGGACGTCTGAATTTTTGGGTTGTTGTTGGTAGTATTTCCAAATCTGATGCCTCCTGTAATGATAAGATCTTGGGAAAGGGGACCTTGTAACTTTGATCCTACTTGGCATCTTCCTTGGCTGCTCAGCTGGCTGAGACTGATCTACTGATGTTCCTTTTACGCAAATTTGACTTCCACTTACAAGGGGCTGTCAGGGCGGCACTGGTTATGGGAGAAGCAGGAAGTGAGCATTTGGGAAGAAGATGGAGTAAGAAGAAGTTACTCAGAGTTCTTGATGCTTAGCATTGCTTTTCGGAGCAACATTTCCGTCTACAAAAGTTCTTTTGTAAGCAACATGTTTACATGGAGCATACATCTTAAAGCTTTTCTGATTCAAAACTGATCAAATACTGGGGCCAGAGTGATAGCACAGTGAATAGGGCATTTGCCTTGCATGCATACGATCCGAGTTTGATCCCTGGAATTCCCCGAGCCTTCCAGGAGTGATTTCTGAGCACAGAGCTAGAAGTAAACCCTGAGTACTGGGTGTGATCCCCAATAAAATCCTCAAATATGTAATGTAAGTAAAATTAGATTTCCTGGCACTATAGTCGGAACTGTATGCCGGTGCCCCTTTCAGTTCTACTGGTTGTTATTTCTGAGATTAAAAACGTTCAGTCGGGCTGGAGAGAAAAAATAGCAGGTAGGGTTCTTGTCTTGCACACAGCCAACTAAGGTTCTATCCCCAGCATCCCAAATACCCCTCAGAACTCCCCCAAAACTCACATCCTGAACACAGAGCCAGAGTAAGTCCTGAGCATAAATGAGCAGGTGTGTCCCCTTCTCAAACAAAACAAAAAAGGAAAAGATTCTACATTATATATTCTAGTAAAACAGAAACCACTTAAATTGGAATAGAACTAAATTCTTAATGTTTTTCGGTCTTGAGTGCTACTGAATGTGGCTAAAAACAACAGAAAATAAGTTTTCTTCTGTGTCAATGATAATATTCTTTTCATCTGAAAATATTCTTTCCCAGGATCTTTGCCTTAGTGCAACTTTCGCTGGTAGTAGTTTGCTAGGTCCAGCACCAGGGTAGAAGAAATCCACAAAAAACGATTTGCTCAGCATCCCTGCTTATCTCACCAGGAATGCACTCAGCTGGGACCTGCCTAGGAAGCTCTGGGCAAACTGTCCATCAGCACCTTCCCAAAAGGCAGGGACACTAAACTTCTCACCTCCACCCCTCTTTCCCAGGCTTGTTTTCTAGTGGCCCAGAAAAGAATTTTTAAAAGATGATCAAAAATTACAGTGAAGCAACATACTTTAACTTGACAATGAAAAAAAAAAACAAGTGAAAGAAAAGAAAGAGTCATACAATTCTGCAAACCCAAACTAGGGACACAGTCAGACCTTAGAATGGGGTGTGACATGGGTTAGAGGGAATTACACACCATAATCAAAGGCTATGGAAAAATTCCAGGATGGAGAAGTTGTTGCTTGCTTTTGCTGAAATGATTCCAGAAGCTCTTCCCAAACAGCTGTCAGTTGGGAGCTTTCGGTACTAATGTTTCTTGGATAGGGAGACCAAGGAGACTTAGGACTATTGGTGGTGTTCCACATTTTTCGCAGGGTCTGGCTAAATGCCCCCTTTTAAAAGGCATCCAGTCTCTTCCCTGCAGTGTGACACCGGAGTTTTGATCAGACCACAGTTTCCATGACTTCATTTCTAAGAGGAGTTTTGCTTGTGCACAGCGAGGCCATCAATGGGTCACCAGAGTGACTCTTAGGAGATTTTATCTTGATTTGATGACTTTTGGAAAACATTGCCTGTGTGGTTCCACTACTTGACCCCTACTTTATCTTGCCCTAAAGAATGACCTTTCTGTTCGGAAAACTTTTCTCCTGGTGTTTAAAACCAACTGGATTGTCACCTTTGCTCTCAATCCACTGGGGGTCCATCACAGAGTAGGAGACAAACATATACATAAGGAGATGAATCAATGCAAAAGGACTCTCCCGATGAATTAGAGTCACCTTGCAGTCCTAAGTGAGCTTACAGTTTGGCCATTTATTCAGTACATTTTATTTTTCCCACCCTGGTTCCCACATGAGCCATTGTTTCAGTTGACATACATTAAGAACGGTCAGTGAGCACATAGGCAGATGGATCAGAAAATCTCACATAACCCATCAGCAGGTTCCCTTCAAACACAGAGCAAAGTTATGACAGCTTCCTATTCTCTTGTTACTGATGTTACCCTCTGCAACTAGAAGATTCTAAACTTCTTTTTCCTGTTTCCTGGGAACATTTGTTGGCAATGCATTTATATTGTTTTTGCTCAGGAGACATAGGAATGGGGTTTAGTTAGGGTACAATGTCCCACACACTCACTAGTAGATAATTTCCTGGAAAGTGGTGTGTGGTTCTCAATTAAATCAATGTTGGAGAGCTTCCTCATTTAACTTCAGACTTTCCAATGGGACAGTTGTATTTCCCATGGGTAACAGTTGCAGAGACTTCCAGCTTGCCACTCTTCAAGTTTGATAAAGAACTCAAGGGGGTGACTGGATAGCTGCAACTTTTTAATAGCTAAGATGCATATGCTCAGCAGTTTCAGCCCAACAATATGGTCACTGAAGCTTAACAATTCATTTTCGTCCTTTTGAAGATTTTAAAGCAGCATTTAACATCATTTTCTAGATTTTTGTAACTTCTTAGTTCTAGTCTCAGGAACTAGACACTTTTCTTGCAGAGTGTTACTTTATGAAAAATCTGATGTCAGATTTTGTGAGCTAAAGAATTCATTGTTTTAATTCTTACACTGCCCTTTGTCACTTTATCCTTCCTTCACCCCGGAAATCTACCTTTTTAAAGCAGGAAGCATCTCTTCAGACCACTACCTAGATCATCCAGTAGGAGGACAGGATCACCAAGAGGACCGGAGAACTAATTTTGGAAAACTATCCAAAATACTGATACAACTGATAAAAATCAATGCATTTTGATTAAGATATTGGAGAGTGGAGCTGGAGTGAGCTAAAAGTGAATGTGAGAGGCTTGGCTTTGATCCCTAATACCACACATTTCCCCCAGACATTCTGAGCACATAACCAGGAACAGCTCTTAAACATTTCCAGAGGTGTCCTAAAATGATTCCCAAGCTCCCCAAAAGATATTTGCAGGATAATAAATGGTTCAGGAATTCCAATACATAAGTCTTCAGCTCCGAAGAAGCAGGAAGCTCGGTGAGAAGTCCATGAATGTAAGAACATTTTTTCTATAACCTGGCTTTTGATTGGGAAGGAACAGACCACTACCAGAGATGGGATAAGGTGGCCTAAACACCAACAAAGTCAAAAATGTTTCCAACCAATGAGTCACAAGGGATGGGATCGGATTAATTCTACACTAGTGGAAACAAGAACTAAGTCTCAGCTTTATTTTCTTTTTATAAATTATGTTTAAAAATAAAACAATTTAAGTCTAATGTAGGTAATTGAAAAAGGTCCAGAATGTTCATGAAATTCAACACTATCAGTCTCTCTAAATGGATTCAACCTCTCTGGGTATAGAATATATGGGGGATATGTGCTTCTTTAATAATAATCAGGTAAAATAGAATAATTTCTTAGGGAAGCCATTATATTAAACTATTTTTCCTTAGGAATATATATTTCCCCAGGAATGTCCTTGTACATCATCTAGTTTTTCTATTTTCTTTTGATTTATTTATTTAGTTAGTTAGTTATTTTTTGGTGAAGGGTGCATGCTGGACCATATTCAGCAGTGCTCAGATCTTACTTCTGCTCAGGGATCACCTCTGGCATACTCTGGACACCAGATGTGATACCAGGGATCAAACAAAGCAAGTGCCCTAACTGCTGTATGTCCTATGGCTTCAACCCCTAGCTTTTCTTTTTAATGCATGCTATACAGATGTGGCAGTGTCAGAAAAACTGATAGTGTTGAATGGTTCAAAGCTCAGTGACCAGTTTTTATGGTAACATGCTACTTTCTAATATCAGTAAGTGGATGTTGGCTAGGCTCTTAACTGCTTATTATATTTTCCTGAGATTTTACTTACGTTAGGTAAGGACCAGATCCTAGGTTCTCAAAGTTTTTCTGCAGATAGAAATCTTCAGAATAACAGAAAGGCATTTGCTTGTGCAGAAATTGCTATTAGAAATATTTTGAACAAGATTTACATTTAGACATTTATCACAGCCACAATGGCTAAAAGCAGTGATACACATTCATTTTAATTAAGGTTTACCAACTGGAAATTAATGGCAGCTTTTAAAGTTACAAGAGTTGGCGCTAGGGGAATAAAAAAGATTTGAAATTAGAAACTGAACTTTAAAGATCGTGCCTACAAATGAATGAGAAAATGCTTTCTTATTCACTCATGTGGTTCTAGAAACTACAAAGGGATTTAACCAGTGAGTGACACAGACACAAAGTAGAACAGGCTAGTGTTATGTTCTGTTAGAGTTAGATATGTTTTTTTCCTTTGGAATTTGTGGCTTATCTTTAAAAATTGATCTGATTTTTCCTCCTTTTAATGTAGCTACATAGGTTTCTTATTCTTTTTAGCAAAAAAAAATCTTATTGTGAGTAAAGTTAATGGAAAGTAGAGTTGGTAGTACTTTGATTACTTTGACTTGTTTGGGTTTTGTTTTGAATTTTTATCATGACTCATATAGGAAAGCCTGGTGAAAAAATAGACTCAATTTGCTTGGTAGTCCAATAGGCATGAGACTGTTTTCTGTGTTCAAAGAAATTGGGAAAATGACAGGCTTAAGCAATTAAGCAGACCCCTCTACACATAGCAAGAAATTAATTTAAAAAATGGTAAAGAAACCTAGGAAGGAACACCGACTGGCCAAAGCCATAGGAACTGGATATTTTTGCCTGTATAACTGATCTTTCTTGTGAGTGAGGGGTCACTAGGAAGGCCTTTGGTATACTGTTGATGGATGTGCGGTTGGGAATGATGAAGCATAAAACTATAAATAAGTGTTGTTAAAACTAGTTCTTAAAAAAAATAATGTGCATGTCTATGCACATTAAAGGCATGTTTATTAAATACTCTTTTTTTCTGAGGGAGGCAAGCCTGCAGTTCTCAGGAGTTACTCCTAGCTCTGTTCTCAGAAATCACTCCTGGCAGGCTCAGTGGGCCATATGGGATGCTGGCGATATATCACTAAAGCCCCAAGACTATTTTTTCCTTTATTTTGTCTTGTATTTGTTGTTGTTATTATTTTCTTGTTGTTTTGGGGGGCACACTCTGTGGTGTTCAGGGGTTATTCTTGACTCTGCTCTCTGGAATTACTCCTGGCAGGCTCTGGGGATCATAAGGAATTCTGGGGATCAAGCCCAAGTTGGCTGCATGCTAGGCAAACACCTAACATGCTATGCTATAGCTCTGGCCTCAAATACTCTTGTTAATTAATGTTTGGGGAATCACTGTAATGTGCTTTTCTGAAGCCTGGCCAAACAAGAATGGTAACAATTTGTATGGCACATGCTATGTTTTAATCTTATCTCGGTTTTATAATAACCGAAGTGGAAATCAATAGTATCTCTATATGTGGGAATCACCTGATTTACAGAGATTAGGGAACAGGCATAAATTACTCAACTATTATGGGATATAACTAGTTGTGAAAATCAAATCTAGATAACCCTAATGTTTAAGCATTTTAGGCTCAGTTACCTAGTCTAGTTTCAACTTGAATGACAAGGATAACAACATATAAAAATGAAAATCAGTCTCCAGTAAAGTTGACACAACTGTAGATCAAGCTTCAGTTAATTTGAGTAAATTTTGAGCAAAGGTTTATTTGTGTACTTCTTTGTGTGTGTGTGTGTGTGTGTGTGTGTGTGTGTGTGTGTGAGAGAGAGAGAGAGAGAGAGAGAGAGAGGTAAATAGTTTTATTTAGGGAGTATAAAGAGAGAGAGCAATGTATTTAAGAGAGAAAACAGACCAGCTGATTTGTATACTTCTTGAAAAAAATTTCCACAATCATTTCATCTTATTGAACTTTGAGTTTTTTTTGTTCATTGTAACTTGCTTCATTTTTTGGTTCATTGTAACTTATCTTCATTGCATTTTATTATTCCAGAAATGTCCTTCTATACCTACTTTTAAATTTTGTTCTCAGAATAATTTTTAGATAGCATTTTTATTTGTATATATGGGAATTGAAATAGAATTTTAACTGGTTTCCTTGTTAGGTAATATTTCTGTAAATATTCTAGGCTAGATGTGTGTAGTACAAGAAAGTTGTTTTTTGAAATAAAGGATAAGTAGCTACAAATGAAGTATGTGGATTCTTTGGTAAGTATTAAAGGTTCTAATGTGCAGAGAGGTGGTTTTGGTCTAGATTCTGTGAGCAATGTGAAGAAAACCTGTATAAATAGTTTTGGATTAATGTAAGGACAACATTTTTAAAAATCAAATGGAACCAAAAATAAATCCTGATTTCCTAGAAACAATGAGTTTCCCATTACTGGACTTTCATTTGGAAATCTATAAACAGAATTGTGGATGAGACTAACAGTTTTACACAGCATTGGTTGAGCCTGATTATCTAACCCAGAGAGTATATTTTCCAAACACTGGTTTGGGGGACACCCCAAAAAATGTCAGTGGTTACTCCTGGATCTGCATTTAGAAATTTCTTCTGGAAGTCTCAGGGGATTATATAGGATTCCTGGGATCCAACTCAGCCGTGTACAAGGCAAATATCTTACCTGCTGTGCTATCACTCCTAACTTTTTATGTGCATTTTAATGTGCATGAAAGAAATAAATTTGCATGAAATACTGAAGTTAGGTCATTTGTAAATATAGTCACTGAATTTTGAACCCAGGTTATTCCTGAGAATGTCACAAATTCATGTAACATCCTTGAGTGATAAGCTCAGTATCTAAATGTCCAGATTAAACAAATATAAATTCACATACCATCAGATGTATTCTGCTCATTTATTTGTATTTTTGTTTATTTGTTTTGGGACTACATGAGTGGTTCTCATTCTCATGGGATGCCAACATCAAAATTGGCCACATGCAAGGAGAATACCCTATCCAATCTATTATTTCTCTAGTGCTTCTTTATTTGTTCTTGCATGAATTTATGCATGAATCTATGTGACATATATACCTTTTGAACCAGTTTTGGAATAATTAAAACATTTGGAGCTAGAGAGGTAGCATGGAGGTAAAGCGTTTGCCTTGCATGCAGAAGGATGATGGTTTGAATCCAGGCATCCCATATTGTTCCCCAAGCCTGCCAGGAGCGATTTCTGAGCATAGATTGAGGAGTAACCCCTGAGCACTGCCATATGTGACTCCCCCCCCATAAAAAACAAAAACAAAAACAAAAAAGAAATATTTGGGCTTTTATTTAAACTGTATTTATTTTATTTCTTTGTTATTTTATTTAAAACAAACTTATTTAAACTTCTTGCTTTATACTTCTTATACCACAATTAAAATGTGAACCCTCTCCACAGAATAGTTGCAAATAGTACACAAATACATGTTCTTGTTTTTTAATTGTGTTTAGAAATCAGCAGCTTTTTTTTTTTTTTTTTTTTTTTTGGTTTTTGGGCCACACCCGGCGGTGCTCAGGGGTTACTCCTGGCTGTCTGCTCAGAAATAGCTCCTGGCAGGCACGGGGGACCATATGGGACACCGGGATTCGAACCAAACACCTTTTGGTCCTGGATCGGCTGCTTGCAAGGCAAACGCCGCTGTGCTATCTCTCCGGGCCCGAAATCAGCAGCTTTTAATGTCTTAACATTTGACAACTCAGGTTCAGAACTTGCTCTCAGTGTGTTCTAAACTTACCACCTATGTATTAATTTAAGTACAGGTACCAATCATGAACAGTTAGATTTCGTTATATGGATTCAAAAGCTAATTTGATCAATGTGTTTCTTTGACTTGCTTTAGAAATTTGAATGGCACACTAGTGAGGCCTGTGGAGAATGGTTAGGTATTAGTACTAGATATTTTATTCTTATATGTCATCAAATATAGGGTGTCACCATGAGAGGTTTGTCAGGTGTTCCAAAAATGTTGTAATGTGTTATTAAATGTCCAGGGAAATGGTATTCAGTGATTCTCACTCAGTAAGGAGTATTCAGTGGAGTGGCCCTTAGTCAACTGATTCCACATCACACATCTGTCTTCCAGTACAATGCCGGGGCTTTTGGTGACTGGTGGCATCAATGGTCAGAAGCAGAATTTGAGGAAGTTTTATGAACCTGAATTTATAATTGTGAGACTTACGCTGTAAGAATACTTGCTCAATGAACTCTGAATACTGAGCTGTGAATGAAGTCAACTAAGGTCTACGTTTTTCTCTAAGTGTAGCCGAATTTGCTCAGTTGCTTTTTTATTCTTCTTGGTTTGAAGCTATGTCTTAGAGTTTATTCCTGGCTATAAGCTCATAGATAATTCCTTAATATATATATTAATATATATATTATATATATAAAACCCAACTAAAACATGCTATAATCATGGTGCTTAAATAAAGATATTTATAAAAATATAAAAAATATATATTTATATATATTTTATATTTTTATATCTTATATATGATATATAATATATTATATATATTTATATATAAAATATATATATTATATATATAAAATACATAATATATATAAAACCCAACTAAAACATGCTTGTAATCATGGTGCTTAAATAAAGATATTTATAAAAATATAAAATAAAATAATAAATGGATAAATACATAAAAAAGAAAAGGCTTGATATTATTTGGAAAAGATACAACCAATAACTACAACACCTTCACAGATGACTGATGTTAAAGTGAAGTGAGACTTAATTTAATAAAGAATTAATTCTCAGGAAGAAGTCTAGCTTTACCTTCCTGTGGAAAGTTATACAAAAGAACCTTTGGGATAAATATTTGACCTACATTTGCTCATCTGATAAGTGATTCTTTGATGCTGTCAATAACTCAGACAAAATGTGTAGTTTCTACTCATATCACTGCCACCTCCGCTATTCTTATATGGTGATCATTACTCAGCTTCCATGACTTGTACATGTAAAGATTAATGACTCTACAAGCACAAAAGAAGCCTTTTGGACTGACTTGATTTCTTCTATGTTTCATTATTTCCAGGTCTATAATTCAGATATTTCTTTTACTAAAAAGTCTTTTCTTTTGTCTACCAGTTTCTGAAGTAAGCATCATACTGTCTGTACGTGTTCTTCTAAAGCTGTCATTTCTCTGGTTCTGTAAGTCAAAGATCTACAAATAATTTTCCAGATTTGGTAAGATTAGAATCTGACTTCCCAGAATTGGTTTTATTGACACACAGTGCACAGACCTTCAGCTCATTTGTATAAACAGCCTGTTATTTTCAGTTGTTACTTATGATTGAATCAAACTATTTCTCTGAAGTGCATGATGCAAGTATTTGAATCCGATGTTAAAAGTGTTCTGTACCATCGATTCGAAGATAAATACCTCACAGACTTAGGAAGCCAGAATTACCATCTGCATTTTATGTAGTAAGGTATGCACAGCTGAATGATTCTAATTAGCAGCTAGGAACGATGTTTCCTGGGCTGAAAAAGGCACTATCCTTTATGTCAGTCATGAAGCTGTTGTCAGAGCTAGATTTATTTTTAAATTAAAAGCTTGTCCTGAGTTACACCAGCACTGATGGAATACTCTAGTCATTGAATTTAAGCTCTGAAGAGAGAGGCTGTCCAGGCCTTAGAGACAAGGGCTGGGTTCCACTTTGCTCAGAGAGCAAGGGGGTGGGGAGGCATTAATTAGCCTTTGCAGATGCATCTTTAAGATGTTAGAGATCCCTCATGAAGTACAACAATTTTCAAACCCCCCCTGAGAATATTGAAGCTTTTAAAATTAAAAGAGAATATTGAAGGCTCTATTTTAAAACGATATGATGTCTGTCAAACTATTTTCTCATCTCCATGATTCATAAGTAGGCTGTTTGAATCAGTTTTGTTTTTGTTAATTTATGTGCTTGCTGGCTGTGCTGGGGGAATCCCCTTATAAAAACAGGGCAGTGGGCACTTTGGAGGGTGGTTGAAGATTACTCACACAGAAACTCCTGTATATATACATAAAAAAGGGGGTTTACAGTGAAAATGAGTCTAAGAAGACAGGATATGACTTTGATGTCACTTTCTCTGGCCACAATCCTCTCTAAGGATCTGTCTTTACCAAGGACAGAGTTTCCTTTCTGTACAATCATCCTGGGATATCATATCTCTGTAAAAAGTTGTCTGATTTTTTTATCCCTTCTTCCTACAGCTTAAATGACAGTCCTGAGGAAAGATAGCAGTTTTGACTTGAATTCTTTATTTTTCAGGTCTTTTTTTTTTTTTTGCAGTAGCAGGGAGAATCATAATCAAAATAAGGTTGGCCATTGTTGCAGTGGCAGTAGCAACTAATTTTCCCATTACTTCACAGTTGGCTTACCGCGTCACCACCACATCAAGATAGCAATGAAAAAGAGGGAAAGCAGGGCAAAAGATTTGTCAAGACTTCTTTTGATTCTGTGGACTTTTCGCTTACTAATTAACTTCCTCTTATACAAAAGTGAAATTAATATCAATCATTAAAACCAAAAAGTAGGTCAATTCCAGCAGATTCTCCAAAGCAATTTACAATGCTTGGGTTTATTATCAGCACAAATTAGGAATTCTGTCCCAGGAGATTTGATATTTTCAGGGGATGCAATGCTATTATGAGCAACTGTCACTGATATCCTCAGGATAGTTTTTTTCTCATTCGGAGATTATAAAGTTGACAATTGGGTTCTAGACTGAAAACACCATAAAACAATCCTAATATCAGCAGAGATAGTCATAATAGTTTTGCTACTTCTGAAAGGTAACGCATATTTTCTATTACTTAGTCATACAGTATACTTATAATATCAACTTACCAAAAATGATTAAAATCAAATGAGTTAGGAACAGACATCAAGTTTAGTGTCAAGAAAGCAAGTACAACTACTGTTTTGTTTTGGTTTGGTTTTGGGGTTACACCCAGCGACACTCTGGGATTACTCCTGGCTCTGTGCTCAGAATCACTTCTGGAAGGCTCAGGGGACCATATGGGATGCTGAGGATTGAACCTGGGTCCATCCCAGGTCGGTCAAGTGCAAGGCAAATGCCCTTCCACTGTACTATCTCTTCAGCCCCCCTCAACTACTAGGGAGTCATCACCAAGGGCACTCTGAAGGCTGGTAGGAAAAGAGTCTAGTTGCTAAGACATATATGTATTAGCTCCAGGAAGAAATGCTCATGAGAGAAAAGAAAAGAAATAGAGAGCTTCATTCCATTATCAGTGGATGATTTTCCAGTCTTTGTGTGTAGGAGAGATAAAATTAGACTGACCTCTAGCATGAAGCAAGTCACAAGGAAACTTAAGGCAGGACTTTCATGATCAGACTGAGCTACACTAAATAAGTTTGTGCTAGAGGAAAAGAAGATAAAAGTCAATTTATGGTAGTACTCAGATTTATGGAATGGACTTAATATTGAAGGAGCCAATGAGCTCATCAGTCTGTTAGTGTTTGGCCTGAAAGTCCCATTTTATCACACACTCAGTGGAATGGAAAGTATTTGTGCTCAGAAGTTCAAGGCCAGGACAGATCAAAACAAATAAGATCATTGTAGTAAGTACCCTGGAAAGTCAAGCCATAAATATGTGCCGAGTAAGGCGTACATCTGGAACTAGAAGGTTATTAGGTCACTCAGAAGGCAAGGAGGAGGCCTGAGTTTCATTCCTAAAACCACATGGCTCCCAAAGAAATTGTGGGAGGTCCCCCAAACAAGAGAACACCTCCCAATACAAATGTGTTTGAGGGTGCAGTTCCACCCTATTTCTGCAAAGTGCAGAGGATTACAGCAGTTTCTGATGCAATCACGTTGTTCCAGAAAATTCATTACTAGTCCATCACTAATACATTACTAGACACATCAGTACTTGGACTCTGATCAGCATTGAAAAGGACAAAAATAAGTAGTCAATAATAATATTTAAGTATGACTCCTATAAGTGTTGTTTGAGTTTCTAGGAAAAAGAATATATTAAAAATTATGCACTCTTAGAACATAACATCGAGGAAAGGGAACAGATTACATCTCTGGTGCTGTTCTCAATAATACTGTCTGCCATGGCCTGTGACCTCACAGCTCCCTGCACCATCTGAATCTGTATCCCGTAAAAGTGCTCAAAGATGTCGCACAACAGGCTTGCCTCTTGCTGAATGTAGTTCAGCATTTAAACAGTCCCCTAGGGATTGCTATGCATTTAATTCAAATTTGAGAAACATCAGAGGCCAGAGAGATAGCATAGTGGTAGAGATTTGCCTTGCACGCGGCCAACCCAGGACAGATGGTGGTTTGAATCCCGGCATCCCATATGGTCCCCCTAGCCTGCCAGGAGCGATTTCTGAGCACAGAGCCAGGAGTTACCCCTGAGCACTGCCGGGTATGACCCAAAAACAAAAGGAAAATATTGAATGCTGCTCCAGAAAATGAAGAGATTTCTTTGACGAGTGGGGCAGAAGGTGGGTTTGTGGAGGAACTGTGTAGAAGGAGCAGGGGAAGAAATAACACAGTCCTTGGGGCCATAGAGATAGTCTTGACCAAATGTCTTACTAATGAGAATTTCGCCATTGAACAGAGTGATAGTACAGCAGAAAGGGTGTTTGTCTTGTATGTGGTTGACTTGGATTCAATCTCAGGCATCCCATATGGTTCTCCAGGTATTTCCAGAAATTATTCCTGATTACAGATCCAGGAATAACTCCTGACCTAGGTGTGACCAACAAAACAAAACAAAACAGAAAGGATATCAGTTTAGGAAGCACTTATGAGAACATGAGAATGATAATTTATTGAGTGTATATTTTAGAGGTACTAGTATTTTCCTTGTTAAGGAATTTCCCCATCAAGAATATCAAAGAACCCCTTCTCCAAAATGGCTTTTTTGAAGTAAGAGTTTTTGTGATTTCCTCTTTGTACAACAGCTAGCACCACTATGCTGACACTTTTGTTTCTATGGTTCCTTCCCCCATCTCTGCGAGGTGACTATTTGATTTAGTGTTCGAGTGTTTCCATGGAGAGGCATTGAGTTAATTTATCTCCATCTGCTTTGTCTGTAGGTGCAAGTGCACACCCTTATAGCTTTAGACTTGAACAATTTTTTAGCTTTTAAACGTTGGAAAATTGGGCATTTCCTGTGAAGGGTGTGGTAACTGTCTGATATAATACCCAGGATATATTCAAGGTAGAATAGAGAATTAAAAGATAAATGTACAATAATTTTGCATTATTAGGTATTGAGCATAAAGTATTTTGGATACGGTGAATCAAAGATATTTTTATAGTTATATTAATTAAAATGATTATAAGTGATTTCCCATGTCTTGTAAGGTATTTTTCTTCCAATACAACTATCAAATTTTTTAAATCGTTATGTGGTAGAAGCTGAAGGTAGAGTATAGTAGGAAGGACATTTGTCTGGCATGCAGCCTATATACGTTTGATCTCCAGGACCCTCTAAGGTCTCTCCTAGATTCTTCTAGTCTTGTCTGGCAAACTTAGTCAAGAAGCTTGTGTCTACATGAAAGAAGCTGTAAGAGAGCAATAGATGAATATGAATGATATTGGACTTGACACCTGGATAACTAAACTCTGGTGGGAGTTATCATAATATTTCTATAGCATCATAGGGAAGGACTTTAATATGTAGCTTTTCTTTATCCAAAACAACTCCTCATTCATAAAACCCCTCAGGTAAAGATATATGGGGATAAATATGTGATTTCAGACTTCAGATTTCTGCTATGCTTATTTGAAAGTTCAATAAATAGTATTTGAGTAGCTACAATGAACATAGGAAATTTGTCTTGCATGCTGCCTTGCACTTTGGATCCTAGAAATCTATATTATGTCTTGCAGACTACCAGGAGTAATTTCTGAGTGCACATCCAGGAGTAACTCCCAAACAGTTTTGGGTGTGGTCCAAAAATTATTTCATAATCACCATAATGACTAAGATTTTTTTATTTTTGTTTTTTTTGGGTCACACCCAGCAGCGCTTAGGGATTACTCCTGACTCTATGCTCAGAAATCGCTCCTGGCAGGCTAGGGGGACCATGTGGGATGCCAGGATTCAAACCACCATCCCTCTGCATGTAAGGCAAATGCCTTACCTCCATTCTATCTCTCCAGCACCAAGGGCTAAGATTTTATAGCAAAAGCATATTGTCTTCTCATTAGCCTCTCAAGCTAGATTTTGTCATTGTTCCATTTGAAGCTCTGATAGAATCCATTTGCTAATCAGGAGTAAATATCTGCACTTATATCTGTGACTTCAGCTTCCAAATATCTACTTTTCTAACTCTGGATTGCTAGAAAATTAGCCTGAGAAAACATGCTATATTTATATTCCTAGGATTGATATTTCTATGTCAAACTTGAGGCGTAGATAGGTAGCTTGATACTATTGATCCTTTGTATCTATAATGTATTGTTCTCAATTGATATATTCTGATAAAATAAATCTTATTTCATTTGGGAAGTATATGACACTACAGAATATTAAGTAGGCATTATTCCATGTGAATAATACATAACCTGTATTTAAATCCTCATTTTGCATGCAATCATGGTTTACATACATGGTATTCTATCTCATGCATGTTCATGAATTCTCAATTTATGTGAGCATGTTGTGGAAAGCTCATTGGCCAGTATCTGATTCTCAGAGCTAGCAGAATTAACATCTATGGCTATAACTTTAGATTCTACTCATAAAACCTACCTCAGAAGATCAGATTCCTAATAGTCTAGTATACACAAGTGCTAGAAAAGTCATTTGAAAATATTCACAATTCATAATGCTAAGAACTAGCTGCTTCAAAAATGTGATTGCAAATGGTCATTTTGAAGAGAAGGATTCCCCCATACCTATTTAAGGATGCCTCCTAAGAGGATATGATTTGCTTTGAAGGCTGTACAAACCACAATGTGGTCCTTATTTTTTTTTTTTTTTGCTGTTTGGGTCACACCCAGCAGCACTCAGGGGTTATTCCTGGTCCTTATTGTGATTTTTATTAAATCACTATAAATTACAAAGTTATTCATGATTGAGTTTCAGACATCTAATGGTCGAGCACAGATTCCTTCCCTAGTGTCCCTTTCTCTCCGCCAATGTGTCTGGTTTCCCTCCCACCCCCAACCTGCCTCTATGCAGGCATTTTTCCCTTTAATTTTTTTATGCACTGTGGTTTGCAATATTGCCACTGATCGAGTATTATTCATATCAGTTTACCTCTTTTCAGCACCCCATTCTTGTCCAGAGAAACCATTTCCTGTTATTGCCATAGTAGTTCTTTTCCTGTTTTCAACCCCTCCCACATTGTGGCAAACTTCCTACTAAAGATCATTTCTCCTGCCCTTTATTTCTATTGATTTGGGCATCATTCCCCTACCCTATTTCTTTTTATCTCACAGATGAATGAGATCATTCTGCATATGTTCCTCTCCCTTCGACTCATTTCACCCGGCATTATTCATTATTAATATTTTCAGGAATGACAGTCCATGAAATATCAGCACTGCTATTTTACTTTCTACTCCAGTGGCATCTTTGCCAAATAATTTTTTCCAGAGACTGAGCTATCTCCAGATAGGTTTTTAATGTTCATGACATCAAGTTTGCTCTGATTTACTGGATTTGTTATTCAAAAGAAATTTTTTCTAGGAAACAAACATATCTAGGCCATTGCTGTTTTTTCATGATCTATTCTGATTGAATGGTTTGAATATTAAGATATACTTTAAAGGGTAGGTACATTTTAATTAAACTCAGATTGATTGAAGGTGTTTTCATTTATCCATTTATTGCATATTTGTTAAACATTAGCTACTAACAGGTTATGGATATACCAAGATTAATGAAATATTCTTCCTCATAGAAGTTTGGGGCCAGAGTAATAGCACAGCAGGTCTGGCATTTGTCTTGAACGCAGCCAACCCACGTCCCCATATGGTCCCTAGAGCCTGCCAGGAGCAATTTCTGAGCACAGAGCTAATAGTAACCCCTGAGCTATGCTGGTGTGGCCTCCAAAAGATTTAGAGTCTTGAAAGGTAATATTTAATTCAAGACTCTGGACCAGAGACCTTAAGAAGGACAGGGATATTTTGGCTGAGAGAATAGGGTCCAAGTATCTCACAGAGCATTTGCATGAAATTTAAAATTTCCAAACTGACAGGAAAGGAGAGACACAAAGTTGTTTTTGTGCTATGCTCTATTAAAGGAATAAGCTCAAGTGTGGCAGCAGGTAGATTCTGAGTTTGGGATATAACTAAGCTGCCTTTTGAATATTTTCTTAAGTAATCTCAACTTTATTTCAAGGGAATGAAGACTCTGAGGACGTACTCAGGTAATGGTATGTATCTGTTTGGAATCACACGTGGCAGTGTTAAGGAGTTATTCCTGGCTCTGCAATCAAAATTTCCTCCTGGTGGTGCTTGGGAGACCAAATCGGATTTTGGGGGATCGAATCTGGCATGCTCTACTATTGCTCTGACCCCTAAGGTTATAATTTTAAATAATTATCTTTCTTACTTATAGGACAGATTGACCTGCATACTGCAAATATCAAAGAAGAAAGCCTTGTGCACTCTTTAGTGTGTTTGAATGTGCGTGAGGAGTAGACTTGGAAAATAATCAAAACTTAAAAAACGTGAAGTCAAAACTTTTTTCTCTTTCTACTTGTTTGCTATTGAATATAGAAACAACATATTTGTATATTAATGGAATAAATGCTACTTTATTGTAGTAATTTATTATTTTAATTGATTTTTACCTAATCTTTATGATTGTTTATATATATTATCACATTGTACAAACTGGTTTTTTTATTTCTTGGGTAAGTTTATATATATAAACATATATACTTAGATATAAACTTACCTGAGAAACAAGAAATATATCTAATATATAACATAATATATAATGTATATAATGTATTATATATGTTTATGGTATATTTCTTTTTTATTAATTAATATTTTATTTAAACACCTTGATTACAAACATGATTGTGGTTGGGTTTCAGTCATGTAAAGAACACCCCCCCCCCTTCACCAATGCAACATTCCTGTGAGTGAATGAATGAAAAAAACCCTGGTGTTCAGGTTTCCAAGAACTGCTGGGCAAGACCTCTATTTAGTGAGCTATTGGAAAAAACATAAACATAAACAGAGTAGGGAGGATGTTAAATAAAACGCTCTGTAAATGCAGCCCGGGCAATTAAGAAAGATTTAACAGAGTCAAGCAAAATACAGTATAGTGGATAATTAATGGGCCCATGACAACTGAGTAATAACTACCCTGAACTTTTACAATAGTGCATTCACTTACTTGATGTCAGAAGGAGGGTTTGCTTTTACAACCAAGGAGAGTGCGATGGAAATTTCCCCCACAGAAGCAAATTAGGGATTCTTAGTAGCAGAGCCTGATGAGTAAGCCCCCAGAGCCAAAGGTGAGGGCTGACTTTTCCTGTTGAGTCCAAAAGGAATTCAGTTTTAAATTCCCTCTCCCCTCTCCTTGATTCTCTTGTTTCCGGAAGCTAGTTTGTCTTTCAGTAGGATTTACCTTTTTATTTTAGAAAAGGACCTCTGTTCTGGGTATAGTAGGTGAATTCTAGATTGGAAGAGATAAGGGAAGGGTGTTTTTTATGGGATGAACTGGACCACTCAAAGCATGAAGATGTACTGGGGGCTGTGGAAAGGCTCAATAAAGAATCTTCAGAGGAAAAGATTTCTGTCTCTTTTTAATTTTAAGGTATTGTCAGTTAGCAATGTTTAAAGATGTTTAGTTTTTATTTAAGCAAAGTTGTATTTATTTATTTGTTGATTTCATTCTAGTTTGTTTTATTTTTTAATTTGAGGGCAGTACCTTGGTGTGCTCAGGATTTACTCCTAGCTCTACTACATTTAGGGATCACTTCTGGGGGACTCAGGCAACTATATGTGGTGCTGGATATATAAACAGGATTGGCCACATGTAAGGTGAGGGCCCTACCCACTGAACTACAGTTCTGGGTCCTGATTTTACACTATTTTGGAAGGCAGGAAATCAAAAGCAAAGTGCAGATATCTCACATACAACCACTTTTTTTCACATTCTCCTATCTCATTTCACTGTGGTATTTTCAGTATAGCGAATGGCTCAGTAGCAATACATTGTCACCATCCACAGATAATCCACCATTACATTACTTGTGAACTGAATTGTGTGAGTTCTGATTAGTATGTAGTAGCATCTCTATTGTGACAGTGCCTTCCAGAAAATAATTTCATTCTTCTAAATCCCTGTGCTTCACTAATTTATCTCTGCCTATTTTCTTTTTCCCTGGAAAAATGGCTTTCCCTGGAAGCCATTGATCATATTTTTGTTCGGTTTTGCCTTTTTTGTGGCCATACCTGATCATGCTCAAGTTTACTCTACGATCTGCACTTAGGAATTACTCCTGGCAGTGCTGAGGGGACCATGTGGGATGCAGAGTATTGAACTTGAGTCAGTCATATTTGGAAAACTTGCTGTACTGACTCTCAGCCTTCCAATGATCATTTTATTGTCTGCATGCTTTGTTTTTCTCTGGAAGGCCAGCTTGTTGAAATCACATTGTAGGTAGCTTTTTATTTTGGCTTGTTTTGTTAAAACATTGTTTCTTTTGATTTTAGATTTTGGAATTTGGGGTCATATTGAGCAGTGATAAGAACAGGGGCTACTCTCAGCTCTGTCTTGGGGTTCACTTCCCAGGACTGCTGAGGGACTCATGAGGTGTCAGAAATTAAACTCAGGTCTCTGAATGCAAAGTCTGTGTTCATGCCTTTGAGTTTTCTTCCAGTTTCAAGACTGGTGTGTTTTCTTTATCAAAATGAATTTAGAATTTTTACCCATATATTTTTGTGACTTAATATTCTATTGGCTTGAAGCTGAGCAATATTTGAATGTACAAATTTATATTTATTCATTCACCTACAGAAAGACATCCTGTATATTTGTAAGTTTTGATAACTATATGAATGACACATCTATGTGTCAATAAGTGGTTTTAGCACATCTAAGTAAATGCCAACAAACATAACTGTTGGGCTTTTATTATGTTTTAATTTTGAGTCACAGTTGGTTGTGCTTAGTGTTCATTCTTGGCTCTGTATTCAGGGGTCACTTCCAGCAGGGTTTAGGGGACCATGCAGGGTGAACCTAGGTTGACTGCTTGCAAGTATCCTACATGCTATTACTATCTCTAGTCTGATTATTGGCTCTTATGGGAAGAGTATATTTTGTGTTTCATTTGGTAAGAAAACACCAAATGGAAAGATTTGTGAAAGAGCACTAAAGGAGCACTTATGTTTTTGCAATTTGAAAAGACACACAAAAGTATTGCTTGTTTATGAGTTCAAACAGGCTTACCTGATTTAAATATTTAAGCTCTGAAGTACACCAATTCCAGAGAAATAGTAAGGTTTAATAGCGATAGAAAAGAAATAAATCTAGTTTTCACTGTAACTCTAAGTGCTGTTTTGTCTTTCTCTTCTCTTCAAGAAATACCAAACCAGGGTAGGCAGGGAGATGGCATAAGATGACAACTTCTACCAGCTCTGGGACCACAAGGCCTCCTGGGTACCATTGGGTAGAGTCCTAGGACCCACCATCTATGATGGCAGGTACACAACTTGGTGGGGGGACCCAATGCAATATGAATCAGTGATTCACTGCACCATAGCACCTAGCACTCAGACTGGTACAGTATCACCAGGACCTTTAAACACTTTCTGGGTTTTGACTTTGCTTTTGGTTTCCCCAAACCAAAAGGTACAGTGATTCACAGTACTGTTAATGCAAGCATCACACAGGCATTTTCCCAACACTATATCCAACATCTGTGTCTCCTTCCCTCCACCTAGGTTCCAAAGACTTCTTTCCTGACCCTCCTCCCAGGGAAACTCAACTCTCAGGTCCAAATCTTAGGCTGACTTTAGAGTTGGGGTATAGCTTCCTCTGATTGGTTTCCTTTGTGAGTGCTGACCCTTTATCATGTGTGCCCTTGGGAGCTGAGAGTTTTTAATCTAAACACTATTGGGTTTCCAGCAGGCAATGTAGTTACCAGCACACTATGGAACGTGCATTTGCTGATTACATTAGATAGAAATCAGCAGCTCTTAGAAGACTCTATTTTCATCCTAGTAAAAGACTTGGGTCCACTTCTAATTTTCCCATATTCTGTGGTTTTCACTTGTGAATTTAATCCATGGATAAAACAAGTCCCTAATGCACAGAGTGTACCAAGGCTCTTTCTCTAATGTTGGTAGAACAGCAAGCCAGTAGATGGAAGAATCAGTCCTGACTGTGAAGAGAGCAGGAACAGCAGAACTCTGAAAGGATCATACAGAAAGCAAGCTCTCCTGTTTCTCTTTCTCGTCATGTCTCAGATGTGCTTTCTCCTGAGAAAATGGGTCCTGCTGTCCCAGATTCAGGCAAGGGGCCCTGCTGTCCCAGACCCAGCAGGGTCTGGCCCTACCACATCAAACTTTAGGTAATGCTCAGTGTTCTAATTTCCCCAGAGAAGTCCACCAAACCCAACCTGTCTTTGCTTGACACACTCCCCAGAGCGTCTAAATGACCTTTTGTTTATTACTTAGAGTCCCACTCCACTTTCGTTGTATATATGAAAGTGTGTGTATGTGTGTGTCTGAGATAGAGAGAGAGAGAGCAAGAAAGAGAGACAGAGACAGAGAAAGAGAAAGCATGGGTGCCTTTGACCCTAAGCCCACATTTTACATTTAATCATTCTGAATGCACAAATATGGTAGGAGTAATCATAGCATCATATTATCATTTGATAGCATACTGTCATCAATTCCCTTATTTAGAGGATGACTAAAAACGCATGGGTCCCAGATTCAGTCTCATCTGAACAGTCACATCTGGCCTCTTAAACATCGTCATCTAATGGAGGCCTCTGAGCATTCCCAGATGTGGCCCTGCAGTTTCCAGCACTCCAAGCCTAAGCAGTACAGCACCCCTGAGTTCTAGCATTGGCTCAGTACTACCAGGAATGGCAGCTCGTCCCTTGCGAACAGCTTGGGAGGCCTTTGTACCCCCAAATATTCAATTATTCATAGAATACCTTCAAAATTGGCATTTTGACTCTGTCTCTGAAATAAGATCAATGTCTTTGTTTTATTTAAATTATTATAATTTGGGGGTCCTACCCAGGTGTGTTCTGGGCTTACTTTGACTCTGAGCTCAGGGAATCACTCTTGGAAAGGATTGGGGTGTCTATATGCGATAGAACTCATTTTATATCCCCATGTTAGGGATAAAACCTAGATTGGTTACATTCAAAGTTACCTGCTGTACTATCTCTCCAATCCTCATATTCCCATTTTTTAAAATAAATTTATTAAAAGAAAATGTATTATAGATGACACAATTGATCATAATACATTGGTTTCAGGATGACGGAGCAAAGTTATCAAACAAATAAAGAAAATAGGAGATCTAAAATAAAAAGTAAATACAGAATTAGAAAAATAAAAGGAGAGTTTGTGACAATTATTGTGTCACCAATAAAGTTGTTAATACAATAGCAGAAGTTTTAGTAAGCTCTTTTCTTTAAAAATAGTACATGGACTAGAAGAAAAGAGGGTGTGTGTGTGTGTGTGTGTGTGTGTGTGTGTGTGTGTGTGGCAGTTGTTTGCATAGTCACAGCAAAAATATGGGAAAAATTGGAAGGAGAAAGCTTTGGCCTAAAAACAGGGGAACCTCACCCCTGAAGTATTTTGGCATAAGACAAACTCTAGGCTCCAGGCCTACTAGGTTGTCCGACCCCTTCAACATTCTCTATGGTCCCAGAAACAGTTCTTCACCATCACAGTTCTTGCTGTCGGGTGTCTGTAGTTATAGATCCTAGTTTCTGTTAATGTTCCCATTTTAACTGTTTAAAGTGGGAACACTTGGGGCTTGAGCGGTGGCACAGCAGTAGGGCATTTGCCTTGCACGTGCTAACCTAGGATGGACCGCAGTTGATCCCCCGGCGTCCCATATGGTTCCCCAAGCCAGGAGAGATTGCTGAGCACATAGTCAGGAGTAACCCATGAGCCCATGAGCGTCACTAGGTGTGTCCCCTCCCCCCCCCCCAAAAAAAAAAAGTGGGAACCTTGGTTTCCTCCTCAGCTTCTCACTCCCCATCTCAATGCTATGCTAGCTGATATAGAGTTCAAAATACCTCTCTGCTTCTGTCAGGCTGGGAAAAGGACATGTTATATAATACCTTTTAATAAATCTTTCTCCACCTAATACCTGCTTGAGAATAAAGCTTATAGCACTGGGAAGACACGGGGAAATGGAACAGAATGGCAGAATGACATTTTTTGACTTTTAGAGTATGCCTGAAGACAGCTAGAAAGCTGTGAAAAGGGAGACACGCAGCTATTAGGAGTCCATTTGAGCTTCTGTGTGCGACTCTCGGACAGTCTGTTTCCCCAGGAGCTCCCCCGAGATAAAGATCTTTAGCAGCATAATCATGAGTTGCTGAGGGACCTGACTTGACTGCTTCAGCAGGAACAACACAGACAAACAGCTTTGATCTTTGACATTTCAGTTCTTCAGACTGGATCTGTGCTAACAAATAGTGTTCTGTTTTATTTTTTTACTCTGGAGAAATCCTACATGTAAAATTAATTCACAAAATGCATGGCATAGGTCAAATGCAAGTAATGCCATATGAAAGTCATGCCAGAGTGCTGTTATGCAGGCTATGGAAAGGGAAAACTAGAAATGGGGGAAGGGAGAAATATCTCAGAAACTTGTGTTTACAAACTTATTGTCAGATGCTCTACCTAGAGCTGTGCCTCCATGGAAGTGACATACATTAAAAGAAGACTTCAGCTCACCAAACTGTTCTCTTTTCTTTTTTTATTTTTGTATATCTTTATTTAAGCATGCATGATTACAAACATGATTGCAGTTGGGTTTCAGTCATATAAAAATACATCCCCTTCACCAATGCACCCTTTATGTACATGGGCTCATTATTAGGTGGCAACATGTTCCTTAGATATGGTAGTTGGGTGCCTGGTCATTGGGCTATATTTGTGAAGTGAGCAGCAATCAGATTTCATGAAAGTGGACATGAAAAAGGTGGGGAAGTGGAAGAGCAGTTATGTATTGGACTACTGAAAATTAATTGTGAGACCCAAAGAGTAGGCAAATGGAGGCAAGCACAAAGACATTTGGGGAAGGGGGGTAGAGTGATTGTACAGGGATAGGGCATTTGCCTTACATGCAGCTGACCCAGGATGGACCTCAGTTCGATTTCCCAGTGTCCCATATGGTCCCCCAAGCCAGGAGTGATTTCTAAGAGCATAGCCAGGAGTAACCTCTGACCCTCACCAGGTGTGGTCCAAAAACCAAAAACAAAACAAAACAAAAAAAGCTTTTCTTTCTTTTTCTGGATACAGGCTCTATTTTATATTGGGGGTAGAAAACTGTTTCAATCTAGAGACACCAGTGTAGAAGTGTAGAAATTAGCAATTTATTGTGCAGGTATTGAAATAGGCTGTAGTACCACACCTGAAACCTTGGGGGAAAGAAAAGAGATTACTATGGAGGGAACAAAGGAAAAGGAGGCCAAAAAAGAGTAGAAGGAAGATAAGGGTTGCATGCCTCAGTCCTATTGCTGTTGGACACAGAGAGGCCTTGGGGTTTAACTTGCTTGAAGGCCTGTATGCTATAGAAGGTTGTTGAGGAAGTTTGTTCATTGTTGTAGCTGGAGGACTCTGTCCTTCTGAGCAGAGGACAGAGGGCACACATTAAAGGCATCTGTCAGAGTTAGGCATGGAAGCTGATTGGAGATTGTACTGATGTGTGAGGAGAGTGGGTTGGGGAAAGATGAATGGTCCAGACTGTCACACTTCCCAGCTTTGTGGGACATGGGAAGGAATGGTAATCAAGAAATGTAAATGGGTTGGGGCCAGAGAGGTGGTGCAAACCTTAGGCCATTTGCCTTGCATGCATTGACCTAGGACAGACAGCAGTTCAATCCCCCAGTGTCCCATATGGTCCCCCAAGCCAGGAGCGATTTCTAAGAGCATAACCAGGAGTAACCCTTGAGCATCACTGGGTGCGGGCCAAAAACCAAAAACAAAAAAAAAAAGAAAGAAAAGAAAAGAAAAAGAAACGTAAATGAGAGATTCAGTAGCATAGTAGAGTTTTCAGACATTTTTTTGCATTGTTCAACATTCTCCGCTGAGAATAGAGCACACTCTATCTTGTGTTCACTCTGCTGGTTGTAGGGAATCAAGGGTGATGGAGATGGAACCAGAAGACTACCAGGAGGCTCTTTCAAAAGGACACTTTCAAAAGAACACAGAAGGCTGATTTTGCTGGCGTCATTTCGGGGTGGAATGTGGTGTCCGTAAACAGCCTGGTTAAGGGCCTCTCTTCCCCTCTGGAGACCTTTGGGGATGGCTTAGGGGATATTATTCAGTATCTGTGGACAGAACTTCTGGCATAGCCCTGTTTTTTTTTGTTTGTTTGTTTTGTTTTGTTTTGTTTTTGGTCACACCCGGTGATGCTCAGGGGTTACTCATGGCTATACGCTCAGAAATCGCTCCTGGCAGGCTTGGGGGACCATACAGGATGCAGGATTGGAACCACCATCCTTCTGCATGCAAGGCAAATGCCCTACCACTGTGCTATCTCTCTGGCCCTCTTGTCTGAGTTTGTTTGTTTCCTGTCTGTTTTTTTTTAATTCTACTCCTTTAGGTGTGAGTGATCAGAAACATGTGTCCCTATGGTTCATGACAGATCAGTGATGGGACTTATGCTACATACATGTCTATGTGCTGTGTATGTGTGCCATATGCTTAGGTTTATGTGCATACATGTGCGAATGGAAATACATGAGACTCATCGGTAAAGGAGAGTTGAGTTAGCCCTGACAATCTGGGCATGAAGACTGACATGACTTACTCCATGCTACTGTTTCCTGATGCGCAAAGCTACGTTCTCACGTGTTAGAAGTTTTTCTTCTTATGGTTACTACTTCAAAACCTACTGGGTCAGAATTAGAGTTTGCCTTTGAACATGGTTCCTATATGATTTCTTCACATATTATCCTTGAGAATCCTTGCTTCAGATATCCAGAAATAAAAGACAAAAATAAATGTCTATTGTTTTAATTTGAGTTCATTTTTTTCCTAAGATTTTTCTTGTTCTAATCAGTAAACAGATTTTCTCTACCTTCTTTGAGCAAAGCAGGAACATTTGTATGATTACTTAGTTCCAAAGTAGAGAACACTATAATTACTTGTGTCAGAAAAAGAGATTTTTTTTCTTACGAATGCGCTTTCTTATTGTGAATATTCGATAAGCGAAATCCCTTATCGGCCCTGCCTCACCCTGACTTTGCCTCTTGCGGCCTCCAGGTCAATTGAGTTTGAGACCCCTGATCTATAGGAACTGATATCCATGCAGTGGGGCATCATCATGGATGGGAAGAGGATGAAGGCAGGAATTATTAGCAGTGAATTCAGCTCCTTGAGTTCACTGATCATCTGCCACTAAACTTTTCAGGATTTTTTTTATCAGTGTGACTCCTATGCTAGAAGCACTGCTTATTGGCTCATTTTACAAATAAGCTGAGGGCGTTTCATGACTTCATCAAAATTACATAGTTAGTGGGCAAAGATAACCCTCACACCCAAGGTTCCTTAGTGAAAGGGGCTCTTACTGAGCTCTGCACATCAGAATGCATTGCCACAGATCGTGGTGCCAGCCATCAAGTAGAAGTGGATGTTCATGAGGTTATGTACTTTTTGCAAAGACCTTGGGTTAGAAATTTCAGGGTCCAATACCCAGAATCTGGAAACAACCAAGATGCTCTTCACAGATGATTAGCTAAAGGAACTGTGGTACATATATACAATGAAATATTATGCAGCCATTAGAAGAGATGAAGTCATGAAATATTCCTATACATGGATGAACATGGAAACTATGATGCTGAGTGAAATAAGTAAGAGGGAGAGAGAGACACACACAGAATAGTGTCACTCGTCTATGGGATTTAAGAAAAATTACAGATATTATTGTAATAATACTCAGAGACAATAGAGATGAGTGCTGGAAGGACAGGTTCATGATATAAAGCTCACCACAAAGAGTGGTGAGTACAGTTAGAGAAATAATTACACTAACAACTATCATGACAAGTGACTAAGAGAAGTAGAATGCCTGTCTCTTATACAGGCAGGGGTGGGGGAAGAGAGAAATAGGGGGCATTTGTGGTGGAAAAGATGCACTGGTGAAAGGGGATGTTCTTTTTTATGATTGAAACCCAACTACAATCATGTTTGTCATCATGGTGGTTAAATACAGATATTATAAAAGAGAAAGAAATTTTAGGATGATTTGGGATGGTGCTATCCAGATTTGCCAATATGGAATTTTAATAAGAAGAATAAAAAAGTGTCTTAAAAACTAGTTAAAATACATGTTCTGGGGGCTGGAGAGATAGCATGGAGGTAAAGGGCTTGCCTTGTATGAAGAAGGTCGGTGGTTCAAATCCCGGCATCCCATGTGGTCCCAAGCCTGCCAGGGGCGATTTCTGAGCATAGAGCCAGGAGTAACCCCTGAGCACTGCCGGGTGTAACCCACCCCCAAAAAATAGATGTTTTGTTATCTAAATGTGGGTGTTCCGAACCTCTGTGTTACATGATCAGGAAACATCAAGGATTGTAGAACCATTTGGCTTTCAGTCAGAGTGGGTCTCTGCTAGGTTAGGGTAGGTCAGTGGTAGTGACTAGTGGTTACAAGACTAAGACATGGGACTTACGGTGGGCTGAAGGGGAGACACGCATTTTGCTCTGAATCTAAAAGGAGCCTTGCCTGCCTGACTTCTGCCATTTTTTTCAAGCATGCAGTTCTAACAATGAGATTGATTATTAAAAAAGAGCTACAAATTTATGAAAAGGAAAGTAACAGAATAGATGAGGGAATGTTTTGAAAATAAATCTACCATGACAGGTTAGTACAGGGGTAAAAGTACAATGTGTTTTAAATGATGGTGTTTTGATTTGCTGTGTAGAGAACTAAAAGGGCACATTATTTGCCTCAAACATCACAAATCAACAAATTTCAAGGAGTACAGCATGAAATGTTTGCACAATTTCCACTAAATTCAACACACTTAGATCTACCAGAATTTTTTGTCTCATTTATTTGATCCAGTGAAAAGGTGAATTCCATGGATATGGTTAAATCCAAATCCATAGGATTTGTTTCCTACCTATAAATTGTGAGCTGAAATAAGTTCAGAATGACTGATTTTTGTAGCAGGTGATAGAATTTACTGAATAATAACTCTCCAGACCATTGGAAAGCTAAGAATGTATTTAATAGCCAAGTTGTCAAAGTCTTAAAATTAAGATTTTTGGATACATAATGGGTGGTGTTTGCTTCCCTCAATAACTGTCATCAATTATAAAGAAGAGACGGATAGGGAGAATTATATTGTACTTAACTTTGTCTGAATATTTAATCACAAATAATGGAGATAAAGATTTATAAGAGATATTTTGACATTCTGAGAGATGCAGCAAAGTTAGTATAGTTGGAATATTTTCAGTTATGGATTTGCTCACAAGTGAGAAAGTTCAGAATAGCTATAATCACCTGAGACACAAATTCATCCTTTCTGAGGTCTTTTGGAAAATTCCTTGCCCACTACACTCCCATCATTTTTAACGGAAAGAAAACAATCTGAAGGGAAACAAAACACTAAGGAAACATATTTTCCCACAGTGATATGTTAGACTGATATCTGGAATATGTATAATTATTTTTCGCCCCAAAAGTTACTTTGATCCATCTTTATGAATTCTAGAAGGTAAGCATAGGCTGGTAGAGGCAATTTGAAGTGGAACTTCTTTTTCTTCTCTCAAAATTTAGTTGAATTCATCGAAAATATTTCTATAGCTAAACATTTCTGTGATTATAGGCAATCAGTTTTGTTTGTTTAAATAAAATATGTGATTTATGATTGTAAAGAAAGTAAAATTTGAGTCTATATTTTGCTATGCAAACATTGCTCACAGGTAATACCCATTTTTTCTGGAAAAATGAGACATAAAATGAGACATAAACGAGACAATCAAAGTAATGCCATCCATGTTTATTCAGGCACACTTTCATTCTCTGTTCATTCTTCTAAATCTGGAAATGTGTTCATCTATCTATTGTACAACTGGCATGATGGAATGAAATGTCACAGGATGTAGTTTCTGTTTTCTTACCATTATCTGGATCAAAGAGAAGGACTTAAAATCTTTGTTTTGTGGGTAGAAAGATTGCACAGGTCTAACGTTCTTGCCTTGCCTTCAGCCACCCCTGCTTTGCTCCCCTGAACTGTCATGGCCCCTGAGTACTACCAGAAGTGATCCCTCAGTTCAGAGTCATGAGTAAGACCTGAGCATCATAGGTTTTGGATGAACCCGACCCTACCAAAAATACCTACACTATATTTTTCTGTGTCTTTATGTTTATAATATTTGTAACACTGTTTTGGCAGGCACTAAATACACTACATGATATTAACTCATAGTTTTTGCTAAAATAACACATACACTTGCTATAATATATAGCAAAAACATATGCTAAAATAGTATATACACACCTTTAACTCATTACTAGTGATGTTAACTCATATCTTTTGCTAATATAGCATATACACATGCCATAGTGAGGACTTCAAGTTATATAGCTCACCTGCCTTTTATAATCCAAGTTCTAATTAGAAAATGAAGGGTAGGGGCTGGAGCAGTGGTACAGTGGTAGGGCATTTGCCTTGCGCGCGGCTGATCTAGGACAGACTGCAGTTCAATCCCCCCGGCGTCCCATGTGGTCCCCCAAGCCAGGAGTGATTTCTGAGCACATAGCCAGGAGTAACCCCTGAGGACATCAGGTGTGGCCCCAAAACAAAATAAAAACAAACAAAAAAAGAAAATGAAGGGTATATAAGGTGTGAAACCTTGAAGGCACAAAGCAAATAAGTCAGTAAATACCTCAATTTTCTGTAATCTAATTTTAGTTTTTTTTTCTTTTGTGGGGAGGGGACACACCTAGCAATACTCTGATATTACTCCTGACTCTGCACTCAGAAATTATTACTAGCAGTGCTCAGGGAACCATTTGGGGTGCCAGGTTTTGAAACTTGGTTGACTGCATGCAAGGCAAATGCCCTACCTACTGAATATCTTTTAAGCCCTCTTTTCTTTTTTTAAACAAGCATAATAATTGTATTTTATGTTGTGAATTATTACAGTAGACATGATATATACAAATATGCATATATTAATTTATGCACATATGCATATGTAAATATAAAATGAAAACACATGAATTGTGTTTATATTCATGATGGCAATAACATTAAATTGGCTGTGCAAACGAATCAATTACACCGAGCAATTTCTAAAACACTACTCAAAAACATTTATAATTATTGTGTACTTGGTAACAGTTATTGGTGCATAGCAAGCATAGAATAAATATTTCTTTGTTCAGCATTTAGTGATAGGAATAGAAATAATAAAATCTGAAGATTCTCAAAAAATCCCATGGAAAGCAATAAAAAAGTCTCTCTCCACCTGTAATATTATGAACTTTCCCTCAGTTGAAGTAGAAAGTCTGTCTAGATACAGGGTGGGGTGGGGAGGAGGGAGATTTGGGACATTGGTGATGGGAATGTTGCACTGGTGAGGGGGGTGTTCTTTACATGACTGAATCCCAACTATAATCCTATCTTTAATCAAGGTGTTTAAATAAATAAATATATTAATAATAAAAAACCCAACCAGTTAAAAAAAACTTTCCCTCAGTTGATTACAAAAAGCATAGTAAGGGGTCAAAGTGATAGCACAGTGGTAGGGCATTTGCCGTGTACGAGGCTGACCCAGGATGGACGTGGGTTTGATCCCCAGCACCCCATCTGGTCCCCATATCCTGCCAAGAGTGATTTATGAGCACAGATCCAGGAGTAACCCCTGAATGCTGCCTGGTGTGGCCCAAAAACAAAAATCAAGCAAAGAATAAAGAAGCAGTCTAACATTGGTAGTGGGAATGCCCCTGATTCAATGTCACTATGTACCTAAATACTACTGTGAAAGATTTGTAATTCACTGTGGTCAAAATAAAAATTATTTAAAAAAAAAAAAAAGAAGTATCTAATGGCAAGGGAGTTGCAGAAGGGAGTTTCCCAAAAATTTTTGCAATGATTTTTAGAGACAAAATAGAGGAGGGCTGAAAGTTCCAGCTCACCTCATGAAGCTCATCATAAAGAGTGATGAGCTTAGTTAGAGAAATAACTACATTGCGAACTATCCTAACAATGAGAATGTATGAGGGAAATAGAAAGCCTGTGTAGAGTAGAGGCAGGGGTGAGGTGGGGAGGAGGAAGAATTGGGACACTGGTGATGGGAGTGCTGCACTGGTGATGGGGGGGGGTGTTCTTAACATGACTGAAACCCAACCACAATCATGTTTGTAATCAAGGTGTTTAAATAAAATATAATTTTAAAAAAAGATGTCATCACTGGGTAGGAGGGACAAAGTCTTATCTGTGACTTGTCCTGCTGTTTTTTGTTAGTTGAACTGCACAGCCGACACCCCGCTTGCCTTCCTCTCAGCAGATTCTGACCATTTGTAGCTGCAGAAAGTGATGATATCTTGAGCTTTTGGTGACTTCCTTGTGAAACCTTCCAAGTAAACGTAAGAGAAGTGGAAAGAAGAGTCTTTGGCTCTCCTGGGGAACCTCCTTGAAGATTCACTCAGGCACTTTCAGCGTGTTGGCTTCCCATTCTCAATCTCGCAGGAAATGAAAGCTCCTGGGAAAAGAGTGCAGATAAATGTTTCTTTCAATTTTTTCTCCTGGATTTTGTTTTCAGCATGTTTGAGAGTTTGCCATTCTGATGAACATCTCACGCAATATTGTGGCTAATTTATAATTGGGAATATTATGGGATCTGACGAATGAATGAAGCATGGCTGGGGAGGGGCAGTCGTAGCTTGCTTTCTTCTGAGAGAATAATCTTGAATTTCTAAATATTCACTTCTGTGTTGGAGATGAATGAATCGCCCCACGAGTATCTCTCCTGTTTAACTATTGCTTTAAACTTTCTGTAAATGTGTGCATTTAAAATAAAGACTATGTACTTTAATTTTCTTTAGCACATCAGCAAAGAATTATATATACATATACATATATATGAAAGCTTGGAATAAGTAGTAGTATGTGGGATAATAGTGCATTAATATAATATAACTGCTTCCAATAATAGTTTAAAAGCATTTACTGCATGTTTTATCAGAACAGTTACACCATAATTCAACAATAATAACTGGAGACATTCAAAGTTAGAGGTCGCAGTGATTTTATTTTCTCATATTAGGTAAATTGTAGGCTTTTATTTGAATAAATCATGATGTATCTTAATAGATGAATTATGTAAGTTATATTTATTAAGTTAATGATAGAAACTAAAATAGTAATTATAGAAGGAAATGAGAAAAACTATTGACTC
The DNA here is from genome assembly GCF_024139225.1 of Suncus etruscus. Lineage (NCBI taxonomy): Eukaryota > Metazoa > Chordata > Mammalia > Eulipotyphla > Soricidae > Suncus > Suncus etruscus. Next base: position 2,681,375 of record NC_064857.1, read on the forward strand.
ATTTCAACTTAAGTTTAAAGACTTTGGGGGGCTGGAGCAATAACACAGCAGTAGATCCCTTGCCTTCCTTGCATGTGGCTGACCCAGGAATGACCTGGGTTCATAGGGCATCTCATATAGTCTCCCAAGCCACGAGCGATTTCTGAGCACAAAGCCAGGAGTAAGCCCTGAGTGTCACCGGGTATGGTCCAAAACAAAACAAAACAAAATACCCTTACAGAGCTGAGGAGTTATAGCACAACAGGTAGGGCACTTGCTTTCCATTCAGCCAAACTTGCTCAATCTCTGCACTGCCTATGGTGTAGGGCCCCACCAGGAGTGATCCTTGAGCACTGAACCAGGCATAGCTCTGACCATAGCTAGATGCAGCCCCCAAACCAATATATGAATAAAGATACCTTGATTCAGAGATGTGGTTCAAGTAGTAGAGCCTATCCCTAGCATATGGGCTCCTGAGTTAGATTTCTGGCACACCTGTCCCTTGACTATTGTGCATTGACTCTGGTAGTTCCCGTGCTGAATACAAATGAGCAACTTTGACTTGAGCACTCAACTTTCAGGCTCAGATAAACAGATTAAGCATTTCTCAGCGTGATCCCCAATTGCCCACTGGGCATTGTTGGGTTAATCAGATCCCTCCCACTCAATATATGCCTTGTTACTCATTGGTTGGAAACATCTTCAGATGTAGCACCTTTGATTGGTGGTTAGGCCATCTAATCCCACCTCCAGGTGTGGTCTGTTCCTTCCCAATAAATACGCCGGGTTGCTGGGTTGCAGGAAAAATGCTCTCTTTTTAAAATAGTTTTTAAAAGATTTTAATTTCTAAAATAGTTTCCAGACTTTCCATGGAGCTTCCTGCTTCTTAGGAGCTAAAGGCTCTCTCTCTCTCTCTCTCTCTCTCTCTCTCTCTCTCTCTCTCTCTCTCTCTCTCTCTCTCTCTCTCTCTCTCTCTCTCTCTCTCTCTCTCTCTCTCTCTCTCTCTCTCTCTCCTCTCTCTCTCTCGGGATGGGACTCTCTCTCTCTCTCTCTCTCTCTCTCTCTCTCTCTCTCTCTCTCTCTCTCTCTCTCTCTCTCTCTCTCTCTCTCTCTCGTGTGTGTGTGTTATTTCCTACATCAGTGTTTGCTTCCAGACCTGCTTCTCTTCAGTGTCCAGGTTTTAGAAACTGAGGCCCAGTTCTAGCGGTCTAGGCATGGCCCTATAAAACTTAGCCTTATGGTCCAGAGAGATAGTATAGTGCGTTGGGCACACTTGCCTTGCACTCAAACAACCTGAGTTTGATCTCCAACAGCGTATGTGGTCCCTTGAGCCCTTTTAGTAATATCTCAGAGTGAAGATAAGTCCTAAACATTGATGGGTGTGTCCCCAAACAAAACAAAGCAAAACAAACATTTTTAAAAACAAATAGAAATCAAGAAAAGACAGAGGAACATGGGAAAGGAAAGAAATAAGGGAGCAGGAGTCAGGGGCCTCAGGTTTATTGGTAATGTAGGGAAGTTGGTATAGTTATATATTCTAAGCACAGGTTCAAAACACTGAAAACATGAGACCTATATTATAGCTATAAAACTTTAAAATATGCCTATAAATGTTACAGGCTTGGGGATAGATGTAAAAGGGCATGAGAACAATCAGGGTGAGAAGTTGACACTGGTGATGGGAATGGTGCTAAAGCATGATATGCCTAAAATTCAACTATCAATAACTGTTCAATCACAGTTCTTTAATTAAATAAAAATAAAAACAAAAACTGCTTCTACCTATATTACATATTTGGTTTTCTAATAGTTTATATATCTAGGGAAGAGAATATAATAAAGAGAGCTTAAAAACACTCATCTTTGGGGCCGGCACAGTGGCGCTAGAGGTAAGGTGTCTGCTTTGCCAGCGCTAGTCTAGGACGGACCACGGTTAGATCCCCCAGCGTCCCATATGGTCCCACCAGCCAGGAGCAACTTCTGAGTGCATAGCCATGAGTAACCCCTGAGCATTACCGGGTGTGGCCCCCCCCCCCAAACAAACAAACAACCAAAAAAACTCATCTTTGAAGAATAAAGAGCAATAAATAACATAAAGTACAATAATAGTATTTTAAAAGTCCCTTAACTCTATTGAGGACTGAACTAGAATCTATGGAAAAATAATAATCCCAGACACTTCCGAGAACAATTTTTTAAGCCCTGGAGCTGAACTTGCTATGGTAGCAGTTTCTGTTTAGTCATCTTTAAGATGAGGCTCTCATACCAACCCCTGGGAAGACTGCCAAGAATGTTTTAGGAAATAAGGTTGGAAGGAACTCTAGAAGCGAAGGAATGAGCGTTGCACTTGGGAGCGATGCTTAGGAGGAGAGACTGGAAGAAGAGAATGAAGAAAGTCAATTTGCGAATTTCTGAGTCCTTTCAGGCCTCTTAACCTCTGCCCAGAGATTTTAAATTTTACCTCCCTAGAACCATTACATTTAACCTCACTGCTCAGGAAACATTAACACTATAAAAAATGTTTTAGGTATTAAGTAGTGCAGTGATAGTTTGAAATGAATTTTCAGAATTTTCCCCTTACAAAAAAAACATCAATATAATAAGATAACTGTCTTCTCTGATTTCTGATATACAAGGAGACAGATTCTGCCCATCATCTGTGTATTCAGAAAATCCTATTTAGTGTTTTCTATGTGCCAGCCTCCTTACTGGAGGATCTGATATAGAGAATTTCCAGAAAGGAATGCAGGGCAGAGGGAGGTAATGTTTTGCTTAGGTTTTGCTTCTTCCTCCAGTGATGACAGAGTTATCCTGATTGTGAAGGAGTCCTGGTAGAAGTTATGCTGAATGGCAGGAAAGAGAGGAAATAATGGCTTTGTTTTGTTTTGTTTTGTTTTGTTTGTTTGTCCCACTTGTAGGTTTTATTTTTTTATAATATCTTTATTTAAGCACCAGGATTACAAACATGAATATAGTTGGGTTTCAGTCATCCCAAAAAAGAACACTCCCCCTTCATCAGTGCAACATTCCCACGGCCAAACAGTGTTCAAAACAAGTCTTCCAAAAGTGTTTGAAACAAGTCTTGGAAGAGAGTGAATGAGGAAGAGTATGTGGAGCATATTCTATGTTGAATAAGGAAAGACAGAAATCTTTTCTTTCTGAATAATAATAAGGGTGTGTTTTTCAGATATTTTTCTTCTGAGGCAATGTTCTGGAAGTCTGTAATTGAATCTCCATACTCCAGTTCACTTTAAACGCTTACATCTTCTACACAAAGAAACCAGTATATTTAATCTAATGCTTTTCAAGGACACAAAGGATGTGCGTGTGTGTGTGTGTGTGTGTGTGTGTGTGTGTGTGTGTGTGTGTGTGTGTGTGAAAAGAAAAGAAGTGGGAGCTCAGAGTGAGGTCACTCCAAGGAAAATAAGACTTCATATCAAAGCTGCATTTCAAAATGAGGAATACAGGAAACATGTAATTTTAAAGAGAAACTCACTTAGCGCTTACTTTCTTTGCAAAAACACAGAAGGAAATCGGTCAATTCTTCATTGGCAGTAGTTGCTTCTCCATGAGGAGCACATTTTATGAGCTTATATGCTTAGGGTGCCTGGCATAGCATGAGCTCTAAGGAACGGTTCGCTTTTATCATTGCCATCGACATCAATAAAAAACATTAATAAACCTTATACTTAATTGAATGTATGCCCCATTAAATCTAAGTCCTTAATTTACCAAATTATATATAATTAAAGTTAATGCATCTGAAAATCACTGATTCTTCTCCATTTCTATTAGCTAACAGTTGATTTTTAAGCTGGCAATAATCGTAAAAGTGCTACTGTAAAAATTCACATTCAGGTAAAGTGCTTGCTTTGCATGTGACCTATTTGGGCTCAATCCCCAGCACCAGAGATGGTCCTGAACACTTCGAGTAGTGATTTCTGAGCATAGAGATAAAATAAGCCTGAAGACAATTAAATGTGCCTCCAAAATACAATGCAAGTTTTTATCTTCACTTACGTTGTAACTTAGATTTTTTCGTAATTTTTATTTTTATTTATTTATTCATTTGGGTTTGGGGGCTATGCCCAGAGGTGTTCAAGGATTACTCCTGGCTGTGTGCTCAGAAATTATTCCTGGCAGGCACAGAAATATGGGATGCTGGGATTAAACTGGGTCAGTCCTGGGTTGGCTGTATGCAAGGCAAATGCCCAACCTGTTGTGCTATTGCTCCAGCCCTAAATTTTTCTTAAATTTTTAAAGATAATTTTTCAAGTTTGTGAAGTCTTTGTTGAAAATAAAAATTATCTCTAAATTAGTCTGGATTGGCATGATTTGACAGACTCTCTTTTACTCTATTAATACTTCAAAGTGAGTCTCGTCTGCAGATTCTGATGTGCATATGATAAATATTATAGAGGTTATATATTTATAAATAATATCCATATCATTGTAAAATAAATTATATATTATATATTGGATTGATAATATGAACTGTATATTATATATAAATATTATAAATTAATGGACCATTATTCATTTGTAGTGGTAAAATGCATTTCAGCTTCTGGGAAATGAAGTGTGAAAGTTCAGGACTATGAGGTCTATCAAATTTTTGGTTACTTTGTGCCATTATTTGGTTTGCTGCTGTTGTAATTGAAGTAGTAGATCGTTGCTGTACCTTCAGATTGTGGTGAGGTAATGAAGACACAGATGCCTTCATTTTGCTGATTAAGAAATATTCCTGTTGCTAGTACGCATTGTATCAATAACAGAAGATCGTTTTTCCATTGAATGGCTTTTTCCCAAGGATTAGAGCAATAGTTTCCCGGTCTCCCAGCCAATGCATCTCAGTCATGCTCTGCTACTCTTCACCAAGTGCTTTGATTCCATGACCCAAAAGATCTGCTTAAGAAACATGTTGTTCAAGGCCCTTTCAACCTCTTTCTTTTGTGTTACTTTATGTAGAGATGAACTCGGGGGTGAATAGGTTATTGGGAAATAACATTTAAATAGAGGTGCAAGATCTTGAGAATAGAAGGGATGCTGAGAGATGTCACATTCTTCACTAAAACCATAACAATTCATTCACAAGTAATGGAGGCAGGGTGAGAGGAAAACAATGCTGGACCTGAAGTGACAGGCAGGAGACGGCTTGGGACACTTTGGTGGCAGGAGTGGACAGTGTCTTTGTGCATTAGTAGCAAAAACTTTTAACATTGCTATAGACCTGTCACCTAAACTATAATGATAAATATAAATATAAATGATAAATGATGCACTATAATGGTACATATGATAAATTGTTCAAATAAAATTTTAATATTTTAACATTAAAGTGTTAATATTTTAAATTTAATATTAAATGTTTTGATATTTTAAATATGAATTCTAATTCTTCTACTCAAGTATATTTTAATTTTCTAATTTTGAATGCATCATAGGTAGATTTTTACCTCCTAACTCTTAGATATGGAGGTTAAGTTTAGAAAAGGTAATTAAGAAAAAATTAAAAAAAGAAATGTGACCATATTATTGTTACTATTCAGTATATTTTCTTTTTTCAAAGTTCCCACTTGGGTATGTAAATCTATAAATATTCTGAACTTTGGCGATCTATATTTTGGGTTGAATTTTTCTCTGTTTTATAGTAATAATTTATTGCATACATATAGACACAGAATGTATTACTGCATGAATCAAGTGTAACATATGTACGGAGTGAACTAGCTCAGGCAATGTGACCCAATACAATCCCATTGGGGATGGAGCTAACCCTCAAATCTGCATCTTGGGGAAGAACCAAACTATAGAAAGTCCTTACATGCCGCACTAGCAGCGTTACTGGTAGAGACGTTGAACTTTCAGAGACGAGACTTTAGAAGTGATAAAAGAACTGATAAAAGTGAACTTGAGCGAGGTATGTAGGCAAGATTGAAGGATATTGATTAAAGAATGTGCTAGTCAGGGAGGAACACGGTGGAGAGCCCCAAAAATCTGTTGAGTATAGTTTGAGACACTTTTAATCATCTCTTGAGGAAGCTTATTTTAGTAATATTGTGGATGTCATGTAAAGAGTCTTGCAAAAGATCAATATTTTTTTGTTTGTTTGTTTGCTTGTTTTATGTTCCCCCCCCAATGGGAAGAGACTGGGGTACCCTTTAAACTCCTTGGCAGGACCCACCTCGCTGCCCTCCCTGAGCATGTGTCTCAGGGGTAGCCCTGGAGCTCTGGAGAAAGGGGGTGGAAAGATGCTGGGGTGACCCAATCTCCGCACCCTTCCCTGGCCTGGTTAAAAAGGCTTTAGATCAATATGTCAAAGGGGCTCCTGGGCTTAGGGTCTTTGTTGAATAGGACTTCACCCCCATCAGCTAGTTATGGGGATCTGGGCTGTGTGAATGTTCCTTCTCAGAACATTGGTGCTGAAGGCCCACTATCTCTAACTTCTTTATCTTTTTGACTTGTAGACCCTTCACATTCTTGGCTAAGATGTAAGTTGGGGGGCCAGCGAGGTGGCGTTAAAGGTCAGGTGTCTGCCTTGCAAGCGCTAGCCAAGGAAGGATCGCGGTTCCATCCCTTGGCGTCCCATAAGCTCCCCCCAAGCCAGGGGCGATTTCTGAGCGCTTAGCTAGGAGTAACTGCTGAGCATCAAACAGGTGTGGCCCAAACCCCCCCCCCTCAAAAAATGTAAGATGGGCATTTGACCATTTAATTTTGTTTTAAATAACTTTTTTTTATTATAAATGGGTCATGTTAATATACATTTTTGACGTATCTCTTTTATTTACAGGAGATTCATTTCTCCTGTGTTTGACATAATGTTTAAATTGTTTTCACTGAGTTGTACAATTTCATCATACAAGCTTGGTACAAGCACACAGTTGTTGTTAATAGTTGGGGAATTCTGCTTTAGAATTGTACCACCATTCAATTCTCAGTCAAGTCTCCAGGTGAATATATCTATAAATTTACAAGAGAAAGATGAACATATATTCATCTTTCTCTTGGAAATTTCTGAAGCAAGCAAAGCGTGGGCCCAGGGATATGACATACGTGTAAGGTATGTGTGATGCATATGGGAGACCCTAGTTTTGATCTCCAGAACTGCACGGTCTCCTTGTTCTACCCTAAATCATAGAAATGCATAAAGCATGTATGTTTAGTGGTAGCTTTCATTGCTCTTGCCCAATGGTTTCCAAAGTTGTTTTATCTATCACTAATAATTAAATATATGTTGGACAAGCCCAATAGTGCTTCTTGCACTTGCTTGCAGATCACTCTGGCAGTGCTGGGGAGGAGGATTATGTGTCATTGGGAAATGAAACTTGACAATCTCTCTGATTCTTAATGATGATTTATAACTATAAGTTTAAATAATCTAAGATTGGGTAAAATTTTGATATTTTCTTTAAAAAGTAGTTATTTTTGTGATAGAAAAATTGAACTACACACTCTTCTGCGAAAACAGAAATCATTATTATGTGAAAATTGCACAGAAGAGATTATAATTTTTCACTAATAGAGAATATAGAGGTCATGTCAGGCATTACATAAAATGAAACACACATCCTGAAGTTTGACTACACCATAGTCATATGATGCTTCATGTAGTCAGATTTGAAGGGCACCATTTGCTTCAGAGCCCTTTATTTATATGTTCTGTGTTCTTTACATTGTTGTTGAATTCTCTACAAAAGTTTGGTATTTTTCTTTGAGAAGGCTAGTGATGTGGAAATTTTTAATAAAGGCAAAAATGAACATAGTAGCAAAGAATATACATTGGCCTTAGTGGGAAACAAATCCTCACAATGTATTTTCTGGCATTTTTTTTTTTTTTTTTGGTGGGAACAAACCCAGCCACAACCATAAAATACTCCTGGCTCTGCTCTCAAAAATTACTTCCGGCAAGCTTGGAGGATCATATGGGATCCTGGGGATCGAACCCGAGTGTGCTGCATACGATGAAAATACCTTACCTGCTGTGCTATCACTCTGCCCTCTGGAGTATGTTTTTAAAAGTGGATAAATAGATTTGATTTTTTTCTTTCAAATGGATAAATAGAAAATTCTCCTATTGTCTTTTTTTTTTACCTTTATTAATTGGGTTTATACTATCTTCCTTATTTTTTATTTACTTAAAAGAACCACAATTTACAAAGTTATTGATAGTTGAGTTTTAAGCATGTAATAATATTTCAACACCAATTCCTCCGCCAGTGTTTCCATACTCCATCACCCCCTGACCCCTTACCCCACTCCTACCATGCGACCTTGACAGGCATATTACAAAGCTTAGTAGTTTCAGCTTAGATCTCATGTTTTCATTGTTGTTTTGGGGGTGGCCACACCCAGCTGTACTCGGGTTGCTTCTGACTCTGCTCAGAAATCCCTCTTGGAAGGCTCAACAAACCATCTGGGATGCCCAGGATTGAACCCGGGCCTGCTGTGTGCAAGATAGATGCCTTACCCTCTGTGCTATTGCTCTGGTTCCTATGCTTTGGATTTAAAGCTATCTCACTCCCCTCCATCATCAATTTGACTGAAGTCAAGTTCTTTGCCCCTATTACTTCCCTTTGCCCCTATTACTTCCCTTTCTGATCTTCTTTCTTCCAATCTTTATTTCTTTCCTTCTCTCTCCTCCCTAAGCTCTGGGTCAAGAATAATCTAGACATTCTCTCTTTACTACATGACATTTCCTCATCCAGTTATTCTATATACCACAGATAAATTAGATCATCCTGTGTTTGTCTTTCATCCTCTGACTTACTTCATGCAACATAATATCTCTGGCTTGACTTTTATCTCTAATAGCTACTGTCATTAATACGAAATTGATTTCTTCCTTTCCCTTTTCATTACTTTCCATTTAATTCAGTCTCATCACTCTGTGATTAAATTATTGCAACCCTATCTTATGTGATTTCCCTAAATGTTTGTTCTGTCCACTCTACCTTATTGCAATATATTACCGCTTACATTAATTTTATGAAGCAACACATGCAGTTTGTGTCTTTTTACTTCATTTTATTTTATTGCATCATTTTGTATTGGATGAAAACTAGCTAAATCCAGGTGGAATAAGATAACACAAATTCATGGGGAAAGCCAAATAATGACCACTGTACATTACTTGTTTAGTAAAATTCCCTAAGTTCATACAGAATCAGTGTTGTATCATTTTCCTTGAGATCCAGACACCTCTTGGTCTATATTTCATTTTCTAATCTAATAAATACTGACTGAAAAAAAGGTCACCTCATTTCAGTCGTGCCTTAAGAAAACTAACCACAAACCCAGCTACAAAGACTGAAGAACACTCAGAAAATCTCCATTTAAGGAAAACTATTTGCAGCTAATCAGCTCTAGATAAGTGCTGGTAATAGATTGTGGCTCTACTGTTTTTAGTTCTTCTAATTTTCCAAAAGTAATATCGCCAGTCTTGTTTTGAAAAGTTCTTATATTCACATGTCAGCATCTGAATCATTTTGAGGCATAAAAATTTTGCAAGTTGAAAACAAAATAATACAAGACAAAAAAAGAAAGGATTTCTGGGGCTGAGATAGGACACAAGGTAAGGTGCTTGGTCTGCATATGGTCATCCCTGATTATAGTTTTCTTGTGTCTATGTCTTTAACCCTCTTTAAATCTGATTTCCAGGTACTTGATTTTCTGGGATACAATTCTGAATGATATTTTAAAATTTTTCTTTCTTCCTTTTTATTTGCATATATATATAGAAAAGCTAAGGATTTCAGCATGTTGAATTTGCAGTCTACCACTTTACTGTAAGACTCTTTGTTTCTTAGAATTTTATAAGTATATTATCATGTCATCTGCAAATGGGGAGAATTTGACTTTTCTCTGAGTGAATATTCTTAATATTTTTTATCTAATTGCTATGACCAGGGCTTAAATGGTGAAACCTTGACTTGTGCCTAATCTTAGAGACTGCTGAAATATGATTAAATCTCACATTTCAGATCCATCTTCTTCTGCTCTTCATCTCACTAATAATTGACACAGTTCAAGACATGAGGGAGTGTTCAAAAGCTGTTTAGGCTCATCTGTGGGTTTTAAGAAAAATGAAAGACATTCTTGCAATAATAATTTTCAGACACAAAAGAGAGAAGGGCTGGAAGTTACAGCCCACCTCATGAAACTCACCACAAACAGGGATGAGTTTAGTTAAAGAAATAACTACATTGTGAACTATCCTAACAATGAGAATAAACGAGGGAAATGGAAAGCCTGTCTAGAGTACAGGCGGGGGTTGGGTGGGGAGCTGGGAGACTTGGGACATTGGTGATGGGAATGTTGCACTGGTAATGGGTGGTGTTCTTTACATGACTGAAACCCTAACAACACAATCATGTATGTAATCAAGGTGTTTAAATAAAAAATATTTAAAAAACTGGGAGCTTATATCATGTTAATATTTTATACTACTCATTCTATAAAATGTGAGGTGGTCTCCACAGCTTCTTAAAATGATCCAACTCTTTTAGCATCTATTCGGCTACCTGTTACTCATGCACACTTGCACTCACTGTGCTTTGTTTGCCATTGAAAAACCTGAAACAGTTCTAGACACTTTGGATTTAGAAACACATTTACTTTCTTATATTTATAATCATGATGGTACATTCCCTTAAGAAGTCCTTAAAACCACAGTCATTTATTCCTTCTTTAATCACATCTATTTTGCATCCCATGGTTGAAAAAAAAAGAACAATGAATACACTTTTTTTCTGTTTAGTTAGTTTACTGGTTATTTCACTTTGGACTTTGCTAGTCTCTTAAAGAGATTCAAATAATTTTATTGTTGAGAACATCTATTTGTGAAAAAATATGCTATCACTTATTTAGATTGGGGAAAATATTTCAGATTTCATGGTAATGTAGATATTAACTTAGGTAGATTTTCATTAGTTGGATAAGACAGGAAGTATAAGTGAGGCTTAAAAATGTGAATCCGAGGGCCACAGCAATAGCACAACAGTAGGGCATTTGCCTTGTACACAGCCAACCTGGGATGGACCCAGGTTCAACCCCTGGCATCCCATAGGGTCCCCGGAGCTAGACTTCTAGGAGCGATTTCTGAGTGCAGAGTCAGGAGTAACCCCTAAGCACCACAGGGTGTGACTCAAAAATAAAGACAAACAAACAAACAAAATTTTAAAAAATGTGAATCTTACGATGACCTTGCAGCCTGAATTGAAGTTCTTGAATACATAACCCTGACACTGACATTATTGTTAAATAAAATCACAAATAAGCACTGAGGGGTAAGAAAACATGTAATGTAATGCTACTGTTCTCCTATTTTTCATGTTCTGAGAAATGGCTTGACTCTTTGGGTCTTAGGAGACCTGAGCTATGTATGTCTTTCCTATTCCAGACACAGGATTGAAGCACGCAGGACTTTCCCTGAGAGCATGTTCACACAGGAAGTGTAAGCTCAGCAGAGACAGCGTACATCTGATGAGAAACACATGCTTCCGGTTTCCAAAACCTCATTACAGAGGAGACTTTGTGAAATAGTTAGGTGCAGGCTTATTTCCCCCTTTGACAAGTGCCATCCTATTAAAAAGTACCACATTGCCTGGAGTAGTTCATTTTAAGGCAGGATTTTATTTCAGAATAGAAATACTCTTTCTCTGTAATGAACATGTGTGTTGAAATAGCACTTTATTCAGCATTTGAAAGGTGGAGAATGGGGCAGTTGTAAATGAAAATGATTGAAAAGTTTTGTTTGCATCTAACTAACTGCATATTGAGCGGAACAGCTCTAGAGGTTCACAAGTCTTTTTGCTTGTTTCTTTCCAAAAAGAATGTCTCCCAAGGGCCGCTTAGGAGGCCTAGTGACTCCTTCTGATGATATATTCAAAGCAAGGGATTCACTGGGATTCAAAGCCATTTGAACCTTGAGATTCTGGGGATTCCTTGGATTGCTACAGGGGTGTATTTAGCCATGTTTGGGGGGATCTTGAAGTGCTGGGGATTGAAACAGGTCTGATCTCATACAAGACATGTGCCTTAATCCCTCTACTATCTCTGTAGCCCATCTATGTTTTAAGACTTGAAATAACTTTTATCCTCCTCTCTGGATGATGGACCCCAAATATCTCTATGTAATTTTTTACTTTTGAACATCTCTGGGAGACCAGGAGAGGGTAGTGAGAGGTAAGAGATAAGGCTGTCACTGAACAGGGGCAAGACTGCCATCTGTGCCCTCAGCTCTAACTACATTTAAATGATGGGGAGAGAGTCATCCAATCTGCAATGAATTAACTTATTGTCTCAGCTCTTGGTCTTGTTTTTTCAGTGTTAAGTATTTTATTGACAACAAAGCCATGCCATATCTAATACGATGAAAATTTTTTGATAGTTACTTTATTTAACACTGTGTTTACAGAATTGTTCAGGATTGAATTTCAATGAAAATCTGGTTTTGACAATCACTTGGATGCTACTTAAAGTTGAGACAGTATCATTTAATAGGTTGTAAGAATAAACCAAATTGTGCTTTTCTTTAGTTTCTGGGGATTTTCAAAATTAAGCAATTATGTTTCAGCACCTACATCTTAGTAAGCTTGAAAATCAGGTAGATAAGAAATCAACACACATTTGCTTCATTTTATATCATACAGCTGCTATTAACAGTTTCCTCCAGGGACCTGAGAGATGGCATGGAGGTAAAGTGTTTGCCTTGCATGCAAATGGACGATGGTTTGAATCCCGGCATCCCATATGGTCCCCAAGGCCTGCCAGGAGTGATTTCTGAGTGTAGAGCCAGGAGTAACCCCTGATTGCTGTCGGGTGTGACCCCTTCCCTCCCCCAAAAAAAAACAGTTTCTTTCAGATCAGAGGAAAGACTGAATCTTGGTTTGGAAAAATCACAATTCAAAAATAAAAAAATAACCATTTAAAGTGATGTATCAAATAGCACTTTATCCATAATATAATGGAAACATCTTTGAAAAGTTTCAAGAGTGAGTAGGAAATGTCTCAAGCAAGGAATATCTCTCCTATATTATATCTCTTATATGTATATAAGTTTATAAATTATATTTATATGTATATTCACATGCAAATATGAATATCTCTCCTCAGGGAGAGATATAATAACATCTTTTTTTCTTTTAATTATGAGGCACATCCTATTTTATGCTGAATCTCATAATTCAGACTCTAATTTATATGCTTTCTGGATCCTTTAAACTCTTACATGACAAACTACATTATTTCCACTACATCAGCAATGGAGTATGCAACATATTCAAAGTCTTGGATGTTCTTGGTTGGAATAGATAGATTTGGGGCCCAAGTGATGGCGCAGCGGTAGGGCATTTGCTTTGCACACGGCTGACCCAGGACAGACCATGGTTGGATAGTCTCATATGGTCCCCCAAGACAGGTGCGATTTCTGAGCACATATCTAAAAGTAGCCCTTGAGTGTCACAGGGTGTGGCCCAAAATTAAAAAAAAAAGAATGGATAGATTTTTATTTGATACTTTCAATCTCCTGTCTAAAAGAGGCCATGGCCTATTGAAAGATCGTTCCTTTTTTCATTCTTCTCAGCCCATGCATTGTTCTAAAAATGCAGTGACTCCTAGAGCACTGCCAATTAGAAGTGGAGGAGTGTTGAGCTGAGACAACAGCTTAGTAGATGATGAGCATGAAGTCAATCCACAAGTCCTTTAGGACCTGGTATTTGGGATTGCTTGCTTGGTTTATACTATTCCGTCCTAAATATCAAATTGTGCAGAAGGAAATATGTCACCAAATTATGAAAATCTAGAAAAATTTAGCTACTAAATTTGTGAGGCAGGACTTTTGTCTTCTAATAGCCTTCTTGGCCACCTGGAGAGGAGGCCTCTGTATAAAAAGGGACGGATGGCTTTAAGCTCTGATTTATTCTTTTGTAATGAGTTTAAAGAAAGAGTTGCATGACAAAGGTTGGTTGGAAAGATGGCACAGTGGTAAGACATACCTTGCACTTAGCCAACCTATGCTCAATTTCCAGCACTGCCTATGATTCACTGAGCCTTGTCAGTTCTGAGCCCTGAGCACAGAGTCAGGAAGAAGGCTTGAACGCTGCTGGGTATGGTTCCCATACAGAGCCAAAAAGGTAGTATTAGAGGCAGTGGAATCAGCACATTTGCAACAATGTTCAAGCAGTTTCCATGAATGAATTTTAAGAAATTGGGCTAGACACAGAAGGGACCACTTATACTAGCAGCCCGGAGGACAAAGGAGGGACGATATGGGATGCATGCTGGGAACAGGGGTGGAGGGAGGACAACATTGGTGGTGGGAATGCCCCTGATTCAATGTCACTATGTACCTAAAATACTACTGTGAATGATTTGTAATCCACTTTGGTCAAAAGAAAAATTATTAATAAAAAAAGAAAAAGAGAAATTGGGTTTTAAGGTTACACAGAGACATGCATGTAGTGGGGGAGAGGTATGGGTCCACACCTGGCAGTACTCAGGACTTACTCCTAGCTTTTTTCTCAGGGAAAATTCCTGGCAGGTTTGGGAGATCATAAGGGTTGGCTGCATGCAAGACAAGCATCCTGCCTACTGTACTATGCTCTATACATGTCTCCAATTCTTAAGAAATTTTGTAAACTAGATCAACCAGAAACTTGCTTTATTTATTTGCTTTTTGGATCACATTCAGCAAAACTTTGGACTTACTCCTGGCTCAATTCTATGATTTTTTTTGTCTTTTTTTGGATTATCATCTAAACTGCAACCAGTAAAGCAGTGATTCAACTTGAGGACTAAAGGGTAGATTTGAATGATGTGCAGCTACATTTAAGCGGTGACTTATCTTTCAAAACTGGGACATGGACTTCCAGGAAGGCTGTGTCACCAAATATCCCTTAGCAGAAAATGGGCTAGCCTTTGAATAGTTTTTTTTTTCTTCCTGTAAAATCTTTATCTCTTGTGAATTAAGGTTATATCTATAATCCAAGTAAAATAGATCAAATACATTGTTTCCTAGATGACACTCAAATTTATGCTTTGAGACATAAGCTTGAACTTTTTTATTATACTTACAGATATAGTCCTATTTAGTTTGTATGTTGGGAAAAGTATATAATACATTCATTTGCCTGGAAGTATGTATCTAAGTCTGGAGTTCAGTCAGTCTGCCTTTGCTATCTGTAACTGCACCCACTTAAGGCTCTGGACCTTTTTCATGATATGCTGGACCTTCCACTAATTCTATTTGCTAAAGAGCCATGTAATTAACCATTCCCTTCATAAACTTCAGCCATTCAGTTTCCTTATGAGTTTCTATGGCTTTTTGAAGTGTTTGTGAGGAAAAAATTGTGATATTGTCAGAAAAAGCCACTGAGCACATGTTAAGTGAAAGAAGAAGCAGGAAGGCTGAGATTAGAAATTAGAGAACAGAGATGGAAAATTTGAAAAACTGAACACATATGAGTAGGAGAGTGAGAAAAAGGAGGAAAAGAAATGGGTCTGGGTGCAATGGTGGAACAGAGAAAAAAATTGGGGGCACAGTGATAGTACAGCAGGGAGGACATTTGACTTCTATGCAGCTGACCCAAATTCCCGAACCATCAGTGATATCCAAAAGCAGAGCCAGGAGTTCGTCCTGATAAAAGCTGGGAATCAGCCTAAAATTATAACAAAACTTAAATCCAGGTATTATATAATGTTCCTCAGGGGGTTTTGACATCACTGTGATAGTTTTGGAGAAGTTTTAGGATTGTTGTCAGTACAGCCCCCAACTAGAAAGCTTATTTTAGAGCCATCAGAGGGAGTGGCTGCCAGGAGGGATTAAAAAAAAATATCAGAATGTTTATAGCTGGTAAGGGCTGGGTTTAAATAGTAGTCTATAAATTGGAGTGCAGACAGAACTATCTACTTTACTGGGGCCTTGTTCTTTCCATTCCACTGCAGAACAGGGAGACTGCCTTGCAGTGCAGAACCTCTTCACTATGCTGCTAGAGATACTTACCTCCAAACTATACTAAAAACTAAGGCTTTCCATTAGTCATCAGTTTGATATGAGGGGAAACAATATTGATCTTTTATAGATCTTGGAAAATCCTCTCTCTCAGTGGTATTTTAGGCAGAACCTGTCTTATGAAATGTGAAATTTATTTTTATTTTTTGAGAAGTCACACCCTGGTGGTATTCATGGATTCTTCTGTGGTGCTGGGAATCATATTGGCATCAGCCACTTACAAAACAAGGCTATCCTTAACCTGTCTACTATCTTTCTAATCTCTGAAGTCTGAATTTTACATCCTATTTTACCTCTGCTTGTATAGTCCTGAACAATTTTACCTAAAGCCTCCATTTTTTTTCCAATTTGTAAAATGCAGAACAGTTTGATCAAAACTATGCTTGATCCTTAGAATGCTAAAATACCACAGGCTACTTACTAAGCTTGTATTTGGTTTCTATAAATGAGTTTTGAGGTTTAAATTGGGAAATAGTTTCATCATTAATTTTCCCATTGATTTATTTGAAGGTAATTAAAGAGCTATGACTTACAAAGTTATTGACAGATGAGATTTAAGCAGACAATATTTCAACATCTTTCTTTACCAGAATTTCCATGATTCTCTGTGTCTTCCCCTTCCACCTATGCCCCTGCCCCAGCCTGCCATCTTGATAGGCACATTTCAAAGTCTAGTGGTTGTATTTAGGCCTCATGCTTATAATGTTGTTGACTCTGTGCTTTGGATATATAACTAGATCATTTTCTCAGATCACCAATATAATCAAGGCCCCTGACCCCTCTTGCTCCATTACTTCCCTTTCTCTTCATTTTTCTTCCCACCTCAATCTTTTTTCCTTCTCTGTCCTTCTCCCTATACTCTATGTATCCCCTTTTACTACATCATATTCCCTTGTCCAGTTATTCTCTATACCACAGATAAATGAGATCATCCTGTATTTTGTTACTTTACTTCAACTTGTTATCTTCGCTTCAACATATCTTCTAGTTCCAACAAAATTGCAGCAAACTGTATGCAACTTCATACTTTCCCATTGTGTGTATATATCACATCTCTATAATCCATTCATTTTTCATTGTAAACCTAAGTTGATTTCATATCTTAGCTATTGTACTCATTGCAGCAATGAATAATGGTGTGCCTATGTTCTTTTGAATTAATGCTTTTTGAATGGGGTAAATGCTCAAAAGTGAAATTTATGGATCATATGGTAGTCCAATTCTTAGTTTGCTGAGAATTCTTTTGTTTTCCACAAGGATTGAACCAGACAACATTCCACCAGTAGCCAATGTGAGTTTCTATTTCAACACATCCCTGCCAACACAGAATATCCCCACTATTTTTGAAAGGAGCCATTGTCACTGGTCTGAGAATGGAACCCAAAAAATCCAAAAACCTTGTAAAAAATTAGAATAGGAAATGAACAACCACTTTGCAAAGGAAATCTTGTGGATGGCTGGTAGGAACATGGAAAAAATTGTCAGCATTACGTATCATGAGGGAAACCAAATCAAGACAATATTTTTTGGGTGACTTTACTCACACTGTTTGGTCCAATTCTAACTGCAGCTGCAATTTTGAACCATTTATTTTTCTTTCTGTACACTTTACATTAAAACCTGTGCTTATAAATAAAGCATAGCAAACTGATGCTAGCATGTTTGGTAATACTTGGAAGAGTTGACAAAGAAAGAATTGGGAGGGAGAAAGTTGTTAATAGAAGGTTACATTAAAATATTCTAGACCAGGGAGCTAAAATGTAACCTAGTCAGACAGAAGTTACAGAGAGATTTTGTAAAGACAGCATTCCTTCCTAACATAGCATTCAGGCTCCTTCAGAATTCTCCTACTCCTGAGCCTCTCTTGCTGTCTGCTGTCCTGAATGCCTCTTCTTCTTCTTTTTTTTTTTTTTTTTTTTTTTTGGTTTTTGGGCCACACCCTGTGACGCTCAGGGGTTACTCCTGGCTATGCGCTCAGAAGTTGCTCCTGGCTTCTTGGGGGACCATATGGGACACTGGGGGATCTAACCGCGGTCCGTCCTAGGCTAGCAGGCAAGGCAGGCGCCTTACCTCCAGCGCCACCGCCCGGCCCCCTGAATGCCTCTTCTAACAGCAAGATCTGGTCTTCAGGCAGAAATAGTTTTTCTCCTCTACCTATATTGTACTGTTTTGTCTGCTTCCCTTCTTCAGCCTACAAACCTATCTCCACCCTGAAACTCTGAGACAACTAAATTTTCTTCTCTCCTGGTCTTGTACATCCTTCTTATCTCCCACAGAGAAATTCTGTGCTTTGCCTCAATGGACATGTTTATTTGTCAATGCATTGAGTCTCAGTGGGAGAATGTTGTGTCTTTTTGATTACGGATATGTACAAAATCTGAGGGAGCAGGTCACCAATAGCATTTTTTTGGTTTGGTCTCAAGCCTTTCCCATCCCTTCAAAGCTAATATAAAAGAATGAAGAAAGCATACAGGCAAATGGAGTATTGAGGGACTAAATTGATATAAGTTGCAATCAGGAAAGAAAGGATTTAATCTTTCTGCTCACCCCCAGAGCCATTGAAATTCCATCAGGGATGCTTTTGGTCCAGATATAACAGATCAACAAGAACAATGTTTGATTTAGCAGCTATAAACTGCAGAAAGTGTTTCAAGAAAGTTTTCAAACAGAACCATTTTCTTCATTTCTGTCATTAGGAGTTTCACTTGCACTCACCATCCCCAAAAGCCCTAGCTCTTTTGCCACGTACAACTTGCCCTTAACAGCTTATGGAAGGCCATTGAACAAGGACAACATACAACATGCCTTATATAATGAAGAGATGTTCTGTGTACAAAGGCAGCTTGCATTATATTTGTGATTTAGGTAGGTTCAGACAACATATTGTGCTTCACATCTGGAATGTAGACAAAGCCAGTCAACCTAGTCAATAAGTGCTATCCATGAAGGTAGTCTTGAAATTTCTGTTTCAATGTGAAATTCACATTCACATTAAAAAGCAAGTACCTTGTATCCTGGGCACTATTTCCTTCGAGGTGCAGAAGCTTCTCAGCTTAATATATTCCCATCTGTTAATCTCTACTTTCATTTTTTTTGGAGAGTGCAGTTTCCTCCTTGAAGATGCCTTTACTCTCAATGTCCTGGAGTGTTTTTCCTACGTGTTGTTCTATATATCTTATGGTTTCAGGTCTGATATCGAGGTCTTTCATCCATTTGGATTTTACCTTCTTACACGATGTTAGCTGGGGGTCTAAGTTCAATTTTTTGCAAGTGGCTAGCCAGTTGTGCCAACACCACTTGTTGAAGAGGCTTTCTTTGCTCCATTTAGGATTTCTTGCTCCTTTATCAAAAAGTAGGTGATTGTATGTCTGGGGAACTTTCTCTGAGTATTCAAGTCTATTCCACTGATCTGAGGGTCTGTCTTTATTCCAATACCATGCTGTTTTGATAACTATTGCTTTGTAGTACAGTTTAAAGTTGGGGGAAGTAATTCCTCCCATATTCTTTTTCCCAATGATTGCTTTAGCTATTCGAGGGTGTTTATTGTTCCAACTGAATTTAAAAAGTGCCTGATCCACTTCTTTGAAGAATGTTATGGGTATCTTTAGAGGAATCACATTAAATCTGTACAATGCTTTGGGGAGTCTTGCCATTTTAATGATGTTGATCCTGCCAATCCATAAGCGGGTATGTGCTTCCATTTCCACATGTCCTCTCTTATTTTTTGGAGCAGAGTTTTATTGTTTTTTTTTTTTTGTTTTTTTTTGCATAGGTCCTTCACATTTTTAGTCAAGTTGATTCCAAGATATTTGAGTTTGTGTGGCACTATTTTAAGTGAGGTTGTTTTCTTAAGGTCCATTTCTTATTATTGGTGTATAGAAAGGACATTGATTTTTATTTGTTAATTTTGTAGCCTGCCACATTGCTATGTGTGCTGAGTGGGAGAACATATTCACGCAATACCCATCAATAATGAGGCTAATATCCAAAATATACAAGGAACTTACAGAAATTTACAAGAAAAAATATCTAATCCCATCAAAAAATGGGGCAAAGAAATGGACAGACACTTTGACAAAGAAGAAATACAAATGACCAAAAGACACATGAAAAAATGCTCCATATCACTAATCATCAGGGAGATGCAAATCAAAACAACTATGAGGTACAACTTCACACCACAGAGAATGGCACACATCAGAAAGAATGAGAACAAGCAGTGTTGGCGGGGATGTGGAGAGAAAAGAACTCTTATCCACTGCTGGTGAGAATGCCGTCTAGTCCAATTTTTATGGAAAGCAATATGGAGATTCCTACAAAACCTGGAAATTGAGCTCCCATACGATCCAACAGTACCACTCCTAGGGATATACCCTAGGAACAAAAAATACAATACAAAAACCCCTTCCTTACACCTATAATCATTGCAGCACTTTTTACCATAGCAAGACTCTGGAAACAACCAAGGTGCTCTTCAACAGATTAGTGGCTAAAGAAACTGTGGTACACAGTGGAATATTAAGCAGCCACCAGGAGAGATGAAGTCATGAAATTTTTCTAGACATGGATGTACATGGAATCTATTATGCTGAGTGAAATAAGTCAGAGGACAAGAGAAAGATGCAGAATGGTCTCACTCATCTAGGGGTTTTAGAAAAATGAAAGACATTCGTGCAATAATAATTTTCAGACACAAAAGAGAGGAGCGATGGAAGTTACAGCTCACCTCATGAAGCTCACAACAAAGAGTGATGAGTTTAGTTAGAGAAATAACTACATTGTGAACTATCTTAACAATGAGAATGTATGAGGGAAATAGAAAGCCTGTCTAGAGGACAGGGAGGGGTAGGGTGGGGAAGAGGGAGATTTGGGACACTGGTGTTGGGAATGTTGCACTGGTGATGTGGGGTGTTCTTTACATGACTGAAACCTGACCATAATCATGTTTGTAATCAAAGTGTTTTAACAAAATATTAAAAGAAAAGCAAGTATCAGGGCCGGAGAGATAGCATGGAGTAGGGCACTTGCCTTGCATGCAGAAGCACGGTGGTTAGAATCCTGACATTCCATATGGTCCCCCAGGCCTGCCAGGAGCAATTTTTGAGCATACAGCCAGGAGTAATTCCTGAGCGCTGCTGGGTGTGACCCAAAAAGTAAAAATAAAATAATATAAAATAAATAAAGCAAGTATCAGAACTTAATATTTCTGTGCTTTGGTACTAAATTTGACATTAAGAAAGTCAAAAATTGCAGCATGATCAAAAGGCTAAGTTTCTATTGTTCACTTTATCTTGAAGCAAAGGCTCTTTCTTCTTGCTCTTCCACTTTCTCTAATTCTCATCTATCCTTGCCACGTGGTATCTGACATGACTTTTCCTACACTGATCAGTGAGTAAATCGCACATTAAAATACCTGGTTTTTTATTTGATAGGAAATGAATTATTATTATTATTATTACTATTATTATTATTGACAGTGCACTTAACTTAATACGTTTTATATTCTGTTTGTTGTGAGTATGAAAATAATGCAGAGTTCTTACAGAATTTGGAAAGGTGTTTTTAAAAGAAAATTAAATTACTCTACTTGCTATTGTTGCAATGTGAAAACAGTGATTGTATCATGGACAGAATCAGAAGAGACTGCATGTATGCAGTCTTGAACTTAGTATTTCATTTTGAGCCTTTTCATTTTTTTTTTTTTGCTTTTTTGTTTTTTTGTTTTTGTTTTTGTTTTTGGGTCACACCCCGCAGCACTCAGGGTTACTTCTGGCTCTGTGCTCAGAAATTGCTCCTAGCAGGCTCAGGGACCATATGGGATACCAGGAATTGAACCGGGGTCTGCCCTGGGTTGGCTGCGTGCCAGGCAGATGTCCTACTACTGTGCCACTACTCAGGTCCCCTTGAGCCTTTTCTAATATTTTGTTTTACTTTTTTTTATTTCCACCCATTAGTAATCACAGCTCCTGCCAATGTACTCAGGGATCACGCCTGGTGGGCTCAGAACACGATATGGGATGTTGGGAATCAAACTTGTGTTTCTGAATGCTTGTACTATCACTCCAGACCCTGTGTTTCCTCATTTTATTTTTTTAATTTAATTTACTTAATTTAAAGAGCATGTATTATATAGTTCATCATATTACTTTTGCTTCCCCAGGTCAGTGGGAGAGAAATTATTTTTTTTTTAAAAAAAGCAAAGACAAAAAAAATAGAGTACAGTAAAAGCAAAATTTGTGAAAATTATTGCATCTCACAATGAAGTTATTAAGTCACTGTCAGGAGGTTGTAAGCTCTTGCTTCTGGTTGACCATTCTGTTCCTTTATTTGTTTCTGAACATTAGGTGGCTTCAGATACACATTGGCATCTTAATTGTATGCAGAGATGGCAGTATTAAACAAAACCGGAACTGTTGTAGGACCACAAGTGCAGCCGGCCTCACAGTCCAGGAATTCCAAGCACTTTCAGTGATACCGTGGCTTTTGTGGGCATGGTTTCAGTTACAGGTATTCCAAAGTACGAGAAGGAGGGGAGGGTACCCACACTCGCTGTAAAAAAAAATCTCCTGGCGATCTCAGCCCAAATGTCAGCACACTTGGAGTTTTGGTCAGATTGGTGTCAAAATTATAAAAATGTCCAGGCCCGAGGCCAGAGTGATAGTGCAGCAGATAGCATTTGCCATGTATGAGATCAACCTGAGTTTGATCTCTGGCATCCTTATGGTCCCCAGAGTCTTCCAGGAAGAGACATTTCTTTCTTTCTCTTTTCTTCTTCTTCTTCTTCTTCTTCTTCTTCTTCTTCTTCTTCTTCTTCTTTTCTTCTTCTTCTTCTTCTTCTTCTTCTTCTTCTATTCTTCTTCTTCTTCTTCTTCTCCTTCTTCTCCTCCTTCTCTCTCCTCCTTCTCCTTCTCCTCCTTCTCCTTCTCCTCCTTCTCCTTCTACTTCTCCTTCTCCTTCTTCTTCTTCTTCTTCTTCTCCTTCTCCTTCTCCTTCTCCTTCTTCTTCTTCTTCTTCTTCTTCTTCTTCTTCTTCTTCTTCTTCTTCTTCTTCTTCTTCTTCTTCTTCTTCTTCTTCTTCTTCTTCTTCTTCTTCTTCTTCTTCTTCTCCTCCTCCTCCTCCTTCTTCTGTTGGCCACACCCAGTGTCATTCCTGGCTCTGTGCTCAGAAAACCAGGAGTAATTTCTAAGCATAGATCCAGGAATAACCCCTGAGTATCATTGGGTATGGCTCTAAAACAAACAAACAAGAAAATTCATATGTGAAAATTCTTTATTGTGATCTGAGTGTGTTTGTTTATTAAATATTTTTTATTTTGACCAAAGTGGATTACAAATCTTTCACAGTCAAATTTTAGGTACATAGTGACATTGAGTGAGGGGCATTCCCACCACCAATGTTATTCTCCCTCCACCCTTGTTCCCAACATGCATCCCATATCCCCCTCCTTTGCCCCCAGGCTGCTAGTATAAGTGGTCCCCTCTGTGTCTAGTCTGTGTTTTTAAAAGCTTACTTCAATTAAAATTCATTCTTAATAGTATATAATATAAACTTTTAAATTATCCTAGCCTTTTGTTTTGTTTTGTTTTGTTTTTTTGGGTCACACCTGGTGACACTCAGAGGTTACTCCTGGCTGTGCACTCAAAAATGCTCCTGGCTTGGGGTTCCACCGGGGGATCAAACAGCAGTCCATTCTAGGCTTGTGTGGGCAAGACAGATGCCTTACCGCATGCGCCACCACTCTGACCCTTAAATTATCCTAGCTTCTAATAAATGAATTGTATATTAAATTTAGCACTGGCATTCATTCAAATCAAGGGGTAAGAAAATTATTGAGTTGTTTATAAATTTGGAATCATCTGGATAACTAATCATGTGATAAAGATGATTTGAGTGATATTTCAACCAGAAGTTCTCTTACCTTGCTGATCTGCTTAGATAACTGCCAATGGGAATAAAATCCCTAAGCCCACTTGGAATTAACTGAACATGTTGGGTGTGGCCCCAAAACAAAACAAAACAAGGTCACTTGATTTTACTATCTACTCATCAATTTAGTCATACTTGACTAAAAAATGAGAAGTGCTATTTATCAAAGTACTAAAGAGTTCCCATAACTTTGTGATCTTGAGACACCGAGATCGAATTCTTGCTCATATCTTAACTAGGTTTCACCCCAGGCAAATAACTTCACACTGCAAGCCTCAGCTATCTCTGAAGTTGAGGGCTGGGTGATGTAATGCACTTTCAGGACTAGCTTGAAATATGGTCTGTGTTCTTTTTAAATCTGACCCTGAGGCTTGGAATAGAAATCGTCCACATCTAGAGGTGAGAGAATTCCTTCTTTTCTAGGGGCTAATTTTTACCCAGTATTTTTATGGTGCTGCTCTGAGAAAATTTAGACTCACTGTGGGTTCATTTTTGTGCATTTATTGTTTGGAAGGATCAAGACTCAGGGTCCACTTCAGAGTTTTTATTAATTAATGCACAAGTTTTAGCATCAAATTACCATTTCAAAGTCTCCCAGATCTAAAGAGGATTGTTATTCACATTGACTCAGCCTGCATATGAGATCAAGTCGGATACAGAAAAACTTACTGAAGCAAATATTAAAAAAGGGATATCTTAAGTATTTTTGCCTGTTTTTTAGGAGACAAGAGTCAGTTATTTTTCAAAGTACTGGGGATTTTAATGGGAAAAACATTCAAAGACTAGTCTATGATCTATGAACATCAGAGTACATGTTACAAAGCTTCAAGCTTCCAGAGAAAAGACTAGAAGGAAATTAGTCCGGCTGTTGCTAGGAGAAATACCTTCATAGATGTGTATCCACTTTATTGGTGAAAATAAGCTTATCAGATGTTCAGGTTGGACAATTTGTTTCCTTATACTTTCTCATATATAATGAACTCTAAGGTCATTGTATTAGTTTTGATACAAAGGCAGCGTGCTCAGATTAATAACAGATCCTCCTCTTGGAACATTTTTGTATGCTGAATTATAACTTGTTGTTCTATTAAATTACTGCTTCTGTTTTCTGAACATGAAAACAAAGATCAAGTCCTGTATGCTTAAAAATAAGTATTTAATTTTTGGGGTGCGTAGCACATCCAGTGGTGCTCAGGGGTTACTCCTGGTTCTGTGCTCAGAAATTACTTCTGGTGGTATTCAGGGGAACCATATGGAGGCCAAAGATTGAACCAGGTCAGCCATGTGCAAGGCAAAAGCTATATCCACTAGCCCCCATATTTCTTTTAGCATTTAGCTTTGCTTGTTTGAGTCTATGCAAATCCACTTAAAAAAAAGTAAACCCAGTATTGTATTTTTTGCCTTTTCTTTTCTTTATTTTTTAATTTAAGCACTGTGGTTATAAAATTGCTCATGGCTGAGTTCCAATCAGACAATATACACCACCCTTCACCATTGCATCTTTCCCTTCTCTAGTGTCCTTAATTTCCTTCCCACCTTAACATTAATCTCTCTGTCTTTCTGTATTTGTTTCTCTCTTTCTCTGTCTCTCCTTTCTTCCCTCTTTCTTTCTCCTCTCTCTTCCCTTCCCCTTTTGACACTATGGTCTGCACTATTGTTGACAAAGGGTACCATGTATATTACTTTATCCCCTTTCAGCACGCCATTTTTGTCCAGAGTGATTAATTCCAACTATCATTGTCATAGTGGACCCTTATCTAGCCTAATTGAAATCTAAGCTCTTTTTCACAGCTTCCTTGTGAAAGGAACTGGTCCTACTGGCCCTCATCTCTATTGTCTCTAGGTATTAGTACCATACAATTTTTTCTTTCTTATATCCCCAAATGAGTGAGATTATTCTATGTCTATCACTCTCCCTCTGACTCATTTCATTCAGTATAATAATCTCAATATCCATCGATGTATAAGTCAATTTGATGACTTTATTTTTACTAACAGTTGCATAGAATTCCATTGTATTGATGTACCCCAGATGAATAAGACACAAGATGCAAGAAATTGGGTTTCAGAGGCAAAAGTGGGACTGTTGGAGCAGTTCATTCTTAAATAAATAGTGAAAGGTGTTGAAAATATTGATTGCTGGGTGCATATTAATTATCTAAGCAAGAGATATACTAAAACAGAAGATAAAAGGGATTCTAGGGCTGAGCAGTGGCACAAGTGGTAAGGTGTCTATCTTGCACACTCTAGCCTAGGATGGACCACGGTTCGAATCCCCCATCGTCCTATATGGTTCCCCAAGCAAGAGCGATTTCTGAGTTCATAGCCAGGAATAACCCTGAGCATCCACGGGCTGTGGCCAAAAACCAAAAAAAAAAAAAAAAAAGAAAAAGAAAAAAAAAGGATTCTTGCCTTTTATACTGTTATAAAACTTAACATTATTTGATTCAAAGTATCTATGTTTAAACTTGAATAAAATTTAATAAAATGCTTGAACAAAGAGACAAGAAAAGGGATAAACACCTGAACTGATTAGGAAGATGAAATGCATTTTGTTATATTTCTCATAGATGTGGTGCATGGATATGGTTCATCCATAAGAAGCATACCATCAGGTATATAGGATTATCCCCATTACACGCCTCCGTCAAAATTCTGAGTAAATGAGGCTTTAAAGAAGATTTCTAACAGTAGATTTGAATGATATTCAGAATTCCAAGTGTTGTATCAGACCATAAAACACAAAGCAGATTTTCAGAGGAGAACATCACACTATTTTCTAAAGTGGTGCTCTACGAATATTACCTAATTTATTTTTCATTGTGTTTTAAGGTGCATTGTGTTCCTGCATATAATTCATTATTCTGCCACTTTCACTCAAAAATCTACTTTATAGAGGAGAACTGAAAAATTAAATCACCCCTGTGTCATTCAGCAAGTCACCTTTAGTTCATGCATTGTCCTGGAATGGAAGTTTTTAGGCATTTTTATTCTGTTTACCTATACTTTCAGAATGTCAGAATTTATTATAAGATCTGTTCCCTAAGGCTTCATGTTTTTTTTTCCTGCAATGGTAATTCTTAGTCAGTCTTCAGCAAATACCACTGGAGGCTTGTATTCTGCCCAGTGTTCAGATAATTCAAACAAGTAAAACAAAAGTAACTTACTACTTCATCTACTAAAGACAATTCAAGTCTTACTATTTTCCTTGATTCAGATTTGACTTGATTCCCACCACATTTCTACTGTCCTTCCCATGATCAATGATGGCATATTCTAATCCAAATCAAGATAATTGCCTGCTCCTATAGATCCTATAGAAAATTTCCATGACCTGATTATTTTATGGAATTCTAACAAAATTACCCCCTGCATTGTGTGACCCTGGAAACATTATGAACTTCACTGAGTTTTGATTAAATGTTGATTGAATTGTTCCTTATTTATTAAGATATTTATGGATATAAAATCAGAATAGTTGGAAATATGCAAATTGAATATATGCAGTTATTGTGATTCTTGGAGTAATAAAGATGCAGATAAGAAAGACAGATAGCTGTAACTTCTTGAATTTCCTTTCACTTACTCAGGAGAAATGTATATATTTCAGATATTTTGGGTATAAAATGTGGGATTAACAACTCAAAGTTAGTATCTTACTTTCTCTCCCACTAACCATAAAGATGTCTAAATTTTTTTAATTTTATTCCAGTCTTATTACCATGCTATTTTGAATTAGAAGGTCAATTGGTGGGTATAACCTAGAGTGAATAAAGCATTGATAAGACAGCCAAGACAGGGAGTTGAACTAACGTTTTTACAGGCACAGATCACATATAGGAATGAAAAGTTAATACATTATTCAGGAATAACTCCTTGTCATCACTGTGTTAATTTCATTGAATAATAGCAAGCTAAATCCAGAAAATCTAAAACTACTGTTATTAAAAGAAAGGAAACAAAGCTGTGACTAAGAGAGGGGAGTGCAGTTAGGGCAGAGAGATGGAGAGAGAGAAGATAAATCTTTGCCAAGGAGGCAGGTAGAGGGGAGGACCGTGAGGAAGAAGGATGGAGGTCTGGAGGGAAACTGGGACATTCATGTGTGTGTATTGAACATTGTATGACTGAAACTCATTCATAAAAAGCTTTGTATGTATCTCATATTGATTCAATTAAAATTTATTTAAAAATAAAAACAAAAAAGATGAATTTAGGGAGATATGTGCTATTGAAAATCATGAAGCAAAAAAATAAACTACTGTTATTTTTCACTGAAATGGACACCTTGATTTTGTAATTCTTAAAAAATAGGTGACTTTAAAAATGCTGATGTCAAAATTCTACAGAATTTCAAACTTGGAGGTGAGTTATTGAGTGGGTCATGATGGATATACTTTGATATAAGAGGCCTTAGTTTCTATTAAAAAATTAAGAGATTATAAACCTTCAAAACTTAGCAACTGACTTTTTTCATGATAGCTAAAAATTAGTCTTTCATTAGATTTTAGTAGATGGTAGGAGGGAAGGATGTGACCATTATATGATGTAAGGTATAGATATTCTTATGTATAATCCTACTAGGACTATTGTGTAAATATTTCTTAGTTGACATGGAGTGTTCAGTCCTATAAAGATCCATTTAGTTGACCTTTTAAAAATAAATGTTCATGGGGCCAGAGAGGTGGCGCTAGAGAGGTAAGGTGTCTGCATTGCAAGCGCTAGCCAAGGAAAGACAGAGGTCCGCATTAGATCCCCCGGTGTTCCATATGGTCCCCCCACAAGCCAGGGGCGATTTCTGAGCTCTTATCTAGGAGTAACCCCTGAGCATCAAATGGGTGTGGCCCAAAAACCAAAATAAATAAATAAATAAATAAATAAATAAATAAATGTTCATGCAAGAGTCTGCTGAAAATGTTTAGCTATTGGGTGCTGAACAGAAGGGTAATTGTTAAGTTGTCTCAACAATGACATAAACTTCAACTAGGATTAGAGAAATATTTAAAAACGAACCTAAATAATCTTTATTCTATTTACAAATTTGTTGTACACTCATTCAAAAAATGGAAAAATAAAGAAAACATAAAAATAATGAAAAGGAGAGGTAGGCAGGTCTCACCTGTGACTTTGAAGAAGCAGGACCAGCTCACCATAGCACTTGCTGCTAGGAGAGCAAGGAGCCTGACCTTAAATATAGAAGAGGTAGGAATAGTACGCCCAGAGTCTAACCCCCAATGAGGAAGAGGCTGACGAGTGCACCACAGAAGAGCGTGGCCGCTACACTCTGGCTACACATTTCTTCTAGTCAATGAGCCTCACACAACACATAAAAACACCACCACAGTGCAAAGGTCACAATAGGGGAAACAACACAAAACCCCACGATGCTTATAGAATGAAGATGATAGTTCTGAAGACAAAACTAGTACTAGAAACCTATAGCCTCTTTTAGGAACTTTAGATAGGAAATGTGGAACTAACCCAACAAACCACAACAATACTAAAGAAGATATGAGTAGAAATGAGAAAGCTCCAAAGAGAAATAACAAAACTTAAAATCTTGGTAGGTGAAATAAAAAAGTCATTGGAAAATCTAAACAGCACATTAGTGAGCTGGAAGATTAGTTGCATAACACCTTCATTCCACAAGAGATAAAGGAAGAGTCTTAAAATAAATGAACAAGGGGCAGGGCGGTGGTGCTGGAGGTAAGGTGCCTGCCTTGCCTGCGCTAGCCTAGGACGGACCGCGGTTCGATCCCCCGGCGTCCCATATGGTCCCCCAAGAAGCCAGGAGCAACTTCTGAGCACATAGCCAGGAGTAACCCCTGAGCGTCACAGGGTATAGCCCAAAAACCAAAAAAAATAAAATAAAATAAATGAACAAAAGTTGTAAAAATATCCTAAAAATAAGTGAGTGAACAGACAACAATAGAGCATTGGGATAAATTTAATAGGATCAACGTAAAAGCATTGGGGTCCCAGTAGGCCAGGAAGAAAACTGCTATAAAGAAGCAACAGTCAAAGACATCACTGCTGAGAAATTTTCAGTGCTGAAAAATGCTTGCACAAACATCCTGAAAAAAGAGTATCAGCTTAAAAAGATCCAAATAAAAGTAACCAAGGCACATCCTAGTCACAATGATTAAAGCCATAGATGGAGATAGAATACTGAAAGAAGCACAATCAAACAGGGAAGGGAAAGTACCATACAAAAAAGCATCCTTAAGATTTATAACAAATTATCACAAGCAACCCTCAGGCCTGAAGGCGGTGGTGGGATATAGTGAAAAAACTCAATGACTTGAATGCCTAACCAAGAAATAGTTCAACTAGCCAGACTTTCATTCAGGTTTGAAGGAAGAATACACAGCTTCATAGATAAACAACAGTTTAGAAACTTCACAGACTCAAAACAAACCTTAATAAAAAAGAAAAAGAAAGAAAGAAAGAAAGAAAGAAAGAAAGAAGAAAGAAAGAAAGAAAGAAAGAAGAAAAAGAAAGAAAGAAAGAAGGAAGAAAGAAAGAAAGAGGGAGGGAGGAGGGAGGGAGGGAGGAGGAGGAGGGAGGAAGGAAGGAAGGAAGAGAAGGAAGGAAGGAAGGAAGGAAGGAAGGAAAGAAGGAAGAAGAAGGAAGGAAGAAAGAAAGAAAGAAAAGAAAGAAAGAAAGAAAGAAAGAAAGAAAGAAAGAAAGAAAGAAAGAAAGAAAGAAGAAAGAAAGAAGAGAAAAGAAAGAAAGAAAGAAAGAAAAGAAAGAAAGAAAGAAAGAAAGAAAGAAAGAAGAGAATAACATCTGGGACCCAGCACAAGAAGCACAAATGCAGGGCATTTGCCTTGCATGCTGCTGACCCAGAACGAACCTGGGTTCAATCCCCAGCATCCCAGATGGTTCCCCAAGCCAGGAGCGATTTCTGAGCACATAGCCAGGAGTAACTCCTGAGCATCACCAGATGTGGCCCAAAAACAAAAAACGAAAAAAGGAAATAAAAGAGAGGGTCTACGTTAACAGAAACAGACACAACGAATGCACAGAATTCCTACAAAAACATGGCACAAAATCTCATGACAATCATCTCTCTCAAGGTCAATGGACTAAATGCACAGTAAGAGACACAATGGTAAAATGGATCAGAAAATTGAATCCAACATTTTTCTGCCTGTAGAAACACACCTGAATAGCCAGAGCAGAGATAGCCTCAAAGTCAAAGGTTAGAGGACAATCATTCAAGCAAACCACTCCCTTTAAAAGTATGGGGTGGTCATACTAATATCAGATGGCATAGACTTTAAGTCTAGAAAGTAATAAGGGACAGTGATGGGCATTTATTTTTATTAATAATTAAGGGATGTATATATTGGGAAGAAATCACACTCCTAAATATATCACATATATGTGCCCAAATGAGGAGCCAATAAAATAGTTTAAACAACTGCTAACAGACTTGAAGCAAGGCATTATTTCAATACAATAGCAGTGGGAGACTTCAATATCACCCTGTCAACTTTTAATAGATCAACTAAGCCAAAACTTAACAAGGATATACGGGGTTTGAAGGAAGTAATGGAAGAGAAATGGCTTAGTATATATACATATGAATGTATAATCTATATATATATAGTTTTTCATTGAAAGAAAGCTGGATATACATTATTTTCTAATGAACATTGGGCATTTTTCAAAAGAGACCAAATGCTGGTCCATGAAATACACCTCCACAAAATCTAGAGTATAAAAATTATATCAACTATCTTCTCAGATTATGATGCATTATAAATAGAAGTGAATTACAAACAGACCTGGAGAATAAGGTTAATACCTGGAAATTAACCAGTTCACTATTGAACAGCCAATGAACAGAGAAGTAATCTCCAGGGGAAAAAAATTAAAAGATTCCTAAAAATGAATGAAAATGAAGATATGAATTATTAGAATTTGTGGGACACAGCAAAAGGAATACTACAAGGAAAAATTATAGCTAAATAAGTATTCATCAGGAAAGAGAAATAGTCTGTATAAGTAACTTAATGGCATATTAAAATGGCACATGGGGAAAATGTTCATCAAAAGGAGTCAAATGTATACAGGCAGAGGAAGTAATAAGACAGAGTAGAAATCAATGAATTGATACCCAAGAAAACAATAAAAAAAATAACGAAAGCAAAAGTTGATTCTTTGAAAAAATAAACATGATAGATAAACCTTTAGCAAGAAACTCCTGAAACTTGTTTCTATTAATTACCATACTATCTCTTGTTTTTCTTATATCCCACAAATTAGGTTATTTTATGTCTATGCTTTTCCCTCTGACTCATTTTACTCAGCAGTATAGTCTCCATATACCCATTCATAATAAAAATTCTCAATAATGGGAATTGAAAGAACTTTCCTCAATATTGTTAAAGCCATTTTTCACAAACCCATTGAAAACATTATGATCAATGGGGGAAAACTGAAAGCCTTCCTACTAAGATATAACACAGGGCAAGGTTTCACTCTCTGGAATAGACTTTAATATTCTGAGACTACCCCCAGGTACATATCAATTAATCTTTGATGAAGGGAAAGACATACAAAGTAAAACAAGGAAAGCCTCTTCATCAACAGGTGTTTGAAAAACTGGTCAATTTCATGCATAAAAGTGAATTCAGATCTCTCACTAACACATGCACAAAGTCAAAATATGAATTAAAGATCTAGATATCAGACCTGAAACCATGAGGTACATGAGGAAAACATAGGCATAATACTCCAGTGACATTGAAGCATAAGGCATCTTCAAATATGAAACATCACTGTCCAAGCAAGTGGAAGCAGAGTTAACCAAATTGGATTACATTAATCTGAGAATCTTCTGTACTTCAAAAGAAACAGTGAGTAGGATTCAAAAATTACACAGGGATGGGAGAAACTATTCACCCAAATACCTATCAAATGAGGGGTTAATATCTAAGACATATAAGACACTGATAGTAGATATCAAGAAAAATACATGTAATCCCATCCAAAAATGGGGAGAATCAATGAATAGACATTTTTTTCAGAGAAGAAATACAGATGGACAAAAGGCACATGAAAAATGTTCCACATCAATAAATATTAGGGAGATACAAATGAAAACAACAATGAAATATAATCTCAAACTACAGAGACTGGCACACATCTCAAAGAGCAAGAAAATTAATGCTGGTATTGATGCAGGGAGAATGCAACTGCCATTTCTGCTGGTGGAAATGTAGACTGGTACAACCTTTTTGAAACTCAATATGGTTATTTCTAAAAAAAAAAACAAAAAACTAGAAATTGAGCTCCTCTGTGATCCAGCAATATCACACCTAGGGATATATCCTCAGAATATCACCAAAATACCATGCAAGAAAGCCCTATGCATTTCTATATTTATCTCAGCATTATTTACAAAAGCCAGAACCTGGAAACAACCCAAGTGCCCAAGATGATTTGCTAAAGAAACCATGGTACATCTACAAAAGATATGCTATGCTGTTGTGAAGAAAATGAAGTCACAAAATTTACTTATACTTGGGTAAATATGGAAATTATTATGCTGCATGAAATGAGTCAGAGGAGAGAGATAGACATAGAATGATCTCACTCATTTGTGGAAAATAAGAGAAATCAAAGATAGTATGGTAATAATATGCAGAGATAATAGAGATGAGGACCAGGATGATCAGTCAATGGTAGCAAGCTTGCCACAAAGAGTGGAGCATGCAATTAGAGTAGAGATGGGACTACTGTGACAATAATAGTAGGAACTGGTCACTGGACAAGAACTGGGTCCAGAAAAAAAGGGTAAAGTGACAAAAAGGAGAGTGCGAAAGAGATTGAGAGAGTGTGTGAGGAAAAAGCAAAGGGCTGTCCCAGAGACAGTGGGGGTAGATGGGTGGGTGGGAGGGAAACGGATTTTCATGGTGGGATTAACACAGTGATGAAGGGTGGTTTACATTCCTACTGCAATCAATCACAAACAATTTTGTAACCATATTGTTTAAAGTAATTATAAAAAATTAGAAATGATTCATTGCTACCTAAAGTCCAGTCTCCTTTGTGTATACTGTTCTGAGAGTGATACTGTCATCCATCGATGATTCCTTGCATTTTTCATTTCCAGAGCAAATATTTTCCCAATTTTACAAGTCCCTTACTAAGCATTTTCACTGTGAGCCGAAGTTGCAGTTGCTCAATATCGTTGTCACAAGAGTAGCCATTTAGATGGATGATTTTTGCTTAACAGTGTCTGCTGGCATGGCGAAGACACATGACTTTTTCTGTTTAAACAAACCTTTATCATTTAGCTTCCCGACTTTCTTCATATAATTCTCAGATTGCTTATTTGAAATGTTTATGACTCGGTTATCATATATGATATTTTATAGAACAAATATGAATGTACATATAACTTGATTTGTTCAGCATCAAAAGGCCTCATTTCTCCTAGCAGTAAAGGACTATCTATCATCTATAGTGGAACACATGAGATGGGATCTGTTTTAGGAAACTTTAATTTGTTTCAGCTCCTAAGTAGGATATATTTATTATCTGAGCACTTCTATACCTCAACATAATACATAGAGTAAGGTGCTTGACTTGTACACAGTTGATCTTGATTTGATCTCCAGAACCACGTAGGGTCGCCCAACGGTCCAGGAGTGATTTCTGAATGCAAAGCTACTTGTTCAAGTATCACTCCTGATGGGCTCCAGGTTCCATGTGCGGGGGATAAAATCTGGAATAGCTCCATACAAGAAAAGCACCTGCCTACTGTACTGTGTCTCTGGATCAACTGGCATGTGCTGCTTTGCATGCATTAATTTATTGCTAACTTTTTTTCATTTTTATATGTAAAACAACTTTACTTCCAGGGTCCTACAAAACCAATGTGTTATAACATCCCTTCTTAAGATTCTATTTGTTCTGTCTAATGCTGTTCAGAGAAGTTGTTTGGCCTGGCTTGGGCTCCCCAGCCAGCTTCCTCCTTTGCTTGCCCATCCACCTTATTCTTTGGATCCCAAGGAACAGCTCCCAGTGTCATGGCATTTCGAGGCTGGTACAGAATCTTGGTCCTTGCTTTTAGACTGTCTTCGCATAAGAAAGTCCTATTTGTTCTTCAGAGAGCATCTTGAGCCCCTCCTCTTCCAGAAAGTCCACAAAATTTTTCTTCTTGGAGCCCCAGGAAATTTGGTTGATCATTCCTCCGGATGATCATATTATTCTGAAATAGAAGTGCTTTCAGTCACACTTTACAGTGTTCGCTGAGTGCTCCATGCAGACAGCTGTGTGCCTCAGAAAAAAGAAGTCTATCAGGGAAAACAGAGAATGAAGGGCCTAGGGTTGTATTTCCTGTGGGGCAGCTATTGGCCCAAAGGGAATAAGTATGGAGTCACCCACAGAGCTCCAGAAAATAGCATGTCTGGAGAAAAGACAACAATGCCCTTGGCCTCAGAAGCTTTCTATAGATGACATCATGATGAAATAATATACCATATTTAAATGCTTTTGAGGCTTTGAACATAGAAACTGATGTATACAAGCTACTTTTGTTATGATTATTATGCTGAAAATCAGAATTCAGAGACTCAAGTCTTTCTGGAAAACAATCAAAGCATATGATAGTGTATTCATCATTTGGTCCAACAGTATAATTCAGGACATTTCTATGAGAAAATGGAATTCTTGAACCCTTTCAGTAGTTAAACTATTGAATCAGAGAGGTTAATTTTTTTCTAGTAGTGAAAACTGCTTTATTTGCCCATATAAATAATTACTGTGAACCCCTAGAATTGCGAATACCTAACACTAAATGTGTTTGGGGACTTAAAATATCACAATTATGGGCCAGAGAGATAGCACAGCGGTAGAGTGTTTGCTTTGCACACAGCCAATCCAGGACCTAAGGTTGTTCAAAACCCAGCATTCCATATGGTCCCCCGTGCCTGCCAGGAGTGATTTCTGAGCAAGAGCCACACTGAGCATTCTGAATACTGCTGGGTGTGACCCCCAAACAAAACAAAACAAAATGCCACAATTAAAAAAATATGATAACTGCAATGGTATGAAATAGTTTATATAAATATTTAATGCTATTGCATGCTTTGCATGTTCTACTGATTTTACAGAGAGTTAGAAGTTGTGCTCATTTCTAGTCCTGTCATTTTAGGCACAATCACAACACACCACAAATACCTGCGCCCTAAAACAAATCCATCTTTCCCCAAAGCCTCGTCATCATCGCTGAAAAATCTCAAGCTTAATTCTTGACACTTAAGGTTCTGAGCTTTTAACTCCAGGAATGGAAGACTTATTCTAAACCATTTGCATTTAAATGTGATTCTCGGATCCCTCTGCTTAAATAGATTGCATTTACTTATTTCTGGGCTACAGGAAGAGACAGTGAAGACCCCGTGGATCCAAAAGAGAAGAACAAATGGCAAAGAGATTAAATTATATATATGTGTGTGTTTATAGTTATAAAACTTAGATTTTATAGTTGACTTATGTAATTCCAGCAAGTATTTCACTTCAACTAAACTGCTACTATTTTTTTTATTTATCTCTAGACTTTGTGGTGGTTTTTTTTTTAATTTTTATTGAAATCATTGTGATTTCTTTTTGAAATCATTGTGATTTACAAAGATCTTTATAGGTGGATTTCAGGTATATAATGAATCAGGGCCAACCACACCACCAGTGTCGACCTCCCTCTGCCAATGTTCCAGTATTCATCCCATGCTACCAAATCTGGCCACCAGCCTGCTAGCATAACAGGAACACTTTCGTTTTGATTGTCCAAATTTGGGTTTCATGATTTCATTCTTGTTGACTCTTGCTTGAATATTTGGTTCTGTCCTTTCTTAACACAACAAATGCAACCACTTTGCCCCTTGCCCCAATCCATTCACATTTTTTTGGTAAAAATTAAAGTGATTTTACAGGTGTATGATACCACTCCTCCACATAATTTCTTTCCTTCTCATTGCTATACTCCGAGGTCAAGACTTTGTATGTATATGTGTGAGATTGTGGGGGCACAGCTGGCAATGCTCAGAAATCACTCAGAACAGGCTCAGGGGAACATATGGGATTCTGGGGATTGAACCTGGATGTACAAGTAAAACGCCCTACTTGACTGTGCTATCACTCTGTCCTTGAGTTTGTATTTTTTAATTTCGAAGGTCAAGTCACCATTTGCCATAGTTTTCTTGCAAATAATTATGAATAAATGCTATGCAAATTGTCTTTCAAAGTGGGTGACAAGTGCTCAGCTCGAGAATATTTGTATTCGTATTCAAGCATAAGTGTTGATGTCCATATACACATATATACACACAAACACGCACTACCCCTCATACACAGTTACTTCAGGAGACTCCTTTACCCCTTTTTGGAATCAAGTTAAGATTTCATTCCATTTCTCTCTCAAGCCATACCCCCAGAGTGCTCAATAGGTGCTCAGGCAGCCCCCTCTCTCTATATTCCAAAGTACTAGGAATCTCTTCCTCAATCTTCTCATTTCTTCATACTCTTCCACTCTTCCAGTGGACAGAGTGCACTTTGTACTGGGGAAATGCCCCCCAAATAACTCCAGCATGGACAGCCCACCTCTATCAAAAAAGAATTCATGGTCCTCCAGTCCTCAAATATTAAAAAATTGAGAAAAGAAAAAATGAGCAAGAAAATAAGACTGATCCAGAGCTGATCCATATATTGATCCTGTTATTTTATACTTTAAAAAAATACTTTGGAGCACTGGAGTGGTGACACAGCAAGCTGCCTTGAATGTAGCTGACCCAAGTTTCATCCCCAGCATCCCATATTGGTCCCAGAGCCTGCCAGGAGTGATTCTGAGCACAGAGCAAGAGCAACCCCTGAACACCACTGGGTGTGCCTCAACCCCTTCCCCCAAATTAACAACAAAAAATAAAACAAAACTATTTTTGAGTTCTAAATTCTCCAAACAAACTCTCTGAGCATTTTATATAATGCTCATAATTTAAAAAATCTCATCCACGTAGTACTATATTTGGCTTTTTAATACTTCAGAGACCAACCCTTGACAGGTCCCTTGCCCTACCCCTTGAATGTCCTTCCTGCCCTTTAATCAGCAACAATTCTTTGAATTCACAGGAAGCAAATCATTTGAGTTTTTTTTTTTTTTTTGTCCAAAAGACAAAAATCTGTGAAATTATGGCTTTAGTGGCACAGAGGAAGTAGGATAGTCGGTCATTCACATAGAAGGTGAGACAATGAAGTTTCAATATGCATTTTTCTCCAGTAGTTCTCTTTTGTATGAAGAGACAAAGTTTCTTAACTGGTCTTTATTTAAAATTAGTGTGCTGATTTGTAAGAATCTCATTGCGCGACTAATGACATGGTAGAGGTGTGCTAATGAATCCATGTTAGGGAAGACAAAGATGAATCAGAGCTAATCAAATGCCAGCTATTTTAAGAGCTTTTCTTGACCATGTAATGACCTTCATAAATATTATGCACCATTAGCATTCCTGACAAATTATATATTTTTAATTTTCTCAATATTACACAACATTAATCATCAGTACCAGTGAATAAGATATTTTTGCTTGAGTAGTTTCTATAAATTTGGCAGTGCTAAACTGGCCAATTTCCCGAAGTGTGTTTTGATAAAAGCCCTCGACTGAAACTCGTCTACAAAACTAACATAGTCACCACATGTTAAATGTTGACACTGTTGGTGCCACATTCAACATCAAAGAAGAGGCTGCTCACAGTCAAATTGAGCTAAATCTTCATTTCTTCATTGAAAGTTCATAAAATATTGCTTGTAAGTGTCAAATTTGTGGCAAAATAAGGCCGCGATGTTTTTATGATCCGAGAGAAAGTGGCTAGTTTGGTATAAGTAAACTAAATCAAATTATTTTTCTACTTTGCTCTTTGCCTATTGAATCAGAGTCAGCGTGATCTTGTTCATAAATGACTTCATCATTACTTGGGACATAATTAATGGAAAAAAAAGAGACAAAACGTAAAAATACGTGCATTTTGACATCTCTGTGCAGCAAAAGAGTTGGAGAAGGAAGTAATGGCCCTAGTGTTACCCAGTTCTGATTGATATCATCAGTAAGTAATCGGCCACTCCACTGCAACCGTTACACTCTGCCATAGAAGTTATCTGCTTTTCTTTTTGTCATGATTGGTGAGAATATTTAGGGGTGAATGAACCCCCAGTCTATAGAGCAGCTCAGTAGACACTTAGTCTAAATCTACAAATCTTTTAAACACTTAGCTTGTTATACATTAGCCCAACTGTGGAGGTAGCTAAAAAAAAAAAAACACATAATGCCTCCATGTTGTGGAAAATGGTAGATTTTATCTTTTTATGCTAGTACTTTTCTATTTTGTAATAGCATATCTTCTTTTTCTTTTTTTTTGTTTGTAGTCACATTTTTTAGTCACACTATTTCCAAATCATGATGATTGTGTTTTATACTGCAACAAAATAAATGATCGCATGTATATTTTTGAAGGAGAGTTTAAAAGGATAATTTAAACATAGTTTTAAATATAGATAACATAGGAAAGAAGTAAGAATGAAAAAAAGGAAGGCTGTGGGGCCGGGCGAGATGGCACTAGAGGTAAGGTGTCTGCCTTGCAAGCGCTAGCCGAGGAAGGACCACGGTTTGATCCCCTGGCATCCCATATGGTCCCCCCAAGCCAGGGGCAATTTCTGAGCGCTTAGCCAGGAGTAACCCCTGAGCATCAAATGGGTGTGGCCAAAAAAATAAAAAGAGGAAGGAAGGACAGGTTTTCTTGTCTGAGCAATATGAAAAGAAATCTATAAATATGTTGAACACTGTTGAGGATAACATTTTGTGAGGAGGAATGTTAACAGTTCTATACCAAAGTAAGCTAAAATTGTAATGTTTGTTAGAAATTATTTTTATAATAATACCTTTATTTAAGCACCATGATTACAAGCATAATTATAGTTGGGTTCCAGTCATAAACAGAACATCCCCCTTCTCCAGTCAACATTCCCACCACCAATGCTTCCCACCTCCATCCTCCCCCACCCCTGCCTGTATTCAAGTTAGAAATTCTCATTTCTTAATGGCATCCAGCTCTGCTGTAATTAATTACGTTTTAGATTCTGTCTGAGTTTGCGTTGGAGTGCTAGCTTTATATATGAACACGTGTATACTCTGAAACTGACTCCCCTATACGATTAATTAATATGTGATAAAGGGGCAAGGAATACAAAGGGGAGTAAGAAAGCCTCTTCAAAAAGTTGTGTTTAGAATCAAGAGACCAAACTATGACAAGCTAAATACAAAAGGGACCTGTTACACTAGTACAGTAAGAATACTTGCCTTGCAGCCAGTCCAATAAACAAACCCTGGCACTTCCTATGGCTTCTTGACTCCTGTGAGGAGTGATCCTAGAGACTTATCTAAGAGTAATCCGAGAACTGCTGGGTGTAGCCCTAAAATAAGTAATTAATGTAAAATATATAAAAAGTAATAGATAAAATGAATTGCACTGATTTCACCGCACACAGTGTTTTGGTTTTTGGATTACATTATCTTGACTGCACCATTGATGCTCAGGGGTAACTCTTGGCTTTTTACTCAAGAATTACTTGTGCTGGTACTCATGTTACCCTGTAGGATGCCTGGAACCCAAACCAGGTCAGCTGCATGCAAGGCAAATGTCCCACCCACTGTACTATCTATGGCTCCAGACCCCAATGATGCTCTGCT
Organism: Suncus etruscus; assembly: GCF_024139225.1. Lineage (NCBI taxonomy): Eukaryota > Metazoa > Chordata > Mammalia > Eulipotyphla > Soricidae > Suncus > Suncus etruscus. The sequence continues at coordinate 2,722,037 of NC_064857.1, forward strand.
CACTGTCCACCTTTGCTCTGCTTTCTGTGTTCGCGCCATTAACAAGGAAGGTTTTTGAACTTATGTGGTTGTCTCGTGTCTTCTCCTGTCAAAATCGCCATAGGTGAACCTGTTTGTAGGTTAGGCTGAAGAGGCAGCCTCGAGTACGGATGGCCCTAAGTTCTACCCATGACGTAGCTTGCTCTTCCCACTCTTCCAAGTACATCTGGGAAAGCCCTGGGACCTCCAGGCATCAGCCGGAGGGCCCATAAGCTGAGCATAGTTGTACGGTTTCTCTTATTTCAATAGAAAAGCTATTTCAGGTTATTTTGATCTTTTTTGATTATTTGTGATACTTAGAACAGCCCTCCGATTGCTATGAAAATTCAAATCACATGTGAAAATCTATTTCTTCTTTCTTTTTTTCCTTTGCCTTCCTCTCCTTTTATTCTCCTTTTCTTCTTTTTCTTCTTATCATTTTTCCCCTTCCTCCTTTTTCTCCTACTCCATCTCATCTTTCTCCATTTCCTCTTTTTCTAACTCATCTTCTTCCTTTTTCTCCTCCTTCTCTTTCTCTTTCATTTCCTTCTTTCTCCTACTCCTCATTGTGGGCATAACCATGGGTGTGTTGGAGATAGTCTTGGCTCTGCGTGAGCCACTTTTGGCTCTGTGTTTGGTACTTGCTCCATACAGGGCTGGGCAGGGTGGAACCGAGGGAGTGTCGTGTTGGTGTCTGGGTCTCCCACGTCAAAGCTCTAAGAGAGCTCAGCTCATTTAGATTTCTTTTTGACTTTAGGTTTCTTTTTTATTTTAATCTTTTTCTAAGTGGTGGTGGTGGTGGTGGTGGTCTGGTGTGGTGGTGGGTGGTGGTGATGGTAATGGGACTTTAGGTTTCTTAATGATTGTTTCAGAAATATTAGTGTTAAGTTATGTTTCTTGAAAAATGCTTTGGTAGTGTTTTTTTTTTCCTCCCCACATATGTCACATGCTAAATTTGAATAGTAAAATCATGTTGTAAACATGTTCTCTGTGAAATATTCATGCCACATCTTAAACCTGGTACATTTTCTAATAATGCTTTCTATTTATATGCATATAATTAACATAATATATATGATTTAAAATAGAATTTTTTCTTAATTTTCGTGACTTCAATACCAGAGAGGAATCTTTGGTTCTTTGAGTCTGCCAGCCACAGTTACTCACCTAACTTTAACTTGGTATTTCAAGGAAGAGGATTAAAGGGCAGGTAAAATGGCCACTTGCCTGTCAGTGGCTTCACCTTTTGTAGACATTGAGTTTAGAAAGCCAGTGCCAAAGCCTGTACGAAAATATTCAATTGAGGATTACAGGGTAACACTGACTTGGAGGTGCCTCAAGGTCATCTATCTATGTTTGATGTCCATTTTATAGCAGAAGGCTATTGGTTAGGAATTCAGAAACAGGGCCAGAGAGATAGCACAGCAGTAGGGCGTTTGCCTTGCATTCAGTCAATCTGGGAGAGACTTGATTTGATTCCCAGCATCCTATGTGGTCCCCCAGCCTGCCAGGGGTGATTTCTGAGTGCAGAGCCAGGAGTAGCCCCTGAGCACCGCTAGGTGTGGCCCAGAAATCAACCAATTAATAAATAAAATAAAAAGGGATTCAGAAACAAATCAGAGAAATAGTTCAGGAAGTAGGGCACTTGCCTTGAGTGGGGCAGACTCTGGTTCTAAGCACCACTTTTCTTTCATGCAATGGCTGAAAATGAAAAGAATCCATAGCTAGAGGCTTTTCTTTTACATAATAATAATTACTTACTGGAAACATTACAGTTTCTGGACCAATCCCTTTATGCTCTGAGGATCAGTGTTTAGATTTTGTCTATATCTAATGGTGCTGCAACTAACGTAAGTGATTGCATTATTCAGATCTGGAAGACATAAAGACTTGGATAAAGAAACATTTTGAACAATTCAGCAGTTGAAGAAATGGAAACAATTGGGGGAAAAATTTCTCTTTTCTTCCATAGTGTGATTTTTGGGATTCCAGACCTTCTACATATTGATAAAGACTTCGTTGCCAGAAAGGGTGTGATGCAGATATACCTTCCTCATCATGCTGCTGAAGGACAAAGACTTTAAACCTTCTCTTCTAAGACAGTGAACTTTCTGGTTCTTGGCACTATCACTCTTTTTTTTCCTTCAATTTTCTTGTGGCACTTTTGACACTGCACATACATGATCTAGAAGAAATTGACATTTATTGAAAGTAATAGATTTATTGCAGTGACTGTGTGTTTTTCCTCATGGAAGGGCAAAAATGAATAATAATATTCATACACAGATGCACTATATAACCAAAAGTAGCTATTTTCCAAGAGTCCTTCTAAAGCAAATAAAAATGAATTTTTAGGACTTAAAATAACTTTGAGGTGATAATACTACATTTGAGAGAATATCTATTTTGAGATATTTAACAATTATTCCTTCCAAGCATCTGCTTTTGCATTTAATAGAAGTTAGTGTGGGTGAAGGATAGAAAGTGGGGCTTGGTGGCAGGCTACTCTGGGTTTGAATCCAACATTTAATGTTGTGAAGTTTATATTTTGAAAGTTGTTGGTTCAAAACCTACGTGACCCAAGAAATGGAAACACAGTGTACTAGGTTGCTGTGGTTATTTCATCTTTCGTAAGTTTAGGCCTTCATGTCCTTTATTCTGAGCTCTCATCATGCTGGATATTGTGATTGACTTCACTGAATGATACATTTTTTTCTATGAGTATTTGGGAAACTGCAGTCACTTTTCTTTAGCCACAGATCTGGAAATCTATCCTAGTTTTTCTTTTTTCTACCCACCAATCAGCTAGTAAAATAATTAAATTATACTTTCTGATAACGTTGATTCCTGTTACCTGTTAACCATCTGTACTCACTAAATTCAGAATCTCATCATCCCTCACTTGGAATATAATAATTTTTTCCCCTGGGCCTTTTCCCTCAAAGAGCATATTAAGAGTATTCAACTCATAGGATTTCCTTTCTCCCTCCCACCTTCGCTCCCTCCTTCTTTCTTTTTTCTTTTTTTCTTACTTTCTTTCTCTTTCTTTCCTTCTTTCTTTCCTTCTTTCTTTTCCTTTCTTTCTTTCTTTCTTTCTCTCTCTCTTTCTCTCTTTCTTTCTTTCTTTCTTTCTTTCTTTCTTTCTTCTTCCTTCCTTCCTTTCTTTCTTCTTCCTTCCTTCCTTCCTTCCTTCCTTCCTTCCTTCCTTCCTTCCTTCCTTCCTTCCTTCCTTCCTTCCTTCCTTCCTTCCTTCCTTCCTTCCTTTCTTTCTTTCTTTCTTTCTTTCTTTCTTTCTTTCTTTCTTTCTTTCTTTCTTTCTTTCTTTCTTTCTTTCTTCTTTTTTTTCTTCCTTCTTTCATTTTCTTTCTTTCTTTTTTTTCCTCTCACTCACACCACTGGAATTCAGGTCTTGTGGCTAAAGATCTTACTTTTTGCTCTGTGCTCTGGGATCACTCCTGATAATGCTCAGAGGACCATATGTGTTTGCAGTGATTAACTTTGTATCGGGTACAAAAATGTGGATGTATTACCCGCTGTACAATCTTTTCAGCTTGATTACTTTATATATTTTAAAATGATTAAAACATTTAATTGGTTAAAACATCATCTAAGTTTAAAAAATATTTTGCTCACACTTGTCCCAGCCAGTTTTTCTCTATAACAAACATGTGTTAGTTTTATTTTCTTCTGCATCCTTTCATTTTTTATTTAAAAATACGCATATATATTAAAATGCTTCCCTTTTCACACTGAAAAGATAGAAGGCAGTACTCAGTCAAAAACACTTGAGAATGATAGAAACTAAGATATAGAAATATAAAGCTAATTAAATTTAAAATAACATTTAAAATGCACAGTGTTACAAAATTTATCAAGTTTATAGTTTTTCACAAGGATAAATGAAGTCATGAAATTTTCCTATACGTGGATGTACATGGAAACCATTATGCTGAGTGAAATAAGTCAGAGGGAGAGAGATAGACACAAAATAGTCTCACTTATCTATGGGCTTTAAGAAAAACAAAAGGCATTATTGTAACAATGCCCAGAGATAACAGAGATGAGGGCTGGAAGGACTGGCTCACAATATGAAGCTCATCACAAAGAGTGGTGAGTGCAGTTAGAAAAATAACTACTCTAAAAACTATCATGACAATGGGAGTGGGTGAAAGAAATAAAATGCCTGTCTCAAAGACAGGCAGGGGGTGGGGAAAGAGTGAGATGGGGGGCATTGGTCATGGGGAGGATGCACTGGTGAAGGGGGATGTTTTTTGTATGACTAAAACCCAACTACAAACGTATCTGTAATCATAGTGCTTAAATAAAGATTTTTTAAAAGACTCAATATAATAATCACATAACAAAGTCATTTTGCCATGCAACTCAACATATGCACACAAAAAGAATAATTGTAGATTTAAAAACCAAAATTTCACTAGTAGCTTAAAATGCTTTTAAGACTTTTTAATGAGAAGCTTAAATTTTGTAATTCAAAGCCTTAATAGAAATTGGCTTTGACAGAAAGCAATTTTGTACCCAATACTTTGGTTGCTGTGGAATCAATTTAGATGGATTATGAATAATATAAGAATAGTATAGACTTTTGCTTTCAAATTCTTAGGACCATGATTAAGAGATGCATCTATTTTATCACTGAATGTCAACTAACTTTTTAAATGTACAGATTTCTAATGAAAAATACTAAGATTTATGACCAATTACCTAAAAATCTTTAAGCAGTTTTCTATGAAACTAGGAATCATCCTAGATCTATAAAGAAAATCCTAACCTAAATTTGCATTAAAAATACATCTAAATTCTAAGTAAAAGTTTTAATTTATTGAGGTTCTATGACAATACTGTTAGGTTTCCCATTTATATATACCAAGCTCACAACCATCAAATGTGAATTATTTTTCTTCTCTTCTCTTTCCTTTGTTGTTGCTCTGACCAAGATGTGTTTTTCATGTTCACAGGTGTTGAAATCTTTCTTTTGTAGAGCTTAGAAACATTCTAGTCAAGAGTGTGACAGAAGTCACTGTTGCTACCTAGACATGGTCATTGGGAATCACATGCCTGCTGGGACACTCAGCGGGTTGCAGGCTTAAGTTTCAAGGCTCAGACATACCTGATTAAGTGGGTCCATCATACACTCTGCGTTGTGTTGGTTGTGGACACTAGGGGATGCCCTAGATATATGCAGGCAGCCATGAGTGAAAACTTGGGCCACAGATGCAAGGCAGATGTTTCTGATTTATGTTTTTGTTTTTAATTGAATCGCCATGAAATACAGTTAACACTGTGAAATAGACTTAAGAGTTGTTAATGGTTGAGTCTCAAAATTCTCCAACACCATATCCTTACCAGTGTTCATTTTCTGCCACCAATACTGATGATTCTCCCCCCATCCCAAGCCAAAGCAGAAATGTCTGAGCCTCTGATGCACCAAAGGCTTTTAGGAGTCCTATTTTCTGCAGGGTACAAGTCTCTCTTGTGAAAATCTGTGTGCATAAGAAATGTCAGATTAGAAGTCAAGTATTATCACTGATTCAATTTTCTGTTAGATACCTTTTAAACTATGATCTACCTCAGGCTGTAGAGAAAGTACAATGAATAGGATTCCATACCCTGTCCTCCCTGTGGTCCCCTGAGTCCTGGTAAGAGATATCCTTGAGGGCTGGTGTGGCCCCAAAGCACACAGTTTGATATAATTTATTTTCTGATTATGTACATTAGAAAGAACATAGCAGATGTCCAAAGTTTTCCAAGAATGGTAAATAGATACCACAAAAGCATTATATCTTTCAGTTGTCTAGATGTTCTAGGGAAAGTTTGTGTACTTGGAGGTTTGTGTTTCCAATTCCTCCCAAAGAGTTACTATAGAAGGAACCATTTTTAAGTGATCAAACAGTCACTACAGCTCTCTTTAGAATGACATTCCTAATATTCAGGTACAAGTGACTTTGTTTTGCTATCTGCAGCTGACTGATAGGAAGTTGAGACTCTTAAAGCTTGAGATAAACACATTCTATTTCTAAATTTACTGATACAGTAAATCATAGAGGTGCAGGTGGTCTGGGACAAAAGGCAGATCTTTTTTGGCAGAATGAAAGAACAAACTATACACAGCTACACATATTTGCCTCTGGTGTATAAAACTGACATTACATCATTTTTCAAGAGACACAGAAGTATGTACTCCATAGATATAGCATCTTGCATTGGGAATTAACCCTGTACCAGAAACATCGGGTCCTTCTAGACTGAAAATGCTGACATGAGAAACAGACCTAGCTCATTCTCCCAATCTCTAGAAAAGAAGGGATATGTAGGAACCCAGCTAATGGATTGGAGGGATCTTGAATTAAAGTGCGTGTACATTTATAGGACAATCTTCTGTTTGATTTTGATTAGTGGGTGTTGGAAGCCCTGTAGGTTCTGAAAGGAAGCTACTCATCTAATGGTTGGGAGTATACTTACTTATGGGTCGACTCAAGAAACTTATATTAATTTTTCAGATGATCAACTGAGGACAATCTAACCTTTATGTTGAAGATTAAATATTGTTTCCTATTCATCAATCTTATAGTATGTTTTGCTGCACTTTTTATACTGGCTAAAATTTTATTTCCCTCAGTGGCCATTGCCTTCCACCCCTGAAATAAAAGACTGCTTGATTATGCCTAGGAATCAGGTGCCAAGATGATGGCTGTGGAAGTGATAACCTCACTCCCTGGCTAACTCAATTCTACATGCCAATATCAATCTCAGTGGGAGAAAGCAAAGTGGATCTCAGATAAATTACAAAATCACATGCAATTGCCTAATAACTTTTGCATAGTCACAAGCAGAAATGTTGCATTCATAAATGTTAATCGTGTGTTCCTTCTTAACTCTGAGTCAACATGCTTCTCTTTAATTGACTTTTACAGTTCCAAGACATCCAAATAAGACAAGTTTTTGGTTTCTATTCAAGGATAATCACAATGACAGTTTGGCAGGTAGGATCTGAGTGTGACAAAGCATGTAAATGCCAGAAGAGGTTCTTGTGCCATCTTTAAAAACCTGTCCTTCCAGATTTGATCCTTGTGAAGCTAATATCCTACAAGCTTTTACAGGTGTTCACCTTGACCTGAGTTAGTTCTGTGGGTCATTATGCAGGCAGGCTCTTCAATTCTGGCAAATAGCCTCCTGCTGGGAAAGATATTTTTGCTAACATTCTATGTAGGTATTACAATATCCTGATATTTTAAATATATTTAAATATATTGATATTCATTTCAGAACACAAACTGAGGGAGTGGCATTGTTCTGAAGTTGAAAATGTTGCATTGCATCTTCCTCAGAGGGTTCTTTTTTTACCTTTTAATTTAATTTAATTTAATTATATTAGGTTTGGGGGAACACAGATTCTGCTCACGCTCTGTGCTCCCTCAGGTATCACTCCTGATGGTGCTGAGGGACCCTATGTTGTACCCATATTTGAACCCAAATTTATTTTGTACCTTACTCTTCCCTGTTATCTCTCTACACCTGAGGATTTGATTTGAAATCATGACAGTCATGGATTTTGAGACTATTCTTATTTTTAGGGTTTTTTTTTGGGGGGGGGGAGATGGGGCCACACATGATGATGCTCAGGGCTTACTCCTGGTGCTTGGGATCATATCTGGATCAGCAACATATAAGGAAAGCGACTTACCCACTGTACTATATCTCTAGTCCAGCTGTCCCCAAATATGGCCCATGGGCCACATGCAGCCTGTCGAAGACATTTACCCAGCCAACCAGGTATATTTGCTGCTGCTTCCTGTCCTGCAGAAGAAAGCCAAGGACTGTTGCCTGCCAGAACCAGTCTTGGTTCACTCAAAGACATCCTGGGAAGCAGTAGTCACGTGTCATCCTCCTCCGAATGGGCATCTGCTGGTTGCAAGCAGTGATAGGCAGGACTTTTCACAATTCTGGTCAGTTCTGAGATTTATTAGACACCTATTGGCCTTCCAAGAAGATATCCCTCACACTTAAAGATTACCATTCAACTTCATTCTTTGTAGATTTCTACCAAATGATCACTTTTGTGATCTGGAGCTGATCTTCAGATAACTTGACATTTCAAACTCAAAATTTTGATATTTTAATTTTTGTTTGGGGGCCACCCTCTGCTGTGTTCAGGGCTTAACTCTTGGCTCTGTACTCAGTAATTACTCTTGAGGGTACTCAGGGGACTAGATAGGATGTTGGGGATTGAGCCCGAGTTGGCTGTGTGCAAGGTAAGCACCCTACTGGCTGCACTATCTTTCCAATCTCCAAATATTAATTTTCAAGTCGGCTTTGTCAACTATTTTTATGATTGACAAAGGAAGCTTCAGCTCTGAATTTATATCAGACGGTATTAAATTCACATATAATTTGAGGTAGAACATTTACTTTTTTTTAAAATTTTAATACTTTACTTCATCTGCCAACAAGACTCCCCCAGCATGGCCAGCCAGGGCCATCCCCCCACCCCTAAGGAGATAGAACATTTACTTTTATACAACTTAATTAGAAAATGAGTTGATACTCATTGCATTGGTAATAGTATCATTTTGCACTAGATTTGCAATAGTGGTACAGACTAAAATTAGTTAGCTAGTAAGATTGATAGTGTAGAAAAACTCAGCTTTGTTTTTATTTGTATTGTATACTTTTTTACTAATTCTATATTATATTTATAATAAAATTACTAGTAATTTAAATAGATCATAATGTCTTTTCAAAGAAAATTGGAAATATATGAATAGTTTTTGTAGAAGAGTTTCTTCTAGCAGAAACTAGAATTATCTAGTATTTATCTAGAACTGCTTATTATAGTAATTCTTATGGTGAAGCAATAGTTAAAGAAAATCTGATTATAAGTATATACATGATGAGCCATGAGTTATAATTCTTTTTATTTTAATTATATGCTGGTTCACATTTAATACTAAATTTTTATTTAATATTACATTGAATAGCTGAAAATATTTGTAAGTCAATAGATACTGTCTTAAGAGCTCCAGTGGCACCAAAATTTCATAAGTTGCTGATCTGAGATCTGTATATTTATAGTTACATGGTGTTGCATGAGAATACTCTCTTGGTCACGAGTATAGTGGTATGGTTTTGTGCTGTTGTACTGAATAAAGTCTTTGGCTTGGAAAATAGACATAGATATCACTGTTATAATGAAGACTACCTGCCCTCTTTAAGAGCCAACTCATTAATTATGCATCTCTAGTGCTGTTTATAGCACAGGAAGGGCCATGTAGCTAACTCAAAAGTTATCATTTAAGTAAAGCCATCTATGTTCTGTATATTCATAAAATTCTTTCTCCCTCACCAGAATTGTCTAAAAAAAAGGTTCATTTTGCTTCAAATACTGAAGTTTTTGCCAGAGTACAGCAGGTAGGATGTTTACCTTGCACAGGATTAATCCTGGTTTAATTGTCGCCATCTATGTGGTACCCCAAACTCACCAGGCATGATCCCTGAGTTTGGGGCCAGAATAAGCCCTGAGCACTGCTGCATGTGGACCAAAAATCAAATAAAAGAAAAGCTATCTGATTGAGATCACGATAAACTTATTACCAAGTAATATAGGTGAGTGATTCTAGTGTCTGATAGCATTGACTGATGAACCTACTGATTCACAATCTTAAAGGAAATTTGAACTTCGAGGCCTATCAGCAAGTAGAACTAAGTTTCTTCTATGTCCTAAGCTGATTTAGGAATTATTTACTATTCTGTCTTCTAAGAATGTTTTCTCTCAGTGCTTAGATTAGTTAATCAAATGAGCATTCATTGGTTCACTCTTTTTGAAGCTTAATTTTTTAGATTTAAAAAAATAGTTTTAGGGGCCTGAGAGATAGCATGGAGGTAAGGCATTTGCCTTTCATGCAGAAGGAGGTTGGCTCAAATCCTGGCATCCCATATGGTCCCCTGTGCCTGCCAGGAGCGATTTCTGAGTGTGGAGCCAGGAGTAACCCCTGAGCACTGCCAGGTGTGACCCAAAATTCAAAAAGAATAAATAAAAATAAATAGTTTTAAATATAATAATAGCTCACAGGACTGGAGCACAGGCTTTTTATGCATAAAGCCAGGTTCAATTCTTGGCATTACATCCTTCCAATATTCTTCCTACCCCCACAGAAATTACTTTTTTTCTCTCTATTTCTTTCTGGCTTTAATCTCTTTCACAGTATCCACTCCTGGCATCCCATGTGAATCTTTTTAATATTTGGTGACTTGGGTTACTCCTTACTCAACACTGAGAAATTACTCCCGGGAGGCTCTGGGGATATGGGATGTGAAGGATTGAACTGAGTCAGCTATGTGCAAGGCAAATGCCCTCTTCACTGTGCTATTGCTCTGTTCTCTTAATCCTTTAAATTTTAATTGAGGATTTTAAGAAATCTGAGGGGCCCTTGACTGATACATAGTGGGGATATGATAAACATTTGTGGAGCAAATAAATAAGGAGTGACTTGTGCCTGTTTTATTTTATTTATTTTAAAATTTTAATTGAGACACTTTGATATACAAACTCATTATAGGATTTCAGATATACAGTGTTCACATCTCCTACCCCAGCAGCCCCTATCCTCGTATCTCCATCAGGGTAAACTTCCCAACCTGACTCACAAAATAGATGAATTTTGGTTTGTGTTTGTTTAATTTTTTATTTTTGTTGGCACATCTGGTTGTGCTCAGGGCTTACTCCTAGTTCTAACTCAAAGATCACTCTTGGCATGGCTTAGGAGACCAAATGGGTTTCTAAGGATCTAACCTGGCTCCGTCCCATGCCCTGCAGTCTACCCTCTTACTCTGGTTCCTTGACAGATATATTTTAAGGTTGATTACTGTTGGGCCCTATGGCTTCAGTAATGTTGATCCCTCTTCCTACACCACCTAGGAGACCTAGGCCTTGCTCCTATGATGATTACATTTTGTATTTATTTCTGTTAAAAATTGAGTCAGATCATTGGAAATATCATGACGTCCAAATGCTGGAGGTTCAAATCTAGTCTAATCTCAAAGTGTTGAATCTACTTTGAATTGACTTTTGTGTAAGGTAACTTGTGTCTATTTTGGAAGGATGACTGAAAAACAGACCACTCTCAGGAACCTCTGGGTCTGTGTCAGTAGATGAGAATAACAGCAACTTTGTAGCAAGGGGCCAGGGAGAGATGAGAAAAAAGGGTGTGTATAGACTAGAGCATGAAAATCAAAAGGACCTGGTGGTTTATCTGAGGGGTCTTCATTAAGTCAATTAGGGGACAGAAGAAATGAGAACCGCTGCATTCACTGAATAATTTAAGTCCCCACCAGATTAAAGGTCCTTTTATTCTCCCTGATTCTTTTCTTTTTTTTTTTTTTTTTTGGTTTTTGGGTCACACCCGGCGGTGCTCAGGGGTTACTCCTGGCTGTGTGCTCAGAAATAGCTCCTGGCAGGCACGGGGGACCCTATGGGACACCGGGATTCGAACCGACCACCTTTGGTCCTGGATCGGCTGCTTGCAAGGCAAACGCCGCTATGCTATCTCTCCGGGCCCTCTCCCTGATTCTTGTTTGATATCCTTTGCAGAAACATTTTTGTTTCTCTTGATTTCCTCCTTATCGTGAGGAATTTTTTATCTTGGACACCTAATGTCTAGTCTTGTGTCTTCTGTGCAGGCATCGCATCACTGTCTAGCCAGCAGATACTTGGAGACTAAATTCTTGTCTGTCCTGGGGCGCTGTTTAGTCATGTGTAACCCCTTTCCTTACATTTAAAGGTAAACTCCAGTTCTGTGTATTTTGGTGGTGGTGGTATGCTCTATTAAGTTTAGCTCTGCAAGATGTGCCAAGTTCGTCTAATTCAAACTTGTTTTTGTTTAATGATCATTATTTCCTCTCATTCTTTTAACCAAATCATGTTCTTTAAAAATTGAGATCTGGGTACTGGATATTCTGGTTTTGACTGGAAGATCACTGCTTCCTGCCCTTTTTAGTAAGGAGGAAATATATATATTATTATTAATTTGTGTCTCTACCCTTGTTTATGTTTCTTTCTATTTATATGTTTATGTATTATATGGGTTAAAATAAACACAAGTTCATACCAAAAGGCTTAGCTCTACACAACATGACATGTTTTAGCATGACTCGCTATCTATGCTTTGTATTATCTGTTCCATCATAAAGTGTACATGAAAGTCATGGTAGCATTCATTGCTTATCTGAATTCTATGAAAGACAAATTGAAACACTAGTATATAGTATTTATATACAGCTATTTCTAAAGTTTCTCAGTCACGGTTTTAGTCCCCATCCCTCCACCGGGGTAAGGTATACCTTATATCTGTGAGACAGTTGGATTAATTTGTCATTCTGAACTTCATCGTACAGTTACCTGCACCATAATCTATTTCTTGCTTTTATTTAAGCAAAGTTCAGTCTTTGCAATATACAGTTCTGATTTTATCTAATTTAATTCTCCATGAATATGTTCACTCAGCATACATGGACATATTATAACACACAGCATACTACTAATTCAAAAATCACCTATGGCCAGAGAGATAGTACAGCAGGTAGAACACTTGTCTTGCACATAATCAACCTGGATTCAGTTTCCTGTATCCCATATGGTCCTCTGAGCATTGCCAGGAGTGATTCCTGAGTGCAGTCAGAAGTCACTTTTGAGTATTTCTGTGTGAGGCCCCAAACTTATCAAACAAACAAACATAGAATAACTTCTGTTTCTTTCCTGTCAACTCCTCATTGCACCAACCTGACCAGAGTTAATTGTTTACATGTTGCTAAGGTTTGACTTTTCCAGAACCTAAACAAATGAAATAATCTAATATGAAGCTGTTTGGCTTTAGCTTATTTGACTTAGGAAAATAAGGCATTCCTTGGTATGATATGTAAATTACTCATTTAGTTCTATTTCCAAGCAGTCTTTCATTTATGGAAAGATGTGCCACAGTTTATCCATTCATTTACTGAAGGATATTTGTGTCATTTATAGTTTAGGACATTTGTGAATAAAACTTTATTAATCAAACTGCTAATCGGTTTTTGCAGGAATGTGCTTTCAACACACTTGGTGAATGTCTGGGATGCTTTTTCTAGCTGTGTGGTTGATGTTTTCTCAGTCTTTCAAATGAGTTTATAATGTGGATGAAACATTCTTAGTAATGCATGAGAATAAAAGCTTTTCTGTGCCTCCAAATCTACTTGTGTTATAGGCATTTTTGGTATTTATGTGTTCATTTGAAGTTTCATTTTAATAGCTACATAATGGCATCTTATTGTGGGTTTTAGCTGAATTTTTGAAAATCTTAACCATGTCAAACATTTTATGGCAGAGCTTCTCCTTTATATTTTCTTTAAGAAGGCTTATAGTTTTTGTATCCTACATAATCAATAATCTCTAGAATAGATATAAACATTGTGCTTTTAGTATAGGGATCTCTAATTTCTCTACTTAGTGAAAAGTACTTCACTCCTCTAATTGCTTTTGCAACTTGTCAAAAGTCACTCAAGTGAATTTGTAAGCATCTACTATAGGTTTTTTTATTATGTTTCATAACTCTGTGGATAGCTATGTTTTATCAATATCACAGTTTATATAAAATATATTACAAGATATACTATAAAACATATTTTTCTCTCTATATATGGGATTTTTGACTATGATTTGTTGTACTCAGTGCTTTTTCATGGCTCTGTGTTTAGGGATCCCTCCTGTTCATATGTCTTAGACCATATGAGGTGCTGGGGATTGAATTTGGGTTGCCTGTAGTAAAGCAAGTGCTCTACCAACTATATAATCTCTTTAGCCATTTATGATATATTTTTATATTTTATAAGTCATTTAACTTTGTTTTTCTTTAGAAGTAATAATTTTATTATTATGGGTTATTAGCTTAATATATACCAACTTCATGTTTAATTGAATAACTGTCTTTTTATGTTTGTTTGTTTTGGGGCCACACCCATGACACTCAAGGGTTACTCCTGGCTAATGCACTTAGAAATTGCTCCTGGCTTGGGGGATCATATAGGATGCAGGGGTATCTAACTCTGGTTTGTCCTAGGCTAGGCTAGCGTGGGCAAGGCAGATAGATGCCTTACCGCTTGTGCCACCACTCCCAAAATAACTGTCTCTTGTTGGCTTGCTGTGTAACTTTGTGCAATATTGGTAGACTCCAGGATAGAATTCTGGGTTATTTATGCATAAGACTGCAGTGACTATAATTCTAGATATTATAACTGTTTAGATAGTTTGATTTCTAGTCCTAACACAAGAACAACCAGAGGGTGCTGCATATTTAAGCTTCCCACTGCTGTGTCTTGACTGAGTCCAAATAAAACCCTTTCTATCTTGGCCTGTTGTACAGCCAGGACTTTTCCAAGTACTGACAGAATCCTAGAATCTTGTGTCTCTTAGCTGTTTTTAATTGTTTTTTTTTTCAGTTTTATAATTTTTTATTATGAATTATGAGAACAAAAGATGCAAAGAAAGAGGATAAGGTAAAGTTACAGTGGAAGGACAATCACCCATAACATAATTATCAGAAGAAGTCCCCTTGCTGATATCTTAACTTTGAACTTTCACCAAAGAAAGTTAAGATAAATAAAACAGAATCCATGTGCAATTACTTTGTCCCTCAAGTCCCCAGATTGTAGCACATTATAATATTTCTTAACAGCACACAAGGCAATCTAAAGCCATCAAACTTACGTAACTCCTTAAACATTAGAGGCATAGTATTTTTTACATTTCCATGTACATGCATATTAGCTTAAGTTAACCTCAAATTTTAAGTGGGTGTGTTTTAAGGATTAGAGTCAAAGGAGCACAGTAAAAACGGTGTTAGAGTGGCAATTGTTGTTTGCATAGGCCCACCAAAATATGAGAGGCATGGAAAGGAATAGCCTTGGCCTAAATACAAAGAGATCCTACCCCTGAAGTTTCCTGGCATAAGACCAGCTCTAGGCCTCAGGAAAGTTATCGTTCGCTCCAAGACATTGTCCGAAGCGCCAACACACTTATCACACAGTCTCTGTTGTCGGTCTCATGTTTCTGTATTAAAGATTCTGGAATCTGCATGTCCTACATTGAAGTCATGATGTGGAGTGCCTTCTCGTTTTACCTCACCATGAAAGGGGAATGCAGGAAGCCCTGTCCTGTAAGCAGGTTGTTGTTGTTGTTAAGTCTTCTCAGTGTTAAGGGAAGTCTCTTTTGAGCAGGACGATGTCTGAGCAGTGGTAGGGTCTTCCGTGGTAGAGGATTGCTTCCAGGTGATGTTATAGACAAACCTCACCATAAAGGGGCAATACAGCAAGCCCTGTCCAGTAAGTAGGTCATTGTTCTTGTTGTCTTCTCAGTGTTAAGGGATGTCTCTTTTGAGTAGATCGATGTCAGAGCAGCTGTAGGGTCGTCCCTGGTACAGGAATGCCTCCAGGTGACGTTATATACAACCTTGGATGTTTTGTAAATGTCTTCTGTAGATCAAGGGGTAAATGGAGAATGCCCATTCTTCTGAGGCCTGTGCCAGGTCTTTATGTCAATGTTCAGGGTGTAAGGTCTCATTGCACTACAAGATTTGTGTGTTCCCATTTCTATAGATAAGAACTTATTGGTATGTATAGTATTTTCCCATGTTAGTGTGCCTACGCAAACAAGTAATAAAGCCACGTGGCGCTATCAGATATATGGGGGCATAAGAACATTTCCAACAAGACCCATGACTTGGTTCAAACATAAGTATTAAACTGAGGGATTCTTTCACATCAAATTCCATATTGAGCAGTTCACAAAGAGAAGATAAAAAACATGGGGGGGGGGTGGGAATCATCACTGTATAAGAAAGTATTTAGCAAAAGTTATAGCAGTCAAAGAAAACACCCATAAAATGTTGAAAAGATATGCATCATTTTTATGCCTTTTAAAATAGTTGGGTGGGTGTTAACTCTAGGGCACCACATTGGTCTGTGAAGTAGGACTCAACAGTACTTAAGTTAGAAAGGGTAAAAAAGGAGTAATGATGATAGGAGATAAAGAAGTTAAAGAGAAATATGAACTTATGAAGGGGTATGCAAAAGGGCAGAGTACAAAATGGACATTCTGCATACATAAAACATAATTCAATGATAGTAAGTACTATTAATGTTTCTTGTGAGAGTACTATTAATGTTTCTTGTGCCCGCGGGGGCAATAGCGATTTTGAGAATGTAGACTGGACAGAGATTACCAGTGCCAGCCAAACCTCCTCCTGCTAGACTCCCGGCTCCCAGGAAGGAGAGATCCTTCAAGAAGCTGGGAGACCAGAGGTTCAGAGCCCCACCCAGACCCTCCCTAAGGAGCCGCATGGATAGTGGGGGAAGGCCTAGGGTATCTTCAAGCTCCACCAAGGGACCCAACTCACCGGCTTGCCCAGGCGTGTGGCCCGGGGAAGCCCGGGAGATCTGGAGCAAGGTGGCAGAGGGGTGCTGGGGTTACCCAAGTCCCGCACCCCCCCCTAGGCCTGGCCAAGCAGGCCTCCGGCATGGCGTGGGCTTGCCAAACCTCCTCCTGCTAGACTCCTGGCTCCCAGGAAGGAGAGATCCTTCAAGAAGCTGGGAGACCAGAGGTTCAGAGCCCCACCAGACCCTCCCTAAGGAGCCACATGGATAGTGGGGGAAGGCCTAGTGTACCTTCAAGCTCCACCAAGGGACCCAACTCACCGGCTTGCCCAGGCGTGTGGCCCGGGGAAGCCCTGGAGATCTGGAGCAAGGCGGCAGAGGGGTGCTGGGGTTACCCAAGTCCCGAACCCCCCCTAGGCCTGGCCAAGCAGGCCTCCGGCATGGCGTGGGCTTGCCAAACCTCCTCCTGCTAGACTCCCGGCTCCCAGGAAGGAGAGATCCTTCAAGAAGCTGGGAGACCAGAGGTTCAGAGCCCCACCCAGACCCTCCCTAAGGAGCCGCATGGATAGTGGGGGAAGGCCTAGGGTACCTTCAAGCTCCACCAAGGGACCCAACTCACCGGCTTGCCCAGGCGTGTGGCCCGGGGAAGCCCTGGAGTTCTGGAGCAAGGCGGCAGAGGGGTGCTGGGGTTACCCAAGTCCCGCCCCCCCCAGGCCTGGCCAAGCAGGCCTCCGGCATGGCGGGGGCCTGCCAAACCTCCTCCTGCTAGACTCCAGCTGTTTTTAATTGTAAGCATTGATGTAAAAAAAATAAATAAATAAAACCTTCAGCAATAACTGCTGCTTTATCTATCTTACCAAGTTTTTGTTGTCATTTGTTTTGTTTTTGTTTTCTTGACTTTGGATTTGCTCATGAGTTACTCTGGGCTCTGTGCTCAGGGATCACTCTGGTGGGCTTGGGGGAACCATGTATGGTTCTGGAGATCAGATCCTTATCAGCTATAAGACAAGAACCATCCCCACAGTACACATCTCTCTGCCCTCAGTGTCAAATTCTTTCCTTCACTGTTCTTAGTTGCTTTCCTATTCCTAGCATCCTGCCTTCCTTCTTGAAAGAAAAAATTTTAAGTTGAATTATTGAAGGTTGTCTCCAATACTTATGGTATTGCTGGCACTGTGGTTTAAATATATACAAGTACATCACGTTTACACCACAGATTAGTCTGAGAACCTTTTACCTCTGTTACCTTCAGGCCACCTTGCTCCCCTTTCATTTCCCTGTCATTAATTTCTGGAGCCTAGAGCCAAGGGTTTGCCCATCTTTGATACCTTTGATTCCTTTGTCTTGCCACTCTGTGCTCCGGGTATATGGAGAACATCTAGTATTTGTTCTTCTTCTGGCTGACTTCTCTAAACATAACATGCTCCTTTGCACCAATTCCACCCGTGTTTCAAAAGAATTGCATGATTTTATCTTTGTGGCTGCGTGGTATTCCATTGTGAGCATATAGCACAGCTTCATTATTCACCTATTTGTCACTGCTGCAGTGAAACATGTGGGCATATTTGTTGAGTAGTTTTGCATGTGTAATGTTTTGGAGGTATTTTTCAACAAGTGGAATTGATAAGTCAGATGGGACTGCTACTCTTTTCCTTTTTCATTTTTTTTTTTTTTTTGAGAGCTCTTCATACTGTTTTCCGCAGAGATTGTACCAGACAACAGTGCCTTTTTATAGCACATCCCCACCAGCATTAGTTGGGTCTAGTCTTTCTGATGTATGTCAGTCTCACTGGCATTTTTATTTCTGTCATTCAAAAAATTCTAAAGCCTCCTTGACACATTCCCTTTGATCTAGTTAAAGTTAAACGTGTACTATTTAATTTACAAATGCTTGGAAATTGTCTACCTATATATTTATTGACTCTGATTTTGATCCCATGATGACTTGGGAACTTAGTTGTTGTGATTTCTTTCCTCTAAACTTGTCAGGATTTGTTTTATGCCCCATCATATATGCTTGAGAAGAAAGTTTTATACAGTTGTTTGGCGAGATCTATTCCTTATGAATGCCAGTTAAGTCAAAAGGGCGGACAGACATATGCTCTTCAGTTATCTGTGTCCCTACAGACTTTCTGCATACTTGCTTTTAAAGTTCAATTGTGGATTTGTTTCTAAGTCCCATAATTAGAATATCTGTCACCGTATAGACACAGAAGATGCTCAGCCACTGTCCCTTCGTAAGTCAGTTCCATCTTGAGAACTTTCTTGGAATGCTCTCTGAACTTTTCAAGAATGCTCTGTCTCAGAATGCTTGCTCCAAGTAAGCCAAGCAGTGGATTCTGTTGGTTTCTTTGTGCTGCCTTCATTTCCCAGACAAAACCTCGCTGCTTCTCCAGCCTCGATTATCTCAAGCTCGTAAAAAGTTACTATTTCATGGTTTTCCCCAAAACTTCTTGTTATAAGAAAGGCGTTGATGATACTCTCCCGTCTCTGAGTGAAGCTGGATGCCTCATAAGTATTTCTGAGATGGAAAATCTGTTTTTCCAACTTTTACCATCTCAATAATAATAGTTTGTGCCATTATGCTCTTTGATTCTCTTTATTAATGGGAAAAATTTCCTCTAAAATTTTTTTGTAAACAGCATATTACTTAAACATTTGGGATGCCTGTTTTGATTTATTATAACGGAAATTGCATGCTTTTTTGCTTATTCTCTCAGGATTTATGTGCATCTGTTTTTATATAAGATTTCATTGGTATCTGGGGGAAAATTATTTAAAAATATATTGCCATTCTGGCCGATCCAGGATGGATGGTGGGTCAAATACGGCATCCCATATGATCCCCCAAGCCAAAAACGATTTCTGAGCACATAGCCATGATTAACCCCTGAGCATCACTAGGTGTGGCTCAAAAACAAACAAACAAAAACAAAACAAAAGATATTTAATCTATTTTTATTTAACCTTTTTACATGGTGTCAGGAAAGGGTCTCAACTTAGTTTCTAGCTTGTTTCTGACAAGCAGGTTTCCCAGAAACACTTGTGGAAAAGGTTTTCCTTACTCCACTTTATACTTTAGCCCTTTTATCAAAAATTAACTTAACATTTACCTGGGGATATGTCTCAGAATATTTAATTCTGTTCCACTTCTCTGAGAATCCATATGTACTCCAATACCATTGCCATTTTAATGACTACTGTTTAATAGTACAAGTTGAAGTTGGGAAAAATGCCAATCCTTGACTTCTTTTTTTCCAAGGATTGCTATAACTATTTATTTTCTTAGTGTTCCGTGTGAATTTTAGATGTATGTGGTCTATTTGTTTGAAATATATGTAAAGTGATTGCATTAAATCTGTACAATACATTAGGAAGTATTGTCATTTTAAATATGTTAATCCCCCAATCCATATGTCTCCATTTCTTTGTGTCCTTTTTGATTTCTTGAATCAGTAATTTTTATAAATATACTTATTTAAGCACCATGATTACAAACATGTTTGCAGTTAGGTTTCAGTCACAAAAATGTACACCCTCTTTCACTAGTGCAACCTTCCCACCACCAAATGCCCCCCATAAACATATTCCCCCACCCCCTGCAGGTCTTTGAGACAGGAACTTTATTTCTCTCACTCATTCCCAATGTCTTGATAATTGTTGTAGTTATTTCTCTAACTGAACTAACCAGTCTTTGTGGTAAGCTTCATTTCATGGGCTGGTCCTTTCAAACCTCATCTCTATTGTCTCTGTGTATTATTACAATAAAGTCTTTTATCTTTCTTGAAACCCATAGATGAGTGAGACTAGTCTCTGTATGTGTCTCTCCCTTTGGCTTATTTCATTCAGCATAATAGTTTCCATGTCCATCCATGTATAGGAAAATTTCATGACTTCATCACTCCTGATGTCTGCATAATTTTCCATTGTATATATGTACCACAGTTTCTTTAGCTATTCATCTGTTGAAGTGCAACTTGGTTATTTCCAGATTTTGGCTATTATAAATAGCACTGCAATGAATATATGTGTGCAGAAGGTATTTTTGTATTGTTTTTGTGTTCCAAGGGTATGTCCCTAGGAGTGGTATAGCTGGATATTATGGGAGCTCAGTTTCCAGTTTTTGAGGAATCAACATATTTTCCAGGAAGGCTGGACAAGAACACATTCCCACTGCAATAAATAAAACTTCCTATCTCCTCACATGGCAGGCCAGCCCTGATTATTTCTGTTCTTTTTGATGTGTGCCAGTCTCTGTCTCTGAGGAGTGAGCTAGGACCTCGTTGTTTGATTTGCATCTCTTCATAATGATTAGTGATGTGAAGCACTTTTTTCATGTGTCTTTTGGCCATTTGCATTTCTTCTTTGATGAAGTGTCTGTTCATTTCTTCTCCCCATTTTTTGGTGGGATTAGATGATTTTTTTTTCTTGTTAAGCTCTGTCAGTAACTTCTATACCTTAGATATTAGTCCCTTATCCTATGGGTATTGGGTGCAAAGTTTCCCCCATTCCATGAGTGGCCTTTGTCATAGTTTGTCCTAGTCACGATTTCCTTTAAGGTGCAGAAGCTTCAGTTTAATATAGTTCCATTTGTTTATCCCTGCTTCACTTGTTTGGAGAGTGATGTTTCCTCCTTGAAAACGTCTCAATGTCATGGAGTGTTTGTTTTACCTACATGTTGTTTTATGTACCTTATGGTTTGATTTTGGTTCTGATATCAAGGTCTTTAAACCATTTGGATTTGACTTTTGGGCATGGTGTTGATTTAGGTCCTAGTTCACTTTTTTGCATGTTGACTGACCAGTTGTCCCAGTACCACTTGGTGAAGAAGCTTTACTTGTTCCATTTCATGTTTCTTGCCCTTTATCAAAGATTAATTGTACGTCTGTAGAACATTCTCTGAATATAAAGTCTATTCCATTGATCTGAGGGTTTGTCTTTATTCCATTCTGTTTTACCATTCTGTAATACCATTCTGTTTTACTGACTATTGCTTTGTAATACAATTTAAAGTTGGGGAAAATTATGCCTCCTATATTCTTTTTTAGTTATTTGTGGGTGTTTATTGTTACAAATTAATTGCAGAAGTGTTTGATCTAGTTCTTTGAAGACTGCCATGGGTATCTTTATAGGAATTACATTAATCTATACAATACTTTGGGGAGATTGCCATCTTAATTATGTTAAGACTCCCAATCCATGAGCAGAGCGTGTGTCTCCACTTCCTTGTGTCCTCTGTTTCTTGAAGCAGTGTTTTGTAATTTGCAGCAGTCTTTTGTCATTTTCTTTTATTTCCTTCCTCTTGCCTGCTTTTGACTGATCTTGTTGGACATTTTCCATTTTAACCTGTGTCATTAATTTAGTTATATAGTCCCTTTTATTCTTCCTGATACATACTTGCAAAACTATAAATTTTCCTATTAATACTGCTTTTTATTTAATTTTTTATTTTTATTATGAGAACAAAGATGCAAAGAAAGAGGACAAGGTAAAGTTACAGTGGAAGGACAATCACCCATAAACAGAATTCTCAGAAGTCCCCTTGCTGATATCTTAACTTTGAACTTTCAGCCAAAGAACATTAAGAAAAATAAAACAGAACCCATGTACAATTACTTTGTCCCACAAATCCCCAGATTGTAATATATAGTATTTCTTAGCAGCACATAAAGAAATCTAAAGACATAAAACTTATGTAACTCCTTAAACATTGAAGGCAAAGTACTTTTTTACATTTCCATGCACATGCATATTAGTTTAAGTTAACCTCAAAAGTTTAAGTGGGTTGTTTTTATTAAGGATTAGAGTCAAAGGAGCACAGTAAAAACGGTGTTAGAGTGGCAATTATTGTTTGCATAAGCCCACCAAAATATGAGGGACATGGAAAGGAAAAGCTTTGGCCTAAATACAAGGAGACCCTACCCCTGAAGTTTCCTGGCATAAGACCAACTCTAGGCTCCAGGCAAACTAGTTTGTCCAATCCAGGTCATTGTCTGTAGTGCCAATACACTTTTATTTTTCACACAGTCTCTGTTGTTGGTATCATGTTTCTGTATTAAAGATCCTGGAATCTGCATATCCTATATTGTAGTCAGGATGGTGCAGAGCATCCTCTCATTTCACCTCACAATTAAAGGGCAGTGCAGAGAACTCTGTCCTGTAAGTAGGTCATTGTTGTTGTCCAGTCTTCTTAGTGCTAAGGGAATTCTCTTTTGAGCAGCTTGATGTCAGAGCAGTGGTAGGGTCTTCCCTGATAGAGGATTGCTTCCAGGTTTTGTTATAAAAAACCTTGGATGTTTCATAGATAGCTTCCCTGGTTCAGGGGTGAATGGAGGATGCCCATTCTTCTGAGGCCTGTGCCAGGTCATTAGATCAATGTTCGGGTTGTAAGGTCCCATTGCAGTACAAGATTTGTGTTTTCCAATCTCTATTAGATAAGAACTTATTTGTATGTATAGTATTTTTCCATTTTAATATGCCCATGCAAACAAGGAACAATGCCACATGGCATTATAAGCACATATGGGGTCCTTAAGAACAAGTCCAACAATCCCCATGATATGGTTAAATTATAAGCCTTAAACTGAGGGACCCTTTCACCAAAATTCCTTATTGAACAGCTCACAAAGAGAAGACAAGATAAAAAGTGGGTAGAATCGTCACTGTATAAGAGAATATTTAGTAACAGTTATAGCTGTCAAAGAAACTACACATAAAATATTCAAAAGACATATGTGTCCATTTTATGTGTTTTGAAATAGATGGGGGTTGTTAAATCCAATTCACAACTTTGGTCTGTGATTAGTGTTGTGTATGTAAATATTTTGGGGGATTACTATGTTGCTCACCCTAATCTGATTAGGTGATTGTGCCCTACCCTAGGGTGTGACCTGGCATTCTGCCCCCACCCTAGGGTAGGACCTGATTCTGCTTCCACCATTGGTTGGTATCTGATCCCACCATTGGGTGGGACCTGACTCTGGACTATAAGAGCAAGGGTCTGTGGAAGGCGAGGGCTTTGGCTGGCTGGAACTGAATCTGAGTCTTTGGACTTCAGTTTTGTCCATCCGAATAAAGCAAATATTTCCACGAGCCTGATTGTCTGCGAGCTGTTTACCCGCCGTTTCACCTCAGAACCGTGGGCTAGACAGGGTGGCAGACGCGTGCTCCGAGCTGGAAGAAAAGGGCCTCATTCTCCATCCCTCCATCAGTCAACCTCTTCAGGGGCTGACCTGCTACAATTAGGACTGTGCAATACTGAAGTTAAAAAGAGTAAATGATGGTTGGGGGTGAGAGAGTTAAGGAGTAAAAATTAGCTTTGTAGGGGTGTGCGAAAGGTCAGAATAAAATATGGACATTCTGCATACACAAAACATAACTTAAGAATAGGGAATACTATTGATATATACTGTGCTTTAAACATGTATTTTAAACGTGTAGACTGGTATGAAATTGCCAGTGACTACCTTAGTGAAACCGAGCAAATCTCAGCACACCCCAAGTTAAAACCCTCCATTTCTGGCCAGGATCTGCCCACCCTCCGCCCTGTGCCCTTCCCACCCTAGTGCTGGGGGAAGGGCAGGGAAATCTTGGAACCCCTCCAGGAGGGACCACCCACCTTTTCTGGCTGCCTGGGCTGGCAACCCAGGGAAGGCCTGGAGGCAGGGAGCAGAAGAGGTGATGGCTGGGGGCCTATCAAGTCTCCCAGCACCCCAAAAATACTGCTTTTTTTTTTTACCATGTCCCGCAAATTCTGATTGTTTGTGTCCACATTGTCATTTAGTTCCAAAAATCTTTTGATTTCCTCTTTGACCCAATGATTTTCAGTAATGAGTTGTTTAATTTTCAGGTGTCAAAGTTCTGTTTTTATTTGTAATTCATTTCCTTTTTTCAGTGTATTATGGTCTGAGAATAAAATTAATACAAGTTCTATTATTTGGATTTTATGAATGTATGTTTTGTATTTTAGTCTGTGGGTCATCTTGGAGAATGTTCCATGTACACTGGATAAGAATGTGTATTGGCTTTTGGAAGATGAAAAGCTATATTATATAATATGTAATAATATATAATATAAGAATATATCTTATGAGAATACATGAGAGAAATAGAAAGCCTGTCTAGAGTTCAGGCGAGGGCGGGGTGAGGAGGAGGGATATTTGGGACATTGGTGATGGGAATGTTGCACTGGTGATGAGGGGTGTTCTTTACATGACTGAAACCCAACCACAATCATGTTTGTAATCAAGATGTTTTAATAAAATATAAAAAACAGGATTATAATATATAATCTAACCCACTTGCTTCAATTTTTTCTTTAGAAATCAGAATATCCTTGTTGAGTTTTATCTTGGCTTATGTGGCACAATATTGTTGAAATCTCCAGCTACTACTGTGTTTTTATTCATGTCTTTCTTCAAGTCTTTTTTATCAATTTTTAAAGTATTTTCTGGCCCCTCATTGGATGCCTTATATGTCTAGGAGTACCATTTCTTTCTGATGTACATGTCACTTAATTATTAGAGAGATGTTTCTCTCTGTCATAACATTTTTAAGCTTGAAGTCTATGTTATCTTATATCTGTAGTCACCCAGATATTTAAGGGAGTTTTTTGCTTAGAGGATTGTTTTACACCTTGGACGTTGAATGTGTGTTTTCCATGACTATTCAAATATGTTTCTTGTAGGCAGCAGATGTTAGATTCAATTTTTTGATCCATTCTGCAATTCAAGAATTGGTCCATTTAGCCCAGTGACTTTATGAGAGATGATCGTCATAGAATTTTGTTCCATCTTTTTGTAAGAACTTTGGTGTGTTTGTGGCGTTTGTTTTGCCTGAAAGCATCTTTTTCAGATCTCCTTTTAAAGTTAGTTTTGAGTCTGTAAATTTCCTGAGTTGTTCTTCTGGGAAGCTGTGGATTGTTTCTTTAAACTTGAATGAAAGACTCAGATGAAGATGAAGTATTTGGCGATGTGTTCATTTTGCTGAATTTTTTTCACTATATTACTGCCTTCTGGCCTGGAGCATTTGCTTTTGATAAATTTGTTGTAAGTCTTACTAAATGTTAAGGATGTTCTTTTGTAAGCAATTTTCCTTTTGCATCTGTTTCAGTACTCTATCTCTAACTGTTCTTTTCATCACTGTGACAAGTTTGTGCCTTGGGGTATTTTTATTTGTGTCTGTTTAGTTGGTACTCTTTGGGCATTCATGATATGGAAAAATGTTCTTCTCAGCTCTGGAAAGTTCTCAATATGATATCTTTGACTGTTGCTTTTTCATAGAGGATTTCTTCTAGGGTCTCTTGGACCTGCATTGTTCTATGTTGTTTCTGTTGAATTTATCCCAAAGTTCTATTTATATATATACATTTCTTTTGAGGATTATTTTATCTTTTGTTAATTTATTAGCCTTTGTACATCTTCTGTTGTCTAGAGATTTTCTTAATTTTATCTTTGAGCTCAATGAGTTGGTCCTCAACAGCTGTTGCATTACATCTGGTGAGACCTTCCAACAAACTTATTTTTTTCTTACCAAATTTTTCAGTTATGACATTTCTGTTTGTATTTTCTCATTTCTGCTCTCATATCTTCCCATGTTTGGTTGACTGTCTAATTTGTTGTTTTTGTTTTTGTTTTTGCGATTGTTGAATTCCTTAAGAATTTTCATTTTAGAGCAGAGAAAGGTTATATAAGGGATTATTACCAGCTAGGTCTACAGGATTACAGTGCTCAAGCATGAGCTGTGTTTGTGTTTTGCTCTGCTTTACCATGGTTTCTTTCATAGTCACAAGGTTCCTCTTTCCCACGTTGCTGTCAGTCTCTCAGTGCCAGAAAGGTCTCACTGGAGACCTCTAACAGCCACTTAAGCAGCTGCTCACTCGTGAGGAAATACTCGTAGTTATAGATTCTACCTGGGGGGAGAGTTCACAGTTCATTCCTTTATGTCAGTATGGGGACCATTATTCACCACATTGCCAATATGCAACCGTCACAGATATTGTGCAGGTCCAAGCTTGTAGACCCATATGCGTTGGCATTGTCTTTTGGTGGGCGATTCCAAGTTTGTTCTTTTGCTCTGATCTGGGAACCATGCTGTCACTCTCACCCCCACTGCTCTAAGTTGCTACTGCTGCTCTTGTGCTTGTCTCCTCACTCATAACTGTGTTACACAGTTATGTGTAATAACGTAAGCTAAATTAAGTCCATGAAACTGGAATATTTAATCCAGGAAATCTGAACTTTAATTCAGATGGAAGAAATTCAAGTCTTCAGAAGTTTAAAGGTTGAAATACTCCTGTCTTTACCCCATGCATTTCTTTAAATCTTGCCATCTTTGATGGTTACCCCATACCAAAAAGAATGGCGCATATAAAAAATAATAGGAAGAAACTGTGCTGACAGGGATGTGGTGAAAAAAATTCTTATCCACTGCAGATGGGAATGTTGTCTTGTTCAATCTTCATTCTTTATGTGGTTGTCTTTCTAAGAAAGAGCTCTCATTCTTTTCAAATGACCTTCAGAATAAAGACTCCTTTTTAGCTATTTCTTAAATCTGAAGCATGCAACTAGGGACCTGCAATGTGATGAATTATTGAGACATAATAAAACCAAGAGACAGGCTTTGGAGGGCTTACTTCATCATTGATAAGAGTCAAGTACTAATATATTAATGTAAAGTAATGAGCATGTTCAATAATGAATGCCAATTAAATGCAGTTCATTTCATTTTCTACCATTTGATAATGCTCAGTTTAAAATTGTCAAGAGGTGACTGCAGGATCTGCCATTGCACAACCCATAGCACACACCATGCATCAGACTATTTAGGGGCACTATCCATGGAGTCCTGTGTGTCTTCTCCCAACCAGGAACTTCTGCACCAACAGTCAGTCAGCACCTGGGCAGTGGCAGTGTTGGAGCACCCTGGATGAGGGGACTTTCAGCAATGACTACTAAATAACTTTTTGTGGTATGGAAAATTGAACACAGATCCTCCACATAAAAGGCAAGTGAGTTTCACCCTGCCCTGAGGGAGAAAGATCAACAGATTACCAGCTGCCCCTCTGCATCTGCCCAAGAACTCATTTGTCATGAAGGTGATCATTGCTCTGCCCTGAAGGAGAGAGACGAACAACTAACAAAACCAGAGGAGCACAGATACTTCACTCTGCTCTATGGCCACAATATTCTAGTCAATGAACACCAGCACTGCACATGAAAAACATCACACTAAAAATGTGACAGTGGGAAAACAACACTGACCTCCATCATGCTTACAGAACAAATATGGTAGCTTTGAAGACCCAAAAAGTACCAACCACCTATATACTCTCAGATAAGGACTTTAGAGAAGAAATATGGGGATGCTTAAAGAACTCAAAGAACCGTGGGGAAAAAAAAATCAAACGAAGCTCAAACAAGAATCGAGAAGATATGAAAATAGAGATGAGAGAAATTCAAACTAAAATAACAGGTTTGAAAACCTTGGTAGACAAAATGAAAAACTCACTGGAAAGCTTCATCAGCAGAGTAACAGCAGATGAGGACAGAATCAGTGTGCTGGAAGATGAGCTGCATAACAAATCCATACAACAGAAAAAGTTGGAAAAGAGCCTTAAAATAATGAAAAAAAAGAAAAAAATGATCACATGATTGACAATATCCTCAAAGAATGTGAACAGATGAAAATAGATGTGTGGGATAATTTCTATAGAAAAATCTTAAGAATTATTGAAGTTCCAGAGGCCCAGGAAGAAAGACCCCATGAAAAATCTGCAGTCAAGGCTATCATTGCAGAAAGGTTTCCTGGTCTAAAGAGTGATGCAACCACATCCTAGATGCCTGAAGAGTGTCAGCTAAAAAAGATCTAAAGCACCCATAAGTACAGTAAGATCAAATTTATTTATCAAAATCCTCCAAGTCTGAAGACAGGAATGGGGTATAGAGACAAAACTCAAAAGAATGAATGATTTACCAAAAAATATTACTCTATCAGACTTACATCCAGATTGAAAGAAGAATTCAAAGCTTCATGGATAAAGTTCAGAAACTTCACAGACTCAAAACGAATTGTAAAAGAAGATCTCAGGAGCTTACTTTAAGACAAAGCAGACCAAATAAATAAGCCAAACTCTTACAAAAAGATGACACTTAATACCATGATAATCATCTCTCTAAAAGACAATGAACTAAAATGCACCAGTTAAGAGATACAGAGTGTCAAATGGATTAAAAAATTGTATCCAGCATTTTTCTGCTTGCAAGAAACACAACTGAATAGCCAGTCAGAGCAAACATGAACTCAGAGTCAAAGGTTGGAGAACAATCATTCAAGAAAAAAAAAAACTCCCATTAAAAGGCTGGGGTGTCCACATTAATATCAGACAACTAAAAATTTAGGTTTAAAAAGTTTATGAAAGACAGAGATGGACATTTCTTACTAATCAAGTGATACATACACCAAGAAGAAATCACATATCTAAATATATATTTACCCAATGACAGGCCAAAAAAATACTTAAAACAACTTCTGGAAAATTAGAAGAAAGAGGGGCCAGAGAGATAGCACAGTGGTAGCGTGTTGGCCTTGCACGCAACCAATCCAGGATGGAAGGTAGTTGAATCCTGGCATCTCATATGGTCCCCATGCCTTCCAGGAGCGATTTCTGAGCACAGAGCCAGGAGTAACCCGGAGTGCCGCCGATGCAGCCCAAAAAGAAAAAAAAAGTGTCATTTTTTTGAAATATATTCTTCTGATTATAGAGTTACATCGGTTATAACCTAATTACATATTATTAATTTATTGATAGTAGAAGTTTCTCAAGAGGGTATAAGTTTGGTTCTACTTAAGCTAATTGACTATTAGCTACCTACCATATTGCATACTTGAGCCTAAATAACAGCCAAAATTTGCTGATTTTCTGTGAACTTAGATTCCAAACAACCAGCATGGAAGCTAAGAGAGCCAAAATGCCATCAATTCTGATAAAATTCATCAGCAAAAATGATTGGTCATTTCAATGTATGTTTTATTTTGTGAAATGTTTCATAATTATATTAACAAAGTGATCTCTGGGATTTTAGATCATTAGTTTACTCTGAAGAATATGATAAAAGGAAATGACAAACTCTTTTCCTGTCCTAGTTGGTAGTAGACTTTTTTAAATCTCCAAGTAATGCAAAATAAGAACACAACCACATTACCTCATAACAACACTGTCTTTTATTTAAAGCATAGTCAGATAATAGTTTGGATCTAAACAGCCTTTTCTGATTTCCTAGTTGTTTATGCTAATTTAGTACTTCTGTAAATCAAGGAAATGACAGTATCAGTTGGAATTTGAAAACAAGATTTGCCTTTAAAAAATAGAGCCACACTACTGAAAACACCTTGATCAGCCTCATATTTGGAGGGAGAAAAATGGATGGTATCAAGACCAAGTCATATGTCCATTTGGTGGAAATAAAAATTGATCAGACTTGAACACAAAATCCAAAGTCAATGACAACAGAAATGATACCCAATCTACATCAAGCTGTACATAGCTGTACATGGGGGGAACAGCTACACTAGCATTACTGGGGTTAGAGGAGGGAGAAGAGGGATGCATACTGGGAACAGGTGGAGGGGGGACAACAGTGGTGGTGGGAATGCCCCTCATTTATTACTACTATGTGTCTTAAATATTACTGTGAAAGATTTGTAATTCACTTTGCCCACAATAAAAAAAGAAGAAAAGAGAAAAAATCCAATTGCTAGGGGCCAGAGAGATAGCACTGCAGTAAGGCATTTGCCTTGGATGCAGCTGACCCAGGATGAACCTCAGTTCCATCCCCGGCATCCCATATGGTCCCCTAAGCCAGGAGCGATTTCTGAGCGCAAAGCCAGGAGTAACCCCTGAGCATCACTGGGTGTGGCCCCAAAACAAAACAAACAACAAAAAACTATCTAATTGGAAAACCTACCTAAAGTGTCTTTTATGCCAGATACATTTTTCTCTCTCAAATGTCTTATATAGTCTGTTTTTTTCTGAGGAGAATGATGTTCCCTAGACAAAGATAATAGTAATGGAATAATAAACTGTTATATTTGTAACCAGTAATTATGTAGTCACTGAATAAGTGGTCAGTATCTAGGGAACAAGCAATTATATGAGCTATGATTTCTAAAGAAGTAATCACGATGAGCAATAAAACCCTTTTAATGGTGCT
This sequence comes from Suncus etruscus, assembly GCF_024139225.1. NCBI lineage: Eukaryota > Metazoa > Chordata > Mammalia > Eulipotyphla > Soricidae > Suncus > Suncus etruscus. The sequence goes on from NC_064857.1 coordinate 2,752,681, forward strand.
TTTTCTTTCCTTAAGATTGACATTTACAGAATAGTTCCTAAATAATGATGTTTGTTTACGGGGGAGGGGGGTCTTTGTGTGTAAGTGAGAGAGTAGACACACACACAGAGTAAGTGAGAGCGAGGTGCAATTGAATCTTTGGCATTCATAAACTGACATTCCTACTTTCAACTTAGTGGTAGTAGCATGAAGAAGAGAGTCTCGCTCTGCTCTATGGCACAAACGTGAATCATTTTATTTTAGGTAGAGCACTTGGTACCATTATTCAGTGTCAGATCATTCAGGTCGGTATCCTGTCTAATCAGGAGAAACTGAGTCCAGGACAAAAATGATAAAAAAAAAAAAATACCTGTCACTGATAGTAATGAAACAAAGGAAACATGATTGGTCTTTTTGCAAGATTTTTTTAATTCTCTAAATCTATATTAAAGTCCCACCACCAGAGACCATACTATTAGTAAAAGGGAAACACTTGAATCATGTAGGTGGAGTTTCTCATCCATAGAATTAATGCCTTCTAAAATAGACTCACCAGAGCTGACTTGGCCACTTTGACCTTGAGAGGTCACAGGAGACATTTGCATGTGATCTGAAGGAGCAGCTCAACCTTACTGGCTCCCTGAGTTCCAGCCTTACACCTCATCAACTCTGTGAATTCAGTTCCTGAATTTTAAAAGCTATCTGGTTTGTGAAAACCAAAATTAATGAAGACAGGAAACATGAAATCTCTGCAATTAAGAATATTATATACTTACATCGTTCATTGCATGAAAAGTTTTCAAAGTTCCTATGATATAAAACTGATTATTAAGGGTTTTTGTGTGTGTGTATGTATGCTGACAATTTTTTAAAAATCTTTATTTAAGCACCATGATTACAAACATGTTTGTAGTTGAGTTTCAGTCATAAACAGAATACCTCCCTTTACCAATGCAACATTCCCACCACCAAAGCCCCCATCGCCCTCCTTCCCCACTCCCTGCTTGTATTTCTGACAGGCATTCTACCTCTCTCATTCTTTAACATTGTCATGCTAGTTGTTAGTGTAGTTATATTCCTAACAGCATTCGCCACCCTTTGTGGTGAGTTTCAAATTGTGAGCAGGTCCTTCCAGCCCTTCCAGCCCTTAACTCTATTGTCTCTGGGCTTTATTACAATAATGTCTTAAATTATTCTTAAAATCCATAGATGAGAGAGACTATTCTTTGTCTATCACACATCATAAAGAACAAGAACAATCAGTGCTGGCAGGGATGTGGAGAGTAACAAACTCTTATCCACTGTTGGTGGGAATGCCATCTAGTCCAGCCCAGCCCTATGGAAAACAATATGGAGATTCCTCCAAAAACTGGAAATTAAACTCCCAAGTGACCCAGCTATACGACTCCTAAGGATATACCCTCGGAACACAAAAACACGATACAAAAAGGTCTTCTGCACACCTATATTCATGGCAGTGCTGTTTATAATAGCCAGACTCTGGAAATAACCTAGATGCCTGACAACAGATGAGTGGCTAAAGAAACTGTGATACATATACACAATGGAATAGTATGCAGCCATCAGGAGACCAGAGGGTGCTGACAATGCAAATATCACTAGGATCCCGGGATTTATGTCCATTTGTATCTCATTTTTGAAAAGGAGAATGTGAAAAAAGATATTCATGTATCAGGATCAGTATTTAAGCTCTGGAAAGAATCAGTGACTCTTCAGAGACATAAAGGAAACATATTGCTAGACCCAAATATATTCTAAATCTCCCTGAGGCAGACTCCTGTTGGTTTGTATTTACATCAAAAACATTTTAAATGTTTTTTTTTTTCCTGGACCAAATATAGACATTCTGAAGGGTTTCTCTTTGTGACAGCTTATTCATTGGCTTTCCTTTTCTCAAAGGCTAGATGTCTGACCTCCGAGCAATAATCATTTGCAAGAATTTTCTCAATATCTAGAATTTTCTTCATCCAATAAAGTAGTAGAATCATTGCTTGACTTCAAGAAGAGTGGATTTCTTGTAAGGATAAGGAACTTTTTTTTTTTTTCAAAATGTTTTATCTGGGAAAAGTGGCTTCTGTTTCATCCAGCTATTCTGTATCGTGATGTTTCTGATCTTTTCCTGGACATATTTTATTTTATACATCATGATCCTGACCTTACCATTACACTAGTAAAAGATAATATTTAAAATATTCTCTGAATCAGCATTTTTAAAAAGAACTCATTTTTTTCCTTTATTTTTGGCAGGGGAGGGGGAGGCTACACTTGGTGATGCCCAGAGATTGCTCCTGGCTCTGCACTCAAGAATCATTTCTGGTGGTGTTCAAGGGAACTTCTGGGATGCTGGGGATTGAATCAAGTCAGCTGCATGCAAGACAAGTGGCCTCTCAGTGTGCTCTTGTGTTTATTTAAATTTAGGAGACACTTATATAGATTTAGATCAAATAAGAAAATTAAAATATTTATTAGAAAAAATAATAATTTTATAATTAACACATAAGATATAAGAAATAAACATTTTAAAACTGAGTATTTTATTTCTAAACTTTATGTATTGATTGACTGATTGGTTTCTGGGCCACACCTAGCAGCTCACAGAGGTTACTCCTGGCTCTGAGAAACCCCTGGCAGGCTAGGGGACCATATGGGATGCTGAGAATTGAACCTGGTCTCTCCCGTGTTGGCCGCATGCAAGGCAAATGCCCTATCATTGTGCTATCTCTCTGGCCCCACTTTAAGAATTTTAAAACTAAGTTAAGTTCCAAGCAAAAACAACTCTAGACCAAAGTTAGAACTACTTGGTTTTATGGGAGTACATCAGTGATATGTACTTATTTCAGGTTATCAGATTTAGAAAATGCCATTTTTAAGATATTGAAAATAATCTTTTTTTTTTAACTTTGGAAACGGTATTATCAAAAACTAGTGGTTTTTCTTCTCTTAACCAGCACTCAATCTTTTAAAGACTAGAAATCATAGATAATATCAATCATTTTGTCAGCAAGAGGATTCCATTGTTGACTGAAATTGGAAAAATAAAGGTTTTTTATTTCAATCAACATTTATTTAAATGTCTAGCACATTCTACCAGAAAATATTTTTCTTTTATTCATTTAAACTAAACATATAGGGAGTTTAAATCTATTTTTATGACACTTTTAATTGCAAATTTAAGAAGGCAAATTTAAGGGCTAAGGAAGAAAAGAAGAGATGAACTAAAAATGAGTATTTTGGGGGGTACTTTGGGGGTGGTAAGGTTTGTTCACTCATAAGGGTATAACATAAACACAAATGTTAATTCCTAAGTATAAGTATTAACATGATACCTCTAATTTTGTAGACTTTCACCTTGTGTATTTAGGCCAAGAAAAAGGAAAAATAGTAGATATGAAAGGGAAATCCCAAGTTTAACCTGAGTCAAAATTAATCTGAACTAAGGTCAGATTATTGAAGCCACAGGGACTAATTCTAGATTTTTCTTGTATCCGTTATTGATCAACACAATGGCTTGTAAAGTACAATGACATAAAGGGCTGCCATTGTTCTTTATTCTAGTCATTGAGTCTTTATTCTAGTCAGCTTTAAGGAGATCTGCACTAGCAGCAAGGGTAAAAGGCTTTATTTGTAACATGAGAACCCTTTTAACCAGAAAGTTCCACATGCTAGAAAGATTTATTCTGCGTGTGCTTGGAACCTCAAGGAAGGATCATGCACAGAAAAAAGTAGTCTGGGCTGGAGAACAGCAAATGGCGGGGGTGGGGGGTGTAATTGAGTTGTGATGAATGCCCAGAACAAAGCCAACTTCCCCTTCTTGAGCAGAGATGTTCGTTGTTTCTTCTTGCTGACTTTGCCTGCTTTTCTTCGGCCTGATGGAGCATGGAGGTGGTAGAGAAAGTGTCACGAAGGGCCTACAAGAAGATGATACAAGATGGAGAGCAGTCCACATTGTCCTAGGTCAGAACTGCCTCCTTCAAGCCCACATCCTGGTGATCTTCCCTGATGCCATTTTGTTTACTTTCCAGTCCCCTCCTAGAACTCCTGTATGTGATTTCTCTGCTGTACTGTCCTACCAACTCCACACAAGTCTTCTCCCTTTTCCCAACAGTGGGACCTTTGGCACTTGGACCATATCCTCTGAGTCTAAACCTCTCTCTCAACTTATTTCATCTCTGCGTCTTCTCTGTGTTGCTAACTGGGATAGCCCCTTGGGGTGCACCTGAAGTGCCTGCCTTCCAGCTTCTTGGAGAAGCTGCTGCAATTGTCCTTTGTTGTGAAACTATGCGCAAAAATAGGAATCCCAGGCGAGAAATGCCAGCAAACAATGCAGAGCTCCGAAAAAAAAAGAGATGCTCCAGAGTTTGCCTTAGGAAACCTGCAGAAATCCCCTTATTCTTGGGGATACCTAATCCCGGGAAGGTCACCTCTGCTTGCAGTTGCAGGCTCTATGACTGAGCAATGTGCCTTTCCTGACTCTCACAGCAGAGATTGAGGAGTCCCCAGGGGGCCTTTCACTGATCTTGGGTTATGCCGAGACATGCCAAGATTAGCTCCAGGTCCTGTTCATCTCTGACCTGCTGCCTCTGACATCCCACAGGACTCCTGGAATCTAGGTCAGATCTCCCCAGAAGAATGAATCCTTGAGCCCCACGAATGGTCTTTTCTGCAAACTTGACAGTGCAGTGCCCTCGGCCGTGACCTTCAGGATGTGTCATTTGCCCGAGTGACTCCTAAGATATTTTTAGTCAGTGCTCCATACTCTTTAACTGTGAGCGTGAGCCGACTGACTATCTGGTTTTGCTGGCTGCTGCAGGGAAATATCCGCTCCCCTGGGGAAGAACGTGGCTACTCAGAGATGGTCACATGATGCTAAGAGAGCCTCACATGCCAGGGAAGTCAGGGCCCTTCCCACACAGAGAGTTTGATCTGGGATGGATTCTATGCTCAGCTATCTGTGTGCTGCAGTCTGTAGTAACGTTTACGTCACTAGTGATTGAAGGAAGACAAAAGGGGGTTAATATTTAGATATCTCCAGACACATACATTTTCTCGTGTGTACTTAGATACATTTCTTTTGTTTTAGAAAAAATAACGGCATTAGCATTAATGAGAAAACCTGGGGTCACTTTGCCATTGCTTCTGTTCAGGGGCACAAAAATAGAGTCATACTTGATTACATCTGTTACAGAGATTTCCAAGAGCTGGGAGACACCATGGAAGTAGGACAAACTAGAGGGGACAGTCCAAGTCCTGGACAGACCTATACAGGCAGCACTGCTTGTCTGGCCTGAGGTGAAACTCTTTGACAGTCCTTTCACTCTGTTCAGAGAACCAAATGTGTGCATTTGGATCTATTATGAGAGACAGATTCTTACTGTTCATTGACAGTCAAAATGATCCTATCAGAAATGTATTATAACAGATACCATTACCATGTGAATGACAGACATTTATGCAGTTTTATGATACATGTTCTCATAAATTCAGATGGTGATCCAGAATCCATTAGAAATACTAGACCAAGGGGCTGGAGAGATAGCACAGCAGTAGGGCATTTGCCTGGCATGTAGTCCATTCAGTATGGATGGACAGTGGATCGAATCCCGGCATCCCATATGGTCCTCTGAGCTTGCCAGGAGCGGTTTCTGAGTGCAGGGCCAGGAGGAACCCCTGAGCACAGCCAGGTGTTGTAAAATAACAGCCCTTGGATGGGGCTGGATGGGGAGATGGATGGTGATGGAGGGATGAGGCCTTTCTCTGCAGCCTAGGCCAGGCGTCTCCAACCTCCTTCAGCCAGCGGGTCTGAGGGTTCAGGATAGTGGTGGGGAGAAAGTCCACAGCAGTCAGGCTTCAGGAGACATCAGCTTTATTCAAGGGCCTGGCCACCATGTGTGGCCTATCATAACCTTTCTAGCCAGATTCATTATTACCCCTGCATTCTACCCCTTTCAGCCATCTCTTCTCCTGCTGCTTCTTCCTTGCTCAATCTCTCCCAATCTCTCCTCCAAATTTCCCTTTCTAGCCCTGAGGCTAAAACTTTTGTTACCTCCCAAAGACCCCTCCCAGAAATGGGCAGGCCTTACTAGCAGGTAAGGTCACACAGGAAGAATGGGGAATGGGGTAACAAGGTGTGATCCCCCCCCAAAAAAAACAAAAAAGAAATATTAGACCAAATATATAATCACATATCAGTACTGGTGCCTACAGAGGAAATGTGATTTGACCTTTTTGTTTATAGTAAATTAATATACATCTCAGCTTCTTATGTTTAGGAAGGCTATGTAATGCACTTTTAAAAGGTGAAGTAAGTATTCAGCCCACATATGAAGAAGCTATTAAAACATATCTCAATGTAGGAAGCAATATTAAGGCAATAAATGCATTTGTAGTATGACTTCTTACATAGTAATGTATTATTGTAATACAGATTGTTAATATAATGAGTATTTGTACAACAGCAGAAGGTCAAATGAATTTCCCAGAACTGCAGCAGACTGGGTCAAATTTCGATATTTTAAAATTATAAGAATACAAAAAAAGAGGTCAAAATCATGAATTCAGCTTTTCATATGTTTTACAACTGCAAAATCCCCTGTCTGTGATCTAAGATTATACTTCAGAACAGAAGACAATGTAGGTAAAGTGCATTGCACAGATTACAACGTGCTTGCCTTATTATCATCACTGAATAATCGCAAACTATTCTAACCAATTCATCATCATTTCCTCTGTTTAGAAGATCCATTAATAATGACTGGCATTTCTTAGACATCATACAATTTCCACATTGGTTATTTTAATTTTATCTATCCCAATATGCAGATAGAGGGAGGCAAGCTAAGGGACAATAAAGATCAGCAAGTAGTTTTAGAGATGATCAACTTCAGGATTTCTGTGCAATCCTTTGGCCTTTTGGCTATGATGTATTTTATGTTCCTTTTTTTTTTCCCAGATAATGGCTAGATGCCATTGGAGAAAACAGATCGATAAAAACTCCTCCAGCTTGATCAATGGCTGATTTAGTATGGGATTCTACATAAAGTCACTGTGTAAAAATATCCCCAGTGCTTTGCCAGGGTTTACGATGAGAGTCCCATTGTCTTAGCACTTTAACCAAGTGGCCTCAAAAGGAGAGATCGATTTCCTCCTGTTAGAGTTGAAGTAATGGAGGCTTCAAGGTTCACTTGTCTGAGGGATGAACTGACAAATTGTAGGGCCTGGTATCCGACATACTGGGTAATTCTCTACCTCAACTCTCGACTCCTTCACAGTGCAATTTCCATCACTCATTCTTCGATAATCCAGTGTGGGTCAGTCTTTATCCCACTTCAGTTCCAGCAAGATAGAGTGAGGATAAAGATATCCAGAAAAAATATTACAAGCCCAATGAACTCTGCAGAGCTTTCAGGGTAGATAAGAGTGGATCCATGTCCAGGTATTTACCGCTTGAAGGCCATTTTAAGAGATAAAAGTTAGTGTGAGAAAAACAGAACTGAGAACATGGTGGACTTACTTTCCCCAAAGCCATCTTCTTGTCAGGATTAGGTCTGTACTTTTTATATGGGGACTTTGGAAAGAAGGAGAAGATTGAGGTGCTTTTATATACAGAGGAAGGATTCAGGTTAGCCTCAGGCAATTTTTCAGAGGATCCAATGCTGATTGTTTGTGGAGTCTGAGGATCATTTGAGCATAGGAACTTCAGGCATGTCTCAGATTACCTATTACTGTTCAGTACTTCATTACTAACTGGACCTGGGTCTGCATCAAACTCATTGAGCCTGAGAACACCCTTTATGAGAGTCAAGGCAGAGCCAAGCTGAGGGGTTTGAAGCTGAGAAATAGGCCTGTGATTTGCTAAGAGCTGCCACTTATAGCTGTTCTAGGCAGTCCTGATGTTTTTATTTCATCCATGTGCCAGATACCTTCAATGTCAATATGGTGTCAACTATCAGTGAGTGATATATAGTTGGAAAAGGAAGTGATCACAGCTTCCTGAAGCAATTTAGAAATATGAATTAAAATCTTACTTTTAAAATCAATCAAATAATTCTAGAATTCAGATTGGCTATAATACTTTGACACTGTAAATTTATTTCTCATGACTTTTATGAATGAAAAGAGGAAAATCATGTTTTAGGAAATTGATGGAATGCATGCTCTTAGTAGTAATATATGTGAGAGTCCTTGCTTCTTTGAATTCTGGGACTAAGTGAGCAAAATCAACAAATGCCTTCACTATGGCAAAATAGATTAAACAAGACAATAACAAAGACAAACTGAAACAATTAGTCTAAGCTGTTTTAGTCTTAACCCTAGTTAACAGTAGAGTAGCTGAGAGGCCGAAGTGACAGTACAGCATTGCACATGTTTACCTGAGTTTAATCCCTGGCACCCTATATTGTCCCCTGAGCACCACAAGGAGTAATTCCTGAGTGTGCAAAACCAAGAGTAACCATTAAACAGTGCCAAATGCGGCCCCTGAAAACCAAACCAAACAATTGAGTCCCTGAATTTGGTCTCCCAGCCCTCTCATAATCAGGGAAGGAAAAACCTTTTATTAAGAGGAAGAGCTTGGGCTCTACTCAACAGTGCTCAGTTTACTTCTAGCTTTGTGCTCAGGGATCACTCCTGGCAGCCTTTTGAAAATCCATGTGCATAGGATCGAACTGTAGCTGACTTTATGCAAGCCCATATACTTAAATGCTGTACAGTATTAAATTAATTAATTAAGTTAAATTACTGTACAGTAAGTGCAGTTAGAGTAATTAATGTCTATATCTCCTACCCTAGGTCCATTTTTTTGGTATTCATTTATAACAGCAAGATATTATTTTGTGAGGTAACATTTTCTTTTAGTTGAATGGGATTCAATAAATCAGTTTAGAGGTTTTGTTTGTTTTGTTTTTTTTTATTTTGTTTTGTAAGTAAGCCAGACTTATTCTTGGCTGTGTGCTCAGGAATCACTCCTGGCAGTGTTTAAGGGACCATAAGTGTTGACCAGGTTGTATCTGGGTCAGCTGCATACAAGCCAAGTAGCTTGGCCCTGGGCTGTCTGGTTCAGCCATTTTTTTTTTGAGATTTTATTTGGTTTTATTTATTTTATCTATGATGGAAAATATAATTTTAATATAATTTTTATTTTGATCATAGTGGCTTACATATTGTTGACAATAATATTTACACAATATCAGGGGGGATTCCCATCACCAAATTGTCCTCCCTACACCTCCGTTTTTGTCCTACCTCCCATTTCCTCTTCCCTCACCCCCAGGGCGGCTAGAATGTGTGGTCCCCTCTGTATCTAACCCACTACTTAGTAGTCTTGCACCTGTTTGGTCTTGATGCCTCCCTTATTTCCCCCTCTAACTGGAGGCAGGACTAGCTAGTTCACGTTGCGTGGTTTTGCCTGAAAAAGAGAAAATAAATAAACTGGGGTAAGAGTCTAATGCCCCGAAAATGGGCGGAATCCTTCTAGAGGCTCTCATCATCGATTTGGGAGATGAAGGAGAAAAAGAAGGTGAAACACTCCACCAGTACCAAAAGAAGTGTCAAATATCCAGTGACGACTCCGGCTATATCGTTAAGCACCACAAAAAACAAAGAACAAAACAAAACAAACAAAAAACAAACAAAAACCAACAAACAAACAAAAAAACACGCCATGGTCTTGTAATAAGAAACGTGGCATAGCACATAACAAAAGAAAAGAAAGGAAGAGAAAAAAATAAGTATAATTGGGGACAACAATTTCAATAATCACACCCAAACAGAGAAATCGACCAAAATAGATAGGTAAATAAAAATAATAATAACAATAATAAATGAAGGTAAAATATTTTTTAAGAGTGAGTTTTAACTCCAGCTCAACCATGTGCAAACCAAAGTGCATATATTAAAGCAAATCAAATGAAAAAATCTGACTTTACCTTCCTCAGTTGAGAGTTTTGAAGAAGGGAAAATTAATCCTGTACTTTATCTTTCTAACATTTCTCTGAAAAATCTAGAACAGGGCAGACACTAAAATATCTGTGGCTGCGGCTGAGTTCAGAACACAATACATCTGAGTGATTTCCAAATTGCTGTGACATTTCTGTGCTACCAGTTGATCAGAGACAACCTGTGCTGTTATGCAAACTTAGTTCCTATTAAATTGTGTTCCATTTATACATTTACATCCTCTCTATACTCCGGAGTAATTTAAAATATGTCATCTCCCTCAAAGCATTTCTGGGAAAATTGAGACCCAAAAATTTGAGTAAACTCCCACCTGCTATATTAACCTCCTCCCTCTGGCATCTCTTCTATCAGTGAGTGAGCTTGAAACTTGGGGACTTTGCAATCATGTGACAGAAGGAATGATGTCTTAGATTTGATTCTGAAATTTTCCATTGTTCTTTGAAACGATGAATGACTGCTCGGCTAAATCGAAAGCAATGTTTCTGATCAGAGAGATACTGAAAAGGCTCATGAATTCCTTTGTGTCTGCACAGGCTCTTGTTGACTCCAAAGCTGGACATTTATCAGAAGAGACAGTTTACAGTCAATATCCTATTGTCCAAGTTAGTCTTTTTTTTCATTATTATTATTATTATTAAGGAAAGTTATACTAATTTGATGGGGGGTTTTTTGTTTTATTTTTTGTTTGTTTTTGGTTTTTGGCCACACCCAAAGATGCTCAGGGGTTACCCTTGGCTCTTTGCTCAGAAATCGCTCCTGGCTTGGGGGGGGGGGAGGCATGTGGGATGCCAGGGATCAATCTGAGGTCCGTCAGCCACATGCAAGGCAAATATACTACCACTGTGCCACCTCTCTGGCCCCTAGTTGTCCTTTTTATGTTCAGTCTGCATTAAAGCCTAGAAGCTTCGCAGGACTTTTTCTTCATTCACACAAGTGGCATGAGGAGAAAAGAAGTGATAGCAGCATCTTCAGATTTTAAGGAGATGGAATCCTAATCAGAGAACTGGGTCCAAATTGGAAGGATGCTCTGTAGTTTGGACAGCTTTAGAAAACCTCCTGCAGATGTAATTAGTCTGAAGCTGGAGAGAAGGAGAATTCGATATGTCATTAGAGTCAGTTGGCCTGTGGCCTTACCAAAGAAGTGCAATGAGTTATAGAACTAGAAGAGCCTGATGGGGCACCTAGAGGTGCTAAGAGTTGATTTTGGAGGTTTGTAGGAAAGGACTAGATGGTGCAGTGATTATTTGATACGACACTCTCTCAAGAATGCCTTTGCAGACTTGATGCTTTCCTAGTGCCTTTCCCCAAAATTCCACACCAACAGCTGCCATTTCCAGATTCACCAGTGATGTTATCTTTATACTTCTGCCACCACACTTTGTGCTCTTTATGCACTGCTTCCCACTGTGTCCCCATTGTGACTAACTTGACAATGACAACTGGAAATAGCCAGCATTGATGACTGGAAGCTCTGGTCTGTGACTTCCTGCAACATCAAGGCTTTGCTTGGGATTTTTTTTAGATCTGTAAACCCTTTTAAGGACCAAAGTGCTCCATTTGGCTATAACTTGATTGTTCTTGCAAGCAAAGAGACTGACAGCCTGAACTGTATTTATTACTGATGAAGACTTTAAAGAAATGAGACTGTTCTTAAACTTAGTTACAGCTGATATATTTGGCTAGATCCAGTACAGCAGCCTTTATAGATGAATATTTTCAAAACTCTTACAACATGTGAAAAATTTTTTATTCATTCTACCTGGCCCTTAAGCACCTGCCTTGGAAATTGGAAAATTATCCTGAAGTTAGCAACATTGGGAGTGACTAACAAGGCACTTCATTGGGTGTTTGTTCCATGTAAAGAAAGATTTGGACAATTTCAGACAGCAATTTATGGGGTATGAAGCTTGGTGTAGAAAAGCTTCCAGAGTGTTTGGTAAATTGACAGGGACGTGGTGTGAATGTCAGAATTGTGTCACTTTTACACTAATCATGACACATTATAATGAAACAGACATAACATCTCTCTTTTTTTAAAATATATAAATCTTTATTTAAGCACCATGATTACAACCATGTTTGTAGTTGGCTTTCACTCATAAACAGATACCCACCCTTCACCAGTGCAACATTCTACCACCAATGCCCCCCTCCTATGCACCCTTTCCTGTATTTGCTACAGACATTCTACTTCTCTCATTCTTTAACATTATCATGCTAGTTGTAGTGTAGTTATTTCCCTAACAGAGTTCACCACTCTTTGTGCTGAGCTTCAAATTGTGAGATGGTCCTTCTGACCTTCAGCCCTTAACTCTATTGTCTCTGGGCCTTATTACAGTAATGTCTTTAATTTTTTCTTAAAAACCATGACTGAGACTATTCTGTGTCTATCTTTCTCCCTCTGGCTTATTTCACTCAGAATAATAGATTCAATGTACATCCATGTATAGGAAAATTTCATGACTTCATCTCTCCTTACAGCTGCATAAATATTCCATGGTGTATATGTACCACAGTTTCTTTAGCCATTCATCTGTTGAAGGGCATCTTGGTTGCTTCCAGATTCTGGCTATTGTAAATAACGCTGCAGTGAATATAGGTGTGAGGAAGGGAACATCTCTGACCATTGTCCTTTCTTCCAAAATCTGTAATATGACTTTGGACTACTGTAATAAGTTGTTCAGTGCTTCCTCTGGCCCAGGATAGCATATTAACACACCTCCTATGGACATGCACTAGAAAAGAAGACATGAATTCTGAATGAAAAGTACTTGGCACCAATAACTCCATGCACTTGGGAACAATGAATGTGAACACTTGGGACCAATGAAATACTTTCTTACTTTTAGGATAGGGCTGAGCTACTTATGGTAACATCCTCATTTGACCAATGGTGAAAAAATAACCAGAGGAAAGATGGTCAGTTTATATGTGGGGAGACACACCCAACCCATGCACTGAACTTAGTTGCAGAGACTGAGTTCTATGAATGTGTGCCCAGCAGTTCTGAGGGATGCCTAAAGAGTGGCAGGGGCCACGGTTTTCAATCTTCGATTAGGGAACAGTCAGGGAACTAGAAGAATCCCGTTGTCTAGACTGAATCCAGCTCACTTCAAACACAGTCTTTGATTAGCAGACTCCAACATCATTGTCTTTCAGTGCCTCCAGCTAACTGGCAGGCAGCCAACATTGAGTATCGCTGAGCTGGAGGGAGTAGCTCATAAAGCATCTTCTGGCTCTCAAGAGAATCTTCATCCTGGCACTTTTTTTGACATGTGTGTACCAGTATGTTTCCATAAATTCTGAAGTTACATGACTTCTTCTTTTATTAAAAAAGTATTTTATTGAGGGGCCAGAGCTGTGCAGCTGTGCAGCGGTAGGGTATTTGCCTTGCATGTGGCTGACCTAGGATGGACCTCAGTTTGAACCCCTGCATCCCAGATGGTTCCCCAAGCCAGGAGCGATTTCTGAGCACATAGCCAGGAGTAACCCCTGAGCATCATCGGGTGTGGCCCAAAAACCAAAAAAAAAATAAATAAAAAGACAAAAATGTGTATTGCTGGGGCCAGAGTAATAACATAGTGGTGGGGCATTTGCCTTGCATGCTGCCAACCTGGGGCAGACCTGAGTTCGCTCTTTGGCATCCCATATGGTCCCCTGAGCCTGCCAGGAGTAACCCCTGAGTAACCCCGGGTGTGGCCCAAAAACAAAAATAATGTGTATTATTTAAATTGTTAGAGACATTAAGAACAGTTAGTAAGCAAATCAAAATTCAATGGATTCATTGAGAGCATAAATGGGGTAATTTTTTATCACATATCAGTAGGAATCCTTAAAGTATAGTCAGTTAACTGTTTTCTATTCTATTTTTGCCCATGTTGACCACCACATAAGATTTTAGAGAATTCTATTTTATTCTATATTTTTTCTGAGTAATTTCTTTCTTTATTTTTATTTTGGGCCACACCCAGCAGTGCTCAGGGGTTACTCGTGGCCCTGCACTCAGAGATTAACCCTGGTAGGCTCGAGGGACTATATGGGATGCTGGGGATGGAGCCAGGTTGGCTATGTGCAAGACAAATGCCCCTACCCACTGTTCTATGACTCCGTTCCCTCCTATGTGCATTTTCCCTGTCCACTTACATTCTAAAACCTAATACTAATTGCTTTTAGTTTATTTTATTATTAAAATTAACAATTATTTTAATTGTTAGGCAGAAAGTTTTGCATGCCCTCACTCACCTGAGCCTGTCTTATGGGGTTAACCTTTCCTCTGTCCTTCAACCTCAAGCATCTCCCAGTTCTAATGATCATTTGAACCCTCATCCTTAGCATTGAGTCATCTGTGTTTGCATGGAGATCTCCTTCATGTGTGGTTTTTGTCAAATACAATGCATGGTTTCAATGTCTGCGCATCATTTTTATGAAAGAATCATGATTTGTAATTCCATTAATGATACTTTCATGTTATCAGAATGCCCTGCTTCCCTCCGCCAATGTCCCAGGGATCCTTTTATTTACTCTTTCCCCTACCAGTAACCCCAATACATATTAAATTCTTCCCTAAGAAATATCATTGCAATGATCCCATCAGTGTTCTAACCTGCTCCTCCTTCTATTGTTTATCCACTTTTCTGCAAAACACAAATCATAAGCCATCCAATATTTATATGTATATACATATACATATGTATACACACCACACATCTCTTGCTTCTACTGAGTTGCTTTGTAGCTGGGAACTTAATCACTGCTCCTCTTTTCATAAAGTGCATCAGGCCACACAAGAAAAAAAAAGTAGGTACAGGAAGAAGAAGCAGAAAGCAAAGCAGCCTCAAGCTGGCTGTGTGATTTGCTCTGAGCTAACTAGAAAGTCAATTCTTTTCTTTTTGTTTTGTTTTGGTTTGGGGCCACACTCGGTGATGCTCAGGGGTTACTCCTGGCTATGCACTCAGAAATTGCTCCTGACTTTAGGGGACCATATGGAATGCCTGGAATCGAACTGGGGTCTGTCCTGGGTCAGCTGCGTGCAAGGCAAATGCCCTACTGCTGTGCCACTGCTCTGGCCCCTAGACAGTCAATTGTTGTACCTAAGATCTCACCCTGTCCTCTTCTAAGCCTACATTCCTGTGACCCTCTTTCTTCAACTCCCTTTAACTGAGCTGAATGCTTATACACTGATATTTCCTTTCACCAGAATGGAAGCCTGTGGCTTAGAGGCTCTGATTTTCAATTTTTTAACTTTATTTTTTATTGACTCACTGATTGATTGATTGATTGGTTTCTGGGCCACACTCATTGAAGCTCAAGGGCACTACTGGTTCTGTACTCAGAAATTGCCCCTGGCAGGCTGGGGGACCATATGGGATGCCAGGAATCAAACTGAGACCCTCCTGGGTAGGCTGCATGAGAGGAAAATACCCCCTGCTGTGCTATATCTCTAGCCTCTAGCTTCTGATCTTGCCCTATTGTTTTAAAGCTCAAGGATCCCTGTCCTATGGCAATTGTACTCAGAGGGTGATCATGAAAATTCTTCATTTTTGATTTCTTTTTCCAATAAAATGCTTTATTATCCAAGAAACAATTAAGTTCAAGGCCAGAATTTATAATTATGATACTTCTAATTATATGTGGAAATAAAATTGTCTGCTGCTATGTCAAAGAACCTTTAAACTTTATGAAGGACCCCCTCCCCCACATACTTTCACAGACCTGGTTTGAACAGAGACACACATGACCAGACAGATGCTCTGTTATGTTGGGGACCATGATAGTCCCAACATATGGAAACACATCACAGATTCAATGTCAAGGATGAAGAAGGACGTCTACTCGCAACCTGCAATGCCATTGGTTTTATTTTCTCTTTTCTTCTCTCATTAGTATGTCGAATTATTATCTCACTTGAGATTCACAGGGAACCAGGTTTGTAATCAATGACAATGGTTACGAGCAGTAACCATTGAGTCCTGTGGAAAAACTCCAGGAGACCCCGCCCTCATGTTACCTAATCCCATAGAGCAGTGCTTCTCAATTATTTTCTGTCATGTCCCCCTAGGAAGAAGAAAACATTTTTGTGCCCCCCCCAATCGACTGTAAATAGTATCTTTATTCAAAAAAAAAAACTTTAACCTGCAAAACAAAAATATATAAAGTAATTTGAGCTGATTTTTTAATCAGAGGTGATGTCTGGATGAATGGCTCCAATGAGCACGTTTTGCAGTGCATAGCTTTTCGAAGCCGGGTTTGAAGCAGGACACAGCAACTCTCAGCTCCAGAGACATACGGAGACATAAACACGGGGCTTAGCTTGTTATGACAGTGTTTGCCGAGGTCAAACGCACCTCCCTTTACGGAGCCTCACTCCCCCCTTTGGGGGGGGCGCCCCACTACTTGAGAACCACTGCCATAGAGGAATATTCCTGAACTGGCAGCTATGAGCCCTGGATCTAATCATAAATGACACCAGCTAATCTCCTTTCACTAAGAGTGTTTAAATTTGAGGGCAGCGTTCTCAGGCCACATTAAGAGAAATGCAAGGAAATGAATAGTGCATTGTCAGCACTATTTCCTAGGTTTGGTTGCACTGATGCATTGACATATGGAGGCTTATTGATGACCTATGGGCATTGGCATTATGCGACTTCTATTCGGGTGAAAATGCTAGATCAGAGTTGTCCATTCATCTCATTTTGTTTTGGGGAGGAATCTCCTAAATGGGACCCAGCAGATCTGGATGAGGTCTGGGATCTTCATAGCAATTCTCAGTCAACCCAGACATGATCAATATGAAATCTCAAGGGTGCAGTTCAGGTGATATCTCAGCAACACTGATGGTATTGAGTGACCTTCAAGGCCAAACATGGCAGTACTTGGGGATGTCCATGGATGTTTCCAATGATTCTCTAAAACCTTGTTGTGCTAGGAAATGAATCAGGGTTGACTCCAAGTGATAAAACAATGTTACTTTCTTCCAGAATCCCACCTACTAGTTTTTGAATGTTTCATGTAAGCAAATATCACCTCTGAAATTTGCACCCAGTGAGTTTGGCCCCAAATCTATGCTTTTAAGAATTATGGTGTGTTCGTTTCTCACCACAACCCCCTCTATACTATCCACTCCATACTTTTGATATATACCATAGACACAGATGTAAGATGGTATTGCATTATTTTGATTTGCTTTTTTCTAATTATGTGTAAAGATGAGCACTTTTTCATATGCCTATCGGCCAAATATATCTCTTCTTGGGGAAACTGATTATTCATCTTATCCCCTCTCTGGATGGGGCCATTAGATTTTTTTTTCTGTCGGGAAGTTAAGTGAATCTTTATAAGTCTTGGATATCAACCCTTAATCAGAAGTATGCAAATATGTTCTCCCATTCAGTAGGGTTAGAAGGATCTCTATTATAAAAGACATACATAAGATGAGGCAGCAACAAAGAGGTAAAGGCAAGGTAACAGGAAGAACTGAGACACCATTCCTTTAAGGAATGTTAGTTGAGGACAGGGAAGGGAGATAGGCAAGTTACACTGATGATGAGTGTGATGTTAGAAAAATGTTCATTTGACATAGAGCAGGTGTGTCTCAAAGGTAAAAAATATTAAATAATTTTTGAAAAATAAAATAAGAAACTATTTAAATCTTAAAGCCTATCTACCTATACCAAATATCATTCTTATTCTGTCATCAGAAGTATCTTCTCTGAAATCAAGAGCACAATAAAAATGGTCATTGATGCTTATTTTATTCAGAATTGCTCATGAGGTGATAAATAAAGCAATAAAAGGAAAAAGTAAATAAAATTATGGGAAAGGAAAGAAATAAAACAACTTCCTTATAGCTATTACAAATATCTGCATTTAAAAATTCTCTCTTGAAAGTAGATATAAGTATATAAATTTAATACATTTTTCTACATGTGCATAATTATTACATATTCATAAATATTTGTCATCTATTTTTGTGTTTCAGAACTTTATGGAAAAATTATAAGTTGTAGGTTTTTAAGGGAGGAATTGATTGAGTGGGAAATATATAGTGTTCATGTATATAAAAAAATGAAAAAAGAATTAGTCCCTAAAGGTTTATCAAGGAAAATAAAATTAAAATCCAGAATACTTTCACAGAAACAAGAGAAAATGACTCTTAACGCAGAAAAACTAATTGAATTTTACCATAGCAAAATAAATTTCACAAGGGTTAGTAGTAAAATATTGAAGGCAAATTCTTTAATAGAATCTATTACAAATATTTTTTCTGGCCTCCTAAGTGGTGCTCAGGGGATCCTCAGGCTCTATGCTTGAATGCTGAACCCCAGGAATGATTCATTGATCCTTGCATAGTTCGAGGACCCTAGAGCCAGCCTGCAAGTACATTGGAGGTATGTTAAAACACCTGGACGCAGGGTAGGAAAGTTTTTTTTAAAGGCAATAAGAAAGCTAATCATAAAATATTGATACATTAATATCAAAATTAAACATTTCTGTAAGTAAAATTACCACAAATATAATGTATGGATAAGTCGATCTGAAATACATGTCATTCATAAAAATACGAAAGTATTAGAAATGCTGATAGATATATTTGCTAAAATGTTCTAAGGAGGGGCCAGAGAGTTAGCATGGAGGTAAGGCATTTACCTTTCATGCAGAAGATCATCGGTTCGAATCCTGGCATCCCATATGGTCCCCTGTGCCTGCCAGGAGCGATTTCTGAGCACGGAGCCAGGAAAAACCCCTGAGCACTGCTGGGTGTGACCCAAAAAACCAAAAAAAAAAAATGTTCGAAGGGTTGAGTCCAAAAGTCATTGCCATTTTATTAAAGGTAAATTAACATCTAATTGAAGTGAAAATATGCTCCATGCCACCAATAATATTATCATTCAGATGAAAACTACAAATCAATGCCATGATATATCTTCTTGATTTCTAATACATAATTAAGGGACACAGTTATGATGAGAATTAGAAGTGATATCCCACATCCTGTTAATGGGAATATAAACTGACAACAATAAAATAGAACTATTTTGTTCAATGGAACATGTGAGCATTCTCTCACTTACTCATTTCTCGCCCGTTTACAGTCCAGAAATAGTCTTGCACTTTTATGGTAGTTTAAAGTAATAAGATTATTCAAAAGTGAAAGTTTATCATCTACCACTACACTACAAAGAACAGAGTTGTAAATAGGAGCCAGTGTCAAAATCTACATGATGCCTAAATGACTGTATTATTAACAACTTTGTAAATAACAATGTTATGATAAATATTAGAAAAATAAAAAGAAGAGATGTAAACAGACTGAAACCATAACACCACGCTGATGAAAATGTAAAATGACATAGCTATTTTGGAAAAATAGCCTGGAAATTTCTAAGCATATACTTGTTATATGACTGAGGAATTCATTGAAACATAGAGCCATGAAGAGTTATATACCAATTTCTGTGGCAGCATTATTTATAATAATTAAAATTTGAACACAATTCAACAATATTCAGTTATTTACTAGATCATAGTATGTGAAATGTAGAATATTCGCAGAATGAATAATGTAAGTAATAAAAAATATTGATATGCTACAACATAGTTGAATATAAAAATATGGTGAATTAGAAAAGCCAGATGCAAAAGACATGATATATCCTTTTGTACAAATTGCATAACAGTGGTAAATTTATATAGGTCAAGATGTAGCATTTTAGTGGTTTCCTAGATGGGACTATGCAATAAGGGTTAGGCTATCAGCAAACATAATTAAGACTTTCCAAGGGGCTGGAGCAGTGGTGCAAGCAGTAAAGCGTTTGCCTTGTCCACACTAAATGACGATGGACCACAGTTCAATCCCCTAGCATCCCACATGGTCCCCCAAGCCAGGAGCGATTTCTGAGCTCAGAGCCAGAAATAACCCCTAAGCATCGCCGGATATAGCCCCAAAACCAAAACAAAACAAAACAAAAAACTTTCAGGATAATAACAATTTATTAAAACAATACGGTAGTGATGGTTGTGTTTGTTAAATTCACAAAAATCATAGAAATGTACATTTTAATGGTAGATTTTATAGTGTGAAAATTATACCTTAATAAGATAAATATTAGAAATAATTATTTAAAATCACCAAACCTATATTAGAGCCCTATTCCAGAGCAAGTGTCTCTAGGAACAAAGGTGAATTGTCTTGCTGAGCTGAGTGCAAAATAAAGATTTGTGAGCAAAATTGATCTATTTATGCACACTAAACCATAATGAAAATAAAATTTCATTTCCTACAGAAAAAATATAAACAAAATCTACATAATAAGATAGCCTGGGATTTTTTTTTATGACAATGCAAAAGCATTTAAGACTTACAGATAGATGATAGAGAGATGAGATAAAAATACGGGTAATGTGCCTCAGCAAACTTTTACAAGGACATTGAAGTCATGATCACATATATTGACAGTAATCATCTCTACTATCGAAGAAAAGACAAGAAAAGCAGAGATAAAAAGAACATTTATTTCTGGGCCAGAGCAGTGGTTCAGTGGTAGGGCGTTTGCCTTGCATGCAGCTGACTTAGGAAGGACCTCGGTTCGATCCCCAGAGACCCATATGGTCCCCCAAGCCAGGAGCAATTTCTGAGTGTATAGCCAGGAGTAACCTCTGAGTGTCACCGGGTGTGGCCCTAAAACAAAGCAAACAAAAAAAGATTTTATTTTGGATAGTTGGGGAAATAAATGATAATAGATTCTTTCTTGTACCTTTCCCCCTTTATCTTTCACTAGATGGAAAAGGGAGACCGTAGGGGACATGAACCAAACATTCTCTTTTACTTCCTACAATATCCAGTGAAATGCACATTTCATTATTGGCTCAGACATTACAAAATATATCGCCAATAAAGCAAAGCATGATCTTCAGCAGATTATGATCTGTAGAGCTGCAGAGTTTGAATCCACATCTGGGTTATGAAAGCCCTTTCACAGTGAGTGATTCAACTGTGTTGAGTGGTATGTCTTACTGTTTAAAATTAAAGGATGTTTTCTCCTAAGTGGAAGCCTTTGAACATGTGCTTCTAGGAAAGCATGATTTTGTTTACATTTTGTGTTTTGAACATACAATTTGTTTTATATACTTATGAAACATGAGGTAAGTTAAATGAAAATATAATCACAAGAGCTTCAGCTATCTCATAATATAATAGTCATTCTAAGTAGATTTTAAGCAATAAATATAAGAACCACTTTACTTTAGTGTGTAATGTGTAATCAATTTCTTTTTTTTTTTTTTTTTTTTTTTTTTTTGTGGTTTTTGGGTCACTCCCGGCAGTGCTCAGGGGTTACTCCTGGCTCCATGCTCAGAAATTGCTCCTGGCAGGCACGGGGGACCATATGGGACGCTGGGATTCGAACCGATGACCTCTTGCATGAAAGGCAAACGCCTTACCTCCATGCTATCTCTCCAGCCCCATAATCAATTTCTTTTAAGTTATAAGAAATAAGATTTTTGATCTCTTTTGAAAATTGATTTTTAAAGATACAGTATTTAT
Organism: Suncus etruscus; assembly: GCF_024139225.1. NCBI lineage: Eukaryota > Metazoa > Chordata > Mammalia > Eulipotyphla > Soricidae > Suncus > Suncus etruscus. The sequence goes on from NC_064857.1 coordinate 2,774,177, forward strand.
GGTTTCATCAATTCTGTTTCTCTTTATGTAAACCGTTTCTCTAGATGTAAACTGTTGTACAGACATAGAGTTTCTGGTCAAAGGCAGCTACCCTAATAACAAGTAATAATTTTCTCTGAAATATAAATTGGGACAATAGATAATGGTCTGCATTTCCTGAGAATTACAGTTTTGCAAAGATAACCATCCCTCTTAGCTGCTTTGTCATTACCTAGATTATTGAGGGGTTCTACAGTTATTGGTTACACATATCAGACAAGACCAAGAGCAAGCATTTCCCCAATCTATGAGTTCACACAAATATTTATGTCTTAAAGACAGTAAGATACTTCTAATGAAACTTTAGCTCCTCACTCCAAGTTATATAATTTTTGTTCCTTTTAGACAGTGACTTTTACTCTGACGTAAACCCTGCAAAAAAGAACCATGTTTCTCTTATTAGGCTCCTTATTTGTAAGCCATTTTTTTTTTCAAGCAATCCTGTGCTGAGTTCCCATAATCTCCTAAAGTAATTATTGGAAATGGCGGCAGCTTCAAAGGTTCCCATCCCCAACCCTGTTGTTCGCCTGGCCCATAAACAGTTAATGATAGCTGACTCATTCATAGTTCTGACAAGGATCTTTGTTCTTTTTTCATTCACAAGCAACCCTCCCCACTGCACTGGCTGCTTAGCAGCTCATGCTGAGAGTGACAATCCATTCTTGGCAAAGACTCCCCAGTGGCTTGGATTTCCTCCCTCCTCTAACTGCTTTGTGGCTGAGGTAGAGTAATGCAAGTGGGTCTTAGTTGTTGTTTTTTTTTATACTCTTAAGCTTTCTCAAAATTGATCTATTTACTCAGAGGCTCTGAAAACTAAAATATCACAGTTATTTCAAATAGATTCTGACAAACACATGAGTATGTCTATAAAATCAATGGTACTTTCTTGTCGATCAGTGTTTGATAAATCAGGAAAATATTCAGATTTTCATCTTTGGATACCAAAGACTTACCCAATTTTCTCAGAGTCTGCTTCCTGCATATTGATTTGACTAAAATTCTTTTTAAAGAAGTTTCAGACAAACAAGTGAGGTAATACAGCAGGGAAGGTAGCACTTGCCTTTGTGCCATCAAACTAGACTTGATTTTTTTAATTATAGGCTTGATTTTTAACACCTCCAGGAGTGATAGATGAGCACAGAGCCTGGAGTAAGTCCCAAGTCCCTCTGAATGTGGCCCCCAAACCAAAATCAAAAAATCAAAAATGCAGACCTATGATATGTATGCTATTCATTAAGATTATTTTCCTTTTTCATAGCCTTCATTAGTTTCTTCGTAGAAAAATAAGTTGCTAAAATATATTTTCTCTTCTCCAAAGCAATTCTTTACTTGGTTTATCTTAGTTTCCTAAAAGATCATGAGTCTCCATAGTTGAAGCCAATTTTCTTGTTAGCACTTTTTTCTACTATTATTCTGTAATCAGCACCTGATTTGCACATAGTAATTGTGTTATGAGTGAGAAGCTTAATAAATTCATTCATTACCTCATTGTCATCTTACACCAATCATTTAAAGTGGACCATCATTAGTTTCCTAATGATTATGGAAATCAATATGCAAGCAACAAATAGGTATTGTTAAAAATTAAGAAATTGAGGGCCCGGAGAGATAGCACAGCGGCGTTTGCCTTGCAAGCAGCCGATCCAGGACCAAAGGTGGTTGGTTCGAATCCCGGTGTCCCATATGGTCCCCCGTGCCTGTCAGGAGCTATTTCTGAGCAGACAGCCAGGAGTAACCCCTGAGCACCGCCGGGTGTGGCCCAAAAACCAAAAAAAAAAACAAAAAAAAACAAAAAAAAAAAGAAATTGAACTTCCATTTAATCCAGCAATACCACTCCTGGGAATATACCCTTGGAGTCCAAAAAACACAATGTAGAAAAGCTCTCTAAATTCCTATCTTTATTGTAGCACTCTTCATAATAGCCAGAATTTTGAAACAACCCAGGTGCCAAGAACAATTAAGTGGATAAAGAAACTGGCACATCTACATAAATATTACACGGGTATTAGGAAAAAAATGAAATCATGAAATTTGCTTATACATGGATGGATATGGAGAGTATTATGCTGAACAAAATGTCTCAGAGGGAGAGGGATAAGCAGAGAATGATCTCACTCATTTGTGGAATATAAAATAAAAGATAGTTTGGTAATAATATCTGGAGACAATAAAGAAGAGAGCCAGAAAATGGGTCCATGACAGGAAGCTTGCCCCAAATAACAGAGAAGTACAATTAGGGCAGATAAAAGACCACTATGATAATGATCATTTGAAATGTTCAGTACAAAAACTGTGTGTAAAGGGAGATAAATTGATAGGCCTGAAACCCCTTTAGTAACAATTTTGAAAACCACAGTATCTAAACTAGAAAAACTTGAGAGAGAAAAAGAGAGAAGGAAAAAGTTTGCTCCAGAGGCAGGCAAGGGAGAGGGTAGAGCGGAGGACCAGATGGAAACTGGAGACATTGGTGACATTGGTGACAGGAAATGTGTATTAGTGACAGGCATTGTATATTAAAACTCAATCGTGAACAAACTTGTACCTTCGAAAAAATTCTATTGTATTATGAACCTCCTTGCAAAGCATTGTTGTTAAGTAAAGTGATTAAAAAGTAATTTCTTAGAATATACGTAGAAGTTGGTTCTTTGTAAAATCCTATGCATATGGCCCCCGAAAGCCCATTTATTAAATAAAACTTCCTAGAAAAGTTTCAGAGATAATGTACTTAACTTGATATCTGTCATTTCTCCTAGATCACTGTGTTATTTTCTAGGTCAAAAAGTTATGACAAGCCAGGAAAAAGCGATTAAGCTGAGCATATTTTTTGAACAAACACCTGATCTAATTTCTAGTTTCACCAAGAGCAAGCCCTGAACTCAAGGGTGCAAGTAGCCGGAGAGCACTTCTGAGTATAAATGCAAATCCTGATGAAAGAAAAATAGGCATTGGAAACTGCAGATTTCAAATCTTGACTCGTATTATCAAATAATTAGTAAACAAACTTAAAGAGCAACACAAGCCATATCTGAAAATATTTAGTTATGTCGTGTACAAATGTCCTGTACAAATATTTGGATTGAAAATACTTTTAATGCCCAAATGGATATATCATAACCTACTTTTCTAAGACAAATTTACTTGAAACTTGCTATGCTTCCGTCTTAGGAAAGAGGATAGGGCTGAGGACCACAGAAAGGCACACAGAGTGAGACCTGAATTCTGTTAAGTTTACTATGGGCTTGATTTGCCGTGTATGCATTGCCATCTTTTGTCTCCATGAGCTAAGGCAGGGGTCTCAAATTCGCGGCCCTCCGTACAACATTTTGTGGCCCGCAGCCGGCCTTCAAATATCGCAGTATTCGCGATTATTCGCTTACCGAATAATCCCAATAAAAATCGCATCAGTAAGAAAAAAAATCTCATTAAACATTCGCATACCCCGAGCAGTTCCGTTCGGGGTATGCAAATGTTTCATGCGATTTTTTGCGGTTCTTTTCTTACTAATGCGATTTTTTATTGCTAATATTGGGTAAGCGAAATCCCTTATCGGCCCTGCCTCACCCTGACTTTGCCTCCTGCGGCCCCCAGGTAAATTGAGTTTGAGACCCCTGAGCTAGGGCCTCACTCCATGTATCTGATTCTAGATTAGCTGCTTACTAGCCAGTTGTTTTTTATTTTTAGGGAACCCTCAGGGTCATTTCTTGGATGCCTGAGTAGCCAGGTGGACAGTTTAACGCTCAAGCTAGTATTGTGTTGCTACACAGGCTCACTGTTGTTTAGGCCCTCTGGGATTGTTCATTGCCGTGCTCTATGGGCCAGGTGGTAATAGAGATTGACTCTTACATAGTCTATGAAACCAATTCAATGATTTTTCTTGTAAGTCCATTCTCTGTGTTCTTTAATTATTCTTGACCCCTTATAATGTGATCTACAAAATCCACTTGAAATTTTGTTTCCCATGGGGCTTGAGAGAAAGTAAAGCAGGTAAGAAGCTTACTTTACATGTAGATGACAAGACTCTAATTCCCAGGACTACATATGGTTTACTATTACCCACCAGGAGTTAGTCCTGAGCTCAAAATCAGGAATAAACCCCAAGCAACTGTTGGATATGGTCCCAAACACCCGCAAAATTTAATTTTTTAAAGAAGTACTTCCCAAAACATAACATGTGGAATATAATATTTCTGAGAATTAATGTTCAATATTGCAAGGAAAGAGAATATCATAGGAATTCACTGTATTTAACAAGCTTACTTACTTATTTATTTATTTAATTTAATTTATTTATTTATTTATTTATTTATTTATTGGTGTTTTGGCCATACCTGCTGATGCTTAGGGATCAGACTATGGACTCTATGAAAAATCCCAGATCAAACCCAGTTCTTTCTCTTGCAAGACAAATATACTGCCTACTGTATTATTTCTCCAGATCCTAAGATTTGTGTTTTTAAAAGAAAACTACTATCAGTAAGTTAAATGGTTATTTATAAACAATTATATTAAGATATAACAAATTTTAATAATTAAAAATTACATTTTAAGTGGTACGGATTGTATAATGAGCTATGTAGCATTTTTTATTAACCATTTGCATTTTTTACAGTCTGAATCAGGGGTCTCAAACTGAATTTACCTGGGGGCCACAGGAGGCAAAGTCGGGGTGATCCTTGAGTGCAAAGTTCATAGTAAGCCTTGAACATTGGGGGTGTGACCCAAACAACTAAAATAAAACAAAACAAAAAATGATTCCTCTAGGGCAGGGCTACAAAATGTTGTACGGAGGGCCGCAAACGGCCTCTGGGCCACGAGCTTGAGACCACTGGTAGATGATAAATCATTGCTTTCATTGACACTATCTTAGTATTTTGTAACGAATGGCCATATTCATGCTATTTTCTTCGTGGAAATGTTTAAAGACTATTCTCTTTAATGACACATATGGTGGGTTAGTAGTAGCCGACTGCACTAGTTCTTTGACTCATGTTTTCACTTTCATGCTAATCTTTGTGTGTGTGTGTGTGTGTGTGTGTGTGTGTGTGTGTGTGTGTGTGTGGTGTATTTGGCCTCCTCTCAGTTGAGCTCAAAGATACTCCTGACTCTGCTCTAAGGGAAATTCCTGGCTCCCCATTCCTTATGGGGTCAGGAGACTATGTGGCCTTCTTAGAATTTAACAAGTTGGCTTAGACATCACTTTTTTTTTAACTAATATCTTTATTTAAACACCATGATTACAAACATGATTATGGTTGAGTTTCAGTCATGTAAAGAACACCCCCCCTTCACCGGTACAACATTCCCATCACCAATGTCCCAAATTTCCCTCCTTCCCACCTAGGCATCACTTTTGATAAGGTACTCAAGACTATATGGGAATTGAACCTGGGTCAGCTGTGTGCTAAGCAAGCACCTTACTCACTATACTAATCTCTCCAACTCCACATAATAGTCTTTTTTTGAGTGGGGGCACCGGGTGATGCTCAGGGGTTACTCCTGGCTATGAGCTCAGAAATCACTTCTGGCTTGCGGGACCATAAGAGACACCCGGGGATCGAACCGTGGTTCCTCCTAGGGTAGCACATGCAAGTGCTCTACTGCTTGTGCCCCTGCTCCAGCCCATCCCACAATACTCTTTATTCAAACTCAGACTGGTTGTTTGTAATAAATGACATTGTACTCTATGTTATTGACATTTACTCATATTTTCTAAAGAATTTTAGAAATAGATGCTAACCAACGAATGAAATTAGACACTCCACATTAAATCCTTTTTGTAATGTGTATGTGTTTTTCTTAATTTGTTCTTTTAAAAATAAGAAAGTTTGCTTTGTTGGTTTTTTTAATGGCAATTCTAGAGATGAATCAGCATTGGTAAAAGTGAAATGTCCAGAGTCTTAGGATTAAAGTCTCCATCAAAGTCTGCTAATTCGGCACCCACCTTCTGTCAACATCTGTCAACTTTTACTTGACATCTGCCAAGGTATTCTGATCCTCAGTTTCCTATGATAAAAAAGCAGGTCAGAGAGGCAACATGAAACAAGTCCATTGGAAAAGAACCATGAGTCTCAACATAGTTGAGGAGAATAGACCAGTGTTATTTCTCTTTGAATAGATTGTCATAATATAATCTGGTGAAGGTTCATGGATATTAGGTAAAAATTGAAGGTAATAGGTTTAAGGTACTTTAAAATTAAGGCGGGAGTATTTATCTCTTCTCCTATCATCAAGAATGGTGCATTTATTATGAAAGAAATAAAATGCACTTGAATAGGACAATCAGGTTTATAAATTAGTCTGTAGGAGAAATTTTGTTAGGTGTGAAATAGAATAATAGCTTTCCTACAGTCTGTCACCTATGAAATGATGTCTAGCCACAGACAAAGAAAAAAACACTTTTCATTCAGAATGGTTGCCATGCCTGAAATGTAGAGTGTCGTATTAATGGAAAATGCCTTCCCACTCATTTCTTGAAGAATCCATCTTGATGTCTTCAAGTTTCTCAGAACTTCTGATGTTCAATAAAATGTACACAGTGGCCTGTCCTACTTTCAAAATTGCTTCCAACAACAGTTTCCTCTCCATCTTCCTGTCCCTGTGTTAGATTCCGCCCTTGTTATTCCTGCCTGGACTGCCAAACCTCATAGTAGATATTGTGCTCTCACCTTCCTTTCAGTGTGTCTTGCTTAAATAATTTTAGCCCACAGAGTGGTCTTCCTCAAATGAGAATTGGATTATGCCATTCTGTTACTGAGCAGCTTTTTCTGACTACTCATCAAGCTCAAGATGAAAATTAAGAACTGGTTGAGTTGTATGAGGATATCTGTTTTTTACTTCCCTTATCGTGACTGTATGCGTCTATCCCTTTCCCCAACCATGAGCGACTTTGCTATTTGACATACTCGCTGTTCTTTTTGTTTGTTTTTTTTGGGGGGGTCCCACCCATTAACTTCAAGAATCATTCTTGGTGATGCTCAGTAACTGCATGGGATATAAGCGGTTGAACCTGGGTCGGTCTCATGAAAGGCAAGTGCCCAACCTATTGTACTGTGTCTCAAGTCCTTCAACTCACTCTTCAAATTAATCACTAACTACTAATATTCTATACAAAACCACCATATGCTGTGCACAGAATTTGAGAATTGTTGCTTCTTCCACAACTGAAATTTCCAGACCCTGGGTTCAGTCAACAGATAATATTTGAGGTATGAAGGCAGGTTGAGCACTGTGGGCACAGCTTATGCCTTCATCTGCTCAGGTTAGTCTAGGTCTTCTGCATGCGAGAGTGATTTTCCTTTCTCCTCAGGAAAAAAGAAGCTATTTCTGCCTGGGATCTGAGGAGCGATGCTCCAACCCATCAGTCTCAGTCTGCTTTGAGGATGATCGATGCCTCTTCACTAAAATGCCAAAAGCAAATGACTTGTCTGCCTTCCTGAGTCCTGAAGGGTCTTTGGCTGACCTGCAGTCCTCCTGGTGGCTATGACACAGCATGTGGCTCTTCTACACAAACAGCCAGAAGCCCTAAGGAGACAGATGGGAAAGGAGGAGGGCAGGATGCCAGGGCAACTGTTTATAAGAGCCCTCGTCTATGCACATTTATGCCACTGGAGTATCTTCCGTCTTTCAGATGTGAATCAGTTAGAGCAACTGTGACTTGTCAGCTTATCGAGACCTGGTTGGTTTTGTGTGTGCTGGTTGTCCCATTCCTGTTTTCATCATATCTGGCCTGTGGAAACCAGGATAATAAAAGACAGGATATGCTAAATCTATTAATTATCTCTGAAGAGAGCAAATATGACATCATGCATGCACATTAAGTGCAATTGGCTATGACAGGTATTAAAGAACAGAAGAAAAGCAGTTAAAATAATAAAGACTCTTAGTCTAAAGTGGATGATTCTATGGTAAATAGGAACATTTAGAGAAAGGCAAGTGTTCAAGCAATGTGGTTTTAGAGTGTCTTATTTATGTATTATTTGGTTGATGACTGATTCTACTTTCTCAGAGAGTTTGGCACATATGTGAAGAATAAATGAAGCAATAAAATCTAGTGCTAAAATATCTGTAAAGAGGCGTTATTGTATATAATTTAATTAAATGACTTAAAATGTGATGCAAAATGAGCCTACATCACAGTGCAGGGTTCTTGCCAGTTTGTTCACCTTCACCTTATATCATTCCTTGAGCCTACCAACAGTGATCCCTGAACACAGAGACAGACATAAGCCCTCAACCTACTGTGTGTAGCTCCAATTGCCCCCCTAAAGCCACAACTTAAAGAATCTAAGCTCTTTACCTCTACAGAAAAAAGTAAATTAAGTTTACTCACCATACTCCTTATATATTACCAAAGCATCTATATTTTTGTAGTTTGTACCAGTTGAAATTACTTTATGTTTTTACTCTGTGTGTTTTCACTAAATATATGTTGATGTGTATGCATGAACATATGTACATACATGCGTGTGCAGTAATGTTTATGGTTGTGTATATATATTTCTATATATGTCTCTAAGCCATGATTCTGCATCTAGGGATATATAACAAAAAAAGATTGTTCTAAATAGTCATTCTATGAGGCTTCCTTCCATTTGATTGGTGTTGGGTTAAAAATATAGTCATTTTATTGTAGGTGAAAACTTTTATATACTGATTTGAAGAACCAAGTATAGCTTTTGCAAAGGAGTTAAGCCTCATCTCCCTACTGAACTAAAGTGTACTGTCAGATATCCATGGCCAGATTCCAAATTAGTTGACCTGCCCTAGATAAGTGTCCTAAAGATATGCATTCAAATCTGTCCCGCCTGTGACATAAGCAATGATGAAAATTTGCCTTTCACTCTGACAGTGCTGTCAATTAGCATTTCCTCTCTAATTACTGTTAGCTTTATCTCAGTATTTTGACTACTTACTCTGAGCAGGACCAAAGGTTATGGAGCATCAAATAATGGAAGAGCTCATCGGGAGAATGAAATCTCTGAAAATGATGGAAGTGAAGCCTCTCCTCTAGTTTGTGTTCCTCTGTTCTTTGGCACTTGATCAGTCCTCTTTTTGTTTCAGCCTTCATTCTAATAATGCAGAATTTGACCTATTTATAGGGTCAATTTTAGGGTCACAAGAAATGTAGGAAATAGCAAGCAAAGTAAAAAAAGCTCAATAGCTTTAAATAGTTGAATGTATAGTGTGGGCAGATAGAGAGTGGATGAGTGGGTATATGGACAGATGGATGGATGAGTGGATGGGTAAATGAAAATAAAGAAGGAAAGAGTGTTCCTAACCCTAGGTTTCTTCTTTCTCTTGGACACATCGTCCTTATGTTTCTGATCCCTGCAGACTTTCATAATGGATATATTATCTCCCAGTCCTTGGTTCTCAATGTGTCTCTCATCTCTCCATTTTTATGATCTTAAAATGTTTGAACTTTCATAGGGATCCCTTTAGCTTCCTTATTCCTGTGTTGTCCAATTTTAACTTGATATTATCTCTCATGCATATCTTTAGTCAGAGATATATCTATTGAAAATTAATCAAGCTTTACTTTTCCTAAATCCTTCCAATTTTCCTAGTCCCTTGGTAAACTATTATTTGGCAGGAGGGCACTGTGACTTGAATTCCAGCCATCTTTGCCTCTCCTCTGCTTCATTCTCTTTGTTCCAGGCTGTAGCACCTTCTGCCAGCTCTTACTCTCATCCAATGCTGATTGCACTGCAATTGTTTTCTAAGCAGGCTTCCCGACTCCATTTTCTTCCCACTAAAGTTGATACTATCCACTGAAGAACAATTAATTTTCTCAAATTACTTTTCTGTTCATGTTCCTCTCTGATTTAAAAATCTCCAGTGACTTGTTATAACTTAAGGCAGTGGTTTCCCAGAATTTGAGATATGACAGAGCAGTAAATAAAGCAATTGGGAGGGGGGTGACTAGAAAAAATATTCTGGGAGGAAATTCTCTTCTTTCATTTTTCCTAGTAAAGACATTTTTCTTAATTGCCACCCATGATTGCCATTATTACATTTAAGGAAAGGCATTTTAATTATGAATAACAGAAAGAATTATCTCAAAGCAAAGAAAGCCTTTCAAATCATGGCCTCTTTCTTCTCCTATTTCTATTTTGTTGTTATTGTTTTGTTTTTTGGCCACACCCAGTGATTCTCAGGGGTTACTCCTGGCTATGCACTCAGAAATTGTTCTTGGCTTGGGGAACCATATGGGATGCCGGGAGATGAAACTGCAGTTCGTGCTAGGCTAGTGCATGCAAGGCAGGAGCTTACATCCTGCACCACCGCTCCGGCCCCTCTTCTCGCTTCTCTTGCATTGGTGATGGTGCCACTTACTGCTGCCTCATAAATGTAATAGCTGATCCTGTGCCACCTGTAGAAGCCTCGACCCTTCTCATTTGTGTCTCTTTCAATAGCAACTGCTCTATCTGTTCATAACTAAGCCCTGGGAGTTTGAGGCCTATGGTTTTTTTTGACTAAATTGTGGGCCTAACCTTTCTTCTCTTGGAAATGGAAAAATTCACTTGAATGATAAGGAGCTTTTTCCAGTCCTAATGTCTACACTGTGGATTGATTTAGCAAATCAAAAATGATCTATTTATTTAAATCTAGTTTTTCTCAACAATGAGGTATCACCTGACATCATAGAGACTGGCACACATCATAAAACAAGAACAACTACTGCTGGTGCAGATGCAGGAAGAAATGAACTCTCATTCACTGCTGGTGGGAATGCCATCTTGTCCAGCCTTTCTGGAAAACAATATGGAGATTCCTCAAAAAAACTGGAAATTGAACTCCCATATGATCCAGCTATACCACTCCTAGGGATATACCCTAGGAACTCAAAAATACAACTTCAAAATCCCTTCCTCACACTTATATTCATTGTAGCACTATTTTCAATAGCCAGACTCTGGAAACAATCAAGATGCCCTTCAACAGATGAATGGCTAAAGAAACTGTGGTACATAGACACAATAGAATATTATGCAGCTGTCAGGAGAGATGAAGTCATGAAATTTTCCTATACGTGGATGTACATGGAATCTATTATGCTGAGTAAAATAAGTCAGAGGGAGAAAGATAAGCACAGAATAGTCTCACTCATTTATGGGTTTTAAGAAAAATTAAGGACATTATTTTATTAATCACCAGAGACAATAGAGATGAGGGCCAGAAAGACCGGTTCACAATATGAAGCTCACCACAAAGAGTGGAGAGTGCAGTGACAGAAATAAATACACTCACACAATCATGACAATGTTAATGAGTGAGAGAAATAGAATGCCTGTCTCGAATACAGGCAGGGAGTGGGGGAGAAGAGTGATGGGAGGCATTGGTGTTGGGAATGTTGCACTTGTGAAGGTGGGTGTTCTTTTAATGACTGAAATTCAACTACAAACATGTTTGTAATCATGGTGCTTAAATAAAGATATTAGTTTAAAACAACACAAGAGCCCCAACCAGAATAGAATCACTCAAAGTCCTGTTAATGCCTTAGCAGACTATTCCAAAAACCTTTCTACCACTCTTTGAACATAGGAGAAGAGAGGTAAGAGAACTCAAAAGATCTGACTATAATATATTCACATGTACATTTATAGTACTAAAGGCCTCAGCATTTCAGATCAAGTTGCTCTAATGGAAGGTTTTATAAATACTTCTTTGTTACTGACATAAGTATGAAAATAATGGGCACACTCCTAAAAGGAAAATGCTTGTTCTTTCTAGGTTTACTTCTCCCATCCAGGAAGTGGTGGTTCAAAATCACATCTTGTATCAGTCTTGACCACATATAACACATTGCCTCTCAAAGTCATTTCCTGTTTCACTATATATCTTGGATCCCCTGGCTCTTGTGGCCAAAGGAGGGGGTGTCTGGATGGCTTTCTTCAAGGAGGAGAGTGGAATGCTCACTTTTGGTGTGGGCAGGAAGCTTGCAGGTCATTAGCGATGCTTGACCAAATGCCAGGAAGAGGCCATTAGCTGGGTATATTGCTGGGAAGAGCCCATTAGCACCCAGCTGCCAGCCATAGGCTGGGATATAGAGCCTGCTGTATGCGCACAGCCTGAAAACTGCTTTTCTCAGTATCCTGCAGATGAAATGGAAGGCATGCAACAGGAATCATATCCCAGAATTATTCTGATGCTTTATCTTTAAGATATAAAAAAATGGAAAAAGATGAAAATTCTGGTTAGCTCTCTCATAAGTTTGATGTCTGTTGGAGTTGTTTGAGAACATTATATGAACACCAGAGTGCTGTTTTGTTGGGGGCGTCTGTGTGTGTGTATTTTTCATGAACACACAGATAATAGTATAGTGGTCTGAATTTTTTCCATATTAGTGAAACCCCATACTTAAAAAAAACACTCATTAGCTAAATTAAAAAAAAGTATGAGATATAAGAATTTTAGAAAACTCACTCTGTTTTGTTTTGTTTTTTATTTCTTGTGGGTTTGTTTTCATCGTTGTTTTGGGTTTTGTTTTTGTTTTTTAGGCCACACTCAGCTGGGCTCAGGGATTACTCTTGACTCGGTTCAAAATCACTTATTCAAGCTTGGTACACCATATTGGGTGCCAAAGATTGAACTCGATCGACTAAATGCAAGGCAAATGCTCTACTCTGTTTTATCATTCTGGCCCATCACTCTGTGTTGAGAGGATTTTCTTCATTGTCTTGTGGCTCATTTAGTTTGTATGCATTTCCAAGTAGACCATGGATTGTGTGTAAGGGTTCTTTCAAGAAATGGAATCAATTATACACACACACACACACACACACACACACACACATATATGTGTGTGTGTATATATATATGTGTGTGTGTATATATATATATATATATATATATATATATATATATATACAGAGGACAGTACTTATGTGAAGAATTTACTAATAAGATTATGACAGAGAGGAGGAGCAGAGGGATGGGCCATGTAGATAGCTGGCTTCTGATGCCTTGATCTTGGAGGCCAGCTCGTTCCAGGTATGGGGTTAGGGGACTTCCCATGCCAAAGGCATTCTCCCTAGCTTGGGGGGTGCTGGGAGGCTTGGCAGGCCTCCAGCCATTCCCCTATTTCCCCCTGGACTCTAGGCCTGGCCTGAGTGCCACCTCGGGTGACCTGCTGTGAGTTTCAGGTGGACTCTATTAGGAGTCTCCAGGTCCCCCCCCCCCCCACTCTAGGAAGGAGAAGCAGAGGGAGGGGCAGTGTAGATAGCTGGCTTCTGGTGCCTTGATCCTGGAGGCTAGCTCTTCCCAGGTATGGGGTTAGGGGACATCCCATGCCAGAGGCATTCTCCCTAGCTTGGGGGGGGGGTGCTGGGAGGCTTGGCAGGCCTCCAGCCATTCCCCTATTTCCCCCTGAACTCTAGGCCTAGCCTGAGTGCCACCTCGGGTGGCCTGCTGTGGGACACTATTAGGCGTCTCCAGGCTTCCCCCCATTCCTACTCTAGGGAGGAGGAGCAGAGGGAGGGGCCATGTAGATAGCTGGCTTCCGATGCCTTGATCTTGGAGGCCAGCTCTTCCCAGGTATGGTGTTAGGGGACATCCCATGCAAAGGCATTCTCCCTAGCTTGGAGGGGGGGGATGCTGGGAGGCTTGGCAGGCCTCCAGCCTTTCCCTTATTTCCTCCCCTACTCCAGGTCTTCCCTGGTTGCTGGCCCAGGTGGACTCTATCATGGTCCTCAGGCTTTCCTCCTTTCTCTCTCGACACTAAGGAGGGGGACACATGAGGTGGATGCAGCACTGGTGTATGTCGGGACATTACAGTGCCCCCGCGTGTACCATATATATTTAAATATTTTAAATATTTAAAATAAAAATGTGGTTGCTACCATACTAGGTTTCTGATTAGTTCCCATAAACGGTGACAATCGAGTCCACTGTCTTAAGTTAGATTGTTTATTTTCTCCACTTTTTATCTTTTCTCCTCTCTGTGAACTATTCAATAAGGTATTTTGGTGAAAGAGTCCCTCTCTATCTTTCCTTCCCTTTGTTATTTGTTAAATATGGAAGTTTGTAGAAGTGTCCCTCCATTTAACGTTTATATAAGAACTAAGTCAATTGGATTCTTGGACTTGTTCTAGCATCCCTATAGGCACCAATCTCTCCATGGGATACTGTTCTTCCTTTGCATAGGCACATTAAAATGGAAAATTATATACAAACACGTTCTTATCTTTTAGAGATGGGAACACACAAATTTTTTTAAACGGTGGCAATTGTGTCCACTGTCTTAAGTTAGATTGTTTATTTTTCCCACTTTTTATCTTTTTTTTTTTCTCTTTGTGAACTGTTCATTAAGTAATTTTGGTGAAAGAGTCCCTCAGTTTAATGCTTATGTTTGAACCAGGTCACGGGGATTGTTGGACTTGTTCTTGCAGCCCCCTTATGCGCCTATAACGCCAGGTGGCATTATTCCTTGTTTGCAAGGGCACATTAAAATGAAAAATACTATACATACAAATAAGTTCTTATCTAATAGAGATAGGACCACACAAATCTTGTGGTGCAATGGAACCTTACACCCTGAACATTGACATGATGACCTGGCACAGGCCTCAGAGGTTTGGGCATTTTCCAGTCACCCCTGAACCAGGGAAGCCATCTTTGAAATATTCAACGTTGTCTATGACATCACCTGGAAGCAATCCTCTACCAGGGAAGACCCTACTGCTGCTCTGACATCAATTTACTCAAAAGAGTTTTCCCTTAACACTGAGAAGATTTAAACAACAACAATGACCTGCGTACTGGACAGGGCTTTCTGCATTACCCTTTAATTGTGAGTTGAAATTAGATGCCGCTCCACACCATCCTGACTTCAATGTAGGATATACAGATTCCAGGACCTTCAATACAGAAACATGATACCAACAACAGAGACTATGAAAAATATAACAGTATGGGCACTACAGACAATGACCGGGATTGGACAAACTACTTTGCCTGGAGCCTATAAATGGTCTTATGTCGGGAAACTTCAGTGGTAGGGTCTCCTTGTACTTAGGCCAAAGTTTTTCCTTTCCATGACCCTCGTACTTTGGTGGGCCCATGCAAACAATAATTGCCACTCTAACATTGTTTTTACAGTGCTCCTGGGATGAATGTTTTTCTGTCCTGGGGATAGATACCCAAATATGGGATTTCTGCATCATATGGCAGCTCAATTTTGAGTTTTCTGAGAAACACAAACTGTTTTCCATAGAGATTGAACCAGATAGCATTCCCAAAAGCAATGGATGAAAGTTCCTTTCTCACCACAGCCCCACCAACAGAGATTGTTCCCAACATTTTTTTTTTTTTTTTTTTTGGTTTTTGGGTCACACCCGTTTGACGCTCAGGGGTTACTCCTGGCTATGTGCTCAGAAATCGCTCCTGGCTTGGGGGGACCATGTGGGACGCCGGGGGATCGAACCGCGGTCCGTTCCTTGGCTAGCGCTTGTAAGGCAGACACCTTACCTCTAGCGCCACCTTCCCGGCCCCAGTTCCCAACATTTTTGATATGTGCGATGCTCACTGGTGTGAGATGTTATCTCATTGTTTTCTAGATTTGGATTTTTCTAATTATAAATGATGATAAGCGCTTTTATTCATGTGCCTGTTGGTTTTCCTCAGAGCAGTGTCGATTGATCTCCTCTCCTCATTTTTGATGGGGATTTTAGATTTTGTGTGACTCTAGTAGTTTCATATCAGCACTAACACTGGTGATGTTGAATGATTTTAAAGTAATTAAGGCATATTTATTCTAGCAGGCATTGTAAACTGGAAGTCAGAGATACAAACACAGAGGTATTGTAGCAGATGCTATTATTTCAAGGTTTATTCCCTGGTGTTGGCAGAATGTAAGGTTATAATATAATAGTTGAATAGGAAAGTTGAGGGGTGAGAAAATGAGTGGCCTTATAATTTGTAGTCTGTCCCTTGTCCTCCTTGGACAGAAAGTTCTGTTATCATAGAACTTTACATATATGCATGTCTACAATTAACCCACAGTCCCAATAGTTTCTGACCTTGCATCTCTCAGTTGACTAATGTGAATGAGCATTTCCTATATTATTAATACAGTGAACCTGAGCTCAGGGCCAATGATGCTGAAGATCATTGTATGGTGTATATCTTTTTTTTTTTTTTTTTTAAGATTATTTTTTTTCTCTTTATTTGGATATCTTGATTACATAAATGATTGTGATAAGGTTTCAGTCCTATAAAGATCACCCCTCTTCACCAGTGCAACATTCCCGCCACCAAAGTCCCAAATCTCCCTCCATCCCACCCCACCCCCACCTGTACTCCAGACAGGCTTTCTAGTTCCCTCATTCATTCACTTGATTATGGTAGTTCTCAGTGTAGTTATTTCTATAACTGTGCTCATCACTCTTGTGGTGAGCTTCATGGAGTGAGCTGGTGTTCCAGCTCTCCTTTAATTGTCTCTGAGGATTGTTACAAAAATGACTTTTATTTTTCTTAAGACCCATAGATGAGTGAGATGGTGTATATCTTGAGCTGTCCTTGAGTTGTGTGACTAACAAATCTCAACCTGGTCTATGGATATACTGAGTCATTTAATGAATTAACTACCCTAAATGAATACTTGCTCCCAAGCCTTCTCTCATTCGTCCTTTCTTTTTAGCTCCACAAAGCTTGAACTTTCTTTAATTTTTGCATTTGTCGTTGCCCACTTCCTACCTGGAAAACTTCTATTTTTATTTCAAACTGAAGCAAACAAAATTTTCAGAAAGAATAGCGGTGATTGAGATAGCACTTGCCTGCTCTTTCCTTCTTTCGACGTGTCCTCATTGCTTTTTTAGTGTTAATCTTCAGAAGCTCAGGGAAGTCCATCATCTGTTTACTGTTCAAAAGTGTGTCTTGGGAGAATTAGTTTCTCTCTTTTGTGCTCTAGTTGCATTTTTTCACTCCAAGGTCTGGTTAAAATTTCAGTTGGAGGGAATGGAGCAATAGTACACTGGGACATTTACCCTGCATGTGGCATCTCAAATGGTCCCCCAAGCACCACCAGGAGTGATTCCTAAGTCATAGCTAGAAGTAAACTCTGAGCATCTTCTGTGTGCCTTCCCCAAATAACAATAAATAAAACTTCATATTGGGTAGAAACCTGCAAAGTAGCCCTGAAGACTAGGATAATTCTATTGCACTGCACATGCCTGAACAGCATGCATCCTTGCATTGATATCTCAGCACAGTTGGCATATGAGGTTTCAAGGTCGTTGTTCTGAAGCCTCATACCCACTCCACATACTCATAATTTTGTAGCCTCCCCACATAATTACTCTTTATTGAAGTCATATTCAGCTGTTCCACAAAAAGATATTTGGGGTTTTTTCCTTCTCTGAATTTATACATCTTTAGAAAAAGCTTTGTACCCATTTCTCTCCTTCCATGAGGTAAATTTATTGGGTAAGATATCAGAGTATATTTATTAACTGCTTTTGTATCTTAGCTATTTATTTGGGTTTTTTGTTTTTGGGGGCCACACCTGGTGACACTCAGGGGTTACTCCTGGTTGTGTGCTCAGAAATCGTTCCTGGCTTGGGGGACCATATGGGATGCCTGGGATCAAACCCAGGACTGTCCTGGATCAGCCACATGCAAGGCATACACCCTACTGCTGTGTTATCGCTCGGACCCTGTATCTTGGCTATTTTCAGAGATTCTGGCCTGGAGTAGAGGGTAAGTATAAGAACAAAATTGAATGATGGGGCCAAAGCAATAGTGCAGAAAGTCGAGCACTTTCTTTGCACACTGCTGACCCAAGTTTGATCTCTAACATATCATTTAGCCTCCCAAGCTCCCTCAGGAGTAATTCCTGAGTGAAGATATCAAGTAAGTCCAGATTACTTTCAGGTGTGGCCTCAAGAGAAACAAAATTGTGAATGAGCACTGTGTAATTAGTGTTAGTTAATTTCAGGTGTAACATGTCAGAAATCTCAGTTCAAAAATTCAGATGTGAAAGAAGCGATGCCTTCTTTCACAGGATTTTCTTGATTGATGGGACTGATTGCTGGACTGGGAGAAAATCATCCAGGGCTAGAGTGATAGGTAGTAAAGAAGGTAAAGCAACCTTCCCTACTGTATCTCTTCTATCATCACCTGTCTTATTTGGAGAAATTTTTATTCAAAGCTTCTACCTAGATTTTTTTTTCTTTCTTTTATTGATTATTTAGAAAATGCACCACATAGTTGGCATAGTTGATTATAATACATTTGTTTCCAGATAAGTGAAAGCAAAGTTATTGGGGGAAAAAAAAGAAATAATAAGAAATAAAAATGAAAGAGAGAAAAGTTAAAAAAATGAAAAGAAAAAAGAAAAGCACAGTAGCTAGCACATTTGTGAAAATTATTGTATCTCTAATGAAGTCACTAATCCAGTGACAGAAGATTTAGTAAGCTCTGTTGTTGGCTGTCCATTCAACAGCATGGACAAATTTTAAAAAATAAGTGTGTTCATATAGGGATGACAAAATGAAACAAATGAAGTTGTCCAGAGGTCAAAGTACATTTACTGATACTATGACTTTTAGGAGCTGCCATCTCTCCTGGAAGAAGCAAGATATGGGAGGGGGAGGGTGCCCCACTCATTTCAAGAAGCCCTCGTGATATCAGTGCAAACACCGATATATCTGAAGAGTGGTGAGATAAATGCTGCCGAAGGAAATCGTAGCGGGTCAGTAATGAGACAGAGCCATCAGGAAAGCAGTGATTGTGTGTGAAGGAGGCAGCAGGCGTGGCTTCGTCAGGGTGAGGGGTTGGCCTACTCTCTTCTCCCAGTTGGCCAGGTGGGTTGGCGTACCCATGGTCTTTCATGGCTCCCTTTACATCTCGTTAGAAAAAAGAATTAATCAATGGAACTGGCCTGGTTTGAACATGGCGACTCTCTATATAGGTTTTTGTTTTTTAGTAGCTTTTATTGAGGCCAATGCGAATGACAAGTCTTTCACAGTTATGTCTACAGTACACAGTGCCAGCGAATTAAGGCAATTCTCACCAGCCGTGTGAACTGCCCACTATCGGTTCTTAGCATGCAACCCTACCTCCACCCTTACTTAGCCCACTGGACTGCTGGTGCAACAGGCCCCTTTTGAGTCTAGCTCATTGTAGTTCGGGTCTCTTGATTCCATTGTCGTTAACTTTGGGTTGGGTATTTAAGTCTGGTCATTTTTATTTCTACTCAGTGTTCATGAGACTGCTTACTCCTGGTACCATCCACTTTCTTTTTTCTCAATTTATATGAAAGAACAAGATGATTCAAGTTCTATGGTTCTGTTGATAAGAAAAAGAAAAGGAAGACAACATTTAAAAAATAAATAAATAATAGAAATAAAATAAAAATAAATAAATTGGGGAGAATCCCCTATCTAGAAACTGTGAATATTCTCTACCTATTTTTAAGTTAGATTGTTCTTATTAAGTTGTATGAGTTCCTTATATTTCTTTGACATTTACAATCTGTATAATGTACCTATATGTGCGCATATATGTGTATGTAAAATGAAAGCCTTTTTATTAATTAATATTATTATATTTTTACTGAAGCAGGGTAGTTTTTATTTAATGAAACTTGTTTAGAAAACTGTGAGAAGAGAGAAATAGGGTCAAGGTGTTCAAGAGACAATATAAGTTTTTCTAGAGTGAAGTAGGCAAGCAAAGAAACACAGAGACAAATAAGTGATACATATTCAGGGGAGAACAAGGAATTGAAGATCAAATCTTAAATTTTATTTTAGTAATTGTGGTACACAATGCAGTTACTGTTAACGTTTTATGCATTCAAAATCCTTCCCCACACCATCCACCATTGTCTTGGGTCCCTTTTCTAATTTATCCTCACCCCCACCATCCCCTATCCATAATCAACTCATTTTTGAAGTCTGAGTTTGTAGACTCTATTGCTTTTAGCCATTTAATTTTTTCCCTTATTTCTTTCTAGCCTACATATACAGGCGATCTTTCTATTTCTATCCCTCTCCTTCTGACTTTTAATTAGCACGCTGCTCTCCATTTTCATTAATGTGACTATACATTGCATGATTTTGTCTTTTCTTGCAACCAAGTAATATTTCACTGTTATATACACCCCTATTTTGTTTGTTTGTTTGTTTTGGTCTTCTGTTCTTTGGTACTTAGGTTGTTTCCAGATTTTGGCTATTGCAAATAATGTTGCAATGAACATACAATTGCAATTATTTTTCTGATTATAATTTGGGGACTCATGTGTAACTGTTGGGTCATGAAAATGCAATTCTTAGCTTTTTGAGGAGTGTCCATAGTACTTTTCCAAAACTGATCGACATTACTACCAGCGGCATATAAGGGTTCATTCCCCCCAAAAGCTTAGCAGTTTGATATAGTTCTCAATTATTCTAAAACCATGGAGCATTTTTGCCTATGTTGTCTTCTATACACTTTATTATTTCAGGTATCACAACTAAGTTGTTAATTCATTTTGAATTTATTTTTGTATATGGAATCATGGTATAGTTATGTTTCATACTTTGTGTGTGTGGCCACCTAGATTTCTCAGTATTGTTTATTAAAATGACTCTTCGTCAAGGTTTGTTCTTAGCTCCATTGTGATTAATTAATAGAGATACAATTAATTATTTATTTATTCTTGGTTTTGGGGTCAAACTCGATTACTCCTGGCTCTACACTCAGAAATCGCTTCTGGCAGGCATGGGGGCCCATATGGGATGCTGCTATTCGAACCACCATCCTTCTGTATGCAAGACAAACACCCTACCTCCATGCTATCTCTCTGGCCCCATAATTATTGTTTTAGACTCTACTTTTTTTTCTTCCTCAGAATGGCTGTAGCTATAAAAGTCATTTCTGAGTCCATATAAATATAGTATTTTCCATTTTATTTTCTTTGAACATGTTATTGGGGTTTTATTTAGATGGATCAAATATATATTTTTGGAAGAAAAGCCAGTTTGACTGTATTTTCATTCTAATTTACATACTTTTTGGCGCTTGGTGGACAAGGGTAAATTGGAGGCACAGCAACTGGTGCTCAAGGCTTCTTCTGTGACTCTATGCTCAGAGATCAGATCTGGTGGTTCTTAAAGAAACATATGAGGTCAGAGCAATAGCGCAGCGGTAGGGTCATTGCCTTGCACGCGGCTGACCCAGAACGAACCACAATTTGATCCCCAGTGTCTCATATGGTCCCCCAAGCCAGGAGCGATTTCTGGGCACAGAGCCAGGAGTAAACCCGAGCATCACCGGGTGTGGCTCAAAAACCAAAGTAGTAGTGATGATGATGATGATGATGATGATGATGATGATGATGATGATGAAGATGATAATGAAAAGAAACATGTGGACATCTAGGAATAAAATATGGGTCATTGGTGTGCAAGATAAACACTTTAACTCCTATGATCCCTACTGACCTGTATTTTTATCTTTTAACGTTTTTGTGGTCTGTTCCCTTGATTACAATGCCTTGTAGTTTTCACTAAATAGCTCTTTCACTTCTATTCAATTTATTCCTAGTCATTTGATTCTTTTTGGATGGATTTTTTTGTCCAGTTTGTCTTATCCTTTGTTACTTTTGTATAAAATTTATAGATCTTTCTTATTGATTTTAACACCATGTTGCTGTACTTATTGATTGCTTTAATAACTTATAGAGTATTTAGGGTTTTCTATATATTACCATATCTGAATGTAATCATTTAACTTTTATTATATAATCAGCTTTTTTATTTCTTGTATTAGGAGTTTATTTTCTATGTTAGAGATTTTTGCTCTGACTAAAGTCTCTAGAACTAAATTAGAAGTAGTAATAATGAACAGTGTTGTCTTGTTAGTATTTTTTAATTCCCTTTTTATCAGTATGATATTAGCTGCTGGCTTATAGTTCATAACCTTTATTATGCTCTTTTATTGAGAGTTTTAATCTTAAGTGAGTACTGAATCCTGTCAATGCTTTCTTGGTGTCTATTTATTGGACCATGAGATTATTTTCTTTTATTGATATTATGTTTAACATGATTGATTGGCATAGGCTGAGCCATCCTGTGTGCCTGATGTGTGAACTGTTCTATTCAATTTGCCATTGTTTGAGAAATTTTACATCTGTAGTCATTGAAGATGCTTACCTATTTGTATGTAGGTGTGTGACATTCAGGTAGTAGGATACAGGATTTGTGTGTACATGGTTAAGACAATGCACTCATTGCATACTACCTCTGCTCGGTCCCTTTGTTCTGAATTAAATATGACCTCACCTACTTACAAGATAGGCTAGATGCAATCAGGAGTCAGTTTCCATGAATCAGAGCTAAAATTCCTGTGGAAATGATGATTTTCATAATTACCATTATGATCATTGAAAAGAGGAGAGAGTTATAATGAAACCCTGTCAACAGTCTGCCACATGCAAGAAGGAAAAAATTATATTTATTAAACCCTCAAAAATTGACCTCAAATAGTGTCCAATTAGATTAGCAGCAAAACTATTCTTGTTTCATTTCATGGATTGAATAAGTGAGGTTCAGAGATTGTGAATAATTTGTTTAGGTTTACATAAGTTGCAAATATGTAAATGGTAGAGCGGATACAGTTCTAAAGCCTCTATATTTGTACATTTCCTCTGTATATTGCTAGTCATTGGTTAAATTTTAGTAAATGCACTGAAGACTACCTTTAAATTTCTATGGTGAATTGGCATATTTTTTCATGTTAGGCTATATGAAAATATAATTCCAATAATTTGTGTTCTATTTTAATGTTCTAACATATTTAAAATTATGTATTATCACATTGATATTTGAATTATAAAACACTTTTGTGTAATTGAAGTCTGAAAAGAACTATTCTCTGTTCTGTGTTATGCCATGGATTTATGCCACTTTATCCATGAAGCATCTTGTTCTTTGGTCATGGGTGAGAGACCAAATTGTGTTCAGATAGAAAAGGAAGGCAACCGATCAATACCAATAAACTCTATTCTCTCCCTATGATGTTTTTAGATACAAAGGACATACTGCCTTCAGTTCAGAGCAATTTAGAAATGCCTCCTTCTTGCTGAAACCAAGCAGCATCTTTGTATTGACTCCTAGATCCCAAGAATTAAGCACAAATTGGTGCTGGGTTCTAGCACTACCCTTGACTTCTGTGCAGCTTTCTCATGCTTCCTGATTTTCCATTTTTATGTCTTTATCATGCCAATTTGGGTTCATCTTCTGATGTTCAGTTGTAAAACTTCTGATACTTCATATTCTCCTTTGGAAACAAATCTATTCCTGATTCCTCGATGATTTGGAAATTTACCAGATGTATATTTCTTTCTTGTCATAATTTCTCCTAGAGTACTGCAATGATTTCCCGCTATTCCCTCTTCAATATCTCTATTTCAGTTTCATTCTGTTCTATAGTTGAGAAGAGGCTGGATACATGCAGGGTACATGATAGTTGGTAGTTACAAGCAATTCCAGCCAATACTCTTGTTGTAAGTCATTTTCCCAATTTCTATTTACACTGGGCCTAATGTTCTTTCCCCAGTTGTTAAAATCTTCTGACTCCACCATTAAGCTAAACCCTTTGCGATGTGACTTCCTTGATTTCATGCATCTATATCACCTCATTGAGAGGTGTTGAACTTGCAGTGAGATTTCTCAAAGTGTTCTCTGTTCTGTAAGCTCTCATCTATTTCAAACCGACTCCTGTTACTGTCACTAACATGTGCTCCAATATCTGCTATATTGTTATATGTTCTGAACCATGAATGTAAGGCATTCCAGAAAACGGATCAAAGTATAGTAATTTTTTGTTATTCTTTTTTAAATTTTATTTTATTGAAACCATTGTGATTTACAAAGACCTTCCTAGTTGGATTTCAAGACATACAATGAGCCTGAGCAAATCCAGTGTCGACTTCCTTCCACCATTTTTCCTGGAGTGCATCCTATATCACCACCCATTGCTCCTTGACCTGCCAGTATATCAGGTCCATTTTAAGTTTATATTGTTAAAGTTTAGGTCTCTTGATTTCATTGTTGTTGATTTTGGCTTGGGTATTTAGTTCTGTCCTTTTATTCTTGAGTTGACTTCTTTATAGCTTTAGTAATGGGGGTCTACATTTTGTGCAGAACTTCATAGAGCATTTGAGCATCAAATCAACTACTTGCCAAAGAAAATTTGATTGCAATAATCAGGAATTTGGGGTGCAGAGAGGTTGAGTATCTTTCCATGATCACAGAGATAGTCAATACTAGGGCTGAGATCAGATCTGATCCTAGATTTTGGCTTCTTTCCCATAAATTTTGTCCCATGGATTTCAAGTTATAAAATTAGACAGATTAAACTCTTAGCCTTAGTATCTTCATTGGAGGAAAATGAGAATCAATAGTACCTCTGAATAGGATTCCTGTGACATATAGAAACAATACAATAAATCATTCAATAAATGTTGCCAAGTGTTCCTTCTAGTTTGATTGTTTTTCTACTGGAGAAGTTGACTTCCACTTAGAATTTTTTTTTTGAAATTAAGTAATTCATGGGACTTTTTGTGGGGATTAGAGTAAAGTATAGGTGTCTTGATTCTCCTCTCAGTCAACGTCATCATTGTTTTCTTATCTCACACCTCACTTTCTCCTCTAGTCCTTCTGTCTCCTTTACTTCTGTCTCTGACTCCTTTCTCTCATAAACCTCTGAAATCTCTCCTCTGCTTACAGTTACACTATTTGTCATTAAGAAAGACCATTTCACTCTTCTGTCTAAATCTGTCTAGTAGGAGGAAAAATAGAAAATCATTTCCTTTGTGCTCATTTGAAAATTGAATTTCCTAAAGTAAATTCAGTCTTTTCTGCTAGTTATATGGTCTTACATAATCTACATAACAAATAACCAATAACATTACATTTTCCATCACTTTGACTGTTTGGCTTGTTTTCCAACCTTTTGTTTATCACCTATTTATTTTAAAAGCTTGATGTGCTAAAATTTACATGCAGGAATTTTGCATCTCCTGCAGCTGTACATAAAATACTCCATCCAGGTATACGCATGTCTTACTCCTTCACTTTCTCTGGACTCATTCCACTCTTGTCTTCTGACCCACCACTTTATCTAAGATAAAATGTGTGTGTGAACTTGTATGTATTCCCAATTTTACAAGACTACTTAATTCCTAACCCCTTTTCTCTTTTTGATAGCTACTGTATTTTCTACTTTTATTTGGAACAGTGTCTACTGAATATACTCCCATATCTTTAGTACTTAACCTATGTACTACTGAATTCAAGGAATGGTTGAAGGCTTAATTTAGGACTCTGAGCTAGGCTGGTAGATGTAGATCTCTTTCCCGTTGGGCTTTCAGTACCTCTGGACATAATCAGCCAAGTCACTAGGGAAGTAAAAAGAGTAAAGAGGAACAGGAAACAGTTTATTTTAAGAGAATAAGAATAAGCATAGCACCAGCCAGAATATCATTTAAGAAAAATAATAAAGGGAATATCCTGGTCCCATCTATTCACAGTCAGTTGGGTCTAGAAAAGAAACAAAAGAATGAGTTACTGGTTGATTTTCCAAATTAGCGAGCTGGCTTCCTCATCACAATCCCTTGAATGAGTTTAAGATTACATACTACATATGTATATACTTATATATGTGGTGATTACATATGATTAGTATAGGGAATCTACATTTTCTCTTATTCCCTAGTCTTTCTTCACATAAAATATGAAGTCCTTTAAAAGATATTCAGAGCATTCTGAGAGTTTCTGAGCTTTATGAAGAAAGGCCTTTTTGAATTTTGAGTTTAGATTTAGGTGATTTGAATCACATTTTTAGTATTTCCCATGGAGTTATTCTTTTAATTATTTACTCAACCTATTAACTGTTCGCCTTTCATATTGGTAGCACCAATATGAAATCTGAGAATAACAGTGGCCAAATTTGTACCTGGACTGATTCCTCTTTAGTCACTCTGCTTTGAATTTCTTTGAAGAGGCCTCTTAGGGATAGGTAGAATGTTGCTCCCAAAGGAACAATTCAAAGCCATTAGGATGTAGCAGAGTCTAGGAGTCTGGAAAGAGTCACTTAAAATCGGAGTCAGGATGATTAGAAAAGTAGACCAGGGATAAGGAAAATAATCTCAAGTATTTTTGTCTTTATTTTTTTCCTCCTTCCCTCAATTAGTTAATCCAAGAAGAGAAATTGAAGTAATATTAATAGCAAAAAATAAAAAAATCAGAAAGTGAATGCCAGGATTTCTGGGTCTTTGACTGGTATGTTGGGGGCTCTGGGCAGGACAGCTAGCCACAGGTCCCCTGGGCTGAACTCCTAGTCCAGGGGGCCAAGATCCCCCCAAACCTGGTGGGTCTTCAGGGCCACGCCTGGTTAATCGGGCCCTGGGGGGAGGGGGGGAGAAATCCCGCCCTATGCATCCCAAAACTGCAGAGGCACGGCTGGGCTCAGACCACTCCACATGCCAGGATTTCTGGGTCTTTGACTGGTATGTTGGGGGCTCTGGGCAGGACAGCTAGCCACAGGTCCCCTGGGCTGAACTCCTAGTCCAGGGGGCCAAGATCCCCCCAAACCTGGTGGGTCTTCAGGGCCACGCCTGGTTAATCGGGCCCTGGGGGGAGGGGGGGAGAAATCCCGCCCTATGCATCCCAAAAATGCTTCATATATTACTTCATATATTATATAGTATATATTATATATACTATATATATATATTATATAGTACTTCATATATTAAGAGTATTCCTATTGTTATGTTACGTTTTACGTATCCAGAATCTTTATTTTGTATCGTGCCCTTTCCCACATCCCTACAAAGCTCTTTTTTATTCCTTTACTCTCTATCCCCCCCAAACATCTCTAATCTACATTACTGTTTTTAATCAGTAGTGTACAAGCGTTATCACAGACCAAAGCCGTGCATTGTGTGTAACAACCCCAAACTCTTTCAAGATACATAAAATGGACATGTATTTCTTTAGAATATTTTGTTGTTTTTTTTTCTCTGACAGCTATAATTCTTACTAAATGTTGTCTTATATAGTGATGATTCTAACCGCTTTTCTCCTCTTTTTGAGCTGTTTAACAAGGAATCTTAGAGAAAGAGTCCCCCAGATTAATGCTTATGATTGAACCATAATTGTTCTTATCACCCCCTTATGGGCCAAGAACACCACGTGGCATTGCTCCTTTTTTGCATAGGCACATTAAAATGGGAAAATACTATACATATAAATAAGATCCTATCTAATAGAGATTGGTACAGACAAATCTTATAGTGCAAAGGGACCTTACACCCTGAACATTGACATAACGACCTGGCACAGACCTCAGAAGAAAGGGCATTTCCCTGAACCAGGGAAGCCATCCACAAAACATCCAGGCTGGTCTATAGCATCACCTGGAAGCAATCCTCTACCAAGGAAGACTCTACACTGCTCAGACATTGTCCTGCTCAAAAGAGACTTCCATTAACACTGAGAAGACTTAACAACAACAACGATTTGCTTACAGGACAGGGCTCCCTGCATTGCCCTTTGATTGTAAGGTGAAACCAGAGGACGCTCCACATCCTGACTTCAATGTTGGATATACAGATTCCAGGATCTTAAATACAGAAGCTTGATACCAACAACAGAGACTGTGTGAAAAATATAAGTGTGTTGGCACTACAGACAATGTCTTGGATTGGACGATCTAGCTTGCCTGGAGCCTAGAGTTGGTCTTGTGCCAGGAACCTTCAGGGATCGGGTCTTTTTGTATTTAGGCCAAGGTTATTTCTTTCCATGTCCCTCATATTTTGGTGGGCCTATGCAAACAACAATTGCCACTCTAACACCATTTTTGCTGTGCTCCTTTGACTCTAATCCTTAAAAAGAACCCAGTTAAGATTTGAGGTCAACTTAAGCTAATATGCATGAATATGGAAATGTAAAAAAAATGCTATGCCTGTAATGTTTAAGGAGTTATGTAAGTTTTATGGCTTTAGATTGCCTTGTGTGCTGTTAAGAAATATTATAGTGTGTTACAATCTTAATGTTCTTTGGATGAAATTTCAAAGTTGGGATATCAGCAAGGGGACTTCTGAGAATTATGTTATGTATTGTCCTTCCACTGTAACTTTACCTTGTCCTCTTTCTTTGCATCCTTGTTCTCATAATTAAAAATAAAAAAAATTAAAAAAAAAAAAGGTAGAATTAAAAAAAAAAATCAGAAAGTGAACCTGAGCTTCCAATCGCAAATGAAGCCTGAGGTTTGGGTGTCTGAGTAGTGAGAGAAATGTGCTAGGACCTTGTGGGAAATGACCCCTTTTCTACTGTGTGAACAGCTTCCCATATTGCCTCACCCCAGCCTCACCCTACAACTCTCTAAGGGAAATTTTTTAAGTAATGTATTTTGTATAACCCCAATTTTAAAGTACTTTTTGCAAACATTAGCTCTTTGGACTTTCATAAATATTTAAGTAATGCAAAAGTCACAATTAGCATCATTTTATCTGTGGAGAACTAAGGGTGAGAGAAATTAAATGATGGTGTTTCGTTTGGGGGTCATGCCAGCTGTGCTCAGGCTTACTTCCCATCTCTGTGCTGAAGGATCACTCTTCGCAGCCATCAGTGGACTATATCTAGTGCCAGGAATTGAAACTAAGTCTGATGCATGAAAGGTAAATGTCTTACCCTCTCATACTGTCACATGGGCCTTAAAAAAAAACACAAACAAACTTTCTTCTAGCCCACAGGTGACAGACTCATATAAAAGTCTGGACCTTCCAACTATTAATTCACTATTCTCTTAACACAGAAATATTTCTTTACACTAGGGATTTAGTTCCCCATGTCTGAATCGCCTCATTCTCTTCATTCTTCCATCTGTTTTTTGTGCATTTTCTATAAAATGAGCTAATTATTATATAATCAATACTTTCTAAATCAATACCTTATCTGACACTTTTGGGTTAAACAATTCCTGGGATACTCTTTGAGTGATGACAAAAAACTTATTATCAGAATCATTTTCATTTTTTAACAAAATTGTTCATTGTTGAGTTTCAGTCATACAATGTACCTCATTCTTCACCAGTGGCATTCTCCTCCTCCTCCTAATCTTCCTCCTCCTCCACCTCCTTCTCTTCCTTTTTCTCTTCCTCTTCTTTCTCCTCCTTCTCTTCCTCCTCTTGCTCTTTCTCTCTTCCTTTTCCTTCTCCTTTTAGACACTATGAGAATCAACATATTTTCAGATTTACTATTCCTTTACAGAATTTAAATATTTTATTTACATTATCTTCTGATTTTCCAAGGAGATATGACCTAAATGTGTTTTCAGTGATCTGTGAACCATTTCTTTTCATATTTCACTTCAGCGATGTCATAGAACACATAACTTCTGGAATCTAGAGGTCAAGAAGTAGGGCAATGTGTTTGGGGTGTGTGTGTGTGTGTGTGTGTGTGTGTGTGTGTGTGTTCATTTATGGGTTTTGGACAATGCACAGCAGTGTTTAGGACTTACCTCTGGTTCTGTGTTCAGGAATAATTCCTGTCAGGGTTAAGGGGACCATATGGGATGCCAGGGATTGAAGTCAATGTCAGTCGCATGCAAGGAAATTGCCTTACTTGCTGTACTATCAGTCCAGCTCTGAGGTAGCTAGCATTTGGATGAAATGGTTAAATTTTGAAAAGAAAGAGTAGATTTACCTGGTCTTTTTAATTATATGGGTGCAATCAATTAGTACTGCAAGTCTTCAAGTGAGAGGTACATGCAAGTGTTTGGTATATCTAAATGTGGAATTTTATTGGTGTCTTCCTTTTTCCTGAAACTTCTTTGTTGTCTCATCTTAGCCATATTCAGTACCAGAGGGGCTGCCATGCTGCCATTTCCCAGACTCCAAGGGCAGAATTCATATTTTCCTTCAGTTAGTCAAAGATTTCTTATGCAATTCTGTAAAACACATTAAAATATCAGTACTATGTTGTCTAAAACCAGAATGATTGTGAAGTTCTTGAGTCAACCGAAAGAGGTTGTGTTCTGACTTCTGCAAGTTTGTTGTTCTGGTCATAAATTGGTTGGTAGAACAAAATGAAACACACTTGATGAGCATTAGTGGTATGTCAGACCATTCAAGAATGGAAAGACGTAGTATGAAGTTGAGAAGTCACTAGAAAGAGGGCAATAACTCTTGAACTCAAAAATATCCCTTCTTATTGGAGACTTGTTAGCTATTTGTCTTTTTTTCTTTACTGTTCAGAGTGAGACTAGTCTTTCTTTGTGGGGTTGGCTTCCTGTGACCTCCAATTGAACCTCAGAATTCCAGGTGCTTCGGATTGGCCCTGACCACCCAGGATGAGATTCCATCTCTACCCCTACCTCATAATGTTGCTCGTGTGTTGTATAGGTTGATCATTTTCTTTGCCATTTGATTTTTAAGCTTTGGGTGCAAAATAGATACACTTTTCTTCTATCTGGCAAGACCATCATGCTATGAGTGAATTAAAAGTGCACTTAAGAAGTGTTCCCATGAAATTTTCCTATACATGAATGTATATGGAATCTAGTATACTGAGTGAAATAAGTCAGAGGGAGAGAGATAAACACAGAATGGTCTCACTCATCTATGAGTTTTGATAAAAATGAAAGACATTTGTATAATGATTCTCGGAGACAAAATAGAGGACTGGAGGGTCCAGCTCCCGACATGAAGCTCACCACAGAGATTGATGGGTACAGTCACAGAAATAATTACACTGAGAGCCATCATAACAAAATGGGACTGAATGAGAGAAGTAGAAAGCCTGTCTAGAGTCCAGGCCGGTGTGGGGTGGGGAGGAGGGACACTTGGGATATATAAAGATAAATAAATAAATAAATAAATAAATAAATAAATAAATAAGAAGGTATTTCTATGGCTGCCTCTAAAAAAATAAAAATAAAATAAAAGAAGTATTCACAAGGATCTAGGACAAATTCTAAGGGTGGAGTGTAGGCTTTGCATGCAGAGAATGTGATCTGCATTCCATCACCAAAGCACTACAGGATATTCCCAGTATCAATAGTAATCAACTTCTGAACACAGAACTGGGAATCCCTGATACTACCACGTATAACACAAAACAAAACAAAAAGTATTAAAAAAGGCATCTATAATGGTAAATGGCACCCCAGTTTGTCACTGGGGTGACATTTGCCATCAGTCAATAACATAGCTACATAAAATTCAGAGTTCTGTATCCATAAAGAATTATGAAGAATTAATGTGTTAATTTTGTGATTTTTATTTTAGGCACTTATGTATATATATTTTTCAGGCAATTTTATTCTATTTTTGTATTTCTATATTTTATCATATTTATATGTCAAACAGTTTCAAGTTGATTTCCAAAATAGAGCTTAGTTTATAATTATAAAACTTCCGTATTTGGTCGTCTTATAAGTAGCCTGCTTCATTAGATTGCTTCTCTTTCTCTTTTTCCTTTTGGTTTTCGGACAGTGCTCAGGGGTTACACCAGACTCTGCTCTCAAAAATCAATTCTGGCAGGCTCGGGGGACCATATGGGATGTTGGGGAATGAACCTAGTCTTGTGTATTCTAGCTGTGCTATTGTTCCTACCCCTTTAGATTAACTTCTTAAAACATTGATCTGTAGTAGATAATTATTGCACAATAACTGAGTTATTTTTTGAGAGCTAAAATAAATAGTGCTTCTTCCTTCACTGATATTCATTTATGTATTTTCCAGAAAGAACAATGTTCTGTTGTAAAACTTGCTCTTAATTCTTGACAATGTTATTAATTGCTATCACACAGAATTATTTTAGGTTATCTACAATGATTACTGTTCTTACACTGTGGCCATTATTACTTTACCCAAGATAAATTCAATTTTATTAGATAGGTAGTACTTTAATAAAATACTCTTGATTCAATTTGATGTATTGCTTAAATTTATCCACATTCCTTTATTCTAAGATGTTTCTTTTTTTATCTTTTAAACTACATAATAGAGTATTTGCAAAATAATGGGACCTACAAAGAATTAAAATAATCTGCTTTTATTTTTTAATGGAAGTAACTTATATTTGTTTCCCTCACAACAAATAGTCTTAATTAAGTTTTAGCCAGTGATGGCTGTTTAATTTTATGGAGGAAAAAAAAGACTTCTGGTTTGGTTTTATGTATGCTAACTAAATGCATAAAATAATAGCACCAACCAAATAGAGACCTATATATTCTGAGTAATGGCTTTAAAAATAGGCCAACTCGCCTTTTATTTGTTTTTCATGTTCTAGTTTTAGGTTCTCGATTGCTGTTCCTTTGAATATGTGGTTTGGAGCTTCACAAGAGTCTATTTTCTAAGTGTCCTGGATGAGTTACCTCAATTCCTCTTAGAATGTCCAAAATATCTAGCATTGACCGTCCCCCCCTACAATCATGTTATTTTATCAACATGAACCAACTGGATTTATGTTCTGCTGTGTCAAAAAGATTTTTGATAGAGATACTTTCACCATTTTACTTCCTAATACCCTTTGGCTTGTTTTCCTCAATTTGTTTGAAATAAAAAGGAATGTAATGTCAGTGGTGAATGTCAATATTAAAATGTCTAAGGGACAAGAAGACTTAGGATATAGTAGGTTTTGTTGTTTTTGTTTTAACTTTATGGATAAATTAAATATAAATTATGCTTTATCTTCAGGTACACAAATCCCCTTTCTAGCACTCTGGCAACAAACTGAGATTATGTCATCTTCAGATGTCATCATAATTCATACATCTGAAAAATAATGTATTCATATATACTTAATTATTTATTGAACATACATGCCAATAATTCAACAATGAAATTGACAAAATCTTAAGAAGCTAGATAATATTTACCTATTACTCATCTGATAAAGGCTTAGTATCCAAGATACATAAGCACTGGCAAAACTGTACAAGAACAAAAATCCAACCCATCAAAACATTCATCATTAATAATAAGGGCAATTCAAGTGAAAACAACAATGAGATATCACCTCACATCACAGAGGCTAGTATATATATAAAAGAACAAAAATTAAAAGGGGAGAGGAGTAACCCTCATTCTTGGTTGGAGGAAATGTCTACTAGTCCAGTCCTTCTAGAAAACAGTATAGACATTTCTCCATAAACCCTAGGAATTGAGCCTCTATTTGATCCAGCAATTCTTTTACTTGCAATTTAACACAAGGTCCAAAATATACAATAGAGAAATGACATTTTTATTCCTATATTCATTGCAGGACTATCCACATTAGCCAAAATCTGGAAGCAATCCAAGAACAGATAATTTAAAAAATGATAGTACTTTTACACAATGTAATATTATGAGGCTACAAGAAAAGATAAAATTATTTACTGCTACTTGCAGTATCTGGAGAATATTGTGCTGAGTGAAGTTAGTCAGAGGGAGAGAGACCAATACAGAATGATCTCCCATATGCAGGATATAAAGGAACATAGTGATGGGATAATAATGGGAAACATTGGTGGAAGGAAGTGAGCATTGATAAAGGAGTGGTAATGAGGGGCAGGAATGGTGGCACAAGGGGTAAGGCATCTGCCTTGCCTGCTCTAGCCTAGGATAGATCCTGAGATGGATTCCATATGGTCCCCCAAGCTAGGAGCGATTTCTGAGCGCATAGCCAGGAGTAACCCCTGAGCGTCACCTGGTGTACTCGCCCCAAAAAGGTGTGATAATGCTATATGCCCAAAATGCAACTATGAATAACTTTGTGATTCAGAGTTACTAAATTTCACCAACTTTTAAAATTAGATTCAATTTTCAGGAGAAGCTATGAAAATAGTATAGGAATATGTAAAGCTATCTCTGGGTGCTATTTCATATGTATAAATATATCTTTGGAGATGTAGAGATAGGATCTTTTTCTATATGTGTTCCTACTAATATCCCTTTCTAGTATCATCTAGAAGTAAAAATAAACCATATTCAAGGTTAAGTTAAATGGAGTAAAAAATTGCCTTTGACTGCTGAATCCTAAAGGAGATTTTGAATTTCAAATAGTACAGAAGTAGCACTGGTTCTTCTGCTAGGTTTATATGGAGTATAGTCTTTGTCATCCCATTATTTTTGAGACATAAAATACTACTGAGTAATAAATTGTGGAATAGGTAAATAGGTATAAAGCCATAGAAAATTGTGAGGTAGTAAGTGGCTTTCTTATTAATCATTCAAATGCAGCTTAAGAAAAGAGCGAAAAGCAATAGTAACTTCATAGTGAAAGTTGTTCAATGTTTAAAGCTAGAGTCTTAGCATTAAGAGAGCTGAATAAATGTCCTATGCAAACCCCAAAAAGATGTAGAAGTGTGTGACCTACTAGGAAAGTTAACCTTGCCTCCAGTTACCTAAAATTGGAGCAAGAAAAATATGACTCCAAAGCAAAGGGAAAAGGCAAAAATATGAGTCAAGCCAATTTGTTCAGTTTTAAGTATTTTGTGCAAGAGTTTTGCAACCATCTGCAAAATAGCTTGTATTGGATCATCTAAATATTGTAGTTACTATGCTATACTTTTTTTTTCTGTCCTTTTCTCTGTTGAGTGGTAGCAGAAAAATTAGCACTCTTTTAATTCATCATGGAAGCCAGACAAGAGGCAATAATGACAATAGTGAACACTCAAAACATATTTCTCCTCAAAAACAATGAATTAAATGTAATTTATTGTGGGGATGATAAGGAAGCACACTTTTTGAGAAAAAAATTGCATATTCTTAATGGATTTATTTTATAGAAATAAAGTGCCAGCAGACAAATTCTTAACCCTGTACTATTTTTCAGACTCTTATACCAAGAGTCATCACAGAGATTTCTGCTAAGTTTTAATACCAGTAGTAGGTTATTTGTAACCAAGATTAGATGAAAGCCAGCAGGGCTTTATCTTTGTGACCCAATACATGTCTGATGACCTTTCAAGGTCATCCCATGTTCTGTCGTGTGACCTGGCCTGGTCTCTTTCTACTCTCCCTCTTCTGCATTGTATTATCACCTTCTTCAATAAATGAACATACTTTCAATAGAGATGGTGTTATTTTCATAAAAGACCATATGTTTAACTTTATTTTTCATCATCTCTGGAGAGGGAGGAGATGGAAAGGATGAGAGAGAGAAAGAGACTATGTTGTTTCTGCTCTTACAGGTATTCTCTTCCTTTCCAAATATGAAAATGTATTATTCCCTTGCCTGGTGCTGTGAAAATGGAGCTGAACAAATTCTAAACACACTGAAATTGCTTGCTAATAGCTATCAGTAATCAGTGTATATAATTCTTTTACAATTGGTACATATGTCTTCGCCACACACGGTGGGCACGGTTTAGGATTACAGCTGAATAATATATGCTCTTCAAGTGTGTGTGTGTGTGTCTGTGTGTGTGTGTGTGTGTGTGTGTGTCTGTCTGTGTTTTGTTACTGGCAAGGTCTATAATTGGCTCTTTTCAATGCTTTGTCAAATACTTATATAGTATTGGTGATCCTTTTTTTTTCGATAGGAAGGAATGCTTCCTTAGATTAAGAGAGTGTTGCTGCTTAAAATACTAGAGAACCATGTCCCTGGTGCTGGAAAATCATTCGGTGTTGTCCAGGTTGTTCTAGAAGAAATGGTCTTCCAAAATTATTTTCAAGCAATCCAGCAATTACACGCTGTTAAAAAATAAGCCAGCTGTTAAAAATAAGCTGTTAAAAATTGACCCTCTGTGTCCTCCATTAGAGCCTGCACTGAGACCCCTGCCTCAGGGGACTGAATGCAGCAGTACATAATTTTTCCATCCTCACAGTTGTTGTCCTAACTCTCTTCACTACCAAAGGTTCCTCTTGCTTCTTTTTCCCATAGGCCCCCCAATATGGAATATTGCATATGCTTAAGAAATATAGTCCTAATGAGAGACTACCCATACATTTTTTAATATCCAGTGCCAGAGATGACAGCCAGATTAAACTTCTAGATGCCATAAAAGAACACACTATCTCAGTTTCTTTGCAGAACTTAAGCTGAAACAAAGCACAGTTAACTGGGTTGTTATACTGCACAGTTTTTGTGGAATATAAATACAAAAATTCCACTAGGTGCTTATGTGGTTCAATATTATTGGGCTTTTCTATAAAAAAATAACTGACCTGTAGAAATACTTCTGGTGCTGGATATTAAGGGTCCAATATATTGCATTCTGAATTCTGCTCTGACATACTTAAACATTCAATTTTAGTGGTTGTAGAAATATAAAATTATTTGGAATTATTTTTTATGTATCAGAGCTTATAGTGAGAATGGAAGAGAAAATATGTGAAGTGTTTACAACAAAACCCAATTGTAAGATCCCAATGAATGCATCTATCTTCTAATTATAGCCTTATAATTAATCACAGGGATGATCACCTGTATATTTCAAGCATAAATCTTTTATTTTAAATAGTTACTTTATTTAAGCAAATCATTTACAAAATGGTTGATTATTGAGCTTCAATCACACAAAACATACCACCCTTCATCAGTGCATATTTCAGACCATCAGCGTCCCCTGTTTTCTTCCCACCCACCCTGCCTGCCTCTGGGAAGACATGTTACTTCTCTTTCTCTTTGTTTTTCTATTTTCATCTTCCTTTTTTACCTTTAACACTGTGGTTTGCACTATTATTAACGAAGGGCACCATGTGCGTCACTTGATCCCCTTTCAGCACCGAGTTCTTGTCCAGAGTGATCAGTTCCAACCATCATTGACACAGTTTACCCTTTTCTGTCCTAATTGCTTTCACGGCTCTTTGTGGCAAGATTCTTACCATAGAATGCTCCACCTGGCCCTCATCTCTATTGTCTCTGGATACGATCTTTTATTTTTCTTCTATCCCCAAAATGAATGAGAATATTTTATGTCTCTCCCTTTCCTTATGATTCATTTCCCTCAGCATAATACTCTTCATTCCATCCATGTGTAGCATTCCAGGGCTTCATTTTTCCCAACAGCTTTGCAATGTTCCACTGTGTATCTATGCCAGGTTTCTTTAGCCACTCATCTGTTCTTGGAAATTTTGGTTGTTTCCAGATTCTAACTATTGTAAATAGTGCTGCGATGAACGTAGGGATGCAGAGGGTTTTGCACATTGTGCTTTTGTGTTCCTGGGGTATGTGTTGTGCTCACGTTCATTGACTTGAAGAACTGTGAGGCTACAGAGCGGCCATGCTCTTCTTGCAGATCACTGGTCCTCTTCCACATTATAGGCCATTTCTCATTTACCTTGCAGTCAGCTCCTCTAGTGGCAAGCTGATCCCTCCAGTATATATCTTAACTTTTTCACTTTTATCAAGTATGAAAATATTGATGGTAAGTGAATCTCAAATATAAGCAGAACAGGGACTTGATATTCCGTTTTTGTATTTGAAGCACACTTTCAGTTTTAAATGTGGAGAAAAAGTATATGTGAATCTTTAAAGTAGAGTTCTTAAGGTGTGAAAGTGATGCTTTGATGCTTAGAGTTATTTTCTTTTGGAACATTGGCTCATAGGTACAAAATTCATTGAGACATTTGTCCAAGAGGATATGCGCTGTAGACTATACCTGTGTTTATTTAAGCACAAGAAGTAAGATTTTCCCTCTTCTTAAATAAACCTTTGCCAATGAAGTTCATGTTAATCAGTCCCTTTGGAGTAGTTATTCCCATGAATTATGAGAAATGAATTTGCACTTAATAGACTCTGAACTGTATCCTTTACTTGGAGTTCTGGGAATAGAAGTTTATGAATATAAGGGTACCATGATTTCAGGCTCTATTCGAAAACCTTTATCTTTCTCTTTACTTCTTCCCTCTTCCCTATTTTTTTTTATCTTTCTCCACTTATCAAACCTCATGTTTTTATTTTCTTCATGACAACATTTGCTTTAAGCTGGATTGCAGAGTAATTTAAGAAATTCCATCAATTTTTCTGATTCATTCCATTTTGTCTTTTTTTTTGTCTAGCAAGTTTTAAGTCACTCTTCTTTATCACCATGATTTTATTCATTACATAGAGAGATATATCACAACCTCAAAGATATTGATATACTCACTAAACTGAAATAGCATGTTATTAATATTAATCATAAAAATACCAATAGAGTAGTCTCCTCTTTTGGAGGGTAGCTAGTCATTATCCCTGGGAAGAAGTAAGTTTAACAAGCATATATTCTTTTAGGTATATTATAAAATTTTGAAAACACCTGAGATACTTAAAGCTACCAAACAAAATGAAAGGATGACACTAGTTGGGTTATTTTCAGACCTACTCATAGAACTTGCACTGTAGCATGAAATAATTAGCGATGGGGCTGGATGGCGGTGGATTTCTCTCCATGCCATTCCAGTCCACGTGGCTCTGCAACCTTTATGCAGTCGGCGAGTTCCAGGCCCAGGTGAAATCACTTACTCACAGTCAGGCGTCAGGAAGCAACTTTATTCAAGCCCTAGCCACCACATGTGTGTGGCCTATTCATAACCTTTCAAGCATAGCAATATTTTGCTAGCCCTGCATCTTATTTCCTGTTAGCCATCTTCCCTTTGGGCTCCATGCTGGTCAAAGACCAGAACACAGAAACCCAGAAGCCAGAGCGCACAGCAGCGCAGAAAGGGCCAAGAGCCAAAAAGCCAAAAAGCCAAAAGGGCCGAATTCCCTTGGTCCAAGCCTTATATAACATTTCCCAGACCCCTCCCAGGTGTGGGAGGGTCTAGCAGGTAAGGTTACACCTACTATCCGGTTCCCAAGACCCCTCCCAGAAGTGGGTGGGTCTAGGGTCTTAAATAGGTACACCCACATTTCCTCCTTTTCTTAATATTTTCATGCACCAACGTAATAGAGTGAAAATTAATATACCAGCCCTTTTCAAAAACATTTTTTTGCAAAATATACTTTACACCTGTAACCTAAAACTCTATTAATGCTTTTTTTACCAAGCACTATTTTGGAACTTTTATGTTCCTATACTTTTAAACTATATTGGGGGAACTTCATTGTTCCTATACCTTTCCTATACACAAGTACTTCAGCATACATGCATAACATACATTTTAAAAACAGGCTAAGTACATTAAAATACACAGTAAAACATTTTGCAATTGAAAATATTAACTTTGAAAGACAACAAAACACATTTAAATCATAAAGAAAATGACTAAGACAAAGATGCAGGTGGTTAGAAATAAGATGTTAAACTGTATTACCTTCCTTTTATTTTTATTTTTTTAACCACTAACTAAAAGTTATTCCATCACCAACTATGAGTAAACTATAAAATTACCTGCTAAGTTCCTACACCTAAAATCATAGTTTAAATGATTAATTTGTTTCACGCTGATCTCACCACGTTGATTTCACCATGTGGCTTTTGTAAATTTTTAGAGTTTAGATGCTGGTTTGTCCCACGCTGATCTCACCACGTGGCTTCTGTAAACTTTTAAAGTTCAGATGTTGGTTTGTCCCAGGCTGATCTTACCACGTGGCTTCCTTCCAGTTTCAGGCCCCGCAGACGGTTCTGTAGACCATGAGGTCGTGGGTTCCGCTGCCCGCTGCCGGTTTGCTGGAGGGTGGATTCCAAGTTTTTCGCTTTTCCGGGCCAAGCTGAGCCCAGCCGAGCCGAGCCGCTTTAGGAATAATTAGAAGCTTTTCGCTGCTTTTTTCCTCCGGGCGGCACTTTGGACGGTTTTTCTTGGCCACAGCTTTTTTGCAGAGGGCTTTTGGATGTCCAGAGTTGTAAAAGTCCAGTCCGAAGTTTTCAAAGTCGAAATCCAAATTTAAGCCGCAGGTCATTTTCAGAAAATCAGTCCACTTTAAATACAGTCTTTTTTCTCCTCCGTTTCCAATTTAAGCTTTTAATTAGTTTTTGTACAGGCCGAGGTTTTTGTTTTTTGTAACAAAGTTTCAGTTCTGGGCCTGGGCCTGGGCTGGAGGTGATGCAAGCTTTAACCTTTCTCCTTCCAGTTGCCCTTCTGCCCCTAGAAGGGGTTGCGGCCATCTTTGAACATGGCTTCACGTGGCCAAACACTTTGGGCTGACTGCATTTGAACAAAGCGAAAATCAAACAGAAGAGCAGAAATCTCACCATTTTCGCTGTTTTCTTGGGTCCAGGATTCAGGTCAAAGTTCGGAGCGCCATTTGTAGCATTAAATAAATAACGATGGGGCTGGATGTCGATGGATGGAGGCCTTTGTGCTTAGGCCCCAGCCACGTGGCTTCATCCCCCATCCAGCTGGCGGGTTCCAGGCCCAGGTGATCGGCGTAATCAAGACTCACTCACAGGCAGGCTTCAGGAAGCATTAACTTTATTCATACCCTATTCACCACATGTGTGTGGCCTATCTCATAACCTTTTAAGCACTAGTTATTCTTGG
Source organism: Suncus etruscus (assembly GCF_024139225.1). NCBI lineage: Eukaryota > Metazoa > Chordata > Mammalia > Eulipotyphla > Soricidae > Suncus > Suncus etruscus. The sequence continues at coordinate 2,814,601 of NC_064857.1, forward strand.
CCCTGCATCTAAACTCCTTTCAGCCATCTTCCTCAGAGCGCCCAGCAGCGCAGAAAGGGCCAAGAGCCAAAGGCCCCGAATCCCCTTGGTTCCGCCTTATCTAACATTTCCCAGACCCCTCCCAGGAATGGGAGGGGCTCGCAGGTAAAGTTACACCTATTATCCAGTTCCCAAGACCCCTCCCAGAAAAGGGTGGGTCTAGGGTCTTAAATAGGTACACCCACATTGCACCACAAGAAAACCTGCTGGGACTATGGACTCATCCCCATGGTGAAGCTCACATCAGCTTGGCTTCATGATTCCATGTTTGAGTTTTTCTGAGAAATGTCTTTAATCATTCTTATCCTGTCTTCATGTCTATAAAATGATAATGAGGATGCCTTCTTAAGTCATGAACATGAAGATAATGTTGTTAAAAGGTTTAATATATTTTCTGCATTTAACAAATGTTTTATGGATGGTAATTATTATTATTAATAATAAATTACATCAAAATATATTAATATATCATTGATTAATTAGTATAGAATACATTGTTATATGATATATTGTAATATATTATTAATATTATTAAAATATTATTAATAATAAATTACATTAAGTAATTTAACCTTAACTTCCCTTTGGGGGCTTAAATATGTTAAGATCCAGAAAACAAATGAATTCTGTCCAAGGTTACAAACTTATTAGGGAAATGTGGGAGATGAAGATGTTCTCTTGAGTACCTGACGTCATGCCTTAGGACCCCTGACCTCCCACAGAACCGCATGCATATGTGCTCAAGAAGCAAATCATAACAAGAAATTCAACTATAATCATGTATGTAATTATGGTGCTTAAATAAATAAAATAAATAAATAAAAGGCATTAGAAATAAAAAGAGAGAAAGATGCTAAAACTAGCAAAACTCAACCATTCTGCTTATAAAAGTTTTATTCTCTGGAACAAAATAAAACTTTAGGTTAAAATTTGATCAAAAATTTGGTTAAAACAAAAAAAAAGAAAGAAAAAGAAGCACATCAGAATGGAAGAAGACTCTCTTTCAGTGAACATCAGTATGACTACACTGGAAAGTTGAGGGAGGAGATTTGGTTCTTCCACATACCTATATGCAACAATATAAATGGGACAATTATTCATCTATCTGGATATTCTGTCACATTAGAATGTCAGCTTATCCTGCATGACTTTGAAGCTTAATACTAATGAACTCTAGCCAACTGTGATATAACTCAAAATGAGAATTCTTCAACTTAATTAAGCCTCATTTTCCTGCAAATCTTTTGCAAACAGTATTTCGACAAGGCCTGCTCTAATCATGTTATTTGAGCTTCACGCACATGCACGCGCACCACCATACACATATACCTTAAAGAATGAGGCTTTGATCCCTCTTTCCTGTGTTATGCATCTTGCTTTGTACATGTCAATATCTAAGGTTCTCTATTTTTATCTTTCTTGTTTCCTGCCTGTCTATAAAAATGTAAGCTTCAGGAGTATCATCAGTATCAACAGCAGTACCAGGCACACTTGGTGTTTAATGGTTGGAGAACAGTATTAAAAAGTAAACAAACTCCTCTCTAATATATTTTTTCTTTACACTTTACCCCAATTACTTCATAAAACCAAAATTCTTTTAGCTAGTCAACTTCCCTCTCCTCTTTTGAATTTTACACCTAAAAATTCTTCACGGTGTTCTATCTCTACTATAAAGTTAATTAAGCCAGTAATTCTTTATATAGATTTATATAGTTGACTTAAGCAGTAAGGAAAGCATTTCTCTGACAGGTATATAAATGACTATTTAGTCTTGCTACCATTAGAATTAGGTCAGGGAATATTTTAGATAAATTATATTAAAGAATGAAAAGGAGAAAAAAGAAAAGAACAGTGGAGTGATAGCACAGAGGTAGGGCTTTGGTCTTGCATGCAGCTGACCCAGGAAGGACCTGGGTTTGATCCCTGGCATCCCATATGAGCAGGAGTGATTTCTGAGTACAGAGCCAGGAGTAATCCCTGAAACAAAACAGAAAAGCAAAGAAAAGAAAGAAAGAAAGAAAGAAAGAGAGAGAGAGAGAGAAAGAAAGAGAGAGAGAAAGAAAGAAAGAGAGAAAGACAAGGAGAGAAGAAAGAAAGAAAAAAGAAAGAAAAAGAGAAAGAAAGAAAGAAAGAAAGAAAGAAAGAAAGAAAGAAAGAAAGAAAGAAAGAAAGAAAGAAAGAAAGAAAGAAAGAGAAAGAAAGAAAAAGAGAAAGAAAGAAAGAAAGAAAAAGAGAAAGAAAGAGAAAGAAAGAAAAAAGAAAGAGAAAGAAGGAAGGAAGGGAAGAAAGGAAGGAAGAAAGAAAAAGAAGAAAGGAAGGAAGGAAGGAAGAAAGAAAAAGAAGAAAAAGAAAAGGACTGGGAATTCTGCTACTCAAGTTCCAAATCTTTGCTGATTGCATACCTCTAAGAGAGCTTTGAACTTCTCTATATAAATATTTCAGATCAGATGACTTAAGAGCTCTTCAAAGCTCTGATTTCTAGGTCCAATAATGATATAGGTAAAATTATCCATAGGTCTCACCAGCTCCACAGTTGTGACTCAAGGGAACTTAAAACATAATTTCTATGAGGCTGGAGTGATATTGAGGTAGTAGAATGTCCATCTGCCTTTCACGCAGCTGACCCAGGACGAAATTGGGTTTGATTCCCAGTGTCTCTTATGGTCCTCAAGCCAGAAGTGATTTCTGAGCGCATAGCCAGGAGTAACTCCTGAACCTCAACTGGTGTGCCTCCCACTCCTCCCAAAAAAAAAACACAAAAAAATAAACACATAATTTCTAATGTCAAGCAAACTTACCAAGTCTTATTCTTGGGACACTAACTTATTGGTCTTTATTTCCCAGATGTAACTATTGCCCTAATAAGAGTTACTTATAAGGTCCTCTACTTTGCACCTATTTTTCTGAAGAATAATAGAAACAAAACTGCCAGGAATTTCAAAATTGATGGAAAATAGCCTTTGGCAACCTTTTACATTTGTTCTCTAGGCTCATGCAAAGCATGTTAAGTAAAGCTTCAAGCTTCCTTTGAAAATAAAATTGGTTTGAAACAGGCAGCTAAGCAGATTTTCCTCTATAAATGCTACATTGACTCTCCATGGAGCATGGGAAACGCAAAGAATTTAAATATAACTTTTAGTAATTAATAGGCTAAAGGGTGACTCCAAAGGAAACTTCTGATAATATTAAATTATCTTCATTGGAGAAGTGACTATTTCGATGACAAAATAAGTCTATTAATATATAGTACTTTTCTTTTAGATTGTTATAGATATCTTTATACATGCCCTGAAAGAAATATATTAATACTTATACATGAGAGCAAATGAGAGTACTAGGCTGAAAAACTTTGATAAACAAGATCAAACCAACATTTATTTCTAAGTTGTCATCTGCAAACTATCTTAACTAAGATTGAAAATGAGTTTTCTTTAGCATATTAATGGAAAACATGTCAATATTTTATGCATATTAACGTTCATATATTAATAAATATATTCATATGTTAATGAAATATGTTATTACAGTGGCACTGATATTTAAGTATCTCCTTTCAATGAAGTTTTCTTAAAATTGCCTAAATTAATTCATGCAATGTTAGGAATTCACTGAGAAACTAGCTCAGAGTGGCTTGAAAATTTACCTGGACTAGGTAGTTAATTACTGTTTAATAGTTTTCATATTTGCACCTTTCCCAACCTCTCTGACACACTGAAGCCTATCCCTTAATGCCATGCTATTTAGAGGTTAAACTTTGGGAGGAGAATAGGTTTAGGTGAAATCATGAGGGTTGATCTCATAATGAAACTAGCATTCTTAGAAGATGAGGAAGAAAGATTAGAGCTTTCTCTGACTTTGAATACACAGTTATGGGACTACTCGGAAAGAAAAAAAAAACCTTGGTAAACCAGCAAGAGAATTCTTTGCAAAATGAATCAAATGACACTTTGATCTTCAGTGGCACAGCCTCCAGGAACTGTGAGAAAGGAATGACACTGAGAGATTTTCTTTTATTTTTTAAATTAATTTCTTTATTTAAACACCTTGATTACAAATAGGATTGTAGTTGAGTTTCAGTCATGTAAAGAACACCCCCGTTCACCAGTGCAACATTCCCATCACCAATGTCCCAAATCTCCCTCCTCCCCACCCCACCCCTGCCTGCACTGCAGACAGGCTTTCTACTTCCCTCATTCATTCACATTGATATGATAGTTCAACCTTTTACACCTTCAAACCCAAACCAGTTTTCAAACTTGTAACCTTTCCCCCAACTTCCTGTTTCCCTAACCTGCTTCCCTAAACTCTTCTTTTGGTATGTAAAAGCCCACCTGGATTACAGACCATAGGGTGAGTTCTGGAGAATAAAGAAAAAGTGATGGCTTTGGGCTTGACCGGGAGAAAGCACACGGCAGTTAAGGCAGCACATGGCAGAGGCTGCATATGTCAGGCTGCACACACCATGAGAAATCAAAGCGAGCTGACTCCAATGAATATATTTTTGACTGCTGGGTATTATTTCTCAGCAGCTACTATCCTGCTTCATCAGACCTGTCTGCATAATGGGTTAAAAACACAGTGCCTGGGGGCGATCTCACCCAACTCCTGGACTTTATTTTTTTATTTCTATTCTACATAACTGATCATTTAAAAACAGTAATTGGAGCCACCCAATCTTGCATGTTTGATCTAGCAACTGAAGCAGATTATGACCATGGTTGCACTGTCATCAGAACCCAACTCTGTCATCCAAGATTCATGGTAAGAAGATAACAAAGATAGGGAATCAATAAAGCTATCTGGGCTTTGTTTTCGACGCCATAAATGATGTCATGTCACTGTGGTCCAAGGGTTCCAAATTCGTGGAGATCACTTCTTTCTGACTAAAAAGAAACCTAGATTGTTCTCTTGCACACTAGTATGCAGCTAGTGTCTCAGACTCTGCAGCCCCATGCTCCTATGCTGTCATGCATCTCCTCTCAGCCCAGCCCTGCTTTATGTGCCTGATGCAGTAATTCATAATTCAGCAATGCAGATTCATAGGTGCTCACTCTAGGAATCGTACTGCCTCAGTTTGAGTTTTAGGCCATCCTAACTCCAGATTGATCATCTCTTGAACAGGAAACATTTACATGACTTCATTGCTTTAAATCCTTCTGAGAGGATGAGGGGATGGGGGAAGTTTCTTGCCCTGCTGTAAGGACAGAGTCAAGTCATCCTTTGTTGTGGAAATATACTGACTGGGTCCTGGGGAGGCACTGGGGGCTGATCCCTGTCCCTATCTCCTCCCTGGTGTCTCCTCTTCCTGCCTGACCTCCTACATCACATCTCCCCTCTGTAGAATCAGCTACCTCTGAAGAACAGATAATTTTCTTAGAATAAGACAGAAATAAATACAGAAATAGATCATTAAGATCTTGAAACTGAAATGATATGCAAATATAGACTATATATTCCAAGCAATCACTGTAACCCTATTTATATAACACCTTGTCAACCAAAGATAGGAAAGCCTTTAGCAAATATTCTCACTCTGATGCCTGGTATTTTCCAGTAACTCATACAATCAATGCTTTCCCAAAGCATGTGTTTCTCCATCCTTATTATATGCACTCTATGTCATCTGCTACTATAGGTACCACATTCAGAAATGGATGTCTTTGCTCATCCAGACTGAAATGCAGTGCTCAACTCAAAATATCATAGAAAACACAATTACCATGCCTCACGCAAGTGTGCAGAAATGTTCCAAAGGCTTGATTGAAATTAGGACAGGAATAATGGGCTGTCTAGAAGATCTGAAAGTTTGGGAAGGTTTCGACCCTTTCCTTAGAAGTGGTAGAAGCCCCAGGACTGCTGAGATTTTTATGATCTTTACTCTTCCATGTTCTTGTTATATTTCATATCTCTTTCTCATCTCACTCCATTTAACGTTGGCCTCAAAAACATAGAAGTACCCCAGAACCCAGTGTACTGTGATACCAAGTGTTCTGTCCACTGTGTTCTCCTACATCTTTTTCATGCTACCTGCATCTCAGTTAGCATCGCATGTGTCCAGTGATCCTTACTCTATCTACTCAATCAATGTTCTTTGCTTTGTCAGGTCCAGATAGATTTTCTGCTTATTTATTCATTTATTGTTCTTGTCTTCTCGTCTATCCTAGAAGCTCCATGAATGCATATTTTCTGTGTTGTGTTCTCTAGTGCCTGGAACAGGGCTTCAAATAGGTCATCGATATTTGACAGATGAAGAAATAGATAATAACATTCGCCTGATTGTGAGCTGAATGCAATGAGAAATTTACACCTGAGTTTAGGTGTCTCTATTTAAGGTAAATTGTTAAAATTAAGATTTAGTCAGATTTCTTTAGAAATCTGTTTTTTGTTTGTTGATTTTTGGGTGATGCTCAGGATTTACTTGTGGCTATACACTCAAATATCACCCCTGGCTTGAGGGGCCTTATGGGACACAGGGAATTGAACCCAGCTTCATCCTGGGTCAGCTGCATGCAAGGGGAACGCCCTACCACTGTGCCCCTACTCAGGCCCCAGAAATCTGTTTTTTAGATTTCTATTCGATTTGGGATTTTACCTAGACACTATTTCAAGGAAAGATAGCCCCATGATCAACAAACTGCGGTGAAGGCAGAACCTGCTACCTTACCAATTATTTAGAGAATAGAGTTACTTGAATGTGATCATTCATTTTGTTTTGTTTTGTTTTGGGGTCACAACCAGTGATGCTCAGGGGATCCTCCTGGCTCTGCACCCAGAAATAGCTCCTGGCTTGGGGGACCATATGGGATGCCGGGGCATCAAACCATTGTTCATCCTAGGTTAGTGTGTGCAAGGCAAACATCCTACCACTTGTGCCACTGCTCTGGCCCTGGGATCATTCTTAATTACTTCTATATGTGACCGATGCTGTTTGTAGAGGATACAGATATATCTATTTGCACACACATCATATTTATGGTGATTTCTTTTATTTTTTCCATTTTTTTCTTTTTGGCTATGCGCTCAGAAATCACTCCTGGTTTGGGGAACCTGGGTCAGCCGCTTGCAAGGCAAACCCCTATTACTGTGCTATCGCTCTGACCCACTGGTTATTTCTTTATGAAGACACATTTTGAGACTTGATATATATCACAGAGTTATATATCCAAGCATATCTATAGCTATATATATATATATATATATATATATATATATATAGCTTCCCTCCCAAAAAATGGTCTTCTGCAAGCTGCCGATGACTCTAGCAGCTGTGACTACTTCCCAAATTTCCTTTATTGTATTGTTCTCTTAAATGATGCCTTGGAACTACTTACTTTAAAATGGTTTTCACCCCTGTAGCATACCTATTTGCATCTTACCTAGAGATGGCTTCTGCTGTGTTCTGCCCAGCAGAGGGTAGGACTAAACCTCAGGGATGGTCAGAGGTAAGTAAGGCATGTGCCTTGCATGCAGTCAACCTAGGTCCAGTTCCTAGCACCAAGCAGGGTTTCACAAGCACTGCCAGGAGTAATGCCTGAATACAGATCCAGGAATAAATCTGAGCACCACTAGGTAAAATCAGCCAACAAATAAACTACATAGAGCAAGGAAGACAGCAGTATTAAGATGTTAGCCTTGATGTTAGCTTCTGGCATTCTTTGAGATAAAAGTCTATTCTAAATGTAGAGAAGACTCAAAATATCCTCCAATTACAAAATTACCTCTCTGCTGAATGTTTTCTATCAGGCTAGGAGACAAAGGACAACCACATCTGAATGTCAGGAGATGTGCGATCTTCAAGTGTGTTCTCCAGTGGCCCATTTCAGGGCTAGATGCAGCTTTCTTATATTCTGTTTGGAGAAATTATTCCAGAATTCCAATTCCCTACATAAGACTGACCCTTGACTGAAGGCACATGAAATGGTGCTACATATGATTCTGGAAGCCATAGATTGTGGAAAAACTGGACTGAATTATTCAGGGAGGAAAACTGGGAAAATGAAAAAAAAAAAAAAAAGAAAAGAAAACTAGTGAATCTGAGAGTGTGTCCAAAGGAAAACTCAGTGTGGCAGAAGTGGTGGGGAGTGTTAAAAAGCAGGAACTTGGGTAGGGCCAGGAAAGATGGCAGAGGAAGTCTGAGCAACCTCCCTGCTGTGAGTGGCCTATGTCACTGACCACCTCTATCTTCATCAGCAGGTCACATTGCTCTGGGAGGACAAGCCTAGAATTGGGGTCCACCAACAGGATGTCCACATTCTCAACGACAGGGTGGCCACAGCCTTTAAGAATAGAATAATTCAGTGGAAAGAAAAATGACATTTACTATTGAAAGAGTGCATAAAGGAAGGGTACATATTCGCCCTTTCTGAAGAAGGTGACAATTCAATAACCCTCTTAAAAAAAGGAGCAACTAGAGTCTGTTTTTCTATCTTTGCAGATGATCAACCTGGGTTTTGTCCCCAGAATCCCATAAAGTCTCCTGAGCTTTTTCAGGAGTGATCCTTGAGCACTGTAAAGTATAGCCCAATAACAAAAATAAAAACAAAAGAAACTTAAGTGCTTTTACTTAAATCAAAGCCTCTACTTATCCCAGTGTCTCTGCACATTGGAATGGTATTATTACCCTCACTTCACAAAGGTTTATTGTTCCTTTTTAGTATTTAATTAGTTTGGGGGAGGGGCCGAGCGATGGTGCAGTGTTAGGGTGTTTGCCTTGCAAGCAGGTGACCCAGGACAGATCAGGAATAACTCCTGAGAGTGGCTGGGTATGGCCCAAAAACCAAACAAACACACACAAATATAATATCTCTAAAATATTTAAGAGGGGTTTTTTTAGGGTCCGGAGCAATGGCACAGGCAGTAGGGCATTTGCTTTGCATGCACTAACCTAGGACAGACAGAAATTGGATCCCCCAGTGTCCCATATGGTCCCCAAAGCCAGGAGCGATTTCTGAGTGCAGGGCCAGGATTAACCCCTCAGAGTCACCAAAACCAAAAACAAAAATTAGTTTGGGGTTACAGCCAGCAGTGCTCAGCTCTTAACTTCTGACTTTGCACTCAGGAATCATTCCTGGCAGGACTTAATTGGCCATAGAAAGTGCAGTGAATTGAACCCAGGTCAACTAAACACAGGCAAACAATACAACTGAACAAGTGGGGCCAAGGAAACTGAATTTCTCTAGAAATCCTCCAAAAGGAATGTCTTTATGACACAGAAACCTGTGTTGTTTAGGAAACGGCATGCGAGCTATCGAAATAAACAGTTCTTATCAAGTGTCTTGATAAGCAAGATTCATATTTCTTGTGACAGATCCTAGATGTTAAACAGATACACAGAAACAAACATAGAAATGGCAGGTAACAAATCAATAATGACAAAATTAGATGCAATTTAACTTTACAATCTGACTCAATTGATTCTGATAGCTGCTAGATGGATTTCTTTCTTATTTTTTTCTCTCTTTTTTTTTCCCCAAACAGAACCATAGAAAATGAATCAGCTTGCTCTGCCTCATAAATTGAGGGGGTGAAAAAAAGTGAAAGGTACCAGGAGCAAACAGTCACATGAACATTGAGTGGAAATAAAAAATGATCAGACCTAAACACCAAACCCAAAGTCAATGACAACAGAATCAAGATCCCCAATGTACAACAAGCTAAACACAAAGGGGACCTGTTACTGGCAGTCCAGGGGGCTAAGGGTGGAAGTGTGGGAGGCATCCTGGGAAGAGTGGCTGCGGAAGGTCAACACTAGTGGTGGCAATGGCTCTAATTAACTGTCACTATAGAGCTTAAATACAACTGTGAAAGACTTGTAATTCACATTGGTCACGATAAAAGTTAAAAAAAAATTTACTCAACTATCACTGACATGTAAAAAAGGTTTAGAAGAGTGTTATAGATTATGATTTTATTCCCTTACTCCATATCCTACTTTTCTGTTACAGTTTAATCAAAAATTTAAATTTCATTTTAATTGTAATGATCACTCTAAAAGATGATCCATTAATAATCTTCTAAGCTTGAGAGGTAAATACATTCCAGAATCTTTTCCATGACTGAACTTCACATGACACCTTCCCTTTACCGCTCTCACAGAGGGAATAGTTTTGTAAAATGCTTGTTTGCTTGTTGGCACACTGAATAGTCTTTCATTGTGTATAAACTAAGACGATCTCGTTTCCCTTTTCCACGATGTTCATTTAGAAAGCAATCATCTAGGCTAAAGAATAAGAGAGGAAGTATTCAAATGAGAGATGAAAAGATTAATTAAAGAATGATAAAGGCAGTGTGGTTTGGCTCCTCCTGTACTAGATGCCTGGGCTACCAAGAAATCAATAATGCAGAGTTATAGGAAGATGATGTCCACGCAGTGCACAAATCTATTGATCTGGCATCGTGGCTACATTATGTTCTTGCCTTTGTGATATCACAATGAATGAAAGGGATGACAACAGACTCCATCCATTAGTCATGTTCATTTTGAGAAAGCGTGTCACATTTTCAGCTTTTTATTTGAGATTGAGCAGATCAGAACTTTGCGCTATAATAATTTTAAAGGGAATTTATTTATATCTAAATAAAGCGAATGAGTAGAAAGATAGCAAGAGTAGCCTCAAGGGAAAATGTTGAGGAGATGTAAGATCGTAAAGGAAAGACAGTTTGCAACTGACGGTGATATTTTCTTTTTTACTTTTTTTATTTAAACACCATGGTTACAAGCTTGATCATACTACTGGGGTTTTTTTCCCCAATGATAAAGTTGTTCATGATTGAGTGGCAGTCATACGATGTACAATAACCTTCAGCAGTGAGCATTTCCCACCAGTAATGTCAACAGTTTCTCTCTCGCCCTCCCTAATCCCTTTTCCCTTCCATCCATCCTCCCCCCTTGCTCTGAGGCAGGCATTTTACTTCTCTCTCCTCTTTCTTTTTTCTTTTTTGACACTAAGATTTGCATTACTGTTAATGATGTCACTTTCATATAGATCCTTCTCTACTCTAACTATACTATCTCCTCTTTATGACAAGCTTCCTACCATAGACTGGTCCTCCTAATCTATATAGTCTCTGGATATCATGAGGTTGACAGTTTTAATTGTTCTATCACTGATCCTTTAATATAGAACATGAAATTACATATCATACAATCAGGTTTTTTTTTTCATTTAGTAGATAAAATATATTTACCAACCAATACTCTGTCTTCTTTGGAGGCTGAGAGAGGGCTCATCTGCATTCTTGCGGTGATGCTCAGGGCTTACTTCTAGTTCTGTGTTCAGGTATGGCTCCTGGAACGCTCAGGGATCACTGGTCCTACGGGGGATTGAGTCATGGTGGGCTGCATGCAAGTCAAATTACTTAACCATTGTGCTATTTCTCTGGCCCTACCACGATCTCAAGTGATATAATAAATTTTTGCAAAGTGTTTAATATACAGTACTTGCCTTCTAAACATTAAGGGATTTAATTAAGGAAACAGTCCTCACATGCTGTAATGACAGTAATAGTTACTGACCACAGACTGAACAATGTTTACTTGCACAACAATTGTTTTTACTGATATTAATCATAAATTTCCACAACAATCTCAATAGGTCCTTGTTCCTTTCTGATTTTATGGATGAGGAAGCTGTGGGACAGAGAGTTGATACAGCTCTCTCTGAGAGTAAGTTGTTCACACAAAGTTGCAGCAAAACCAAAGGACAAAATCCCTCACTTGTTTTCATCATCTTAGATGAGACCATGATACAAAGTTTGAGGCACAGTATTGGGATTCTTTCCTTGAGGAAATAGTTTTACTTCTGTTCTTCAGCAGTCAGTGCCCTGCAATTACTTCATTTTGTGATTTATGGGCTTAAGTCCCACTAGCTTAAATAATATTAGACTAACAGAAATTAATATAATAAGAATTGCTTGTAAAGTATCTCTGAACAAGCACAGATGCAAAGTCTCTAAAATTCAGATGAACTTTAAAAAAGAAAGAGAAAGGGGCCAGAGCGATGGTGCAAGTGGTAAGGCGTCTGCCTTACCTGCGCTAGCCTAGAACGAACTGTGATTCGATCCCACAGCGTTCCAGATGGTCCCCAAGCCAGGAGTGATTTCTGAGCACATAGCCAGAAGTAAGCCCTGAACATCACTGGATGTGGCCCAAGGACCATAAATAAATAAATAAATAAATAAATATAAAAAGAAAGAGAAAGATGCTTTTGGAACATATTGTATTTGGGCTCAAGTTTATTGTTTCGCTTGATGAATTTGGTTTATCCTAAGTTGGAAACCAAGGCAAAAGTTAGGCAAGCTCTCAGCTACTGAGGTCATTTAGAAATCTCAATAAAAGTTATTGGTGTTTCTTTGTTCTTTATGATATATGTCAATATCAGTGGTACAAAATGATACCATGTTACCATTTTGATTTGTATTTCCATGATGATTAATGATGCATAATGGCTTTTCATACATCTTTTGACCATCAGTATGTCTTCTTTGAGGTGTTTTCTGTTTATCTCTTATCCCCACTTTTTATGTTTTATTTTCTTCTTGTAAAGTTCTAATTGTGCTTTAGCTAGTATTGGAATGGATGTGAGGAAAAATGGATCCTCATTTACTGCAGGCAGGACTCCCTCCTGATGTAGCCCCTTGAAAAACAATGTTGACACTTCTCAGAAAACTAGAAATCAATCCTGCTCAAGGGCCTAAAACAATTTATTCAGAAAAACATGTTTCCACTCCTATGTTCACTGCAGCACTATTCACAATAACTAAGATCTGAAAAAAAAACAGGTACCCACAAACATATTATTGAATAAAGAAACTGTAGCACACGATGGAATACTACTCATCTTTAAAAAGAAATGAAATAATCCAATTTCCTCCTACATAGATGGATCTGGTAATATATTGAGTGGATCTGGATATGTTGAATGAAGTTAGAACAGACACAAAATTATCTTTCTCAAAAATGGGATACAAAAAGACAAAGTAGGGAATAATAAGTACCCCAAAACAACAGAAAATTAAAAATGCTCTTTAGTAGAGGAAGTAGGGAAGGATTGACATGGTGCAGGGCACCTGGACAGTAGTTGAAGGAAATGCATCTGTTTTGGGGTTGTGTGTGGTGCTAGAATGTGTCTTCTCATTAATGGTCTTATAAACCATATGCCTAAAACAAAATTTTTAAATGATTTTTTATTGTGACCAAAGTGAATTATTAATCTTTCACAGTAATATTTAAGGTACAGAATGACAATGAATCAGGGCCATTCCCACCACCAGGGTTGTTCTCCCTCCACCCCTCTTCCCAGCAGTCATCACATATCTCCCTCAATTGCCCGCCCTGGGTGTGTAACTGCTCCCCTCTGCATATAGCTTGTTGTAGATTGGGTATTGATTCTGTTGTCGTTGACTTTGGGTTTGGTGTTTGAGTCTGATTATTCTTTATTTCCACTCAATGTTCATATGACTGGGTCCTGGTACCCTCCATTTTTCTCCCCTCAATTCATGAGGCAGAACAAAATGATTTACGTTATGTGGTTCTGTTGGGGGGAAAAGGGAAAAAAACCTGGGAGGATTTCATCTAGAGGTTATAAATATTAATTTAAAAGAAGAAAAGGAAAAAAAGAAGAAAAACAAACGAAAAACCCAGTAACTACAAAAAAGTACCTAGCTACTAATCACCATCATATAATAACCATGAAAATGAAAGAAAATAAAAAATATATATAAAAAAAGAAGAAAATAAAAAATGGAAAAGAGAAGAAAAAGAAATAAATAAAAAGAAGAAAAAGAAACAAAAACCAAAGGAAGGAGGGCTGGTGTGGCAAGTTTTTTTGTTTTATTTATTTATTTATTTGCATAGGCACAGTTAGTATTAAGGAAATTAGAAAGGGAATTTCCTCAGTCTAAGAGATACAGAGTTTCTCCACCTTGAAGCATACTGCCATGGGAACAACTACAGGCTCCATCCGTGCTCATTTCCACACCCCACGCTCTTTTTGTGGTGCCAGGAAACTTTCCGCATAGGATGAAGGCTAGGATTGAGTCTTTCTTTACAGTTCTAAAAATTCTGTTCCATCACTGTTGTAATCAGTCTTCTGTAATTAATGCTCATGGTTTTTGCTCAGATTTTAGGACAAGCAAGGGTAGAGTCTTTCATTATGGTTCCAGAAGTTCTGCTCAGTCGCAATTGTCAAAGTCAGACGTCTGGAATTAGAGATCTTGGTAAAAGAAAATTTAAACGTATTTCTTAGCTTCCTGAGTTGTCATTAGAAGGTTCTGTACCTTCTTGTAAGTCTGATTCATAGCAGAAAGAATCATTAGGTGGTTTCGTATAGAAAAGTGGTTGGGTTTCTGGGTAAATTGACGCCAGCTATGATCCAAAGCTGTTTATAAATATATTGTCTGGTTATTTTTCATTTATAAACTTTTATTTTAAGACAGAGATGTGTACTAAAAGTGTGCTGTTCTGTGTATAAGCCTGGTGGTGTGAGAAATAAAACTGGCTATAGATGTGTTTGGTTGATGTTTGAATGATACCAAAGAGAAGAATTTTGAACAGAATAAAGAATAAGAAATTGTGTCATTTCCCACTGCACTAGAAACCACTATAGTAACAAAGGGGCATCTTCACACACGAAATGATCAAGTGCCACTATTAGAGCCAGCATAGAATTGAAGTCTATTGTTTAAATAAAAATAATAAATCCTAAATTAATAAGTAGGTAATAAATGCAATAGGATTTTGTGTGTTGTGCCTTAAGGATGCTTATAGGCAGGGCCACTGCAAAATGGAGAGCAGTGATGGGGGAAAGGAATTCAGCAGAATGCTTGAGGTTTTCTGGTTTCAGACCCAAACTAGATTCTTAGAATGCAAATCTGGTGCCAGGTTTCTGATAATTATGCATCTGCCACCCTTAGATCTGCCCACAGGATTTCTCATATTGCAATGTGTCTTCTGTACCTACATAGCCTTGTCAATCTGCAAGTTCTCAGTTTCTACTTCCCCACCACTTCCAATTCATACTACATCAATAAACATGGATAGGAAGCTATGCCTAGCAGGAGTAATACAGATGGCACAGAGGGGAAGGATCATGCCTGTATAAGGTAAAGTCGTGTTTGATCCCCAGCACCCTCTAGTCCCCCAAAACCTGCCAGGAGTGATTTCTGAGCACAGAGCTAAGAACAAGCCCTGAATACATTTGAGTGTGTCCCAAATCAAAAAGGAAGAGGTTGAGAGAGAGGAAGAAATGGAGAGATGACATTTCTGTGCTCAATAATCATCCTGCTTAAGTGATTTACCCTGTTCTATTCTTTTAAGAAAGCTTAAAAGCTCTGCAAATTCTGTTTTAAACTAGACATAGGATAACTTACTTTTTCCAATTAATCAGGTCTGCCTATATTAAACTATCCAAACAAGAGTTAGCTAAACTATTAACCATAAACCGTTTTCTACTTACCATTGAACTGAGTTTGAACCAGTTTACTGAAATTCAACAAAAATTCTTATATTGCCTCTGTCTGTTTCTAGAAGATTGGGGAAATGACAAGATAATACAATAATGTTCAGGGAAACCAAATATTTTAATAGGTGTATTTTTCTATGTAATAGAATTTTTAAGTGCAATAGAATAGAAAATGTGGTACTGGGGGAAGGGACTTGTGTGTATGTGTGAATCTATGTTTTCTAAATCATTTGTGTGTAGTTGTATGTGAATATGCATGTGCTGCCTTCATTGATTAACTAGGTCTTTGTAGTATTTGTAATGAATTTATTCTGTCTGATGATACTTAGAAAAGAGTATGTAAAAAGCTCTCGAATGCTAAGTTGTTACTCTTCAAAATAAAGAACACAGAAAGAGAGCCTGCAAAATTAATTTATTTTGCTATCTCTATACACAGAAATTCTGTCAAACTTAAATGAGCATATTGGACAAGTTCAAGACCTGAACATAATAAAGTTGATGAATCTTGTAATCATAAATTCAGAAATGTGAAAAACAAAATAATATCAGCATTATTTTGATATAATATTCCTCATAAATGTCATGTTGTATGTTTGTTTCTAGGGCTGCTGTAACAAAAGATCATAGACTAGGTGACTTAAGCAACAGAAATTAATTTTCTCACCATAATGAAGGCTGAAGAACAAAAGTGCTGTCAGAGGTTTCTTTTGGAGGTCTCTCTTCTCAACTTATCAGCTACCTCCTTCATTTTCCTGTGCCTTCATCTGAACATCTTTCTTCAGGATATCAAAGTGTCTAAAATGTAAATTAGCAAGATCTTGAAATTTCAGTTTTCTCAGATTTCTCTAGGAAGCAAGATATAATTGCTAATTTTAGTAAAATTAGGTTAGTCTCAATGTAAAAGTTCTGATTTTCTGTTCCAAACACCCAGTAAAGGAAGCTGCTTTTATTACAATAAGCATGGCCTTTGTATAGGCTGATGTTGAAGGGACATTCAGTTTCTCAGAATATGGTTATCCATATAATAGGGCTTTAAAAAGTGGCTAAGTTCAATAAATTAGTGTGAAATACATTCTTTAATTGAATTACCGTATATACAAATCACAAAATTGTTCATGATTAAGGTTCATACAGTGTTACAACACCTTCACAGTAAACATCTCCTGCCTCCGAATTCCTGTCACATTTCCCCCAGCAACCCACTTTTGCCAGTGCAACGTTCCAACCACCAATGTCCCCCTCATTTCCCTACACCCTGACCCACTGTCTGTCTTTGAGATAATTAATTTCTCTCTCGAGTTATCATTGTCATGGTAGTTGTTAGTGTAGTTATTTCTCTAAATACACTCACCACCCTTTGTGGTAGCTTCATATCGTGGACTGGTTTTTCCAGCCCTCACCTCTATTATATCTGGGTATTATTACCATATTGTCTATTTTTTCTCCTATTCTACAGATGAGTGAGACTATTCTGGGTTTATCTCTCTCCTTCTGACTCATTTCACTCAGCACAATAGTCTCCATGTCCATCTCATGACTTTGTCCTGATGGCTGCATAGTATTCCACTGTGTAGAAATACCACAGTTTCTTTAGCCACTTCCCTGTTGTGGGCATCTGAGTTGTTTCTAGATCCTAGCTATTGTAAATAGCACTGCAATGAATATATGTTTGAGGAAGGGCATTTTTGTATTGTGATTTAGTATTCCTATGGTATATCCCTAGGAATAGTATTGCTGAATCATACGGCAGGTCAATTTCCAGGATTGGTTTTAGGAAAATCTATATTGTTTTCCAGAAAGGCTGGAAACTAGGTGGCATTCTCAACAGCAGGGAATGAGAGTTCCTTTCTCCTCACATCCATGCCAGTACTGGTTGTTTTGGTTGTTGTTTTGTTTGTTTGTTTGTTTGGTGTGTTTGCGTGTGTGTGTGTGTGTGTGTGTGTGTGTGTGATGTATGCCAGTCTCTGTGGCATGCGATGATAACTCATTATTGTTTTGATTTTTATTTCCCTGATGATTAATGTTGTGGAGCATTTTTCATGTGGCTTTTGGCCATCTGTGTTTTTTTTTTTTTTTTTTTTTTTTTTTTTTTTTTGGTTTTTGGGCCACACCCGGTAACGCTCAGGGGTTACTCCTGGCTATGAGCTCAGAAGTTGCTCCTGGCTTGGGGGACCATATGGGACACCGGGGGATCGAACCGCGGTCCGTCCAAGGCTAGCGCAGGGAAGGCAGGCACCTTACCTTTAGCGCCACCGCCCGGCCCGGCCATCTGTGTTTTTGAGGAAATGTCTGTTCAGCCCTTTTCCAATTTATGATTGGGTTAGATGCTTTTGTCATGTTAGGTTCTGACAGTACCTTGTGTATCTAGATATTAGCCTCCTGATATGAGGGCTATGGGGTAAATAGTTCTCTCATTTTTAGGTGCCCTTTATATACTCATCATTGTTTCCTTTGAGGTGCAGAAGCTTCTGAGTTTAATGAGGCCCCATATGTTTATCTCTTCTTTCACTTGTTTGGACAATGGTGTGTGCACCTTGAAGATTCCTTTAGGCTTAATATCATGGAGTGTTTTGCCTACATTTTCTTTGTACTTTATAGTTTCACATATGATGTCAAGGTCTTCAATTTATTTGCATTTGACCTTTATACAAGGTGTTAGATGGAGGTCTGAGTTTGCATTTTTACATGTGGTTGACCAGTTGTCCCAACACCACTTGTTGAAGATGCCTTCTTTGCTCCATTTTGTGTTTCCTGCCCCTTTATTGAAGATTAATTGGTTGCATATCTGGGGATCATTCTCTGAATACTCGTCTATTCCATTGATCTAAGGGTCTGTCTTTATTCCAGTACCTACTGTTTTAATGGCTATTGCTTTGTAATACAATCTAAAATTGGGAAAAGTTACGCCTCCTATCTTCTTTTTCCTAAGGGTTGCTTTAGCTATTTATGGGTGTTTATTATTCCAAATAAACTTCAAAGTGTTTGATCCACTTTTTTGAAGAATGTCATGGGTATTCTTGGAGGGATTGAATTAAATCTGTATAATGCTTTGGGGACTGTTGCTATTTTTATTATGTTAATCCTCCCAATTCATGAAAGGGTATATGTCAGCATTTCTTTGTGTCCTCTTTTATTTCTTAAGTACTGTTTTGTAGGGTTTTTTTTTTTTTTTGCTTTGTATAGGTCCTTCATCTCTTTACTTAACTTGACGTCAAGATAATGAGTTTCTGTAGTACTATTGTGAATAGGACAATAGTTTTGTGACAATAGTTTTGTGATGAATAGTAGATAAAAGAGATTGCTTTTAAGTGGAAAAAATTAGTCTTATCAACAATAAACTACTTCCACCAAAATAGGGTAAATTTGGAGCAAAATTATTCTAGTGACTTGACAAATAAACAGGAAATTTGTTTGCCTTTCTAACTGCTTTTGATCAAATACTCATAACACAGACAGCAAATATAGCACTGCTACTACCATGAACAGTTTTATATAGAATAATCACCACTCATGTCTCTCTTTTACAGAATCAAACTTAAATGCCAAGGAACTATAGCCTAACTCTTCATATAAATTTGTAAATAAATTTATACACAAATATAAAATCTAAAGTAACTTCTGGTTCTTTTTCATTCCTTAGGCTCCCACAGTTTCTGAATCCTTTTGTGCTCATTGTTTTTCTTAAATGTTTTCTAAATAGGAAATTGCAAATAAATTTGACTTATTCTACTTCAGTAAATATTGGACAATTAATTTCTGGTTTTTTTTTTTCTTTTTGGATTTTGGGCCACACCCGGCATGCGCAGGGGTCACTCCTGGCTGTCTGCTTAGAAATAGCTCCTGGCAGGTACAGGGGACCATATGGGACACCGGGATTCGAACCAACCACCTTAGGTCCTGGATCGGCTGCTTGCAAACACCACTGTGCTATCTCTCCAGGCCCTAATTTCTGTTTTTTAAATGTTCAAACAAGTCAATTACTGTGTTTCCATTTTGAAATAATTTTAAAAAGGAAATTTTATTTTTGCCCTTTCAAAAAAATGACATCAATGACCAATATCTGGACTGGAAATAAAAATAATAAAATAAATCCAGTCAGACAATAAAAATGCATTTATTGAACAAAGTCATATAAACTACAGTAATGCCTTGAAATATTTGTTTCTTGTATTTGTGGAGTATTTATACCAAGGACTAGACTTCAGCACTTGCCTGGGAGGCTTGATAGCTCTTAAAGACATCAATTGAAACCTAAATTGCATTATTGAACAATGGTTGATAGAATGACTGTCTCCTTAAGATTTATATTCAGAATCTGTCCTTGAAAACATACATTCATCTTCCATGGAAATAAGAATAAGTTATGGACATATAAGATTCTAAATGACTATTTGCTTAGTTATATGCATGTCTCAGATATGATCCATTGTTTATCATATTTCATTTATGAATCCATGATGCAAAGGTGCTACAGTAGAATGTAAGATGCAATGTATTATGTTTAAACATTTTAATCAGAAGAAATAAGTCTTAAGTTGTGTTCATTTTCTATTGTGATCATCTCCTGCCTTGTTAAATATGCTTTCATAATGTCAAAATGAAAGGCCACATGGACTTGGATATAGCTCAGTGGGCTGAAGTATCTACTTTGCATGCAAAAGGCTGGCTTTTTTTTAAATCACTGGCACTTCATAGTCCTATAGGGAGTGACAACTTGAGCACAGAACTAAGAGTAGTCCCTTCTCATTGTTGTGACCCCAGACTAACAAATATTTTTTATGTTGCCTATACATGACTGAAAGCAAAGTACCAGAGATGACTGAGTTGATAACGCATTCTAGCATTAAATCATGGATCAGCAACATTTGAGCAGTAAAAATATAATAGACATAATTGAAATTTATTTACTTCAAAATGCATTATTGATTGCACTGCAACAAAATCGCAAAACATTGCTATAATCTACATTTTCAAACATTTTACTCTAAAGATATTAGTGTCAAATTAGCCATTTTTCTTTAGTGATTGTAATTTTATATTTTCCTTCCTTCATTTCAATTAATGGAACATTTATTTGAGGGTGCTGGGGATGTAACTCAGTGGATGAGCACTGGGCATGTGTGAGGCTTGAGTTTCTGAATTTGATTCAGGCACCACCAGAAGAAAGTTCTTTCTAATAAGTTCCATTTGAGAAAGTCAATAATGCATTTGAATCAGCATTTATATTCCAAAATCATGATCATATTTAAATATTATAGTGGTTCATATGTTTAAAACTATCATTATTTTTAAAGTATTTAAGTTTCATCAGATAAATAATCTGCATGAAGCACGATTTTAGCACTTTGGAATTAATAAATGTATCTATCACAGTTAAGTGAAAAATTGTCTCTTATGGTACCGCTATGCCTACATACAAATTTAATTTGCATAATGACTTGTTTAAAATTTTAAAATGTTCTTCAGTTTCATAGACAACTCTTGAGGTACTATCCCAATTTATTAGTATCATAGGAACCACAAATTAGAGCATGAAGAGATATTTTTTATAAAAAAAAAAAGTTGAATTTTCAGTAGTTACTGGGAAAATTTTCCTTATTCAAGAACCTCTTGCATCCATAAATTGTTAAGATAGACTCAAAAACTAATATGTTTTTCTCTGATGTGATTTCCCTCTTAGCTCCTCCTACTGTAATAAAGATCCCAGGTCTTTAAAAAATGACTTAGTTATGGTCTTCATTTCTCTTAAGAACATAGGCAAGATATTGTAAAGAATATCTTGAAGTTAAAATTTTCTAAGGGGCTAGAAAGCTATATACGGTGGTAGGAGTTTGTCAGGCTTGTCGCCAAGCCCAGTTATTTCAGGTCCTTGTGGTTCTTTGAAGTTCCCCAGAACTAGTGTTATGTTTGTAAGAGTCTTTGTTTCTCTTTTCATCTGGCATAAAAAAAAAAAAAGAGGTTGCTATATATGAGATGAGTTAGTCATCAGCTGTGAAAGTGAGAATATTGTTTGAATTTAGAAAGTCTGCAAATGCCCACATTCATTTGCAAATCCATTGTGTAAGCTTAGATTAACTCGAGGTATTCTTTATTTAAACACAAACATTTGGGCTTTTTTCCACTCTTAAGAAGCCCATGTTCTTTCTTGAACATGTATTTCTCTCCTTTTACCTCTCCTTTCACGCTTTAAATTTATTTAAATTAAAATTAGTTATATTGGGCCGAAGTGATACCACAGTGGTTGGGCTTTTGCCTTTCACACAACCGACCCTGGATGGACCCAGGTTCGATCCCAGGCATCCTATAGGGACCCCAAGCCTATAAGAAGCTATTTCTGAGCACAGAACCAGAAATAACTCTGAAAAAAAAAATAAGCTATTTCACTACCAATAAAAATAAAAGGATAAACATAAACCTTTGGTATTGCATTCCTCATGCTAAGTTTATAAATGAACATGTTAATTAAACTTTATTACTATAGCATTGTAGCTTCCAGCTTTCACAAAATTGAGAACACATGTAAATGAATTACAACTTAGTTTGATATTTACATTATTTTAACAGTTTAAGTTTATATGCATATTAATATTTTATATCAATGTCTACAATAATTCTAGAGTTACAACTATTTTGAATAAAAAGATACGATTTATTTAACTTTGTTTGGGGAGGGTACTTTAGGCCACACTAGTGATGCTCAGGGGTTACTTCTGGCTCAGCACTCAGGGTGTACATAGGGTACCAGGGATCAAAACTACAACTAAGTTGACCATGTGCAAGGCAAATGACCTACCAAAGGGTTCCAGGGAGCAAAAACAAAACTGAGCTGACCACATGCAAGGCAAATGCCTAATCAGCTGTACTATATGACATCAGCCCACATCAGCTAAATAATGCTAAACAGTGAAATACATGCAAGTTTGATGACTCAGTTCAATTAATTCCTATTGAACATAAAATTCTTCTAAACAAATCTAATAAGATTTCCATCCTAAATTTGAATTAATTGTTTAAATGTGCATATACTACCACCTTCTGTTTTGTATTCAGGAGAAAAGATGAGTCTCTCATGTTTTCAGATTTCAAAGAATAACTGATATCAACAAAATATAAAATCCTGATTTTATAAAATATAAAAATCAGAGTTTTGCATGTTAGTGTCTTCTGGTTGTACGAGTGAGCAATGAGTTTTTTTAGAAGAATTTTGTACTGATTTGGAATTTTGGAAAGATTGCTACATTCACAATAATGTTGATCTGCATTATTTATAATAATTCTATGACTTCAATTAGCTGGCTGATATACTTAGAGTTACTTCCATTGTTCAGTGAATTTGATTATTTTACTTAAACATTATCCACTGCTCAGCAACATGGATTCTGTGTATCTTCTTCCAAATGAATGTGGACAGATCAGAGTATGTATTTGAAGTTTAAGAGACAAGTTAGGGGGAAAGTTAATATTTCTTTTTCACTCTTGTGGTTATTATTTAGAGATTTATATTTATTTTTATTTGCCAGGTTCATCTTTTTCTTTTTACTTCCATTTTTATTTTCTTTCTTTTTTCTCTCTCTCTTCTTTCTTTTATTGGTAGTTGTCACCAATTTTTTTTCTCCCTTTCTTCTTATCCTTCTTATCTCCAATGACGGTGGAATGGATGCTCAATCTACAACAAGCTGTAAAGTGGAGACCAGTTGCACTAGCATTCTGGGGGGTAAAGGAGGGAGATATGGGATGCATACTGGGAACAGGGGCGGAGGAAAGACAGCACTGGTGGTGGGAATGCCCCTCATTCATTGTCACTATGTGCCATAAATGATGCAGTGAAAGATTTGTCATGCACTTTGGTCACAATAAAAATTAAAAAAAAAGAATTATTATTTCTTTAAGAATAGAAAATGTCTTAGAATGTAAAGAAGCACCTATCCATAAATAACTAAAATGTAAAAGTGCTGTCCGAAGTTTTTTAAGTTTTTCATTAAAATTATTCAGCAAATGAATGTAGAGTTTAAACTCCTGCCTTCAGAGCCAGGGCTGCTTTGTGGAGAATGTTATGTTGCCTTTTCCCCCCCTCTTTCTCTTGTTCTTTTCGCTGAAGTGAGAGGTCTGGTGGTATAAGAGATTATATCTACTTGTCCTAAGGACTGAGACCAAGGTCTCACGTATGCAAAGCATGTGTTTTTCCTTTAGACTCACACCCTCTGTAGACCATCTTTTTCTTTATTTATGTATTTATTCTTGTTGAAGTAATGATAGCTTGCAGTAATATAAATGTTCATGTTATAAATGTGATAATGCCATATTTATTGCAACCACTAAAGAACCAGTACTCCATCATGCCCATAGTCCTGTTTCAGACCCTCCTCCATCCCCCATCCTACTTGGCAAATTCAGTTCTATTATCAGAGTACAAGGTTTTTCTTTAATGGTGACTCTCCGTTCCCTTGCACTGTTTCTTTATATACCAAACATGATCAAGATTAGCAAGGATTTGTCTTTTTTGTTCTTCATTATATCACTTATGGAAATACTCTCCAGTTACAGTCAGGTCGTAGCAAAATAAACATTTTCTCTGTCTTGTTTTTGTTTTGGTTTTTGGGCTACACACCTGACAACAGTTAAAGCTGCTCTGGCTTAGGTACTCTCGGTATACAGGAGATCATATTTTGTCAATGATTAAACATCCAGCATTCAAGTCCTGTACTTCAGCCCTTGAACTACCTCCCTGGCCCAATATTTTATTTTTCTCTAGCTGAGTAGAATTTTATTGTATATATATATATATATATATACATATATATACAATGTATATGTACATACATATATACATATGTTCATGTATATCATTGACTTTGGGTTTGATGTTTAAGTCTGATCATTTTTTATTTCTACTCAATGATCATATGACTGTTTGGTCCTGGTACCATTCATTTTTTCCCCCTTCAATTTATGAGGCAGAATAAGATGATTCAAGTTATGTGGTTCTGTTTTAAGGGAAAAAAAACTGGGAGGAGCCTGTTTAGTGGTTATAAATATCAATTCAAAAGAAGAAAAGGAATAAAGAAAAATATAATAATAAAACAAAACCAAACAAAAACAAAGAAAGAAAACAAAACCAGCAACTACAAAATTTCACAACATCAACCACTAGGCCAAAAAAAAAAAAAAAAAAAAACAAAAACGAATCAGGAAGGAATGCTGGTGTGGCAAGGTTTTGTGCTTCCTTTTCTTTTTCATCCTTTTTTTTTCTATTTTTTTTTTTTTTGCATAGACACAGTAAGTATTGGGGAAATTGGAAAGGGAATTCCCTTGGCCTAAGAGGTTCAGGGTTTGTCCGCCCTTGAAGCATACTGTCATGAGAACCAGTACAGGCTTCGCACACACTTTTTTTCACACCCCAAGGTATTTTTATAGTGCCAAGTAACTTTTCACTCAGTTGCTTGGCAAGGTCTCTTGGACAAAGCCTAGGATCGATTCTTTCTTTAAGGTTCTAGCATATTTCCACAATTTCACTCACTTGTTGAGTAGTTGGATTGTTCCCAGACTTGCCTATTATAAATAGTGCTTCAGTGGAAAGGGTGTGCATATATATATATATATATATCTTCCTGAGTTCATGTTTTTATGTTTTTGAGGTTAATGTCAAGTAGAGGACCAATTGGCTAATCAGGTGATTGTTCTCTTTCTAAGGTAGTCTTTTCTTAAAGCATAAAATAAATCACCCTAGAACCATTTTTAATAAATTGGTTCCAATAAAATTACAGTTGAGATATTTTTATTTTGAATATAAAAACTGCACCTGCATTCCTATTAATACAATATAGGGTGCAGGGGCTGAAGAGATTTTTAGTATTCTTAGATTCATGACTTATAGACTCTTAAACATAATTGTATCTTGTCCTCTACCATGATATATGGACTAAATGTTCTGATTGATTCAAGACTGAGTTTTTGGTTTGCTATAAATAGCTGAAACTGCAAAAACAAAGTCACACTTTGAAATTGTATATGACAGTGTCAAAAACAAAGTTTTTAAAAGTATTTCTTGGGAAACCAAAGCTATGGTACAATGGGTAGGGCACTTATACTGCACATAGCCTACCCCAGTTTGATCCCTGGCATCTCAAATTGTCCCCAATCACTTTCAGGAGTGATCCTTAAATAGACACTTGGAGTAAGCCCAGAACATTGCTAAAAGTGGTTCTAAGACCAAAACAAATAAATACTTGAAATAAAAATATCCTAGGGAGTAGTTTAGATACTAATATTACCAATATTTTCAACCAATTTCTCCCCAAAATTCTTACTACAAACACAAAAGTCCCTAAAAGTCAGAATTTAGTTGCTTTAACTGATCAGACACCAGGTCCCAGTTATTTTTCAAAATGCAGCTTTATGTTAACTGTTATGTTCAAGGCCATATTTAGAAAACCAGTTTATATCTAACGACATTTGCATAGTGGAGACTTTAGATAAAGTGAGTCTTCTTAAAGGGCCTTTGGAGTTCACCGAGAATCCAGGACAAAAGAAAATCCTAAACGAATGCGAAGGGAAATCATGGAAATGCTATATGTGCTTTGTGCTTTGTGCTCATCATGCCTTTCTTTGTGAACACAGCAGGACACATCCTATTCTCCAGAGGATTTTTGTGCAGACTAGAATCCTGCAGATATCTGGGGAGAGAACTGTCTTTCTACCCATATTTCTCACCCTAATCTTTCTAAGGGTCTTACTTATATTATGAGAGAAAGAGAGAGAGAAAGAGAAAAAGTGTCACAGTGAGACAAAGTGACATGGAGAGAAAGAAACACACACAGAGAAAAACAGAGACAGAGGGAAAGAGACAGATATTGGATTTCTCTGAGCACTGTTCAGCTAAGTTAAAAGGAAAGAGTAACTAACTTACTATTAGAATCTGACCAGATTTTTATTGCACAAGATAAATTGTATTGATTTCTTTCCGGCATCTCAGCTTAGAAGAAATTTTTATCAGTTATAGGGCAACCATTCCCTAGTGGTCACACGAAGACAGGAATAACTTTTCAAGGACTTTGAGGAAGAGCTGTATTGTTTATGAAGACGAAAGTGCCCAGTGACTTGATTTTAAGGTTTTCTGGTTTACAGTAATTAAAAGCTATTTTTTCAAGGTGTTGCCAAGATGTTGTAGAGTTCACTTAATTCAGCGACTGTTGGTGAGCACCATGACAAGAGTGTGACCCCAGTAATCTTAAAACATCAGTAAGTGGGGGCTGGGGAGATAGCATGGAGATAAGGCGTTTGCCTTTCATGCAGAAGGACAGTGGTTCGAATCCTGGTGTCCCATATGGTCCCCTGTGCCTGCCAGGGTCTATTTCTGAGCATAGAGCCAGGAGTAACCCCTGAGCACTGCTGGGTGTGATACAAAAACAAAATCAAAAACAAACAAACAAACAAAAACCAAAAAAAAATCAAAAAGGATAAAGGTAGAGAGGGAATACATACAATAAAATAAAAGTAAATTTGATTTTAACAATCTGTGAAAAGGGGCCATATGAAAAGAGATAAGGATTTATTTTTGTTGTTGATTTTTATTATACCAGGCAAAGTTTAGGGCTTCCTCCTGGCTCTGTGCTTGGGGGTCACTCCTGGCAGGGTTCAGTGGATGATATGTGGTGCAAGGCATCTCTCTCTTGTTGTCCACATGCATCTTATCTTCTGTCCTTTCACTCCAGTCAAGTATTTTGTTTGTTTTTGTTTGTTTTTTGTTTTTGAACCACACACAGTGACATACAGGGATTACTCCTGGCTCTGCGCTCAGAAATCACTCCTGTTTTGGGGACGCCAGGGGATCGAATCGAGGTCTGTACTGGGTCTACCCTATGCAAGGCAAACGTTCTACCACTGCGCCATCGCTCTGGCCCGTTTCTCACTTCTTATGGTAGATTCAGGCAGAAGACAAAAAATGGAAGTCATCAAGTAATGACAACAAATCCTTGGCCCTAGATTGTAGAACTGACAATGCAAAGTAGTGGGGCAAGGGGGGGGGCACGAAGTAAGGTGAACTGGAGGTAACATAACATAAGGACATTGATGGAAAATCTTGGGTACTTAGGTGGTAGGGAGGTGGGTTATATGTACATCAAAATCATAAGCATCAACATAATGACCTAAAGTATATTCAGCAACTTACGTGAGATTGCCAAGAGGGCTGGTTGGTTTAGGGGAGGAATTTTGACACTGGTGGTGTGTATGGAGAGGGAAAACCACAAAACCAAAACTTTTATAAAAGATTTGTAAGTTGAGTTGCCTAAATGCAAAAGATTGTAAACCCACAGCAAAGAGTTATGTTAAAATGAGAGAAGGACCTAAGGGGGGTGCCAAGTACAGAAGTATCTGTACTTGGCTTTCCACTCCAAGTGGTATCTAAAATGTAGTAAGAAAAATGACAAATAAACAAATCATTATGAGAGTAGATGAATATAGAGCATCTGAGAATATGATATGTCCTTACTTCAGCCTCAGGGCACAAAGAGGAATTTAGGGAGGAATTTCAGAAACAGAAGAAGGAATTAATAAAACCCCAAAAGCAGGTGATAAGAAGTGAGCCTGTCATTTAAAGAGAATATGACATTTTATGAACTTAAAATGAGCCTAATGTTACCATGTTGAGGAGAGAAGGAGGACTGAGATAAGACTGAAAGTGGAGAAAATATAGACCATGAAATGAACCAATCTAGTGAAAGGTCCTACACAGTTTGGGAAAAGTAAGAATCAGCTGTGGGGATAGAAACATAGTATAGTGGGTAGGGTACTTGCCTTGTTCATGGTCAGCACAGGCTCAATCCCCCCAGAGCCCTATATGGTCCCTTGAGCCTCAATAGGAACTATATCATGGAGCACAGAGCCAGGAGTAGGTCCTGAACACCACTGGGTGTGGCCCCAAAGTCACCCACCCACATGCCCATACAAAAAAAAACACACACAAGAATTAGCTGAGCAGAGACACCAACTTTATTAGCTTAAAATAAAATTTTAAACTATAACTAGATTTTGTTTCCTATTAACATCCACATGTTGTGGAGAGTAAAGTCAGTGGGACTATATATTTACTATAAAAAATAAATCACAGGAGTCAATCCTGGAATTGTAATTCTAACTGTTCATGTGCTTCTCAGGGATATAACTCTGGGACTTATATGTCAATATGCTCTCTACCACTTGAAATATGTCCCCA
Organism: Suncus etruscus; assembly: GCF_024139225.1. Taxonomy (NCBI): domain Eukaryota; kingdom Metazoa; phylum Chordata; class Mammalia; order Eulipotyphla; family Soricidae; genus Suncus; species Suncus etruscus. The sequence goes on from NC_064857.1 coordinate 2,843,314, forward strand.
GCTCTATATAATAAGTCTTATTGATGTTGAGTAAGTTTAAAATTGTTCTTATATCCTTTGCATGCAGGAAGACAAAAAATTATAATGTGCCCAAAACAACTAAAATATTTATAAATCAGGGGAGGTTGTATTTTTTTGATAAAAGGTCAGAAAGGGGCCTTTCACCCTAAACTTTTGTCATAGTGACTTGACTTAGGTTTCAGTTGATCAGATCTCAGCTGTTCATCCCTGAAACTTGGATCCCATTTTTGTAACTGGCTTGGTTTTCTGCATCAGCACCAGGCAGTGACTTGTTCCAGGGTGGGTTCATATGACACCCTGATGACTTGGAAACAGCAACTGGCTTTCAGGGCAAGTTTCTCTGCCTTCCCGCCTAATGATCAGATGAAACCAGGAAATGCTTGTGGCACTCTGACTTTGACATAAGATCTGTGCAAAAACTAAGATATCTAATTACTGAAGACTGACTGCAACAACACTGAGAACTTTTCCTAAGACCATTAAAAAAAACTTCGGGATAGACAACTGTAGTCTGTCTTTATGGCAAGATGCTTCATGGGTGGGGACACCCTATTTTTTAGGCCAGAGTTTTTTTCCTTTCTGTTTTCCCCCAACTTTTGTTGCACATATGCAAAAAACTGCCACCCCTTTTTATCTTTTAGATAGAGGATTCCACCTCCTTAATAGAACCTAGAGGCATGAATTACTTTTTTTACTATTATTTCTAAATTTTTATGTAAAGTTAAGGAGAAAAAAAGGATGGGGTTAGGAGACAAGCGGTCTCAGGTGCATTGTTGGAGATAATAAAAGGACAGAACTAAATATCAAAGCAAAGTCAATAACAATAGAATCAAGAGACCTAAACTATAACACTCTAAACTTCAAATGGGCCTGCCATACTGGTAGGCCAGGGATTAAATGGTGGTAGTATAGAATGCACTCTGGGAACATGGGTAGAGGGAGGTTGACACTGGAGTTGAGATTTTAGTTCTATGAAGGACTTTGTAAATCACGATGGCTTCAATAAAATAAAATTTAAAATAAGTTCAGGAAAAAGAACTCAACAGATCAAGAACTTTCTTGCTTGATTATCCTCATAATGTTATGGATGTTCTTTATATTTTCCCCTAGCCTAGTCTACCACGTACCAAATTAAATCTGCAGCTTTTGTTTGAGGTTTTCTCTGAAACAGCCTGTTCTAACACAATTTAATTTCCTGGTCAAATGAGGATCATTATTCCTAAAAGCTTTCAGTCTCTTATGATTTTTTGGTTGCAAATGGAGCCACTTTAAAACCTGTTCTGGAGCTTTCAGGTAGAGATATAATAGAAGTTTTGCCTGTGTTTACTGTGAATTGGGGATTTTTTGTTTGTTTGTATATGTGATTGGTTTTCCCTCTCCTAACCAGTACAATTAGAGATTTCTTTCTCAGTACAGTTATAGGAGACAACCCTTGGCTGTTGTAACAGATTGTTAAAAACTATTTTCTCAAATTAGATGAAAGAAAATACCAATAATTTATATTATCAAAATACAACCAGATCTGTCTTTTTCAAGTTTTATCACAGTAATTTTTAAGGAATAATACTGCATTATAATTGACAGGCATATTTAACAAGTTGACATAAACCTCCAGATTTTATCTGCCACTCAGGTCTCTATCCAAAGATCAGCATGTTACTTGTTATCTGAACAGTGGTCAACATGTAGATATATTAGGGTGTAATGGTCAGAATTTACTGTGGATGCCAATATAACTTCTGTTGGATTATTGGTAAAACACTTACCAGTCCGCAATGTAATTAATGCTTATTGGGAACATTTTTAGAGGTAGTCTTTTTCCATGAGTCTTATAGTATAATGGAAGTTGAAAAATATGTAGCTGTATTCCTTTGACACTAATTTATATAATTCTAATAAAACTCTAACAGCTAGAAACCCCAAACCAACTACAACTGAAGACTTCTATTATCTCCAACTCAGTAAGAACAAAACTAGACAAAAAGAGACTAGACCTACATTCATGTGATTCTTATGACCTTTTGTTATCTCTTCCCTTAGGATAGTTTGCATTCAGATTCTTTAAACAACACACAACATTGATTAATTTTTGAGTTTTTTCCTCTGAGAAATTCATAGGACACAGTTATTTGGCTACATTATTCCCCCTTTCTTTCCCTGCTTTATAGCATTTTAATTGCTGTTTTAATCATGTTCTTTATATAAAACACACAATTCCCTTGGTAGAGAGAACCCATGGAAGTAAAAGTGTTGTTATTATCATTTTCCAGTCTGTTAGTGCTTTGATAGATTCCCTAATTCACTCTTTGAAATAAAATTGCTATATATATCGTGTTCTTTTTACTATCATGAGTGGGAGGAATATTTTAGGGCAGGATAAACAGTAATTGGCAAAGAACTATAACATTGATTTGTGCGAGCTTGTACCCGACACATTCTGAAAGCAATGGGTGAAATGAAGGGAGTGCTAATATGTAAATATTTGCTACAGAAAAAGATCAGCGTGGCATTTGGGCTTTGGAGGTAGTACTTTCCTTGTTTCTTGAACACTCTGGCATCAGTCAAAGCAAGTGCATACATTCATTACGTGACAGCTAATGACATTTGGACAGAAACAAGGGCTGTGAGGTTTGAGAGAGAGTACAGGAATTGCCTTGCATGCAGCCAACCTGAGTGCCTTATCTTGTTGGTTTGGTTTGGTTTGGTTTGGGAGCTCAAAAACCTGACGACTGGCAAGGCTAAGGCTTACTACTGGCTCTGCACTCGGGGATCACTTCTGGCAGGGCTTGGGGAACCACATTGGGTTTGGAGATTGAATCTGGGTCTGATGCATTTAAGACAATGCTTTACCCCACCCAGCCACCCCCCACCCCATACTATCGCTCTGATTCCACAGTCAACCTGAGTTCTAACATCGATGTTACCTCAAGCACCAGTCAGGGGTGATATCTGAGCACTGCTGGGTGTGTCCCCCCCAAAGAAATACAAAGGAAAGAAAAGAGAAAAGAAGCTTAAGGTGCGAGAGAAGAGCCAAGTAATATTGAGGCCACTAGATGGGGATATCTGCTTATTCAGTCAGGTCATAAGTTAGGTGACATGAAGAAAAAAATCAAAATGAATTCCATTCTCTCAAGGCCACATCTTAGCAGAAAGAAACATACTGATAATGAAAGGAACTTCAGACCACTAGGATCTCTTCTGCCCACTGGTCTTTGATCAGGAAAGGATCTCTGGCCAGATCTCTGTATCTTAGGGATCGAGGTGGAGGGAGAATGGCATTCCTCTGGGGACCTTTCAATGGAGAACAAACTAGAGGCATGTTCTCCGTTTTTGCCAAAAATGATTCTGGACTTCTCATTTCAACCTTAATACCTGATTGTTTTTTCTCTGTCTCTCTTTTTTTCTTTCTCTTTTTCTCTTTCTTTCTTTCTTTCTTTCTTTCTTTCTTTCTTTCTTTCTTTCTTTCTTTCTTTCTTTCTTTCTTTTTCTTTCTTTCTTTCTTTCTTTCTCTTTCTTTCTTCTTTCTTTCTTTCTTTCTCTCTTTCTTTCTTCTCATTCTTTTTCTTCTTTCTTTCCTTTCTTTCTCTTTTTTCTTTCATTCTTTTCTTTCTTTCTCATCTTTCATTTTCTTCTTTCATTCTTCTCTCTTTTTATTTTATTTTTTGATTTGTTTTTGGGACACACCTGGGTTACTCCCAGCACAGGAATTACATTGGCAGTATCTGGAGGAGCATGTGGATTCTGGGATCGAATGCAGATCGACCACATGTAAGACAAGCCTCATTGTACTGTGTTTTCAGCTCCTAACTTTTCAATTCATTGATGTATCCTTGTTAGTCACAGCCATGAAGAACAATATATGTCTTTAATCCTTAAATAAATGTATCAAACAGAGTAGAAGGAACTGTAAAGATAATACAGATGATTGCTTTACATGTAGTCAACCCCAGTTTGATCCCTGGCACTGCGTATGGTCCCCTAAGCACCAGGTGTGGTCTTTTAGAACGGAGAAAGAAGTACCTCACATGCACCGCTGGGTGTCGTTGGCCCAAAATCAAAAAGAGAGATGGGGAGGAAGGAAGGAAGGAAGGAAGGAAGGAAGGAAGGAAGGAAGGAAGGAAGGAAGGGAGGGAGGGAGGGAGGGAGGGAGGGAGGGAGGGAGGGAGGGAGGAAGGAAGGAAGGAAGGAAGGAAGGAAGGAAGGAAGGAAGGAAGGAAGGAAGGAAGGAAGGAAGGAAGGAAGGAAGGGAGGGAGGGAGGGAGGGAGGGAGGGAGGAAGGGAGGGAGGGAGGGAGGGAGGGAGGGAGGGAGGGAAGGGAGGGGAGGGAGGGGAGGGAGGGGAGGGAGGGGAGGGAGGGAAGGGAGGGGAGGGAGGGAAGGGAGGGGAGGGAGGAAGAGAGGGAAGGGAGGGGAGGGAGGAAGAGAGGGAAGGGAGGGGAGGGAGGAAGAGAGGGAAGGGAGGGGAGGGAGGAAGAGAGGGAAGGGAGGAAGAGAGGGAAGGGAGGAAGAGAGGGAAGGGAGGGAGAATATTAGGTATTCTAACTTTTAATACTATGGTTTTCTGTTATTGTAATACCACAAGCATGATTAAAATTGCACAGTCTACTATCTTCACATTTATATGTTGAGGATATGTATTATTCAGAAGAAATACAAGTATGTATCCAGAAATGTATTTATGAAATGATATTAAGGCAAAGCTCAAAACAAAATGCAAGAGATGGTAAGATGTTTGCCTTTCATGAGATCCACCCAGGTTTAATATTTTTACCCTATGTGTCTCAGCACTAGCAGGAGTAATTCTCTATTTTATAGTGAAATCAACAAGCACATTTTCTTTATAATTTTTTTATTGTAAAGATTTTATTTTTAAATAATACCTTTATTTAAGCACCACAATTGCAAACATGTCTGTAGTTGGTTTTCAGCTATCTAAAACGAACATCCTGGGGCCAGAGAGGTGGTACCAGTGGTAGGGAGTTTGCCTCACATGTGTTAGCTATTCAGTCCCCCAGCATCCCATATGGTCCCCCAAGCCAGGAGTGCTTTCTGAGCGCAGAGCCAAGAGTAACCCCTGAGCATCACTGGGTGTGTCTTAAAAGCAAAAAAAAAAAAAAGAACACCCCCCCCTTCATCAGTGTAATCTTCCCATCACCAATGCCCCCCCTTTCTCTGCTCCCCCACTCCCTGCCTGTATTCGAGACAGACAGGCATTCTACTTCTCTCATTCACTACCATTGTCATGATACTTGTTAGCGATTTCTCTAACTGCACTCACCACTCTTTGTGGTGAACTTCAATTATCTCTCAACATCAATGGACTAAACGCACCTATTAAGAGACACAGCGTGGCAAGAATTAAAAAGTGAATCCAACATTCTGCTCCCTACAAGAAACACTTCTGGGTAGTCAGAACAAACATAAACTCAAAATCAAAGGCTGGAGAAAAATCATCTATTTGTGGCCCAAATGGCAAAATAAATGAACTTTGAGAAGTTGGGTTTTTATGTTAAAATTTACTCTTCTCTTCAAAATAGTAGAAACTAAAAATAACGTGAGTTTTACATGAGAGAGAAAGAGAGACAGAGATATCAAGGGAGGAAGAGAGCAAGAGAGAACAAGCATAAAAGAATTAGAGACATAGACCACACAATCCACAACTTGCCAAATTCTAGGAGTTAATCCCTCTCCCATTCATAACCTTTCAGAAAATTCTCCAAGGGTTTGAACTTTAATTTTCACACCCCTAAGTTGATGAGTATAAAATAGATCAGGGAGAAATGACAATTTATTCTGTCTGGCTAGTTCAGTGTTGGATGGTCTAGGAGGACTAGAAAGAATATTCTGTAGACTTAAAGGACAGCAGGGGAGAGGCAACAGAAATGCTATATATTTGCTTTTCCATAACTGCTTGTTGACATTTTTAATTTTTGACTGAAAGTGTGTTTTCTAAATGTTTTATTGAAAGAGAAATTCCAGGTAAATCTGAATGGATCAATTCTATTTCTGAATGGAATATGTATAGAAAATCATTTCTTGGAAGATATTTTTTAGCATTCATTCATGGTCAGGCACTTTGAACTCTGTTGGATTTCAAATACAGAGAGATTATTGTGCCAGGTTCTGAATAATAAAGATATTTCATCTTAATAGAGAATTTTGAAATTCAATTCAGATTCCTCTGTCCAAAGAGAATTTTCTGAGTAAAGTTTAGTATAATTTGTAGGATTGTAAGAAAACTGAACCTGCTGGCAATGGGAGATCTCCTGGAAGGGTTTGTTGCTTATGACCATACCTTGGACTATGTTATCATCTATGAGTGGCCTGAGACTATACAAATTGAAAGAACTTTATACTTGACAAAACTCTGTCATTATGATTTTAAATCTAGAAAACTTCTCAAATGTGTTTAGTCAACATTCTGTGTAAAGCAGAATGTTTGGTTTATATTTACATGATGGAATATTATGCAGCCATCAGGAGAGATGAAGCATGAAATTTGCCTGTACGTGGATGTACATAAAATCTTTTGTGCTGAGTGAAATAAGTCAGAGGGAGAGAGGTAGACACAAGATAGTATCATTCATCTATGGTTTTTAAGAAAATTAAAAGACACTATTGTGTTAATGCCCAAAGACTACAGAAATGAGGGCTGGAAGGACCAGCCTCTATATGAAGCTCACCACAAAGAGTGTTGAGGGCAGCTAGGGAAATAAGTACACTAACAACTACCATGACAATGTTAATGAGTGAGAGAGGTAGAATGCCTGTCTTGAATACAGGTAGGGGTGGGGAGGAGGGAGTTGGGGAGTATTGCTGGTGGAAAGGTTGCACTGGTGAAGGGAAGTGTTCTTTTTTATGACTGAAACCCAACTACAAGCATATTTGTAGTCATGGTGCTTAAAGATATTATTTAAAAAACACAATTGAATTTCTAATGTATTCTATACATTTATTTTATTCTTTTGATTTTTGAGTAGCACGCAATGGAGTTCAGAGCTTACTAATGGCTCGAGGATCAGGGATCACATGGTGCTAGGAATTGTACCTGGCTTGACTGAGGATAAGGCAAGCATGTAAACCCTGTGTTATATCTTTCTGGCCCATGCACTCTCATTATTTTTAGCACGTCATTGAAATCTTAATATAGAGACACTAACATAGCTCTAAAAATTCTTGAAAAGGGTCATTTTGGGCTCATGCCTTTACTGACAATGGGTAATTTTCATTTTGAAGTGAAATACAAGCAGGTGATCTTTGGTTTTTAGAACATCTTCCCCCAAATTACTACAATTACCATGAATCATGGGCACATCTCTTCCATCTTTTTAGAATCATAGAAAATAGGATCAAAAGGAATGGATAACCCTGAGCCTGGTGAAGCTGAAAGCACAATTGCCCATATCTTGATCATTAACCAATGGCTGTTTCCACACATGTCACTCTTTTGTTCACTTAACTATCTTCTGGGAAAAGGCTAGGAAGTGATGATGTCATCAGTTCTTTAATTCACTGAATGTCCTCTCTTGTCTCTTCTCTTTTGTCCCTTCTTTTGGTCATCTGTTATTCTTGTGGTACATGCAGTTAACTCTCTTTAACACAAAGACCTCTGTCTTTGCAAGAATTTCGATTCTCATCCTTGGTTGGCTCCAACTATCTTTACCTGAGCTCTTAGGGTTCATCAAGATTTAGCTTAGACTTGGTAGCATCTAGGAGTATTTAGTACAACTCAGAGAGAGGCCCAGTGGTGTGGTTTGAATTTAAAGAATGAAGCATTAAAGAATTAGGCTTTCTATCTAATGAATTTCTCTGGATCAAATTCAATATTAAGGCGATTTGGGCGAAAATGGTCTGTAGGGAACAATAGAAGTATATAAGTTCTTGAGGGCACTGCTAATTGAAAGAAGTAGCTGGCTGGGAAGCTTTAACATAGGCCTTCTGTGGCTTAAAAAATAAGGCTGCAGGGCCTGAGTGGTAGCACAGGGGTAGGGCATTTGTCTTGCATGTGGCTGACCTAGGATGAACACGGGTTCGATCCCCGGCACCCCATATTATACCCTGAGCCAGGAGTGATTTCTGAGGGCAGAGCCAGAGTAACCCCTAAGCGTGGCTTTGTGTGGCCCTAATAAATAAATAAACAAAAAAAAACAAATAAATAAGGCTGCAATGGATTTGGGACAGGAACTAAGGGCCTATGCAAATACTTAGCTAACCTTTGATCAAAGCTAAGTGCTTGTCTTCCTTTCTTCATGTGGCTGTGCTACTTGGCTCACTAAATCTATGACCAAACTTTCTAATGAAAAGTTTGTTTGATGAGGACTTGAAATAATGGTGGCTGCTGTTTTATGGAGAGTTGATGGCAGCTCTCTAGAAATTTGTTTTCTGCTGAAAACACTTATTACATAAAATTTGTTTGATTTTTAAGCACCTATGTTTGCATCCCTTTACAATTTTCTTCTACTATTTTCTCTATATATAAGTATATTAACATATAATATAATATAATATAATTAATATAATAATATAATATAATATAATATAATATAATATAATATAATATAATATAATATAATATAATATAATATAATATATATTATTGTCTATATATTTCTGTCTTATCTGATCCATTGCTCCAAAAGACACTTTGTCCTTTCAATCAGACTCACTGCACAGATGTCAATATTGCCCACATTTGCTTTAACAGTGCTGGCAATATTATTCATTACTGCTGTAAGTACAATAGCTAAAATATAGTATCATCCTAGGTATGCAAGAACAGATTAATGGAAATATGAAGATGCACATATACATAACAGAATATTATACTCACTGCAAAAATATCTGACTATCATGCAGGTTGATGAAATCATGTAATCTTGGGGCTGATGAGGTGGTGCTAGAGGTAAGGTGTCTGCCTTGCAAGTGCTAGCCAAGGAAGGATAGCGGTTCAATCCCCCAGCATCCCATATGGTCCCCCCAAGCCAGGGGCAATTTCTGAGCACTTAGCCAGGAGTAACCCCTGAGCATCAAACGGGTGTGACAAAAAAAAACAAATAAAAAATCATGTAATCTTGTGGGAATAGAAAAAATATGTTGAGTGAAGTAAACCAGAAGAAGAAACAAGATAATTTCACTTATTTGTGGTATATAAAGTTATTTTATTAGGAAATGCAATGAAGTAATGGGGGAGACTTAGACCTTCCTTGAACCCAGAATCTAGAGAGAACATAAAGTAAAAGAAATTAAGAAGGAAGAAAGAAGATACAAAGGGGAAATAATGGGAGAAGTGGAGTTTGATTTTCTGTTATGTAGGGGACAAGGGAGAGTGGTATTGCTAACATCCAAATAGCAGACTCAACAAAACTGAAAACAAGATGCAAGCTGTAACCACTGAACTTTATTTAATATTCCTGCCAAGGTAGCAGGCAGAGGGTAGAGTAGGTGGGTAGAGGATGAAGAAGTTTGGTAGCAATGGTGACAGAAATTGGCACTGGTGGTGGGATTGATGTTGAAATATTAAATGCTTCAAATTCAGCTATCAATAGCTTTGTAAACCACAGTTCTTTAAATAAAAATTATAAAAAGAAATTTAGTGCTGAGGCTAGAAGGGTAGTCCAATGGGTGAAGTATTTTCCTTGCACACAGCCAACAACAAAAAACATCGCAGTGCCTTTTAAATGGATCTTAATGTCTTGATTCAAAGAGCCAGAACTAAAATGTGTATATGTTTGTTTGTTTTGTTTGTTTGCATATCACACTTAAATGATGTGGTGAGCAGGGAATGTGCAGAATGATCCTGAGAGCTGAGTTCTATTTCTGCATCTAATTTTTACTAATATGATAAGGAGATCTTTCTACAAACTTTCTATAGTTGGCTTGGATAAGTCTTTGAGGCCTTGTTGTATCATCATCTTCTACATTAAATATATTCTTTGTTGTTTGATATGCAAAGTAGAATGCTGAATACTTTAAAGATAAAAATACAATTCATTGTATTTAAACATGAATATTTTATCTTTCTAATTCCATTCCCAAAAAAGTGCACCCTCACCTGTATTAAATACCAAAAATATCTTTTGCCATAAAATATCAATATACATCTTTTCAAAAGCTACAGACTATGGGAGGAGATGATTTCTGAGAATTTTTAGTCCTTTATTCAAATGCTGACCTAAATTCTTTGTATACTATCAGAGATTTTGAGTAACCAAAACAATTGCTTACATTTTAAATGCACTAAATTACTTGGTTTTTCCTCCAAACCTCTGGAAAATTAATTACCAATACATAAACAAACCACCTAAACTTTCCCCCTAGAAATTATCGTTTCTCTAACATTAGAATTACTTATTTAATTTGCATCTGGAGATTTAGATTAAGTTCTCTGAATTTCGATAAAATAAGTAACCTCCATTGTTTAATGTTTATTAGAAAAACATTTACACCATATATAAGAAACTAAGACTTGTGTTGTATTGGATTTACATATCAACTGTTAACACTGACTCCAAAGTCTTCATGGGGCAACAATGATATTATAATATTTACTGCAGAATTCATTGAGAGTCAGCCTTCATCTCCCATCATTAATAAGTCAGACCTAGACTTCATCCACATTTGAGTCTTAGTAGCAATGTGTGTCAGTGATGATTGAGCATTCTTGCATTAAATAATTAACGATGGGGCTGGATGGCGGTGGATTTCTCTCTGTGCCATCCCAGGCCATGTGGCTCAGCAACCTCCATGCAGTTGGCGAGTCCCAGGCCCAGGTGAAATCACTCACTCACAGTCAGGCGTCAGGAAGCAACAACTTTATTCAAGCCCTAGCCACCACGTGTGTGTGGCCTATTCATAACCTTTCAAGCACAGCAATATTTTGCTAGCCCTGCATCTTATTTCCTGTTAGCCATCTTCCCTTTGGGCTCCATGCTGGTCAAAGACCAGAACACAGAAACCCAGAAGCCAGAGCGCACAGCAGTGCAAAAAGGGCAAGGAGCCAAAAGGCCCGAATTCCCTTGGTCCAAGCCTTATCTAACATTTCCAAGACCCCTCCCAGGAATGGGAGGGTCTCGCAGGTAAGGTTACACCTACTATCCGGTTCCCAAGACCCCTCCCAGAAATAGGTGGGTCTCAGGGTCTCAAATAGGTACACCCACAGAGCATAATCTGGGCAATGGGAAGAGAGGAAAAGAGAGACATTAGAAAACATGATGTAGATCACTCAGCACTACAGAATTGGTGAATTGCAATGAGGTCCTCAAAAAAGATTAGGGTTCAAGCCACATGACAGATGCCACATCTAATGAGTCAAATATGACAGCTAAAACAGACAATTCCAACAATTCAGAGGAAAAGTGATAAGCCATTTCTGAAAGTATATTTCTGACATATAATTTATTTACAGTGATCAGGTAATAATCATGTTTACTAATGTTAATACTCAAAATCTTTATAAAATGAACTTGATGTTGTCATCTCAATTGGCTTGTGTTTATGTCTCTGCAGAATTGGAACATTTTAGTTTTGCACCTATAAGACTGGCAGGATGATTTTATATTTTGAAAGTTTCTTCTTCAAAAATTAGCCTAAATCATCGGCCCATCTCTTTCATCTTATTGGTATCATAGAAAAATCAATTCAAGGGCCGGGCGGTGGCGCTGGAGGTAAGGTGCCTGCCTTGCCTGCGCTAGCCTAGGATGGACCGCGGTTCGATCCCCCGGCGTCCCATATGGTCCCCCAAGAAGCCAGGAGCAACTTCTGAGCGCATAGCCAGGAGTAACCCCTGAGCGTCACAGGGTGTGGCCCAAAAACCAAAAAAAAAAAAAAAAAAAAAAGAAAATCAATTCAAAAAGAACTAATATTCCTAAGATTGTTGAAACTAAAATTAGCACTACACTACAAATGCATTAATCATCAGTCATATTACAATATTGTCAGCCCTTAAGTCAAGTAAAATCCAATGATATGGCTCCATTCTTGTCAAATGCTTTCTGAGCATTATCACTGCGAAAAAAAGAAGGCTATGGTGGTATAAGCAATATTTTTTAATATATTTTTATTTAAACACCTTGATTACATACATGATTGTGTTGTTTGGGTTTCAGTCATGTAAAGAATACCACCCATCACTAATGCAACATTCCCATCACCAATGTCCCAAGTCTCCCTGCTCCTCACCCAACTCCCGCATGTTCTCTAGACAGGATTTCTATTTTCTTCATACATTCACGTTATTAGGATAGTTCGAAATGTAGTTATTTCTTTAACAAAACTCATCCCTGTTTGTGGTGATATTCATGAGGTGAGCTGTAACTTACAGCCCTTCTCTCTTTTGTGTCTGAAAATTATTATTGCAGGAATGTCTTTCATTTTTCTTAAAACCCATAGATGAGTGAGACCATTCTGTGTCTTTCTCTCTCTCCCTCTGACTTATTTCACTCAGCATAACAGATTCCATATACATCCATGTATAGGAAAATTTCATGACTTCATCTCTCCTGACAGCTGCATAATATTCCATTGTGTATATGTACCACAGTTTCTTTAGCCATTCATCTGTTGAAGGGTATCTTGGCTGTATCCACAGTCTTGATATGGTAAATAGTGCTGCAATGTGTATAGGTGTAAGGAAGGGATTTTTGTATTGTATTTTTGTATTCCTGGGGTACATTCCCAGGACTGGTATAGCTGGGTCCTATGGGAGCTCGATTTCCAGTTTTTGGAGGAATCTACATATTGCTTTCCATAAAGGTTGAACTAGATGGCATTCCCACCAGCAGTGGATAAGAGTTCCTTTCTCTCCACATCCCTGCCAACACTGCTTCTTCTCATTCTTTGTGATGTGTGCCAATCTCTGGGGTGTGAGGTGGTACCTCATAGTTGTTTGATTTGCATCTCCCTGATGATTAGTGATGTGGAGCATTGTTTCATGTGTCTTTTGGCCATTTGTATTTCTTCTTTGTCAAAGTGCTGTCCACTTCTCCCCAATTTTTGATGGGATTAGATGTTTTTTTCTTGTAAAGTTCTGTCAGTGCCTTCTATATTTTGGAGATTAGCCCCTTGTCTGATGGGTATTGTGTGAATAGTTTCTCCCACTCAGTGGGGGGCTCTTGTATCCTGGGCACTATTTCTTTTGAGATGCAGAAGCTTCTCAGCTTAATATATTCCCATCTGTTAATCTCTGCTTTCACTTGCTTGGACAGTGCAGTTTCCTCCTTGAAGATGTCCTTGAAGATGCCTGTAGTCTCAATGTCCTGGAGTGTTTTACCTATCTGTTGTTCTATATATCTTATGGTTTCAGGTCTTATATTGAGGTCTTTCATCCATTTGGATTTAACCTTCGTACATGATGTTAGCTGGGGGTCTAAGTTCAATTTTTTGCAAGTGGCTAGCCAGTTGTGCCAACACCACTTGTTGAAGAGGCTTTCTTTGCTCCATTTAGGATTTCTTGCTCCTTTATTAAAAATTAGGTGATTGTATGTCTGAGGAACATTCTCAGAGTATTCAAGCCTATTCCAATGATCTGAGAGCCTGTCTTTATTCCAATACCATGCTGTTTTGATAACTATTCCTTTGTGGTACAGTTTAAAGTTGGGAAAAGTAATTCCTCCCATATTCTTTTTCCCAATAATTGTATTCTAGGTATTCTATGGTGTTTATTGTTCCAAATGAATTTAAAAAGTGCCTGATCCACTTCTTTGAAGAATGTCATGGGTATCTTTAGAGGGATCGCATTAAATCTGTACAATGCTTTGGGGAGTATTGCCATTTTAATGATGTTAATCCTGCCAATCCATGAGTAGGGTATGTGTTTCCATTTTCACATGTCCTTTCTTATTTCTTGGAGCAGAGTTTTATAGCTTTCTTTGTATAGTTCCTTCACATTTTTAGTCAATTTGATTCCAAGATATTTGAGTTTGTGTGGCACTATTGTGAATGGGGTTGTTTTCTTAATGTCCATGTCTTCCTTATTACTATTGGTGTATAGAAAGGCTATTGATTTTTGTGTGTTAATTTTGTAGCCTGCCACCTTGCTATATGAGTCTATTGTTTCTAGAAGCTTTTTGGTAGAGTCTTTAGGGTTTTCTAAGTAGAGTATCATGTCATCTGCAAACAGCAAGAGCTTGATTTCTTCCTTTCCTATCTGGATTCCCTTGATATTTTTTTCTTGCCTAATCGCTATAGCAAGTATTTTCAGTGCTATGTTGAATAGGAGTGGTGAGAGAGGACAGCCTTCTCTTGTGCCAGAATTTAGAAAGAAAGCTTTTAGTTTTTCTCTATTGAGGATAATATTTGCCACTGGCTTGTCATAGATGGCTTTAACTATATTCAAAAAGGTTTCTTTCTTTCCCATCTTGCTGAGAATTTTGATCAAGAATGGGTGTTGGACCTTATCAAATGCTTTCTCTGCATCTATTGAGATGATCATGTGATTCTTATTTTTCTTGTTGTTGATGCTGTGTATTATGTTGATAGATTTACGGATGTTAAACCATCCTTGCATTCCTGGGATGAAACCTACTTGGTCATAGTGGATAATCTTAATGAGGCATTGAATTCTATTTTCCAGGATTTTATTGAGGATCTTTGCAACTGTGTTCATCAGCGATATTGGTCTGTAATTTTCTTTTTTGGTAGCATCTCTGTCTGGTTTACGTATCAAGGTGATGTTGGCTTCATAAAAGCTATTTGGAAGTGTTCCCGTTTTTTTTAATTTCATGAGACTTGCCAGGATTAGTAGTAGTTCTTCTTGAAAGGTTTGAAAGAATTCATTAGTGAATCCATTTGGGTCTGGGATTTTGTTTTTGGGCAGACATTTGATAACTGTCTTAATTTCCTCAGTAGTGATGAGGTTGTTTAGATATGCTACATCCTCTTCATTCAACCGTGGAAGATTATAAGAGTCCAAGAATTTATCCATTTCTTCTAGGTTCTCATTTTTAGTGGCATAGAGTTTCTCAAAGTAGTTTCTGATTATCCTTTGAATATCTGCCATATCAGTAGTTATCTCTCCTTTTTCATTTCTAATACAAGTTATCAAGTTTCTCTCTCTCTTTCTTTATTAGTTTTGCCAGTGGTCTATCAATCTTGTTTATTTTTTCAAAGAACCAACTTCTGCTTTCATTGATCTTTTGGATTGTTTGTTGGGTTTCCACTTCATTGATTTCTTATCTCAGATTTGTTATTTTCTTCTGTCTCCCTATGTTTGGTTCCTTTTGTTGAGCACTTTATAATTCTATGAGTTGCATCATTAAGTTATTCATGTATGCCCCTTCTTCTTTCTTGACGTGTGCTTGCAAAGCTATAAATTTTCCTGTCAGTACCGCTTTTGCTGTGTCCCATAAGTTCTGATAGTTTGTGTCTGTATTGTCATCGGTTTCCAGGAAGGTTTTGATTTCCTCTTTGATTTCATCTCAAACCCACTGGTTATTCAGTATGAGGCTGTTTAACTTCCAGGTATTAAAGTTTTTTATCTGTGTCCCTTTTGCAGTTCACATATAATTTCAGGACTTTGTGGTCAGTGAAGGGAGCCTGCAAGATTTCTATCCTATTGATGTTATTGAGGTATGTTTTATGTGCTAGCATGTAGTCTATCCTGGAGAATGCCTCATATATATTAGAGAAGAATGTGTATCCAGGTTTCTGGGGGTGGAGTGTCCTATATATATCTACTAGGCCTCTTTCTTTCATTTCTCTTTTCAGGTCTAGTACATTCTTCTTGGGTTTTGGTCTGGTTGACCTATCAAGTGTTGACAATGCCATGTTGAGGTTTCGCACAATTATTTTGTTGTTATTGATACTATTTTTCAAATTTGTCAACAATTGTATTAAATATTTTGCTGGCCCATCATTCGGTGCATATATGTTTAGGAGAGTATACAAATTCTTTGATTAATACAAAATGTCCATCTTTGTCCCTTATAACTTTCCTGAGTATAAAGTTTGCATCATCTGATATTAGTATGGCCACTCCAGCTTTTTTTGGGTGTTGTTTGCTTAGATGATTTTCATCCAACCTTTTATTTTGAGTCTATGCTTGTTCTGACTATTCAGGTGCGTTTCATATAGGCAGCAGAAGGTTGGATTGAGTTTTTTGATCCATTAAGCCACTCTGTGTCTCTTAACTGGTGCATTTAGTCCATTGACATTGAGAGAAAGAATTGTCCTGGGATTTAGTGCCATTTTTCTATCGAAGTTTGGTGTCTCTGTTGGTCAGTCTTGTCTTAAAGTAGGTCTTTCATTTTTTCTTTTAAGACTGGTTCTGAGTCTGTAAAGTTTCTGAGCTGTTGTTTATCTGTGAAGCCATGTATTCTTTCTTCGAATTTAAAAATGAGTTTTGCTGGGTGCAGTATTCTAGGCGAAGCATTTATTTCATTGAGTTTTGTCACTATGTCCCACCACTGCCTTCTGGCCTTGAGTGTTTCCAGTGACAGGTCTCTGGTAAATTTCAAGGATGTTCCCTTGAATGTAATTTTTTTTTTATCTTTCTGCGTTCAGAATTCTGTCTCTATCTATGGGGTTCCTCATTGTGACTAGGATGTGTCTTGGGGTATTTTTTCTGGGGTCTCTTTTAGTTGGTATTCTTCAGGCATGCAGGATTTGATGGCATGTATTCTTTTGCTCTGGTAGCTTCTCTGATTCTTGACCATTGTTTCTTCCTGAATATTTTCTTCTTGGGTCTTTGGGACTCCAATGATTCTTAAGTTGTTTCTATTGAGCTTATCATAGAGTTCTAGTTTCATCTGTTCCTATTTTTTGAGTAATTTTTCCATTGTTTGATCATTTGCTTTAAGGCTTTTTTCCAGTCTCTTCTGCTGTGTGGAGTTGTTATTCATCTCATCTTCCAGTGTACTAATTCTATCCTCAGCTGCTGTTAACCCATGGGAAAGCTCATCCATGTTTTTCTTCAATTCATCTACTGAGTTTTTCAGACCTGTTATTTGACCTGAAATTTCAGTTTGGAGTTTTATCATTTCTATCTTCATATTCACTTGGTTCTTATTAGTGTTCTCTTCTATACTTTCTTTGAGTTCTTTGAACATCTTCCATTTTTCCATATTTTGTCTCTAAACTTCTTTTTTTTTTTTTTTTTTTTTTTTTTTTTGGTTTTTGGGTCACACCCGGCAGTGCTCAGGGATTACTCCTGGCTGTCTGCTCAGAAATAGCTCCTGGCAGGCACGGGGGACCATATGGGACACCGGGATTCGAACCAACCACCTTTGGTCCTGGATCGGCTGCTTGCAAGGCAAACACCGCTGTGCTATCTCTCCGGGCCCGTCTCTAAACTTCTTATCTGAGAGACTGACTAGTCGGTTGGCCATGTTCTGGTCATCTGAGTTGCCGTCTTCATTCTCTACGTCTGGCGCTGGCCTGTGTTGTTTCCCCATTGTCACACTTGTATTGTGGGTTTTTCTACGTGTTGTGGTTGTATTCATTGGCTAAATGCTATTCGTGGCCGCGTAGTGAAGACAGGCAGAGAAGGGTGCTGGCATCTGTGTTCCAGCAGAGTTCAGTGGCTTCCCCTTTCTGGGCATGTAAACTCACCTCCAGGGAAAGCTAGCCGTCCGCAGATGAGCCACACACAGGATAAAATCAGGCCGAGAATGCAGCACAGCACAGAAGACAGGCAGATAGGGGTGCTGGCATCTGAGTTCCAGCAGAGTTCCGGGATAAGCAATTTATCCTCAGTTCCTTCTGTTAATAATTTTTTCTAACTGCAAACAAAATCAAAAGTCGATAAATACATGACCCAAATCATGGAGAAGAACAGGCCAGACAAAAGCGTATCTTTCTATGAAATGAGGGTTCTCAGAAACACATAACTTAAATTTTCCTTGCTATCTGGAAACAGTTGCTGAGAGCATACATATGTTCCATCCTGTTTGAAACCTACCCTCAACAGTAGTATTTCATATAGGAAAGTGCTTCTTGCTTTGCAGAAGAGTTGTGGTAATTTTCTCTATTCTCATACATGACAGGTTAACAAATACTACATCATAGATCAACAATATGAAAAAGCTTTTGGAGCATAATAAAATTTGGTTTCAGTAATAAAATTGCAGGATAAAAATGTGCTAGTGCAGTTTATATTTTCAATGTGAAAGATCAGTGCCTCCTAAGAAATTGTAAATTATCTGACATTTGTTCATTATTTTTTCTTCTGTGGCATCTTGCTCTCTCTGCATCTGATTTGTTACATGGAAGAGCTTTAAGGTCATTGTGACCTCTTAAGTTTTCGAATAAGAGAAGAGGAAAAATATGTCGAGGAAAATTTATAATCAAGACAGATCAAAGGAACTCTTGCATTACATTTTATCCATATGATTTTTTCTTAAACAATTTCAACAGAAAATTAAAATCTGAAATCTTAGATTCTATTTGTTACTAAAATATAGCATACGTTTTGTAATTTGTCATTTGTTTATATCTTTTCAATAATATTCATAAATTTTTTCAATAATTTCATAAGAAACAAAAGTGATGATCCATAACCACTAACATAAAATAGTGTTTTAAATTATTTTGCATAAAATTTATTACTCTTTTGGTGTTTGTTTGCACCATTGAGCAATAGAAAATCATACATGAAGGCATTTATTGTACCCTTAAAATGATCTTATGGTAACAATAAACAAGTAGAAACAATCACTTTCTAGTTTACATTAGCTTAGGTATAGAAAACTAGTATATACTAGAATTTATAGACACCAATTTACAAAGATGAAACATTCATGGTCCCTTCTATTTAATTAAGAGCTGAAGGAGGCAAAAGCTGGCTCCCTGTGTGTGACACCAGGCGGGGAAAATCCGCGAAAGTACACCGGCCCAGTGGGGCTCAGCTGTGAAAGACTGTGAGTGTGACCTGTCTATGTCTGTCTACTGTCCTCTTGCGTGAAACTCTTGCGAGTGGGGCAAAAAGAGGCTCAGAGGAGCACGGCCGCTCCGCTTCGCTACGCGGCCGTGCACTCTTTCTAAGGAAAGAACTCCATTGCAACAAGAAGGAAAAATCACACTAAGAACGGCGCTATATCACAGAAGCAAACATTTCTCTCTGGACTGTCTTCTCTGTTGCATGCTCGGGCCTAAGATTTGACCCGGTGTGAGGCTTCATCCACGGAGGACTCCCCTCCCTTAGAGGCAAGTCAGCCCATCCAGAAAGGGAGGAGCCAGAGGAGTGTGCTGCCTACATCATATAGACAATGAATACCACCACAACACGTAGAAAAACCCACAATACAAGTGTGACAATGGGGAAACAACGCAGGCCAGCATCAGACATAGAGAATGAAGATGACAATTCTGAGGACCAGATAATGACTGAACAACTAATCAACCTCTCAGATAAGGACTTTAGACTAGCAATATGGAAGGTGCTCAACAGACTCCAAGAAACCATGGATCGAGTTGAACAGAACACTAATAAGAACCAAGAAAATATGAAGGCAGAAATGACAAAACTCCAAACTGAAATAACATGTCAACTAACAGGACTGAAAAAGTCAGTAAACGAAGTGAATGACGAAATGGATAAGCTCTGGGACAGGGTATCAGAAGCTGAGAATAGACTTGGTGCTGTGGAAGATGAGATACATAACAATTCCATACAGCAGGAGAGATTGGACAAAAAACTTAAAGCAAATGAGCAGACAATGGAAAAATTAGTCAAAGAATGGGAACAGATGAAAATAGAGGTCTATGATAAGATCAACAGAAGCAACTTAAGAATCATTGGAGTCCCAGAGACCCAGGAAGAAAATTTCCAGGAAGAATCAATGGTCAAGAACATCATTAAAGAGAAACTTCCAGAGCTAAAGAATATATGTGATCAAATCCTGCATGCCCGAAGAGTACCAACCAAAAGAGACCCCAGAAAAACCACCCCAAGACACATCCTAGTCACAATGACAAATCCCACAGATAGAGACAGAATTCTGAAAACAGCAAGATCAAAAGGGGAAATCATGTTCAAGCAAGCTTCCCTGAGATTTACAGCAGACCTGTCACCAGAAACGCTCAATGCCAGAAAGCAGTGGTGGGATATTGTGACAAGACTGAATGAAATGAATGCTTCACCCAGAATACTATACCCAGCAAAACTCACTTTCCGGTTTGATGGAAGAATATATGGTTTCACAGACAAAAAACAGCTCAGAAACTTCACAGACACAAAACCAGTCTTAAGAGAAAAACTGAAAGACCTAATCTAAGACAAGACTACCCAAAAGACACACCAAATTTTGAAATAAAGATGGCGTTAAATCCCAGGACAATTCTTTCTCTCAACGTCAATGGACTAAATGCACCAGTTAAGAGACACAGAGTGGCTAAATGGATCAAAAAACTCAATCCAACCTTCTGCTGCCTACAAGAAACGCACCTGAATAGTCAGAACAAACATAGACTCAAAATAAAAGGCTGGAGAAAAGTTATCCAAGCAAACAACACCCATAAAAAAGCTGGAGTGGCCATACTAATATCAGATAATGCAAACTTTATACTCAGGAAGGTTGTAAGGGACAAAGACGGACATTTTATATTAATCAAGGGGTACGTAGAGCAGGAAGAATTCACTCTCCTAAACATATATGCACCGAATGAGGGGCCAGCAAAATATTTAATACAACTGTTGACAAATCTGAAAAATAATATCAACAACAACACAATAATTGTGGGGGACCTTAACACGGCTTTGTCAACACTGGACAGGTCAACCAGACTGAAACCCAACAAGAATATACTAGACCTGAGGAGAGAAATGGAAGAAAGAGGCCTAGTGGATATATATAGGACACTCCATCCCCAGAAACCTGGATACACATTCTTCTCCAATGTACATGGGACATTCTCCAGGATAGACTACATGCTGGCACATAAAACATACCTCCATAAGATCAAGAGGATAGAAATTTTGCAGGCTACCTTCGCTGACCACAAGGCTCTGAAATTATTTGTGAACTCCAAAGGGACTCAGAAGAAACACTTTAACACCTGGAAGTTAAACAGCCTCATGCTCAATAACCAGTGGGTCCGAGATGAAATCAAGGAGGAAATCAAAAGGTTCCTGGAAACAAATGACAATAAAGACACAAACTATCAGAACTTATGGGACACAGCAAAAGCAGTACTGAGAGGAAAATTTATAGCTTTGCAAGCACACATCAGGAAGGAAGAAGGAGCTTACCTGAGTAGCTTAATGACACAGCTAATAGAACTAGAAAATGCTCAACAAAAGGACCCAAGAATAGGAAGACAGAAGGAAATAACAAAGCTGAGAGCAGAAATCAACGAAGTGGAAACTCAAAAAACAATCCGAAAGATCAACGAAAGCAGAAGTTGGTTCTTTGAAAAAATAAACAAGATTGATAGACCACTGGCAAACCTAACAAAGAAAGAGAGAGAGAGAAACTTGATAACTCGTATCAGGAATGAAAAAGGAGAGATCACTACTGATATGACAGAGATTCAAAGGGTAATCAGAAACTACTTTGAAAAACTCTACGCCACTAAAAATGAGAACCTGGAAGAAATGGATAAATTCTTGGACTCTTATAATCTTCCACGGTTGAAGGAAGAGGATGTAGCATATCTAAACACCCCCATCACCATTGATGAAATTAAAACAGTAATCAAATGTCTGCCGAAAAACAAAAGCCCAGGTCCAGATGGATTCACTAATGAATTCTATCAAACTTTCCAAGAGGAACTACTGCCAATCTTGGCAAGACTCTTTCATGAAATTGAACAAACATAAACACTTCCAAATAGCTTTTATGAAGCCAACATCACCTTGATACCTAAACCAGACAGAGACGCTACCAAAAAAGAAAATTACAGACCAATATCACTGATGAATGCAGATGCAAAGATCCTCAACAAAATCCTGGCAAATAGGATTCAATGCCTCGTTAAGAAGATCATCCACTACGATCAAGTAGGTTTCATCCCAGGAATGCAAGGCTGGTTTAACATCCGTAAATCTATCAACATAATACACAACATCAATAACAAGAAAAATAAAAACCACATGATCATATCAATAGATGCAGAGAAAGCATTGGATAAGGTCCAACACCCATTCTTGATCAAAACTCTCAGCAAGATGGGAATGGAGGGAACCTTTCTCAATATAGTGAAGGCCATCTACCACAAGCCAGTGGCAAATATTATCCTCAATGGAGAAAAACTGAAAGCCTTCCCTCTAAATTCTGGCACAAGACAAGGCTGTCCTCTCTCACCACTCCTATTCAACATAGCACTGGAAGTACTTGCTATAGCGATTAGGCAAGAAAAGGATATCAAGGGAATCCAGATAGGAAAGGAAGAAGTCAAGCTCTCACTGCTTGCAGATGACATGATACTCTACTTAGAAAACCCTAAAGACTCTATCAAAAAGCTTCTAGAAACAATAGACTCATATAGCAAGGTGGCAGGCTACAAAATTAACACACAAAAATCAATGGCCTTTCTATATACCAATAGTAATAAGGATGAAATGGACATTAAGAAAACAACCCCATTCACAATAGTACCACACAAACTCAAATATCTTGGAATCAACTTGACTAAATATGTGAAGGACCTATACAAAGAAAACTATAAAACTCTGCTCCGAGAAATAAGAGAGGACACACGGAAATGGAAACACATACCCTGCTCATGGATTGGCAGGATTAACATCATCAAAATGTCAATACTCCCCAAGGCATTATACAGATTTAATGCCATCCCTCTAAAGATACCCATGACATTCTTCAAAGAAGTGGATCAGACACTTTTGAAATTCATTTGGAACAATAAACACCCTCGAATAGCTAAAGCAATCATTGGGAAAAAGAATATGGGAGGAATTACTTTTCCCAACTTTAAACTGTACTACAAAGCAACAGTTATCAAAACAGCATGGTATTGGAATAAGGATAGGTCCTCAGATCAGTGGAATAGGCTTGAATACTCAGAAAATGTTCCCCAGAGATACAACCATCTAATTTTTGATAAAGGAGCAGGAAATCCTAAATGGAGCAGGGAAAGCCTCTTCAACAAGTGGTGTTGGCACAATTGGATAGCCACTTGCAAAAAATTAAACTTAGACCCCCAGCTAACATCATGTACAAAGGTAAAATCCAAATGGATTAAAGACCTCGATATCAGCCCCAAAACCATAAGATATATAGAACAGCACATAGGCAAAACACTACAGGATATTACAGGCATCTTCAAGGAGGAAACTGCACTCTCCAAGCAAGTGAAAGCAGAGATTAACAGATGGGAATATATTAAGCTGAGAAGCTTCTGCACCTCAAAGGAAATAGTGCCCAGGATACAAGAGCCACCCACTGAGTGGGAGAAACTATTCACCCAATACCCATCAGATAAGGGGCTAATCTCCAAAATATACAAGGCACTGACAGAACTTTACAAGAAAAAAAACATCTAACCCCATCAAAAAATGGGGAGAAGAAATGAACAGACACTTTGACAAAGAAGAAATACACATGGCCAAAAGACACATGAAAAAATGTTCCACATCACTAATCATCAGGGAGATGCAAATCAAAACAACGATGAGATACCACCTCACACCCCAGAGAATGGCACACATCACAAAGAATGAGAATAAACAGTGTTGGCGGGGATGTGGAGAGAAAGGAACTCTTATCCACTGCTGGTGGGAATGCTGTCTAGTTCAACCTTTATGGAAAGCGATATGGAGATTCCTCCAAAAACTGGAAATCGAGCTCCCATACGATCCAGCTATACCACTCCTAGGAAAATACCCTAGGAACACAAAAATACAATACAAAAACCCCTTCCTTACACCTATATTCATTGCAGCTCTATTTACCATAGCAAGACTCTGGAAACAACCAAGATGCCCTTCAACAGACGAATGGCTAAAGAAACTGTGGTACATATACACAATGGAATATTATGCAGCTGTCAGGAGAGATGAAGTCATGAAATTTTCCTATACATGGATGTACATGGAATCTATTATGCTGAGTGAAATAAGTCAGAGAGAGAGAGAAAAACGCAGAATGGTCTCACTCATCTATGGGTTTTAAGAAAAATGAAAGACACCCTTGTAATAATAATTTTCAGACACAAAAGAGAAAAGAGCTGGAAGTTCCAGCTCACCTCAGGAAGCTCACCACAAAGAGTGATGAGTTTAGTTAGAGAAATAACTACATTTTGAACTGTCCTAATATTGAGAATGTATGAGGGAAATGTTGAGCCTGTTTAGGGTACAGGCGGGGGTTGGGTGGGGAGGAGGGAGATTTGGGACTTGGGTGATGGGAATGTTGCACTGGTGATGGGTGGTGTTCCTTTTATGACTGAAACCCAAACACAATCATGTATGTAATCAAGGTGTTTAAATAAAAAAAAAATTAAAAAAAAAAAAAAAAGCTTTTTAAGGGGCTAGAGTGATATAGCACAGCAATAGGTTATTTGCTTTGCACATGGCTGACCCAGGACTAACCTTGGTTTTATCCCCAGCGTCACATATGGTCCCCCAGCCAGGACAATTTCTGAGTGCATAGCCAGGAGTAGCCCCTGAGCATCACTGAGTGTGGCCCCAAAACCAAACCAAACTACACCCCCCCAAAAAAAAAACAAAAAAGTTTTTAAAAAGAGAATCTAGTTATCTAGTTACTTCTCAAGTATGAAATACATAATCTCATGTTTTTGTTATGAAAAGGCACCAAGAGGATACTCCAAAAATCTTTATTTCTTAAGTTAATTTTTTATTTTAGGATCATAAAATAATCCCAGGCTGTGCTTGGGTTTATTCCTTGTTTTTCAGAATGAGAATAAAATGCTATATACCTCTCTTTTTTATTTGAGGTGAGGGAGAGGGAGCTACACCCAGCGGTGCTCAAGGATTTACTCCTGGATCTCAGGTTAGGAATTACTAATGAGGCCCAGGGGACCATATTTGGCAAAAAAAAAAAAAAAAAAAAAAGAGCTGAAGGAACAGTATAGACTTGTTTTACTGAGAAAGTCAAGGTATCCTGTGGTACATGCTATAATATTTAAAATGTATAAAATAATAATAAATATTATTTAAGATGTATATTTAAATGTATATTTACATGTATATATTTAAATAAATATATATTTAAAATGTATAAAATAAGAAAAAGTCTAGATGCCTATATTAAGTGAAAGATGATAGTTTTTTCTTTCATCATTTCTGGGGATTGAGTCATTTTTTATTTTAAAAGTTGAAGAAGATGAAAGAATTGTATCTAGTTTTCTCAGTTAGGCAGTAACAGAAATAAAATACATGATTGCATGATCTATGATTGACACTTCTCAATAAAGAAGTCTGATTCGCCACCACCCCTCACCTATATTCAAGAAAGATGGGGGCATTGGTGATGGAAATGTTGCACTGGTGAAGAGGGATGTTCTTTTTATGACTGAATTCCAACTACAATCATGTTTGTAATCACAGTGTTTAAATAAAAATATTAATTTAAAAAGTCTGATTCAAAAAGAGATACTATTAATTAAATGAGTGTGGAAAAAGTGAGACTTAACAGCAGTTTTTATGATTGTCTACCAATTTCTTACTGGATATGTTAAACTGAGGTCTCTATTTACTTTCTTATTTCTGTACTTAGTCTTCCCTTTCTACCAACTCTTGCAGAACAGAGGATTTAAAACCCTAGAAGCCAGTGCCTTGCTATATATTCAGCTTGGCTGTTTGGAAAACATTATTATACATTTATTTTAAAAATGTTATTTAAAGATATTTTAGCAATGCCAAACAACAGAAAAAATAATAGTAGTTTAAAATATTAAGCATTTTTTGGCTGGAGCTATAGTATATCAAGTAGAGCACAACCAAGGCTAACCTGGCTTGATTCCTTGGTATCTCATATGGTCCCCTGAGCAGCACCAGGAGTGATTCCTGAATGCAGAGCCAGAGTAACCCCTGGATATCTCTGGGTGTTGCTTATAAAGAAATAAAATTAAATATTAAATATTTTAGTGAGGATACAATACAAATGTCAAATCACATGCTGTTGGCTATATAATCTCAAGATCACCCTTTGGAACCTGATCGTTTCAAAGAGGTAATGTCCTTATAGAGCCTTTAACTGTCCAGTAGAATGGCAAAGATTTCACTTCAGTGCAATTGAAGCCATTCACTGTAATATCAGGAAAAGTCCAACAGATAATGAACCAATGTGAAAATTTGGGGTCAGCAGCTCTAAGTCGTAGAAGTTGGTTGGTTTGGGAAAGCTCTGCTTTTTTGCACAAATACTATGAAAACTCACAGTGATTGGACTTCTTAAAGATATATTTTGTCTGCTTAAAATCCTAGTGCTATTTATATGTGAAAATTTGTTTTTCATCTCCATTGACTCTACTTGATATCATCATGCCTTATCCTGATCTTCACTGCAACATTGATCAAGATTATTCTCTCTGGTAATTCCTTCTGGAAAGTTGGACATGAGTCCATCACTAGCAGAGTTGAAAAGATATCATTCTATTAAATATATACGCTAGGATTTACAAAAGAAAGAATGGTGGCAGAAAATGATTTTTTGTGTGTGAGAAATCTGGAGAAGGCAATGAACAAAAGCAAAGCCAGGTAGAAGGATTGATCCTAAGTAGAATAAAGATTAACTAGGTTTAATTATCTTATCAGGAGAGATGAAAACAAAAGGTAATCAAGATTGACTGGAATGAAACGGGGGTAGGGTGGTGGGGAGGGGGCATTCCAATCCATGCTTTGTCTTTCTTCCTTTCGTTATTATACCATGATTTTATAAGCTCCAAACATGTTTTCTTTCTCTGCAATATGCATCTGACTAGTTTTGAATAAGCCTAGCTCTCCATTTGAATCAGAACCTCTGAGTGCCTTCCAGTTCTAACACAATGGTGTTCTGAGAAATTCTTGATAGCTCACATCAGATTCTTTCTAGTATCACTTGATTACTTTAGCCAATTTACTCAATATTGCTTTGTCCTTTCACGTGAAATAGACAGTTTAAAACTTCTCCACATTTGTCAAATCTTTATACATTTATCAAACATCCTTCTTTCCTTCTTGTCTTTATTTTTTTTGGAAGAAAGAAGAAATGCCTTAAATATAGAAGGAAATGGTGTTTATTTCACAATGAGCTTAAGTGTCAACTTTACAAAACTATTTTACTTGAATAGATATTGGATTGTAAAACTAACAAAACCAAAGAAAGAGACTCAAAATTGTTGGTTTGAAAGAAACATTCTAAAATTTAGTATATATCATATTAATTAAGAGGTATATCTCAATCTATCTAACATACATATTGATCTGTCTATATCTATGAAGGTAGTACAAAGAGATTCTTTAAAATAATACAAATTCAGGGACCAAAGAAAAGAGTACAGGGGGGAATGTGCTTGCCTTGCCACAGCTTACCGTGATCTGATCCCTGGCATCCCTGAGACACGACAAGAAGCCAGCCCTGATAATTGTGTGTGTGTGTGTGTGTGTGTGTGTGTGTGTGTGTGTGTGTGTGTGTGTGTGTGGTTTTGGGTCACACCCAGTGACACTAAGGGGTTTACTCCTGGCTTGGGGGGGCATATGGGATGCTGCGGACTGAACTCAGGTCAGTCCTGGGTTAAGCGCATTGAAAGGCATATGCCCTACCACTGCACAATTCAGCCCCTGAAAATTATATTTTTTAAAGATATCTTTTCTTCTGATAGAAATAAAAGTTTTGTGCTGTGTTAGATTCCAAAGAGTTGAAACATACCCTTTTCATGTTTGGCCCTGATTTTGAACCCCAGCACCCATGACTCCTAGGCACCACCAGTTACAGACTTGTTGACCTCGAGCACTTTTAGGATGGTCTTTTTGATTCCAGCACACCTGGATGAGAACAGGACTATGAATATGCACATAAATGTAGCTATCATTTATAGTCTCAGGTAAAATAAAATTGTGGAGAATTATCTTCACTGGTTGTGTTCCACTACTGCCCCTCCCATGCACCTTTTTGTTTATTTACTTTTATTTTAACAGTGCTAAAAATCAGATTTAGAATCTTACACATGCAAGGATCCTTTAGGAAATTTTCAGTGTGTTTTATCTGCTTTTGATATGGCCATCTCTCTGAAGTTTTTTTGCTTTGAGACGTTTAAGGTTCATCTGTGGTTCAAGTTCTTTCATTCTTCTAATCCAATATAGCATATTTTCTTGTACATTATTTTTTATTTATTATCTTTATTTAAGCATCATGATTACAAAATGTTTGTAGTTTGGTTTCAGTTATAACAAAAAAAAAAGAGCACCCCCCCCCTTCACCAGTGCAACATTCCCACCATCAATGCCCCCAATCTCCCTCCCTCCTCAACCCCTGCCTGTATTTGAGACAGCCATCCTACTTCTCTCACTCACTACCATTGTCATGGTCGTTGTCGATGTAGTTATTTCTTTTTTTTTAATTAATCACTTTATTTAAATACCATGGATACAGGGTTGTTCATTATTTCTTTTTTTTAATAATTATCTTTATTTAAACACCGTGATTACAAACATGATCATAGTTGTATGATTACAGTCATGTAAAGAACACCCCCCTTCACCAGTGCAACATTCCCACCACCAATTTCCCAGATCTCCCTCCTTCCCACCCTCCTACACCTGTACTCGAGACAGGCTTTCTATTTCCCTCATTTATTCACATTGTTATGATAGTTTTCAGTGTAGTCATCTCTCCAACTGTACTCATCACTCTATGTGATGAGCTTCATATCATGAGCTGCACCTACCAGCCCTCATCTCTCTTGTCTCTGAGATACTGTTATTATTTCTTAAGCTGCACTCACTGCGCTTTGTGTGGGCCAGTCCTTCCAGCCCTCATCTTTTTTGTCTTTGTGTATTATTACAATATCTTTTATTTTTCTTAAATCCCATAGCTGATTGAAACTATTCTGTATCAATCTCTCTCCCGTTGGCTTATTTCACTCAGCATAATAGATTCCATGTACATCCACATATAGGAAAATTTCATGACTTCATCTCTCCTGATGGCTGCATAATATTTCATTGTGTATATGTACCACAGTTTCTTTACCCATTCATCTGTTGAAGGACATCCTGGTTGTTTCTAGATTCTGGTTATTGTAAATAGCGCTGCCATGAATATAGTTCTGCATGCCTCTTTCTTGTCTGTACATGCATGAATTGGAATCCCTCAGTTTTATTCCAGCCAATCTACATTTTGATCACCTTTTGTTTTCATCTCTCTTGATAAAAAATAGAACCTAGTTAATCTTCCTTCTACTTAGGATAAATACTTCTACCTGGCTTTGCTTTGGTTATTTGTCTGCCCCAGCTTTCTCAAAGGAAAAAATTATTCTGCCACATTGTCTCTCTTGTAAGTCTTAGGGCACACTTTCAATAGGATTCTTAGTTGTAAGCCAGATCATCTGTCATTAAAAGAAATAAAACCAGTTTTGTCTCCATCAACTGAATTTTTCCTCTATTCTTACTCATTAGTTTTAAAAGTGTTTCTTATTGGTTCTGATCTGTAACTTTTGCGTTTCCCCCAGTTTCTCCACCCACTTTATCAGATTTCTTCTCTTGAGTAAACTCAGTGGAAACTTTTGTCCTCCTTTTTTTTTAATTTCCAGATTGTTGAAGCATGCTGATTGTCAGTTGTTCTTGTTCTCTGTGATGTGTGCCATTTATTGTCCAAAAGAATCTTCAAGTGTATTTGATCCATCACTGCTTTGAAAAATGTCATAGGTATACTTATAGGGGTTTCCATTTGAATGATGTTAAGCCTCCCAATCCATTAGCAGGCCATATGCCTCCATTTTCTTGTGTCCTTTATTTCTTGAAGGAGTATTTATTTTTAGTTTTCTTTGCATAGGTCATTCATCTCCTAGATAATTTGACTTTGAAGTGCTTTTTTTTGGGGGGGGGGCACACTCAGTGACACATAGGGGTTACTCCTGGCTATGAGCTCAGAAAATGCTCCTGGCTTGGGGGACCATATGGGATACCAGGGTATCGTTCACAATTTGTCCTAGGCTAGCGCATGCAAGGCAGATGCCTTACCATTTGCACCACCTCTCTGGCCCCATAAAGCCATGGATTTTTGCATATTAATTTTGAAACCTTCACTATTTTATACAAACCTGTTGTTTCTGAAAGCTTTTGTAGAGCTTTTAAGATTTTCTAAGTATAGTATCATGTCATCTGCAAACAGTGAAATCTTGATTTCTTCCTGTCCTGTCTGGATGCCCTTTCTTTTTCTTCTAATTACTATGACAAGTACTTCCAGTACTAAACTGAATAAAAGTGGTGAGAGGGGTCAACCTTATCTGATACCAGATCTTAGAGGAAAGACTTTTGTTTTTTTTTCCCCTTTGAGGATAATATTTGCATTAGGCTTCTGGTAAATGGTTTTGAATATATTGAAAAAGTTTCTTCAATTCCCATTTTTGGAAGTTTTTACCATGAACGGGTTTTGGAACTTATCAAATGACTTCTCCTCATCTCCTATGATTGTATCATTTTTTTTATTTATATGGTGTATTATATTGATTGACTTGCATACGTTAAACCATTCTTGCATTTCTGGGAATGAATCCTACTTGATCATAGTGTATGACCTTCTTGATAAGCTATTGGAGTCTACTTTCTAGTTGTTTTTTTTTTTTTTTTGAGGATCTTTACATCTGTGTTCATCAAGTTATCAGCTGTAATTCTCTCCCTCCCTCCCTCCTTCCCTCCCTCCCTCCCTTCTTCCCTTTCTCTCTCTCTCTCTCTCTCTCTCTCTCTCTCTCTCTCTCTCTCTCTCTCTCTCTCTTTCTCATGTGTGTGGTGCCTCTGCTTTTGGTACTAGAATGATATTGGCTTCAGAGAATCTATTTGAGAGTGTTTTTGTTTCTTCAATTTCCAGGAAGAGTCTAAAAAGGATTGATAGTACTTCCTTTTTAAGATTTGAAAGAATTCACTAGTGAATCCATCTGGGCCTGGGTTTTACTTTTGATAAGCCTTTAGATTCACATTTTAATTTCTCCAATAGTGATAGTTCTGTTTAGATATGCTAAATCATCTTGGTTTAAAATAGATATAGAAGATATATAGATATATAAGAATTTATCCATTCAAGGTTTCCATGTTTTGTGGAAGATTCTCAAAATA
The DNA here is from genome assembly GCF_024139225.1 of Suncus etruscus. NCBI lineage: Eukaryota > Metazoa > Chordata > Mammalia > Eulipotyphla > Soricidae > Suncus > Suncus etruscus. Next base: position 2,874,493 of record NC_064857.1, read on the forward strand.
GTCCTTATGATCGACCCTTTGAATTTCTGTATTATCTGTAGTTACCTACCCCTTTTCTTTTTCTTTTTTAGCATTTTCTATTTATTTAAACATCTTGATTACAAATATGATTGTGATTAGGTTTCAGTCATCTAAAGAACACCCCCATCACCAGTGCAACATTCCCACCACCAATGTCCAAATCTCCCTCCATCCCACCCCACCCCCACCTGTACTCTAGACAGGCTTTCCAGTTCCCTCATTCATTCACATGATTATGGTAGTTCTCTGTGTAGTTATTTCTGTAAATGCACTCACCACTCTTTGTGGTGAGCTTTATGAAGTAAGCTGGAAATTCCAGCCCTCCTCTCATTGTCTCTGAGGATTGTTGCAAAGATGACTTTTATTTTTCTTAAAACCCATAGATGAGTGAGACTATTCTGCGTCTCTCTCCCTCCCTCTGAATTATTTCACTCAGCATAATAGATTCCATATACATTAATATATTTTATTTTTATTTTATTAACACCTTGATTACATATGTGATTGTGTTTGGGTTTCAGTCATGACCAGTGCAACGTTCCCATCATCACCAGTGCAACGTTCTCATCACCAATGTCCCAAATCTCCCTCCTCCCCACCCGACCCCTGCCTGTACTCTAGACAGGCTTTCCATTTCCCTCATACATTCTCTTTATTAGGACAGTTCAACATGTAGTTATTTCTCTAACTAAACTCATCACTCTTTGTGGTGAGCTTCCTGAGATGAGCTGGAACTTCCAGCTCTTTTCTCTTTTGTGTCTGAAAATTATTATTGCAAGAATGTCTTTCATTTTTCTTAAAATCCATAGGTGAGTGAGACCATTCTGCGTTTTTCTCTCTCTCTCTGACTTATTTCACTCAGCATAATAGATTCCATGTACATCCATGTATAGGAAAATTTCATGACTTCATCTCTCCTGACGGCTGCATAATATTCCACTGTGTATATGTACCACAGTTTCTTTAGCCATTCGTCTGTTGAAGGGCATCTTGGTTGTTTCCAGAGTCTTGCTATGGTAAATAGTGCTGCAATGAATATAGGTGTAAGGAAGGGGTTTTTGTATTGTATTTTTGTGTTCCTAGGGTATATTCCTAGGAGTGGTATAGCTGGATCGTATGGGAGCTCGATTTCCAGTTTTTGGAGGAATCTCCATATCGCTTTCCATAAAGGTTGAACTAGACAGCATTCCCACCAGCAGTGGATGAGTTCCTTTCTCTCCACATCCCCGCCAACACTGTTTATTCTCATTCTTTGTGATGTGTGCCATTCTCTGTAGTGTGAGGTGGTACCTCATAGTTGCTTTGATTTGCATCTCCCTGATGATTAGTGATGTGGAGCATTGTTTCATGTGTCTTTTGGCCATTTGTATTTCTTCTTTGTCAAAGTGTCTGTCCATTTCTTCTCCCCATTTTTTGATGGGATTAGATTTTTTTCTTGTAAAGTTCTGTCAGTGCCTTGTATATTTTGGAGATTATTCCCTTATCTGATGGGTATTGGGTGAATAGTTTCTCCCACTCAGTGGGTGGCTCTTGTATCCTGGGCACTATTTCCTTTGAGGTGCAGAAGCTTCTCAGCTTAATGTATTCCCATCTGTTTATTTTTGCTTCCACTTGCTTGGAGAGTGCAGTTTCCTCCTTGAAGATGCCTTTAGTCTCAATGTCATGGAGTGTTTTACCTACGTGTTGTTCTATATACCTTATGGTATCAGATCTGATATCGAGGTCTTTAATCCATTTGGATTTTACCTTCATACCTGATGTTAACTGGGGGTCTATGTTCACTTTTTTGCAAGTGGCTAACCAGTTCTGCCAGCACCACTTGTTGAAGAGGTTTTCCCTGCTCCACTTAGGATTTCTTGCTCCCTTGTCAAAATTAGGTGATTGTATGTCTGGGTAACATTGTCTGAGAACGCAACCCTATTCCACTGATATGAGGGTCTGTCTTTATTCCAATACCATGCTCTTTTGATAACTATTGCTTGGTAGTACAGTTTAAAGTTGGGGAAAGTAATGCCTCCCATACTCCTTTTCCCTAGGAGTGCTTAAGCTATTCGAGGGTGTTTATTGTTCCAGATGAACTTCATAAGTGTTTAATCCATTTCTTTGAAGAATGTCATGGGTATCTTTAGAGGGATCGCATTAAATCTGTACAATGCTTTGGGGAGTATTACCATTTTAATGACGTTAGTCCTGCCAATCCATGAGCAGGGTATGTGTTTCCATTTCTGTGTGTCCTCTCTTATTTCTTGTAGCAGGGCTTTATAGTATTCTTTGTATAGGTCCTTTACTAAAGGTCATTTAGCTAGTGAGAATCATCACTAGAACTGTAAAAATCTGGTCTTTAACTATGATTTTTCAGAGCTACATAAAGCTTGCCTTACTCTGAAATTATTAATGATTTAATCTAACATCCTAGATAAGTATATTAATTACCCTTCTCAGCACAGTATTCGAAGTGGCATTGGCTAGTAATTTCATTTCTTTGACAGAAATGAAAGATTATTGGTATATTGGTGTCAAATTCATTTTCTATTTATTTTATATATTGTTCAAATCTAACACCTTATGTATATAAAATACTTTCTAAAAAAGTACATTAAATTTCTTGAAAAAAATTAAAATATCCACCCCTGAAGTATACTGTCATGGGACTAATTGTAGACTCCTTGCATGATCATTTCCTCTCCCCTTGGTGCTTTTGTGGTGTATGGAAGACTTCTGCTTCATCTTGGATGGTAAAATCAGACCTCAGTATCTAGAGATCTTGGTGACTGTGCAGCTCAAGGAATGGAGCTTATGATGGAGTCTTTCTTTGTGGTTCTAGCAGTTCTGCTTCTTCAGTGTCGTTTTAATCCATCTTCTGAAGTTGGTGGTCTTGGTCATTATGTTGCTCCTAGGATGGAGCCTGGAATAAAGTTTTTCGTTGTTTCCGGAAGACTCATTCAGTTGTGGTTGTCTCATTCAGACCTCTGGAGTTGGAGATCTTGTTTGTTGAACAGGTCGTAGATCAAAAGCTAGGCTAGAAGTTTTCGTTGCTGTTGTTGTTGGTACCAGGATGCGTACTGTCGAGTCCTGGTTGTAACAACCAGTCATCTGTATATAGCGATCTTGGCTTTTGCTCAGGCCAAAGGGTGACATGTCTTCTGATTTTGTCTTATCGTTGGCTGGTGAGGAAGGATATCTTGCTCTTAGATCAAGTTGTTCCCATTTCCTCGTTGTCAGGTATTAATTTAGAACTGGCGCATGTTGGCGTCAGAGCAGCATTATGAATGCCCTCGAGGGGATTTGGTTCCTGGGGCTGTTGTGGAGAGCTCTGTCATTTCTGTCTTCAGGGTTGGAGAACCCTGTAACTCCTAGGGCAAGGGAATTCCCTCTATAATATCCCCAATACTTAATGTGCCTATGCGGGGGGGGGGGGGGACACAAAATAATCATCTTTCCACACATTTATTTATTGATTGATCGATTTTTTGACGTCTTTATTTTGGTGTAGATATTGAAGTTGATATCTCCAATTTTATTTTATTTCATTTATTTTATTTTATCTTCTCTTTCTCTTTCTTTTTGCACTCTGGCATGATTTGATTTCAGAACCGAGACTATTGTGTGGTGCTTGTCTTTATTGCTCTAGTGCTCACTGGATATTTAATTTGATATTTCTTTTTGTATTGTTGTGGTGTTTCAATTACCTTTTTCATCTCCTCTCTCAAACTGAGGTTGAAAGCCTCTAGAAGGTCTCTGCTCATTTTCAGCGTATTTGACTTCCTTTTTTTCTTATTTTGTACCCCATTATATTGCTTTTCTTTCCTTCAAACAAAACCACATAACTCGATTTATCTAGCTCTGCCTCTTAAATAGAGGGGGAAACAAGGGAGGGTACCAGGACCAAACATATATGACCACTAAAAGTAAGCTAGACAAAGAGGGGATCACCTACTCTAGCAGCCCGGGGGGTGATGGTGGGGTATAAGGGTTGCAGAAAGGGAACTGGGATGGGGGGAGGACAAATTTGGTGATGGGTATCCCTCTGATTCAATGTTAATATGTACCTAAAATACTACTGTAAAAGATATGTAACCCATTATGATCACAATAAAAATTTAAAAATATTTAAAATATCACTGTTGAACTGGGGAAATAGGACAGTGAAAGCTCTTGTGTTGCAGGTTGCAAATCCAGTTCCAATTTCCAGAATCCAATGTGGTCCCCTGACCTCCTTCAAGATTGATTCCCTGAGCAATAGCCAGGAGCAAACTCTGAGCACTACAAGATGTGGCCCCAGCAAACAAATAACGACAACAAATAGCTTACCTGGGTTCAATCACTGACACCCCACGTTGTCCCATGAGCCCCCTCCAGAAATAAGCCCTGCTGGGTATAGATCAGAAATAGAACAAAACAAACTGAATTTCAAGAGTTATTGCATGATATTAGGATACAAGAAGATTGAAGAGTTCATTTTTTAATTCTGATTTTGAAAGCTGTGAACAACTCGAAATAGATTGGAATTATAGATATAAACCTTCTGATTTGAGCCTCTAAACCTACTGAATTTTCAAGAACAAAGACGCCTCTTTGGGGGTGGGCGGAGGGCATTTGGGCCACATCTGGCACTATTCAGGGTTTACTCCTGACACTATGCTCAGAGATTGCTCCAGACAGGGGCCAGAGGACTCTTTCTGGTTTTGAAGATCAAATCTAGGATAACCATACCTAAGGCAAGCTAACCCGTTGTACTCGATTTCATGGTGATGCATTAACTATCAAGAAAATGTTTATAACCAAGGGTGAAATGAGGAATTGTACATGAATTAGGAACAGTGAGGAAGCTTATGTTGTTTGTATCTTCAAGCTTAAAATCATGTCACAGAAGGCGATTGTTATGCCTGGAGAGATAGCATCAGGGTTAAGTTGCACGCTTTGCATGCTCTCTGTTTCTTATTCTGGATAACTGACTGCCAATCTTACATGCCCATCAGTGCATTATCCCCATCTTAGCAACACCATGATTGATACCAAAGCACAGAGTTAGGAGTAAGTCTTGAGCTCTGCCAAATATGCCCCCCCCCCCGCTAAAAAGGGCAAGATGTAGGACATAGGATGTGTATGAAGGGAAACACAATTAAATTCATTCCAAACTATATCTGAAACATGTCAACATTTCTGCTACCAACCGAAAGCAAGCCAGAATTCTACAGGAGAGGAGTTAGCAATTATAAAGATCCCCCAACTTTCTTCAAAATTTGGCCTGAAATAACCTTTATGTCACTTTAAAAAAAAATTACTAGTAGTTCCCATTACATAATTGGTGGTGGGAAAGTTGCACTGGTGAAGGGGGTGTTTTCTTTACATGACTGTAATCATAACAACTATAATCATGTTTGTAATCACGGTGTTTAAAATAGATAAAAAATGTAAAAAAAATTATGTGGTTATATGCTAAAGTATTTCACTATGTGAAATTTTTAAATAGTTAATTTTAAAATCAGTTTGATTTTGTGAAATCTAGAACACTTTGGGATTAATAGTTTAAAATGGACAGGAAAGACAGAAGGAGTCCTTTGGGAGAACAAAAATGTTCTGTGTTTTTAGAGAATCCTATGTTGCCGGAGTGTTTGCGCCTATGAACTCTTACTGAATTTCATATTGATTTTTTTTTTAACTTTTGTTCATGTTTATTTGTACTTAAAATGGATTTGGAAAGTAAAAAAAAAAAGTTTTTGTGTGTTAAACATAAGGTCATGCCTCTGTTGCTGTGTTTGAAAAAAAATAAAGTTTTATTAGAATAATCATTTTCCCAAGCAAAAAGTAAATAAATAAATAAATAAATAAATAAATAAAATGTTTACCTGTTAAAATAATTTTTTGCTTTGAGATTTTATAATGTCCCCAAATCACTAAAATGAAAATAATTAGTGAAGGAAACTGTTCACTTGCTATATTTTAAGTAATTTTCTCTTCCATTTCTTGGATATTCTTGTTTATATCAGGACCACCCAGATTGTTGGTGAGAGGCTTACTTTTGGCTCTATGCTTGATGGTTTGGCTCTCAGCAAAGTTCAGGGGACCAATGTCGGTGCTGGAGATCAAACCTGAGCCCCTCCTTCATGCAAAGCATGAACTCACTTTCTTGAACTCTTTTATTTTATTTTTTAACAGTATTTTTAGTTAATTTTCTGGGAACCTATAGAAGATCAAGCTAGAGAATTAAAATTGGCTACCCCACTACAAATAATTAATGTCTACAGTAGTTTGGGTTGCTCAAAGGTGTACTTTGTTCAAGTCCTTCTGAAATAAGATCTTGGCAATTAAATAATATCTGTTGCCTTTAATAAATATAAATGTAGACACAGTATCTTTTCAAGTTTCTCTCAAACTTCATTAACATTCTTTAGTAAAATAAAGAACTCATATTGACAGAGAACCTCAGCAAAATATCAGGGAGTGAAAACAAATGTTCCCTATAATAACTTTGACTTTTGTGACATTTTAAATAGAGGAAAAATAAATCTGCCTGACCTTTTAACCAGAACAAATAAGACACCAATTGCCAATTTCACAATGTTAACTCTTGCTGCCGAAAATGAGTTGTAGTTTGCAATCAAGCTAGTAAGCTGTGGTGATGGGCATCCTAGACATTTTAGAAATTTTTAGTTCTAATTTTATGGGATTGAAATTTTCTCACTTTTTTTTAAATATCTTTATTTAAGCACTAATTACAAACAAGTTTGTAGTTGGGTTTTGTCATGTTTGCACTGGTGAAGAAGGGGTATGTCTGTTTATGACTGAAACCCAACTACAAATATGGCTTGTAATCATGGTGCTTAAAGATTTATATTAAAAAAATAGCAACCCACCTTCACCGAGTACAACCTTCCCACTATCAATGGTCCCCCAACTCAACTCTTCCCCTCACCCCTCTGCCTGTGTTCGAGACAGGCATTCTACTTCTCTTCACTCATTACCTTTGTTACCATAGTTGTCAGTGTAGTTATTTCTCTAACTGCACTCACCACTCTTTGTGGTAAGCTTCATAATGAAGGCCAGAGTCCTTCCAGCCTTCATATCTATTATCTTTGGGCATTAAGTACCATAATGTCTTTTATTTTTTTCAAAATCCCATAGATGAGTGAGACTATCCTGTGTCCCATCTCTCCTCCGTCCTGACTTATTTCACTCAGCATAATAGGATTCCATGTCCATCCATGTATAGGAAAATTTCAAGACTTCATCTCTCCTTGACGGGATGCATACTATCATTATGTATATGTACCACAGTTTTTTCTTCACATGAATTTTCATGTGAAGTTTTTTAAAGATTCCAGAAGGATCATTGGACAAGAGTAAGTATATAGGGGAAGGCATAAGCCTTATTTTATAGAATCTCCCTTCTACCCAAACTGGTAGAGTGCATAGTATATTGACTGGGCATAGTTTCAGTGCCCAGAGATTGTCAATAAAAAGACATTTGTGTGAGGTCTTTATGTTTCTAAGATGACTTAAGGATGCATCTCGCGCACAATATGACTTGTTTTCTAGAAAGGAACATCAACCTAACCTTCCTAATAGTCTCTAGCCCATGTGATACCTTTTTTTTCCTTTCCTTCCCTCCATCTGATATCTTTTACCTTCATGATCACAATCTCTTTATCCAAGCAAAGAGCACAAGTCTCCACCTGTATTCTCTGTGGTCCCAATCCCTGCAGGATAGTATTTTAAGGTAGGATCTTAGTGTATAGCAGCCAGTAGCAAGCAACCTGCATAAGCTTCTCACATGCTACGACCTGGCCTGGTGTCTTCTCTAGCTTCATATATCATTAAGACATTCTCATGACACAGACTTCCTTCTACATGGTAAATATTCAAAGCTCATTATTGCCCTGGAGACTCTGTGCCTATTGTTGTGTTCCTTCCTGAAGCTTGGAACCAGCATTTCCATTACATTCAGGCTTGTGTTCTAATATTCTCTCCCAATAGAATTTGTCCCTACACAATATTCAGAGTTCAGTTACACTTATCCATGGCCACCACCAAACACATTTACTGCTTTTTCCATAGAAATTACTATTCTCTAAAAACAGTTTGTACATTTTTTCTTTTTTTTGTTTTTCATCAAGACTTTAATTTTTATCTTTGACAAGCCCACAGGATGTTTTGTCCAATACATCGAGACTGATATTTTAGTAGATTCTCTAATAAGTAGATTTCTCAATTATGTTAGGCACATGACCCTAAGAATGTTGCATTCCTCTCTTTTTTTGTTTATATCTCATTCTCTTAATTTCCTTGGGCATCCATGCTTTTGACCCTACGCTCAGAAAATTTCCTGTACCTTAATCCAAAGTCAATGGGAGAACGGCATTATTAAACACTTAGTAATACACCAAATTTGTTTTGAAATTGCTGAACAGGGGGCCGGAGTGTAGTAGCACAGGTGGTAGGGGCATTTGCAGTGCATTTGGCTGGACCCAGTATGGATGTGGGGGTCAATACCCTGCATTCCATATAGTTCCCCAAAACCAGATGTAATTTCTGAGTTCAGAACCCTCTTTGGGTGTGGCCCAAAAAAACAAACAAATAAAAGTGCTAATATAAGAGCAAGTCTTTATAAAAGCATGAAAAAGTTTGGCTTGCCTACTTAATAATCCACCAGATGGTGGCTAAGAAAGAGGAATTAGTGTGTGTGGGGGATAAACCTTGACCACATTTCAGAATTCAATAAAAACCAGAAAATGGAGCAATTAGTATGATGGAGCAAGAAGTAACAATGTAAAATAGTAGCTCTCTAAAATTCCTAGAGGCAGTTCAGTTACAGGTTTGATAGCATTATAAGCTAATTTTACCTAGATCTTTTTTTTTATTTAACCAACTTTATTACATACATGATTGTATTTGGGTTTTAGTCATGTAAAGAACACCACCCATCACCAGTGCAACATTCCCATCTCCAATGTACAGTTTGTACATTTTTTCATGGTTTCTCTTTCACAATTATAATTGCCCTCAGGTTCAGTTCCCTGACCCTCTTATTCACAATGCTAGAGTCCATCCTTAGATTAGTCTTTGAATAATGTATATGTCCTAATGAATATGAGTAGTATCTTTCATAGTAACTTTGATTTGACACTGTGGTATTTTTTTTCTTTAGTAAGTAAAGTTGAATTACGAAGACTTCTCATGCTCCAGCCCTATTCTACAAAATTTGTGTTAATATTTGGTATATTTAATGAAGAGAATTTGAAGAAGGAAAGAGTTTAGAGAGTGAAGTCTACAATTCTAAATTAATTTACATAAATTTTCTAGAGAGGTTAAATGTAAACAATAAAAGTAATGTATTAATAAAAAGAAATGTAATTACATATCATGCATAATTAACATTAACAATGGATTTTAAAAAATAGTTCTATTTACTAACCTACACTTCCTTTACATCACATATTTCCTTCTCTCACTCCTTCCCAACATTCCATAGACTGGATAGCAGTAAATGATAGAGCTTTAGTCAATTTTACTTTTACAAAAGTAAATCTCACAAAGACTATTGCTTTATGTTTCCATGTCTGAGTATATTTTAAGTAAAATTTCCTAGTACATAAGGCAACATAATATAATGGAAGATATTAGACCTAGAGCACAGAGGTTTGATTTAAATATGAGCCCTGGCATGTTCAGGTAACCTCACTAAACCTCAGGCTCTCTGAAAAATGGAAAAATAGTTTAGACTTAATTCTGGGATGATATGAAAGAATCTATGCATATAGGTTGATAAATGGTAAGATATACCATCCTTGGGTTGGAGTGATAGCACAGTGGGTAGGGCACTAGCTTTGCACTCGGCCAACCCAGGTTTGATTTCTGGCAGACATATGGTTCCCATAGCCCAGAGGGAGTGATTACCACAGCCAGGTGTAGCTCATAAAACAACAAAAAATACCAACTTTGTTATTATTATCTTTGGGCTAAGTTAGGCGTTATTAATAGGCGTTATTAATGACTTTTAATTAAATAGAATGTTGTTCTTTCTCCAGGACCTGTCACAAAAATAAATGAGGGACCATGGAAGTAAGTCATTGAGTACAAAGACCCTAGTAGAACATATCTGACTTTAACGCTCAATATGAGCATTTGTAATGAGTCTTTCACTTTACTGCATTTAAATGTCTAAGGATCCTTAACCCTGCTTCTTGTTGGTGCCTTCCTGAGTATGTGGAATTCATTAGTCATATCTTTCTGTAGCCATCTGTGGATTCATGGCCTATTGTAGTTTCTTTACCTCTGACTACAACCTTCCATATCTTTGGATAGACTACAAGTCTTAACTGTGCTCTTTTCAGAAATCTTCAGATTGAGTTAACAGAGACAATCCTTCCCATTTCTCACCCTTACAGTTGAGAATGTAACAAATGTTATTTGCTCTATATCCTGCTTTCTTCCTCCAAACGATGATACACAGTTTGGGGAAGGAGGTAGAACAAGAGTTTCTATAAAATTATTTTAGTCTTCCTCTACTGACTTATTTAATGTTTGCCTTGAGGAGAAAAACCTGTCTTTTCTTAGCTACCCATGTTTATGCCATCACTTTACATAATAGAGAGAATAAACAGATAACTGAAATGTGATATTCCTCCTTAACCTGGAAATATGAGACAGAGGGAATACCTGGGAGATAGTGAAAAACTGATACCAGTGAATGGCCTGGAATGTTGAGGTGTTTCGGTTCACAACTGGCTTGTTCAGGGCTTACTCCTACACTATGTTCAGTGATCACTCCTGGTGGGGCTCAGAAGTTTATATTGGATTGAACCCAGATCCGTTCATTCAAGACAGGTACCCTCTCTACTCTCTCTCATGCCCACTGGGCCATCATTTTTGAATCTGAAAAGCTAGGAGGACTAGTATGAGAATGCATATCATTCCAACATGATTAGAGCTCAGAGCTGGATTTCTCTCCATCTGTAGGAGAGATCAACAAGTGGTTCTCAGACTAGCAATATAAACATATTTTGTTCTTTATGGCCCCAGAAAGTCTTGGGAAGGGCCTGAGATCAGGGTTTAAGCTAACCTTCTAGAAATTCAGATGTATACTTAAATTTTAACTGATCAGAATTCTGGCAATATTTCTGGGGCCTTTCTTTCCCTCTCTATTCAGTCTAACCACCAACCAAAATGAGAACATCCTATACCCGTGCCTTTCAGATTTACAAAGCAAATTTCATTAATATTTTTACTTAAACCATTGTAATTTACAAACTTACTCATAGTTGTGTTTTAGACATACAATATTTCAGGACCAATCCCACCACCACTAGTCTCAACCTCCCTCCATCAATATTCCCAGGGTACATCCCATGCCGCCACCACCACCCCTACCTACCTGCATAGCACGGCCATTTTTAAATTTGGTTGCTAAAGTTTGGGTCTCATGTATTCATTGGGATTTTTTTTTGTTTGTTTGGGGGCTACACCAGGCTATGCTCAGTGCTCCTAGACCTGTGTTCAGAAATCATTCCTGGCAGGCTTGGGGGACTATATGGGATGCATGGTATCAAACCTACATGTGTCCCCGTTTGGCAGTGTGCAAAGTAAATTCCCTACCACTGTGCTATCGCTCTTCTCTGAATTCATTATTGTTGACTCTAGTTTAAATATTTAGTTCTGTCCATTCTTAACACCACCAATGCACCTGAGACACATTGGCCCCTGTCTCCTGTCTTTTCATATGTGTATTTCTTCTTCACTAAATTTCTTTCCTTCTCCTCAATATACTCTGGGGCCTAGAGTGTGCTCCAGAATCCCCATCTAAGCCATTGCATTTTTTATGCAGTTATTCTAAATATCACACATCAGTGATATTATTGTGTATTTATCCTTCTTCTTCTTCTGATTTACTTCATTTAGGTTAATATCTTTCAGGTACATCCATGTTGCAGTGATTGTATCATTGATTGAATAAATTGATAAAAGATCACATCATTTATTACAGCTATGTAGTGCTCCATTGTATATAGGTACCTCCTCTTTATGATCCACTACTCTGTTGCTGGACATCTAGTATATTTGTATTAAAATAACTAATGACCTTAACATCTTAGCTTTTTATGGATATATGTAGAGATGCTCTGAGATAGTTAATAAAGAAATTAATATTCATATGAAAATACAACTGATAACATCTTGAATGAAACTTTCTGAAGATTAGTTGATTTTCCTTTGCTTTAAATTCTGTGGTCTTGAAAATAATTCATGTATATATTTTTTATGCTTTTTGGTCATATCCATTGGTGCTCAGGGCTTACTCATGGCTCTGTACTCAGGGAATCATTCCTGGTAGGGTTCAAGGGGCCATATGTGGCCCTGCAGATTAAATCCAGGTCAGCTCTTTGCAAAAGCAGACACCTTACGTGCTGTACTATTACCTCCATTCTTCTATTCTTGACAGAAAAAAGCACAGTTTTTCCTGCCACTATTATCAGGAAGTCAAACATGTGATGTCTGATTACCATGCTGCCACTTTCAATATGAAGTGTCTTCTTCCTTTTGCTAGGAGCAGCATGTCTTCCGTATTGTCTCATTCTAAGATGCCTGGAAACAAAAAAAAAAATGATTACAAAAATAGTCCTGTTTGGCATGCCCTGTGTGACAAAGTTAATTGAGCAATAAGTCAAATAAAATGTAACCATTTTACAGTTACTAAAAAAAATGGAAAGTCACATGGAATTGAGAGAGATCTACTCTGAAATTATCTTTTGAAAAGAATGTCTTTTACAATTCTAATTTCTTTCCTGAACTTTAGTGTAAAATTTGCATCTTTAATTTGGGCAACTGTCACTTGCCTTGCCCCCATTCTCACACAATCCCTGATGAGAAAAATTAAATTTGGGGTTCATTCAGTTAAGTGTATTAAAATGCATGTGATTAACTTATGGGAGTGACCCTGAGGAGTAAAAAGAGAACCCAGTGGTCCAGGGTATATTGTCAAGATGTCACCGCTGTGGGCAGGTGGGACTGTGCACCAGAAAAAGGAAAAGGGGATTTCTACTTCATAAGTCCTCCAGGATGATCCTGAGAATTACGAAAGACAAGACACAAAGACCTCAGTTTTCAGCAAAGTGGTATTTGGTTGGGCCTGGAGCAATAGTAGTGACAGTAGGGTTCTTGCCTTGCATGTGACTGACCCAGATTCAATCCCAGGCATCCCATGTGGTCCTTTGAGTCATAAGTCCATGATCCCTGAACATGGAGTCAGGAGTAAGCTCTAAGAACTGTTGCATGTGGCCCCCCAATTAAAGTGCTATCTGATCATGCCTTTGCAAAGCCAACGAATCAACCAACAGCTAGTGCCAGACTAAGTTTAGAAGCTGAGAGTTAGGGCATAAGACTCTAAGCCATGAAAGGACTCAGCACCCCACATCTTGAGATGTGACTTAAAGTTATTATTTATTTAGCTCGACAGGAAAAATGACTCAGGGAAACTTCATGCTCATCTGTAATAAAGTTAAGCAATCAATAAATTGAAGCATCTTATGTAATTGGTGCCCAGAAATCTGTTGGTGTAGAGCATCTCACCCTTTACTTCTAAGAGCTCATGCTTTAAAGGATACTCTGGGTCAGTGTAGAAAGTTCAACTCATGAGGCCAGAGGGATAGCAGAGCAGTAAGGTATTTGCCTTGCATGCAGCCGACCAGGGACAGACCTATTTTTATTCCTGACATTCCATATGGTACAGAGCTTGCTAGGAGTGATTTCTGAGCACAGAGCCAAGAGTAACCCCTGTGCATTGCTAGGTGTAGCCCCCAAACCAATCAATCAATCAATAAATAAAGCTCACTTCATCAAAAGGAACTTATTTTGGAGACAACGTATTAATATAAGAAGAATAATTGGCAAATTGGGAATGGGAAATAGATCATTTTCCTGGACTGGAAATCTCAGACAGATCAGTTAGGAGAAGGTCAAACTGTGTCCTCTGTTGGGACACCCTAACTTTTAGAGCTTAACAGTGATGCCCCTCTGAACAACTTGGTTGCCTGTTTCCCTTATGATCTTATGAAAAGATCCCTTATGGGGCAAAAGGACTTAATGGCACCATTTTACTACGTGGCTCTGCATATTTGACAGAAAGTTAGTTTCCATTACCTGATTCTGTGCCTCTGTCTGATAATGGGGAGTAACAGATCTAGAAACTATTCCCGGACAAGAACCTCTCAATCACTCTTTCCATGCTCCTCAAAAACCATTCCAAATCATATTAGATATTTGAGACTGAGAGCAAGTCACCTATTTTATTTGAATGCCACTAAGTTTAATTTCATTCTTGCCTGTGGTAAGACAACAGAAGGGTGTAGACACTCTTTCGTTTATATATTATGTTAAAAATTATGTGACAGATAATAAATTAAGAATTTAGTCTTGCATTGATTTTATTATTTCATGAATCATCACGAATCACATTTTCACAAACAACAACAGAAGTTTCGAGAGTTATAAGACTTAGAGAGATTTTTACTAAATTTTGTTTAATAAGTCATCTTCTAAGAACCATAAAAATTTATTGGATGTTCTTTATAATATAAAAACTATAAAAACAATTTCATTGACCACTGATGTTGCTGAATTGGGAATCTGGAGCACAGTGTACAACTTTAGTTAGAGAAATAACTACACTAACATCTACCGTGACAATGTTAATGAGTGAGAGAAGTAGAATGTCTGTCTCGAATACAGGCAGGGGTGGGCGAGGAGGAAGATGGGGTGTACTGGTGGTGGGAATGTTGCACTGGTGAAGGGGGTGTTCCTTTTATGACTGAAATTCAACTACAAACATGTTTGTAACCATGATGGTTAAATAAAGGTATTTTTAAAAATTACCAGAACAGACCCAAATCATATCCTGAGAGAATGAGTATATGTATATTTTGAAATTTATTTTTATTTTTTTTCAATTTTGAATAAAATTAATTAGGAAGCACTGGTTGCTGAAAAAATAGTGTATGACATCTTTGGTATATCCTAGTTGGAATATCTTAGAGCAGAATGTTTAAATATAAGAGCAAAACAGTGGTTTATAGTACTTTATATGTGCAGATATAGTGTTCATATATATATATATATATATACACACACACATACTCATAAGTTGCTATCAGAAGTGCATTTTCGGTTCAGTTTGTATTGTGTATCACTTATATATATTGATGGTTCTTTACATTTATTGTGTATTTATATGATGCACAGAAATAAAGGTGATCAAATATTTATATTGAGTGATAAATCACATAACAAGACCTTGAAAATTTTAATCTAGAAAGCAAAAATTAAATAGCTCAAGTCTGTATGAACAGATACTTGTTAACATGGTGAACTCATCCAATAGAATATGACTAACTGATGCCAAACTCGAAGGCAATATTATACCTCAACACAGTTCTTTCCAAAGGATCTTGCAAAACAGTGTCTATTTTTTTGTCCTGAAGGAGACATCATTGGGTATCCGTTGATATAACAGCAGTTGGACTTGGATACGCCCCTTGAATACCCCCACTATAATGACAGTTGGACCTGGACACTCCCCTGAGCATGCCCCTTGGACACACCCCCTGTCATGCCTGGTGTCTCTCTCTCTCTCTCTGTCCTCTCTCTCCCCCCTCTCTTCTCTCTCTCTCTCTCTCTCTCTCTCTCTCTCTCTCTCTCTCTCTCTCTCTCTCTCCCCTCTCTTTCTCTCCTCCAACTTTCTGGTCATTTTTCTTTAAACAAGAAGATAATCCTGATTTTTGGTATTTTATACTGCAACCCTGTAATCTCATTGTCCCATATCAAACTAGTTATGAAACTGATAGAATCACCTCCTCTTATTCCCGTTCTAGACTTGAGATTTTAAATGTTCTTAATTGAGAATAAATGAAATCAAAAACAAAGGAAAATATAGAAACCAGTGTCCAGCATAAAAATAACATGAAACGCTTGATCCCAGACAATTAAAAGAAAGTTGTGGCTTCGTCATACAAAATGCTGTACAGATACAAATGCCTTCTTTATATTATAGAAATGCTTTGGGGGCCACACTTAGTGTTTAGGGCTTACTCCTAGTTCTTTATTTGTTCAAGGATAACTCCTGCAAGTGCTCTGACTGACTATATTTAGTGCCAGAGTTAGAACCTGGGTTGGCCGCATGAAAGGCAAGTACCCGCTGCACTGTGGCTCCAGTCCAAATCAGTTTTATTTCTAAGAAATGCCTAAAAGCCCAATTGTTCTGAAGCAGCAACTGGAGCATATTTCAAGATAATCTGAGTTGCTAGAAGGCTTGCAATGTCATGGAAAGAGTCTGAGAGAGTTCTGGAACTTTTGACAGGTGGGAAGGAAAATCTAAGGGTGTCCTAAATTATCTTCTAGTAATAGAAAGGTTATGTAGAAAGGATCAATTCTGTTCATTTTCTATGACCCCAGGGAACAGAATCAGAGGGAAAAGTAGCTGTTAATGTGGAAACCAATTTCAGAAACTTTCTTCTTTTTAGAGCAAGAAGAAAATGTTGTCAATAAGGAACAGCTTTTTAAAACTCAAGAGAGAAATGGAATGACTATCATTTCTCAAGGAGCAAAGATAAAGAAAACAATGTTAATTAAAGCCAAGACTTGGATAACTTAATTTTCTTTGCATCTTTATAGTATTTATTTTCCTGCAGCTTAGTCTTTCCATAAAACGATTTGGTTTCTTTTTAATGGTACTGGAAAACAAATACAAAACTATAGGATAAATGTGTTGGGCATGTGGATATAGCACCTTCCGCTTCCAATAAGAAAGTGTTTTAGTGTTTTTAAACTGGTTCTTTTTCTTTTTTTCTTTTTCTTTTTTCTTCCTTCCTTCTTTATTTTTTCTTCCCTCCTTTCCTCATCCATCCCTTTTTTCCTGCCTCCTCCCTCCATTCCTACCTTTCTTATTCCCTCCATTCCTTCCTTCTCTCCTTTCCTTCCTTTCTTCCTTCTTTCTTTACTCCCTTCCTTCCTTCTTTCCTTTCACTCCTTCCCCATAGCTGGTGAAGCTCAGGGCTTACTTAGCTTAGTTCTGATTTAGGGATCAGTCCTGGAAGGGCTCAGGCGCCATATTTGGTGCAGTATATCAAACAATACTATTCAGCCAGCCATGTGCAAGTCACCTTGATCCCAGGCCTATCTCTACAACCATGTCATACTTTCAAAAAGTTTGAAATATTAACATATAACACAATATTATTACATTGACAATGATCAGAAACTGTCTTCAAACTATGTGGTAATTTTGTTATGGTTTATTATGATTTTGTGGAAAGATTTACATGGGTACATGAAAGCAATATTGAGTGAAAGGACATGTGCCAGAATGATAATAATGGCAATTGTGGTGCTAGCTATGATAATGAAGTAGGTGATAGATAATATCCATAGACCTTGAGTTTTTAGATATAAAATGACTCTCTTTTTGAAGTTGACAGGCCCTACACAGCTGAAGGGAAGGCTCTAAGTTGTTAGCAGCATTGCTATTACCCATTTTACATCTGCAAAAAAAATTTTACTGTAATGAATAATGATTTATAACATTTATTGTTATTATTTACAAGGCAACTTATATTATTATAACTCATTTTATTTTATTTGTGTTGTTGTTTAGGGGAATTAGGGTACACCCAGAGTTGCTTAGGGGTTACTTCCTAGCTGTGCACTCAGAAACCACTCCTGGCAGGTTCAGGAGACCATCTGAGCTGCCAGGAATCGAATCAGGGTCCATCTGGGGTTGGATGCATACAATGCAAATGCCCTACCGCTGTGCTATTGCACTGGCCCTGTATAACTCATTTTATTGTTAATGCTTTTGTCTTTTTTTACAAGAAGGAAACATAAAGGCTAGAAAATATAAATAATTGCCAATATCAATATTGATGTCTCATTTGTTTTCAGAATGAAAGTTCTTGATCTCTATCCTCATTATTTAATAACCATAAATGTAGGGAACAAAAAAAACAAGTATAGTGAATTATGAGTGTCCTGTTGTTAAACAAACAATTTCAGAAGAGAGAGAGTAGGTAGCTGTAATGACCCATCTTGAGACTTACTATCAAATGTCTGCAAATCTTAGTACAGATTTTTTTTTTTTTTTTTTTTGGATTTTGGGCCACACCCACGGTGCTCAGGAGTTACTCCTGGCTGTCTGCTCAGAAATAGCTCCTGGCAGGCACGGGGGACCATATGGGACACCGGGATTTGAACCAACCACCTTAGGTCCTGGATCGGCTGCTTGCAAGGCAAACGCAACTGTGCTATCTCTCCGGGCCCAGTACAGATTTTTTTTTATCAACCTTATAACTTAGGATTTTGATCTCTAAGAGTTTCCCTACCACAATAGTTCACTGCTCTATAATGTAATTGTATACTATGCAATGTGAAATATGCAAATCAGATTTGAAAATTGACATATTAAAATAAAAATAACGAACAGGGAAATAACAGATAATTGTAGCCAATCGATATCAGGTAACAAGCACAATATCCTCCATATTAATTGAGATAGATCTTATGTTACCCGTAAAATTAAAAAAATATTTCTTTGAATGGAAAGGTTTAAAAAATAAAGGCATTTGTGAACTTTCCACTTACATGTCTTTCTAGAGTAGTTTCATAATTTATAATATCAAATACAGATATAACGAACATATCTATCAAAAGCCTTAAAATATTAAAGTTGATGCATGGGAGATAATACAATAGTTCCATTCGTAGTTCCCCATATGTTCCCCCAAATTCCACCAAAATGATCCCTGAATTCAGAGACAGAAGTAAGCCCTGACTACTAACAAGGATAGCTGTAAAACAAAAACAATCAAGCAAATCAAATGTTTCTTTGTGCAAGTAGAGTTCAAATAACTGCAGGCCACAGCCCTGTGAGAAACATCATTATATTGTATTTAGAATGGTAGAGCTTCCTGGGGTGAAAATGGAAGTAAATAGCTAAGGAGGACATGTGGGGGGGGGCTCTATTTTCTTGACAATGCCAGTACTTACTCACTAATACACTCAACATATGAAGACTCCCACCTCTGAATAGAGGTCTTTGTCCAGAAGTTTGGAAGTTAGGCCAGAAAAGATAAAGTTAACATTTTAAGTAGAATAATAGTCTCCTAATCAATGTCCCTGCTTCTTACCTACTCTAATGTTTTCTATTTTCCACAAAGTCACCAATTTTTTAATGGAGTCCAAATCCCCACTCTTCTCAAAAATGGCCAATGGCTTTCCATCTACCACAAGAAAAATATTTTAAAATTGCACATCTCACCTATTCTTAAAATTCTTTGAATACATAAAATAGTATGAGTTAAATGAGTCCATATGAATCATTAGAACTTGAGGTAAAAGTGGGGATATAAGATAAATCACATCTTTTTCTCTTTGAGTGCATGCTTTTCCCTGTGAACAAGTTCTCAGATAAATAAATACCAATATAAGGTCCCTTTTTGTCCTGGTCCAAGGGTAATGCTAATTCCAGACAGTGAATCGGCCATTTACACCAAGGTGGGAAGAGAGAATGGGAGAAAGGTGAGACTTTAAACTTATAAAATAGTAAAACGTTTAAGCTTAAAATGGGATTGCAAAAACATTCCAGGTAGAAAAACTATAAGAACAAATGTGTGAGTGCAAAGATACATGCAGAAATCTTTTTTAATAATTTTTATGGTGACCCAATTGAATTATGGATTTTTTATAATTTAGGGTACATAGTGACAGTGAATTAGGGCCATTCTCACCACCAATGTTGTCCTCACTCTACCCCTGTTCCCAGCATGCATCATATACCACCCCTCACCCCCTGGACTACTAGTGTAATAGGACCCTTCTGTGTATAGCTTGATGTAGATTGGGTTATCTTTTTTTTTTTTTTGGTTTTTGGGTCACACCTGGCAGTGCTCAGGGGTTATTCCTGGCTCCAGGCTCAGAAATTGCTCCTGGCAGGCACGGGGGACCATATGGGGCGCCGGGATTCGAACCGATGACCTCCTGCATGAAAGGCAAACGCCTTACCTCCATGCTATCTCTCCGGCCCCAGATTGGGTTATCTTGATTCTGTTATCATTAACTTTGGGTTTGGTGTCTAGGTATGATGATTTTTATTTCCACTCACTGTTCATGCGAGTATTCAATTTATGAGGCAGAACAAGATTATTCAAGTTCTGTGGTTCTGTGACATATGCAGAATCTTTAATATGACAGGAACAAGATTGAGACAGGATGCTGAGGACCAAGGTGTGGTTGGATAGGACAGACTGAAAGATTTGAATATATTTGCAATGTATATCTTCTGGGAAGTGTAAGTCACTGAGATATTGAATCAGAGAGATGACAGTCAATGTATACATTTCGAAGCATGCATGGGAAGAGCACATTAGAGCTGGAAATCGATTAGTATTAAGAACTACTAATGCTGAATTCTAAGATGGGACAAAAATGGAAGGAATTTTATGAAAGTGTGTTAAGCAGGCTCATTCAAGTCACATGCCTGTGAGAAGTCTGAAAGACCAAAGGACTTATGAGCAGATGGACATATAAGCTTAGATGCCACATGAGAATTAGAGTGGGAAATTCAGAAGTGGAAATCACCATATACAGGGAAGGAGTGTGTATAAGGCAAACATGTTCACACTTTGATAGAAGAGAGTAATTGATTGAATTCCCCCACAAAGGATATCACCTTCTATTTCTGAATGTGACCATATTTGATATTCATAAATTATCTAGTTAGGATGAGCTTATTAGGGTGGATTCTAATCCAATATGCTTGATTGTTTATAAAAAGAACATGTTTGAACACTGAACTAGATATGCATAGTTAAAGCATGCCATCATAAAGTGAAATCAGAGATCAGATTCATGTATTGACATTTCAAGAAATGACAAAGAATGACAGAAACATACAGAAGTTAGGAGAGAGGAAGCTCTCTCACAGCCCCAGAAGAAACCACCTTGTCATAAATTTTAAGCCTCCATAACTAGAAGAAAATTTCTGTTATTTATGCTACCAGTTTGTGGTACTTTGGAAAACAGTGCTAAGAAACCAATGCAAAGAGGTGTATGAAAAAGTAATTCTCAGTAGTGATTGAGTGAGACTGTCAGCACAAAATAAGTTTGCCTTTGAGAAAATAAAGGCTAGTCCAGGAAAAGAATGAGCTGATGAAAAGGCAAGGAAAACTATTCAGAAAAGACATCTGTGTCCCTATGTTCATTGAAGCATTGTCCACAAGAGCCAAGAGCTAGATAATGAAACTATGGCATACAGACACAATGGAAGACTACTCAGCTGAAAGAAAAGACACAATCATGCAATTTGCTGCTTTGTGAATGGATCTGGATGCTTTTTAGAATAAGAGAGAGTGACAGCAATAATCCTTTTTACATGGGATGTAAAGAAACATAGTGAGACATAACAAATGCCCAATGGCAATGGGAACTGAGAACAGACTCATATTACTGAGTTTTATTTTGGGTGCGAGGTGTCATGGTGGATGTGAGCTTGGATGAAGGGAGGACACCAGACAGCGGTGGAGAAACAAAGACACTTTGGGGGGGGGTGCAATTTTGTATGCAGGAAACCTTGTCATTAACAGCATTGTAAACCAGAATGTCTCAAATAAAAAAAATGCTGTTTATAAAAATAAGAAAAGCAGGACTTGCATGGAAAAATTCACAAGTAGCAACTGAGGAGGGGATGCCAGGGGATAGAACCACTATCCATCCTAGGCTAGCTCTGGCAAAGAAGACACCTTACCGCTTGCGCTTACTCTATAATAACTTACTGGGAACAAATTAATGGCAGCTTATATAGGATCCTTGTGATATCAAAAAAGAAGAAGAAAGTCTTGAGAAGAGAGAGAAAGAGCCTCCAAAGGCCAAAAACACACTATCCAGCACATTATGCCAATCTTAGAGGAGTCCAAGAGATTAGAAAGTGGTTTTGAAGGATGCAATGCCAGGGTGAGTCCAAAGGAGCCTGCTGTTATTGGAACAGTCCTGTGACTAACAAACTGAAGACTCTTCTACAACAAGGTTTCACATTAGGGAAATACAATAAAAAAAATATCTGGGAATACATTACAAATTTAGCCTCACATGCGGCTGACCCAGGATGGACCGCGGTCTGGCATCCCATAGGGTCCTCCAAGCCAGGAGAGATTTCTGAGCCAAGAGGAACCCCTAAGCGTCACACAAAAACAGAAAGCCCTCAACTACCAAGAATTTTTTAACTCTGTATCTCATGATGATTTAATTTAAAAAAGAAAATAAACAAACCAAAATTTTTCTATGGAAAACAAAGTTTTTTTTGAATGTGCCATCCTTACTGGTGTAGAATGATATCCATTGTTTTCTTGATTTGGATTTCCCTGATTATAAGAGATGATGAACATTAGAAAAATCAGTATTTTAAGACAAAATATTGAATTTTATATAGAAACCTAATTTCCTAAAATGAGCTCAAAAATAAAAACTCAATCTCAAAAAGTATTAAGCTATTCAAGCACCCCAATTAAAGATATGTAGCAGTTTAAAAAAGGAAAATAACATTCAAAAAAACAGTGGGGTTATAAATATTCAAAAAAGGGGCCAGAAAGATAGCACAGCAGTAGAGTGTTAGCTTGGCACGCAGCAGACCTAGGACAGACGGTAGTTTGAATCCCGGCATCCCAGATGGTCCTCCATGCCGGCCAGGAGTGATTTCTGAGTGCAGAGTCAGGAGTAACCCCTGAGTGGCACCAGGTGAGACCTAAAAACAAACCAACAAAAAACAAAAACAAAAATGTAATTTCAAAAGAATATTAAAAGGAGCATATAGATATGAAAATTTAAATAGAAGCCTCAAGAAAAATTTGTTAGAAAATATATTAAATACTAAATTTAAGATAATGAATTTGAGGGGCTGGCGAGGTGGCGCTAGAGGTAAGGTGTCTGCCTTGCAAGCACTAACCAAGAAAGGACCTCGGTTCGATCCCCAGCGTCCCATATGGTCCCCCAAGCCAGGGGCAATTTCTGAGCGCTTAGCCAGGAGTAACCCCTGAGCATCAAACAGGTGTGGCTGAAAAAATAAACAAAAAACAAAACAAAACAAAACAAAAAAAAAGATAATGAATTTGAAAGTATTAACAGAATTACATAATGAAGAAGCAGACACATTCCTGATAAAAAAGATTATTCAGAATAGCCAATATCAGTTATATTCTGACATAAATTTGGATCCTTGAAAGAATATTTTTGACCCATCCAAGAAAAACCAGCAATATTTTGAGAGAAAGACTGTCAGATTTTTATCAAATTTTCCATACGACAATTTATTCTAGTAAGCATAAAAACATTAGATCTAGCAAACCCAAATAAATTTGAGATCTTCAATCATGCATGGAATATTCATGAACTGTTTAACCGTCCAAATTGACCAGTGAAAATCTATCCAACTTTTCTGTTGGGCATTTTCTTGCTGATCAAGACCATCCTTTCTTTCTTGGCATCTCAGAATGTTCGCATTAGCTAGGTACAGAATTTTTTTCATACTCTAGAATTGGGCGGTAATCTCTATAACAAAAATTGTGTACATTGAATTAGGGATTTAGTTCAAAAGGCAGAAAAAAATGCCTGCATGTGTGAGATTTGGAGTTCAAGATCTGACAACAGATACACATCCAGAAAACATACATGTAATGTAAAGTTCACTTGGACAAGGGAACCTTTTTCCCACCCAGGCAAGTTTAATACCTACATATGTTATATGTCAGAACTCAGAGGATGTAGGTCTTCTGCACCTTCTTGGAATGTTCTATTTTAGAACTATTTTCAGACATGCCAATATACTGTAGAGACATTAAAATAGTGCTGGAAAAGTATTCTTAGTGATTATTTCACAACTTCTAATGAAGAGGTGAATTAGGAAAAGATAATTAATGGATAGTAGAATTAAAAAGAGCAGCTAGAGGTAAATGTTGTACCTCCTCAAAAAAGTATCCAAAACACCTCCTTTAAAAATAACCAAAAATGTCAACTCTACTCAGTTGTTGGGAGATAGGTTATTAATATCATACAGACAGAATAATCCAAATCAAGACAATGGAAAATATTCAGGAAATAAAAAAATCTATGATATATAAAAGACATGAAAATATCAAATATAGTCTTCATGAAGAGATCTTATTTAGGTCATATTTCACACAAAATAAAGTGGCAAAAATTAGGAAATAAAAAAGAATAAAAAGTTGAATAAAAAGTTAGCTTTATTGTAATCTGCATTTATGTTTCGAGATAATTGTAATAAAATATTTATAGATGAAACAATAGGATGCCAAGTAGTTGCTTCAAATTAGTCATCAAAAGTTTGTAAATAATTATGAAAGACTGACTATTATTGATAGTTCCTTAATAGAGTGAATGGTGAATTCAGTTTTGAATATGATTGAAATTTTCATTAATAAAATTTTTTGAAAGCAATTGGTACAGTTGATAAATACAGACATGCTAGTGCTTTACACTTGCATTAAACCCATCTCAACACTGGTGAGTATCTTGAGAAATTAAGCAGAAAGGGTTGTGGAACTGTCAAAGAATCGCTTTCTGGAGCCGGAGCGATAGCACAGCAGTGGGGCTTTTGCCTTGCACACGGCTATCCAGGATGGACCTGATTCGATTCCTGGTGTCCCATATGGTACCCCAAGCCAGGAGCGATTTCTGAGTGCAGAGCCAGGAGAAACCCCTGAGCATCACCGGGGGTGATCAAAACCCAAAAATGTCCACCATAAGCCATTATGGTTGTTGTTGCCTGCCTGTACACAGATGGCTTGCAGAAAAAGTAATAGAAACAGACCTGGTGTTTGACTTTTAAATACTTTCTCATCTCATTCTTGCTTGGCATCCTCTCTTCCCAGATATTTCCACACGATCTACTTGGGCATTCGAAGTCGCCGGAGTGGGGAGACTGAGAGATGGCGATTTTACTGGAAGATGGTCTATGAGTATGCCGACGTGAGTATGCTGCACTTGCTAGCGACCTTTCTGGAAAGCGCCCCGCAGCTGGTCCTGCAGCTCTGCATCATCGTACAGACTCATAGCTTACTGGCCCTCCAAGGTAAGGGCTGGCAACGTGGCTTCTGATTTGGGGGAAGATTGACTGGCTCTCTTTGTCCAACCCAGAGAACCTTTCTTGAAGCTTCGGCTGGTAAAAGTTGTTCCTCTGTGTGTCTGCTCTTCGGTGAATGAGATGACTATTCTCTTTCACCATCATTTGTCATGGTGATGACAAGATTAGATTTTTTTTCTCCAACTCCCTTGGGAATGGAGAAAATATTTGTTTCTTTGGTTCCTTTTTTCGGATATTTCATTTGTTTTGTTGAGTAGGGGGTAGTTAGTAACCAAAGATGCTGCCTAGTGGGTCCTACTTAGGCCTTCAAGTTGCTGTGACAGTTCAGTGTCGGCTTTCGAGTGTGGTGCTGCTTGGGTCCTATCGTGTGGGCAGGAGATTACCTGGTCACACTTGGTGGTGTTCAGCCTTCTTGGCTGCTTCCAGCAATGTTCTGGAGATCAAATTGAATTCAACCATTTTCTGGGCAAATGCCTCATCTCTGTACTATGTCTCCAAACCCTGGAGGTCATCGTCATTTTACTTGGTCAATGTAGAAATGGAATCAAGTGGAATTTTTTCCTTTGTGTATTTATTTACAGTTTTTTTTAAAAATGAATCATAATGTAACTCTCTTTTTCTCTGCTATTTACATGTAATGTACAGTATATATAATACCCTGTGCATATATACTGTAGGGTATATATGCTATGGAGTATTGATGTGTGTATATAAAACATATAGAGCATAATTCTACATACAATTTGTCTCTAAGGTGCCCTACGGTGTTTTTCTATTAATAATAACAATAAAATAAGTAGTCTGAAAGAGAGCTCAAATGGTAGAGCACATGTTTACATTAGTTTCCTCTTAGCACTCTTGTGGTCCCTGAGCAGTACTGACCACTAGGCAGAGCACAAATCATTACACCCACCTGACCCTGTGATCTTAGCAACCCCCCTCATACTCTGGGAATTGCTCCTTCAGAAAAGAGCTTGAATGGAAATATAGTCATTCTCTCTTTTTTTAATGTTACGTGAGAAAAAATTCAAATCTTAAAATATGTTGTTTTATAGATACTAAATTTTAGACTAATTGTATTCCAAAAATATGACCAGGTCAACATTTTTGTGCTTGGCTGTCTTGTTTGCTAATTACATTTGTTGTGGCTATTTACTTCAATATATATTTCCTATATTGATATTTAAATACATTTAAATAAATATTGATACATCATTTTAAATAAACATTGATATATATATCAATATATATTTCTACCTATAACAGAAATTGCTGTTTTCTTGCTGCCTGCTGCTCTCTTGTCTAGATGCAGAAAAATAAGATAGGTTAATGGCATATACATGAATAAAGGAGTGGCATTGCTGAAGAGCTTTTTGTTGATTTGTCAGTCCTGTAACTATGCAGATGCTGTGAACTGATTTACATATGGTAATAAGTCATTTGTGTCCCTCTCAGCAAAGCCCTGCCCTGAATTCTTAGATACAGGTATTGCCATGTTTCTAAGTCATGTCATGGACCTAACTCTAACTTTTTACTTTATTTCATTAGATCTGGGGGAACCTCTGCAATATACTCCTTACATTTTGTATAAATAAGTAAAGTGCCTTACACTGGTTGCTTTAATCACAGGGAGAGGCAGATATGAATAGGGGAGAAAGAATAAAACATTTATTTACTTGCATATCTAGTGATCCCTCACTTAACTTCAGTTCCTTGCTAGAATCACTTGGGTCCAAGAAACTGGGGGAGAAGTGTCAAAAAGAAACCCAGGGTGTGATTGCCAAAAGCTCGAAAGAAAATTGGAAGTGAAATTATTTAACAAAAGCAAAAGAAAGCCTACAAAAAGTCAACCTACTATTAGTAGATGACCATGATAACTGGTGGTAGACAGAGAGTGGAACATACAGGAGTTCTGGCTGGGTTACTTTACTGCCGTAAGTGTGTTATTTTAATTATCTGGGTCATGGTTTCACAAATGTAAAGGTCACAAATTAAACCAGATATTCTCCCAGCTCCTTAGAAGCTAGGTTTTACTTTGACATCAAATAATACCCAGTAAATTTATAGAAATATAGAACCAGGCATAGGCTTGGGAAAAAATCTGCAAATAGAAATACAAATAAAATTGGAAAGCAGCACTAAAATAACCTCTATTGAAGAATCCGTCATTCATCTCTGCGTTGGCTTCTTCATTCCTTGGAATAGATTAGAATTGAGAATGCAACACAGGGCTGAAGTGATAGCTCAGCAGTAGGGCATTTGCCTAGCATGCTGCAGACCTGGGAGGAACCCACCTCGATTCCAGGCATTTTATTGGTGCCCCAATCTGCCAGGGGAAATTTCTGAGTGCAAAGTCAGGAGTAACTTCTGAGTACCACTGGGTGTGGCCCCAAAATCAATCTATCAATCAATAAAGTTTAAAAAAAATAAAAGAGAAAGTGCTCCAAGAAAGGGAAATCCAAGCCTGAGTGTGAAGGGCTGCAAGTATATCTTGCCTTCAAGTATATCTACTAGCTTTCTAAAAAAATTTAGAACACTTGGAGAAGTTTTTAATCCCCAAAAATAATCCAAGAGAAAATGAAGACTTGAGCGTTCAAATGAAATGAGATCTCTGCATTTTGAGAATTTTGTGACTTTTTTTTTTTAAAAATACACATAAAAGGCAAGTCTCAGTCTTTGTTCAGAGATAGAAATCAAAATGTCTACTTGTTAGAGTTGTTCTTTTCTGATATTCAGTGCCCCTTCTCAGCAAAGTGTAATGTGTTGATATCAGGCTTAATTTGGACAGTGGGAGGCAGACTGAATCCTTGGTCAAAGTGTTGCGGATGAAAGACTATACTTTCAGGGATCATTTCTATAGTATGTGACTAGAGAAGTTTCTCTGATTGTGTAGAGCACCCGAAGCCATGAGGAGGACCCAGCCAGAGTGTCCTCTCCTGAGCATGAAGCCAGCTCTAGGTGTCGTTTCTGTGGCTGCCTTTGGCCATTGATGATCTTCCCTTCCTTTGGAAGGGGTAGAGAGGATGCAGTCTGAGTGGTAAAAAAAAAAAAAGAAGTGTTGCGGATGAAAATAAAAGCAGAATTGTAGGCTTTATCCTAGGATCTGTACAAAACCCAAGAACACTAACCAGAAGACTGATTACTACAACCATGATGGACTAGAACCTCTAGAACACGGATCTCAAACTCGCAGCCCATGGGCTGTTTCCATACAACATTTTGTGGCCCACGCAGTCCTTCAAATATTGCAGTATTTGCGATTATTCGCTCATCAAATAATCGCAATAAAAATCACATTAGTAAGAAATTGTGAAATCCCTTATGTGGCCCTGCCTCACCCAGACTTTGCCTCCTGCGGCCCCCAGGTAAATTGAGTTTGAGACCCCTTCTCTAGAACCATAAAGAAAAACTCTATCCTAGATTTCATCCTATGACCTGTGCAAATACCAAGATCTCTTGCTACAGAGGCCTGATTTTATCATCCGCAACTGAGCAGAACATTTCCTGGCAGCATAAAAAGACTTTGGGGTTTGATAATGAGCATGTCTGGAGCCTATAGTTGTTCCCATGACATGTTTTAAATGCAGAGAAACTCTAACTCTTAGACCAAGGGAATTCCCTTTCTAATATCCCCAATACTTACTGTGCCTATACAAAAAAGAAGAAAAGATGGAAGGAAGGACGGAAGGAAGGAAGGAAGGAAGGAAGGAAGGAAGGAAGGAAGGAAGGAAGGAAGGAAGGAAGGAAGGAAGGAAGGAAGGAAGGAAGGAAGGAAGGAAGGATGGGAGGGAGGGAGGGAGGAGGGAATGAAGTAAGAGAGGAGGGAGAGAATGAAGGAAGGGAGGAGGGAGGGAAGGGAAGGAAGGGAGGAAGGGAGGAAGGAAGGAAGGAAGAAAGGGATGGAGGGAGGGAGGAAGGAAGAAAGGGAGGGAGGGAGGAAGGAAGGAAGTAGGAAGGAAGAAGGAAGGGAGGAAGGGAGGGAGGGAGGGGCGGGAGGAAGGAAGGAGGGAGGAAAGGGAAGGAAATGAGGAAGGAAGGAGGGAGGGAGGAAAGGAAGGAAGGGAGAAAGGAGGAAAGGGAGGAATGAAGGAGGGAAGGGAGGGAGGAAGGAAGGAAGGAAAGGAGAGAGGAAGGGAGGAAGGAAGGAAGGGAGGGAGGAAGGAGAGGAAGGGAGGATGGAAGGAAGGAAGGAAGGAAGGAAGGAAGGAAGGAAGGAAGGAAGAAAGGAAGGAAGGAAGGAAGGAAGGGAAGAAAGGAAGGAGAGGAAGGAAGGAGAAGAAGGATGGAAAGAAGGAAGGAAGGGAGGGAGGGATGGAGGAAGGGAGGGAGAGAAAGGAAAGAAAGAAAAAAAGGAAATCAGAAAGTATAAAAAAACATGTTCTCTGGCTCTCCCAGTGTGGTCTAAAGAAAAGCTGCCTTACCTATGGTCACCCATATTGGATGCCCAGTATTCCATACGGTTCTCAGAGCCCTGCTAGGAATGATCCCTGAGCACAAAGCCAGGAGTAAGCACTGCCACGTGTGGCCCCAAAACAAACTAAAACCAAAATAAATTGCTAGAATTAATGCAAGGTTATTTATGAAACACACCATGAGGAATAAATGCAAGGGGCTTATCTTTTTTTTTAATATGAGAAGCAACTTGCAGGAAGTGCTTAGGGATGGTGAGGGCCAGGGTCAATGTCGTATTGCCAACTAGTCCAGTTTGGTGTTCAGTTGATGCAGTTCTCCTTGGCCCAGTCATATTAAGGGTCCAGAGGGGAGCCATAGGACTACAGGGATTGAAATCAAGTCCTCAGGTTTTCAAGTCAAATAGCGCTCTCCCAGATCTTACGGTTCTTTACCAGGGGTGGTTAAAATTTTTTCATAAATTAAGTCAATCATGAAATATATGCCAACAGCTCTGACTTTAAAATATTTAACTCTAAGTTAAGTCCCACCTCAGGATCTGTGCAGATACTGAGACCTCTAAACATAGAGCAGAAGTCTTCCACACACCAAAAAAAAAAAAAAAACCCAACAACAACAACAACAAAAAAAAAAACACCATCGGGAAAGTAAAGGATCCTGATCATGAGCAAAGTCTAGAGTTGATCCCATGACAGTATGCTCCAAGGACAGAGAAACCCCATATCTCTTAGGCCAAGTGAATTCCTTTTCGAATGACCCCAATATTTACTGTGCCAGGGCAGGAGGGAAAAAACAAATACAAAAAGCACAAAATCTTGGTTATTTTTTATATAAATATATATTACCTTTATTTATTATTGTTATTATTATTTTTGATTTATTTATCTATTTTGGTCAATTTTTCTGTTTGGGTGCGATTATTGAAAGTGTTGTCCCCAATTATATTTATTTTTTTTTTCTTTCTTCCTTTCTTCTCTTTCGTTATGTGCTATACCATGTTTCTTAATTCAAGACCATGGCATGATTTTTGTTTGTTTGTTTTAGTTTTTGTTTTTGTTTTTTTTGTTGTTGGTTTGTTTGTTTTGTCTGTTCTTTGAGGTGCTTATCGATATAGCTGGAGCCCTCACTGAATATTTAATACTTCTTTTGGTACTAGTGGAGTGTTTCACCTTCTTTTTCTCCATCTCCCAAATTGATGATGAGAGCCTTTAGAAGGACTCCGCCCATTTTCGGGGTATTAGATTCTTACCCCAGTTTATTATTTTTCTTTTTTTCCAAACAAAACCACGCAACTTGAACTAACTAGTCCTGCCTCCAGTTAGAGGGGGAAATAAGGGAGGCATCAAGACCAAACAGGTGCAAGACTACTAAGTAGTGGGTTGGATACAGAGGGGACCACATATTCTAGCCGCCCTGGGGTGAGGGAAAAGGAAATGGGAGGTAGGACAGAAACGGAGGTGTAGGGAGGACAATTTGGCGATGGGAATCCCCCCTGATTTTATGTAAATATGTACCTAAAGTATTATTGTCAACAATATGTATGCCACTATGATATTTTTAAAAAGAAAGAAAAAAAGAAGACGAAAAAAAATTCAAAGTAATCACTATGGTTTAGACATTATTGTTTATCATGTTGCTCTATGTCCTACGAAGTTATGAATTAGATATATAAGACCAATGAATACTATGTAGTTTTACACAAAATTAATTCACTATGTGAAGAGTTATATAAATTTCACATAACCTGCAAAAAAAAAAAAAAAAGAAAATATTTAACTCTAATTTAGCATTAGAGAATGAGTGATCCTAAATCTGCATCATTTAGACATCTCTAACTTCTAAAGTTAATATTTTTAGGTCACAAGAAAGTTTTTTTTAATAATTTTAATGTTCTATGCCTTTTGCAGGAAGGACTTTTAAAAACAGAAACCAAACAAGAAAATTAAACATTCTGAAATGGATATTAACATTTGTTCCTATTTCTGGGAGTTCATTTAACCCTAAAAATCCTCTCAACCCTCATGGGCATGGAAAGATTAAAGCAGACACCTTCTTCGTGCTGGAGGTTGCAGACTCAGGACAGAAGCTCTTAGTGAGGCTTCACTGGCTCTCAGTTTGCCCTATCGAGAAAGGATAGTCAAAAACTTCCATTCTGAGACTAGAATTAGGGCGGAGAGAGCCTTGAGTAGGAAAATCCAGTTCTTGTTGACTGTTATTGTCACCTTGGGCACAGCTGCTATTCCACAATGGACCAGGTGTTTCTCCAGAAATGTCTTTCTCAAGTGCAAGACATTCTCAAGGGTGCCAAGCTACATCTTCACAGCTAATATGGCACACAGCTTCTATGACAGTCTATAACATAACTCTTAGAAATGCACAGAGTGCTTAGGTATTTCTTTATTCACTCTTTATCCTGGTTTAGTTCATAGCCTACAAGAAGAGATAGTATGGGTGTGGGAAGGAAGGCCACTTTGCAGGTAGAAGAGACTGATACTCCAAGAGCATCTGTTACTCTCTGACATTGTCTTTGATGTCAACGATGTTGAATAAGGTTGGCCCAAGGCCTGTCACTCTAATTTGCAAACAACACCACTGGCAGCACTGTTATTTCTTGTTCTTTGTGATGTGTTCCAGTCTCTGTGGCATGAGATGGTACCTCATTGTTGTTTTAATTTGCATCTCCCTGATGATTAGTGTGATGTGGATCATTTGTTCAGGTGTCTTTTGGCCATTTGTATTTCTTCCTTGAAAAGTGTTTGTTCATTTCTTCTCCCCATTTTTTGATGGGGTTAGATGTTTTTTCATGTTAAGTTCTGTCAGTATCTTGTATGTCTTAGATGGTAGCCCCTTTTCTGATTGGTAATGGATGAATACTTTCTCCCATTCCGTGAGTAGCCTTTTTATCCTAGTCACTGTTCCCTTAAGGTGCAGAAGCTTCTCAGTTTAAAGTAGTCCCATCTGTTTATCTCTCCTTTCACTGATTTGGACAGTGGTGTTTCCTCCTTGAAGATGCCTTTAGTCTCAATGTCATGGAGTGTTTCACCTGTGTGTTGATCTATATACCTTATGGTTTTGGGTCTGATATCAAAGCCTTTAATCCATTTGAATTTGATCTTTGTGCGTAGTGTTAGTTGGAGTTCCAAGTTCACTTTTTTGCATGTGACTGACCAGTTGTTCCAACACACTTATTGAAGAGGCTTTCCTTGCTCTATTTTGACTTTCTTGCCCCTTTATCAAAGATTAATTGCATGTCTGGGGAACATTCTCTGAATACTCAAGTCTATTCTATTGATCTGAGGGAGTATCTGTATTCTAATATCATGTTGTTTTAGTGACTATTGCTTTGTAGTACAATTTACAGTTGGGGAAAGTGATGCCTCCCATCTTCTTTTTCCTCAGGGTTGCTTTAGCTATTCATGACTATTTATTGTTTCAAATGAATTTCAGGAGTGTTTGATCCACTTCTTTGAAGAATGTAGAAAGAAACTCTCATTCACTGCTGGTGGGAATGTCACTTAGTCCAGCCTTTATGAAAACAATATGGAGATTCCTCAAAATTGAGCTCTTATATGATCCAGCTATATCACTTCTAGGGATATGCCCTAAGAATACAAAAACACTATATACAAATGCCTTTGCACACCTATAGTCATTGCAGTGCTATTTACAATAGCCAGAATCTGGAAACAACCAAGATGCCCTTCAACAGATGAATGATTAAAAAAAAATGTGGTACATATACACAATGGAATAGTATGCAGCCTTCAGGAGAAATGAAGTCATGACATTTTCTTATACATGATGGACATGGAAATTATTATGCTGAGTGAATAAATAAGAGTAGAAATAGATACAGAATAGTTTCACTTGTCTGTGGGGATTTAAGAAAATAAAATACATTATTGTAATAACACCCAGAGACAATAGAGATGAGGGATTGAAGGACCAGCTCACAATATGAAGCTCACCACAGAGAGTGGTGAATGCAGTTAGAGAAATAACTACACTGACAGCTACCATGATAATGTTAATGAATGAGAGAAGTAGAATGCCTGTCTTGAATACAGCAGGTAGGGGGTGGGGAAGAAGGTAAATGGGGGGGCATTGGTGGTGCGAAGGTTGTACTGGTGAAGGGGGTGTTCTTTGATAACTAAAACCCAACTACAAATATGCCTATAACCATGATACTTAAATAAAGATATTATTTTTAAAAATTGGAAACAACATTTCAAACCAATATAGTTCTTTGGATTCCATCTGAATGATGCAAGCAGTAGTAAGAGGTTCATTTTTCTGCTCCAACAGACATAAGTTACCCTGCCCTGGTAATTTTGGTGATCCCAGAATTTTGAAATCAACAGGCTGGGCTTAATGGTCACTAATGCCATACATAACATTGAGATGACATTCTCTGAACTTTGAGATTTTGGGTTTTTTTTTGGTTTGGTTATGGGCCGCACCTAGTGGTGTTCAGGGCTTATTCCTGGTTCTTCATTCAGAAATTACTCCTAGCAGTGCTCAAGGGAAGCTCATGGGGAACAAGGGACTGAACCCCAATCAACCACATACAAGGCAAATGCTCACTGACTGTACTATTGCTCTGATCCCCTGAACATTGGATTTTGATGGAGCCTGACATGGTTGTCACATAATATTGCTTCACCCACAAATGTGGAAGTCCACAGACCTCTCTGAGAGAAGCAAGTCTCCCCCATTCCAGGCTGCAAGTGGACAGAGAACCTGAGCTTAAGGCCCAACAACCCTTGTGGGAGTCAGTGAAAGCTGCAGGACCACATGCACCTGGCTGTGGCCCAAAGTGGTCAATATCCAGACACGTTGCTTGTATATAAGCAACTCTATGAGGAAACCAAAAGAGTGTGGATCAGGCTATGAACCCAAATGCTCCCCATCTTCCTGTATGGCTTTCCTTCTTCATTTCTTGCTGTTGTTGTTGTTTGTTTGTTTGGGGGTTACATCCTACAGTTCTCAAGGGTCATTCCTGGCTCTGCACTCAAAAATTGTTCTTGGCTGGGGGGAACCACATGGGATGAATGGAATTAAATTCCTGTCCATCCTGGGTCAGCCGCATGCAAGGCCAATGCCCTACTGCTGTGCTACCACACCGGCCCCTCCTTCATTTCTAACCTCCCATTTATTCGTCATTACTGGATAATCTCACTCCGCCCCATTATTCTAGTCCATTGCGCTGTTCAAAGTGAGTCTCCAACTAATTCATTCCCAGGGGCCATGTAGCCAGAATGCCTTATTGACCTGGAAAAGAAGCCACAGGACCTTTTTCAGATCCCCAAACACCATGTATATTGTCCCTCTCACCAACCTTTTAGGCTGCCTCCTTCATGAAAACAAGAGAGAAAGGGGAAATGTAAGAAGTGTTTAAGTGCCGTATCCCTGCCTTTCATCCCTTGAGGCTACTGGGACAGAAGCGAATGAGCCTTGCCCATACTCGGGGGGCCTTCTGTGCCAACCTGATGAGTTTGGCTTTCCTGGCATGTGAAAAGTACCTACCTGGGAAAAGCATCTCTTGGCAGCCACAACCTGATTCACTGGATTGGAGTAATACAGCTTCATGATACCTGGTAGTTTAAAGCATAGTTCAGTAGGTAGAGGCAGGTTTGGCTACCACCCGGTGGTGCTTACGGATTACTCCTGGCTATGTGCTCAGAAATCGTTTCCAGCAGGCTCGGGGGACCATAAGGGATGCTGGGATTCAAACCACTGTCCTTCTTCATACAAGGCAAACGCCTTATCTCCGTGCTATCTCTCCAGTCCCAGCTACTTTTTTTCTGGCCAACCTGGGAGAAGAAACCTACTACTGCTCCTCCCAGATCTTTCCTCCTCCCCAATTTCTTATCTCCATGTGTGTACCACTAGATTCTATTTATTGCATTTCTTCACAGGAGAAAAAGCACATTGGCAGGTCCAATCTAAGTGGTACCATCTCCCTTCTTATTTGCCTGTGTTGCTGCTATTATTTCTATGGAATCATTAACACATTTATCAAATGTTTGTTGTGTGTATGCTGATGGTGGGGTTTGAAATTTTTCAAGTGTGTCCTTAAAATGCCACTTTGGTTAGAAGATAGATAGTATAGTGGAATGACTATAACATGGCTGACTCAGTTTGACCCCCAGCAACCTATGATGTCCCCCCAAGCTCCACCAGAAGTGATCTCTGAGTGAAGTCCAGGAGTAAGTCTTGAACACTTGGAGGGTGTGGGCATAAAACAAAAAAGAAATGTTTTCTCTTTCTTACAATTGCTCAGAAAAAAAAAACAGAGCACTGGTTTTATTTT
This sequence comes from Suncus etruscus, assembly GCF_024139225.1. Taxonomy (NCBI): domain Eukaryota; kingdom Metazoa; phylum Chordata; class Mammalia; order Eulipotyphla; family Soricidae; genus Suncus; species Suncus etruscus. The sequence continues at coordinate 2,910,369 of NC_064857.1, forward strand.
TAAATATCCAAATGGGTATTTATTACAAGCAAATAAAAGGAAAAAATGATGTTATCAAGTGAGATACATTTGAAGAAACAGAAATCATTTTTAAAACATGAAACAGTACATTGAATAGGAAAGTCTGTCGCACTAAAAACAAGTCCAGGGGCTAGAGTGGTGGCACAGGTGGTAGGGCATTTATTTGCCTTGCACGCGCTAACCCAGGATGGACAGTGGTTTGATCTTCCAGCTTCCCAGATGGTCCCTTAAGCCAGGAGCGATTTCTGAGTGCAGAGCCAGGAGTAACCCCTGAGCATCACCAGGTGTGGCCCAAAAATCAAAAAATAAATAAATAAATAAATAAATAATAAAAATAAGTCCAGCTGAATGAAAGCACATGCCAAATACCAGTCTGTGCCTATGCTTGCCACAAAAATGCAGATTCTTGGTGGGGCGGAGACAGCTCTGCATGTTCACAGAATTGGTGCACATGGTGCTCCTGTGGTGCCCCCAGGGTGCTGCTCTTCTAAAGGGGGGGATAATTGTCCCCTAAGTGCCTCTAAGTCCTCTGCAAATTTGCCCTTGTCCTGCAACCCAAGTGGCCGTTTCCCTAAACTCCAGCATGTCCCCTAGAGCAGCGGGGCTAGCAAGGAAAATTTAGGAAGATGGGAAATTACTTGAGATGACAGGGAAGGATAAGACATGAGGGGCCAGAACATAGGTCCTGAGGTGGAATGATAGGGCAGCGGAAGGGCACTTGCCTTGCATACAGCCAACCCGGTTTGATCCTTGGCTTCCCGGAACTGTTCTGTTTTCTTGGAGAAAATGGAAGCATTTCTAGAACCTGGAGAGCATCTAATTTGCTTCTCCTCACAGATGGGCCACACTCTGCTTGAGGAATCTGTATTCCGTATGTGTATGCTCCTGAGCACAGCAGATTTTGATCACTTTTGATCACTTTTGCTTTTGTTCATTATGCTGTACCTCCCAGCAAGCCAATCAAAAGATTACTCATTGTCATCATACAAATCCAGTCCATGCTTCTCTCTGACATGGGCCCACTTTTTCTGTGTAGGACCACTGCATCCACTCTTCACAGCACACTCTTGGACCCTGTGCACTTTTCTCCTCAGCTTGAGCCTGGGGACTTCAAAAAAAATCCCCACCTCAAAGCAACCAGAAAATTATTTCCAAGTTGAGTCTAGGTCAAAGCAATAGAGCGGGAGTTAAAGTGTTTTTGCCTGGCATGCAGCTGACTCTGGCTCGTTCCCATCAGGGAGAGAGGTGCTGGGAGACACAGCGCATACCACAAGAAATCTGCTCGCTCTGTGGCCTGCTCTAATTTAAATGTGAATCAACTTACCACATCTCTTTGTGTTTTTAATCAAAATAGTTTTGTTGATTTGTTGAAATTTCCTGGGGCTGGAGAGCTAGTACAGCAGTAAGGCTTTTGCCTTGCATTCTGCCAACCAGAGAGGGACCCGGTTCAACTTTTAGCATCCCATAGGGTCTCCCATCCTGCCAGGAGCAATTTCTGAGTGCAGAGCCAGGAGTAACCCCTGAGTGCCACTGTGTGTAGCCCAGAAACCAATCAATTAATCAAAAAAGATTTTTAAAATTAAAAAAATAAAGAAAGAAATTTACCTAAGGAAGTGTGAGGGAGGTGAGGAAGAGAGAAATATGTTCAAAGAAAGCAGAGATTTCTCCAGCGGAGAAAAAGCTGAGAATGGCTTTAAGGAAAAGATGAAATACAATTTCTCTAAATTGTCTAGACATGCAAGTTCTTTGCCTACATGGCAATTAACCTGGACGCCATTGCAGAGAAAACATGTCGAATCCTGATGGTCTTATCACTTTCATATCATAAACTTTAGGTTCTCCTTTAACTTGTCTGAGGGATTCACTCTTCTCTGGGAGTTCCCTCATTTTATGCATCTCTGTGGTGCCTCAGTTCCACATCTTCAAATAACTCAATAGTTAACATCTCAAAAAGAAGAGTTCCTTCCTAACTCCAAACTACTCAGGTTGAGGGAATGTGTTAAGTTTTATTATTTCCCAAAAAACTCGATACCAGGGCCCCTTACTTATCTATCTGCATTGTCCCCCGAGAGAATTCACCCATTTAAATCTTTAATAAATAGTACATGGGTGAAGATCTGTATTCATTCTGACAAAAGAGAACAGACCATGCCTGTAGAAGGAAGTGAAATCCCATGCTATCTTAGTACAAATAATAAGTCCAGGCCTGGGTTTCAGAGCTATCAAAGTCTGGCAGAGTAATCAGGTAGATTAGACGACATTTTTAAAATATCAGACCCTGGAGGAGAAGGAAAGATTCTCGCTAGGCTAAGGAGGGCAGAGTGTTTACGGGAAAAAGAAAACAATGGCGCGATCACGCAAGCCTTTGTTCCTTTTGCATCCTGACGCATAACTGCTATTTCTTCCGGAACCTGCATTACTACGGCTTCTATTTCCTACACCATTTCATTCAGACTACCTGTTCATGTTTGGGATTAAACTGTGCCTGGCGGAGCACTTAGAGCTTCAAGTTATTTTTCCTTTCAGCAGCTGTAACGTAGCACTAAGGAGATTTAGGACGCAGAAGACTGTGTGGCATTAGGGTTTAAATTGGGGTTGGCTCTGTGCAATGCAGGTGTGTTAACCCCCATGCAATCTCTGTAGCTCCAAGGATACAGATTCCGAGTTGCATTTTTCAAGCACTTACTTGCTCACATCGTCACAGCAGATGGTTTTGCTTAGCTGACTTCTGTTCCTTCTCATAACATGATCGGGTTTGAATGTCTTCTTATTTCTGTTCCCACAAATGAACACAAATAACAAGAGGCATTTGAAATTCTGAAGCTTGACTAATTTTTTTTTGGATTTTAGGTCACACCTGGTGACACTCAGGGGTTACTCCTGGTTATGTGCTCAGAAATTGCTCTGGCTTGGGGGACCATATGGGATGCCAAGGGATCGAACGGCGGCGCATCCGGGGTCAGCCAATTACAAGGCAAACTCCCTACCACTGTGCTATCGTTCTAGCCCCTGAAGTTTGACTATTATAACATCCTTATTTTTGTGACCACACAGTTCAGTTAGAATATAAAAATGGAAGAAATAAGAGCCATAAAAGAGAATTAGTTTCTCTAAAAATCTATGCTGGTAACTTTGGAAACAAATGTCAGAGCTAGAGGCTGCTTTTACTTCTTTTATTTTTCTTCTTTGCTTTTGGGGCCACAGTGAGGTCAGGGCTTACTTCTAGCTCTCCACCAAGGGATTATTCCTGGCAAGCTTTGGGGACCATATGAGGTGCTGCAGTTGTAATGCAGGTCAGCTGCATGCAAGGCAAGCACCCTACCCTCTGTCCTATCTCTCCAATCCAAGGGCTGCTTTTCAGAGTGTTAGGGGGTCATCTAATGTTACCTGCATGGGCTCTGACAGGTGCCATGTACTGCTCTACCACATGAGACGAGGGCTATAACCCTATCTCTCTGTCCCCAGCATGTGTCCCCAGCATGAAGCTTGCTAACAGCTGTAAGCACATCCCTCCTGTATTCCCCAAACCATCTGGACTGTGTAGTGCTTTCTCTGATCATTAGCTGATTTTTATTTTTGCTTTATGCTTTTTTTCTCTAAAGATGCATCAATTAGAAGATAGCCTCTAATATGGAAAGTTGAACATCCTGGACATTTCAAAGTACTTTACTCTCCAGGAAGGGGTTTAAATTAGGGCATGAACTCTGTAGGCGTTGTAGGTGTCAGAAACCACAGAGGATGGACAACAGATGCTGCTGAAAGTTATTCACTAGAGGGAAAAGCTAAGGGTCCAAAGAGATCCAAAGGGCATTTGCTTTGCATATGGTGACCCCAGTTGGATACTTAGGGTTTCATATGATCTCCTGAGCATTGCTGGGAGCAATGCTAGAGCGCAGACACAGAGTGACTTCCACCTCCAACTCCCCTATGCACCCCTGAAAACAGCTGCTACATTTGGGACTGGAGGAATAATACAAGAATCATTCCTGGGAAGAGGTACCTCCTGATGTGAAGAGGGTGAGCAAAGGGGCAGAATTCAGTTAATTAATTTGAGTTATCTGTATGCAAGAGAAGGACCTACTTGTAATTTCTCTCCAGTTCCTTAACCTGAATTTGGCTTTCACACCTATATCCGTGACTTCCCTCATTTCACAATTGTATAAGTACTGCCCTATTCACCTGTCTCATATTTTGGGTTCCTTCCCTTTCCAGCTTCTGGTGCATGAAACTCTTCTCTTTATCAAATGTAGCTTTCCTGAGGTCATGGCCATTGTGCAGAACAAGCATATTGGGAAAAAAAAAGATTCATTCATACCTCTTAGCAACTTTTGCACTTTACAGACTGAGTTCTTCCTGTTCTCTGATTCTGTTTCTATTTATTTAAACATTATTTTTTTGAAGTGCAATACACTTAACAGTACACAGCACTAAGAAATTACTCTCAGTGTCTCAAAAAGTATTCGAGCAAGCATCACTGGTCTGTGTCTCCTCTAACCTCACAATATAGTCACTTCCTGAGCAAATTAGTTTTGCATTATAATATATGAATGAAATCGAATGAATGCTACTGTGGATGCATGGGTTCTAGACTCTGTCAATAGTTAGCTTGTGAAAGGTAGTCTTACATAGCTATAACTCATTCATCTTTATTACTTGTATGAATTAGTTGTCAGATTAAATCTCAGTTGATCTAGTCATACTGCTATTGTTGATGGCTACTTGGTTTGTTCTTTATTTGGAGTATCATGAAGAATGTTACTGCAACTGGTTCTTATGTGCTTGATACATATTAAAGTATTTTCCAAAATATCATTTTTAATCTACATTTCAAAATACATTTCTGTATTTATTGAGATTGCCCCCCAAATATCTCCCACTGGGACTAAGGTCATGTTAGTCCTAACTATGAGTAGTATCTTCTGAGTGCTATGCATTTGAATTTTCTGATAACTGTCAAGTGAAAAATTATTCTTGATTCTTTGTTTTCTTTACACCCTTATTCAATCCATGAACAAATTCTATTTGCTCCATTTTCAAAATGCACTGCAGATCTGATCACCTCGACAAATTACAGGATAAAACCTTGACCCTGTTATAGCACAGACAAAGCCCAAATAAGTGCTAATCTTCTTTTCTTGTCTCCTCTATTCAGCCTGTTTGCTATGGAGTAGCCACAATTATTATGCGAGATTCTTTAATTTCCCTTTTTAACTCTTTTAAGTGACTTCACATTACAATGGAAGCAAGGACTGCCTTTACCTAAAGACTAAACACCCAGATCTCCTGGGCTGCACCCTCCGGATCCGGAGTTAATATGCAAAAATCCATGGTTTTTCTATACATAAACAATAAAAATATAACATATTTACATATATTAAATATTATGTCTATATTATATTATATCTATATTTTATATACTACATATAAATATGTTTGTTTATAAATATATTATTTATATATTTATATATTATACTTATATTTTTATATATTATACATTTATTTATGTATAAATATATTTATATTCACAAATTTTTTTAAGGGCCCGGAGAGATAGCACAGTGGCGTTTGCCTTGCAAGCAGCCGATCCAGGACTAAAGGTGGTTGGTTCAAATCCCGGTGTCCCATATGGTCCCCCGTGCCTGCCAGGAGCTATTTCTGAGCAGACAGCCAGGAGTAAACCCTGAGCACCGCCGGGTGTGGCCCAAAAAACAAATATATATATACATATATTTTAAATCCTATTCTGAATTGTGTCTCAGAAAATCAGGTACTCTGGAGTCAACTTAACTAAATAGGTGACCTATATAAAGAAAACTCCAAGGTTATTCTTGATGGTGCTAGGCAGAGGAGGAAGATAGATGGGAAGTATAGGGGGTTGCATCCTGTAAAGTTAGGGATCAAGTAAGTGTCTTGCAGATGTGAGCATTTGTCTCAACCTCTGAAATTTATCTTTAACCCAATATTTTCTTTTTTATTTATCTATTAGTTGCACTAGACAGTTCAGACAGTTGGTTAAGCTTCTATGGAAAGATTAGAGAGATAGTAAAGGGTATTAGGCTCCTGACCCTGCTTGGAATCCTAGCACCCCATGCCTTCATGCATCACTAGATGTAGCCCCAGAGGAACCCAGACCATTACCACCATGGCCCTGGTTGTTCCCAGCAGGACAGTACCCAGACAGCACCACATCCTCAGGACCCTTTCCTGAATGATCTCCTGGTAGACTGGCAATCACAAGGAATGTGCCCCTAAATTATGCTTAGGAGAACCCCCAAGAAACATTTCCATGAGGAAAAATAATGTTATTTTATTTAAATCTGCTTCATCCAAAATTTTGTATTTGTAAATCTTTTACACATTTGGGCCTTTTCACTTTAGTATCACCTGCTTTGAACATTAGTGATAAAGTCCAAAGGAAAAAATAATAGTTCTCCAATGAAAAATTGTATGACACTAGTGAGAATGGCATTCACCAGAAATATCTACAAATAATCTGTTTTGGTAGGTTTGGGTTGATATGAGTTCTCATGCACTGCTGGTGGGAATGCTTTCTGGTTTAACCCCTTTGGAGAAGCCCAGTATGAGGAAAACCTGTCCTCCCTTTGGTATTCTAGTGAGCCTCAGAGGCTCTCCAAATGAGAATAGTGTGAAGGATGAGCCTAAGCCAAAAGCTACTGCACCCTCTTCCTGTCAGACCCACTGCCCAAGGAACAGAACACTTCTTGTGAGCAAAGGGAAGAATGATGCCTACCATGTGCTGAGCTGTGATTGATGCAAAACAGAGACAAAAAGTTATTCAAACATAACTCAATTTGCTATGATACTACTGATACCTTTGCCGACTCTGATTTTGAAAAGGATTCCAAAGAATGAGGTTTACCATACTGTCTGTGTTCAGAGAATAACAAAAGAATAGAGCGTGTCTGGGAATAATAGATGAATCAAGGATGTTTCCATGAGAAGAGTACCCTTTAGGCTGGGTGATAAAATGAGACTTAGCATTTTGTTAAGTTTGATAAGGAAATAGAAAACAAACCAGAGAGGAAGACTACTACTAGTCTCATCTATGTCTAGATGTCTATGTTATATGTCTATATGTGGGGAAAATAGTCTCCTCAAAACAACCAAATCCCAGTTATATGTATATCACAGAATTAGATTTATTTCTTATACTTGATAGGACTCTCTGGCAGCAGAATAAATTCTTACAGTGTAATGCAACCTGTTTTCCAAAAATATTTACTGTCTAGTCATGCTTTTGCATCCAGTATTTGAATAATCAAGAAATAAATCAGGCTAATAATAAACCACCAATCTGCTTAATTTATGCTTGTATGGAATTCAATATTTAAAAATACGTTTTTAATTGGAGCACTGTGGTTTATAGGACTGATAGTGATGGTTAGTGGTGGTTTCTTGTACACAGGTTACAACATCATACCCTCTATCCGAGTAGCCACTTTCCTTTATGTTCCATAAATCCTTCATCTCAGGGCAACCCTCCAGCTTTGTTATCCTTTGGTCATTTGTTGACTAGTAAAGTTTTGGTTTAGAGGTTCACACCCAGTCATGATCAGAGCTTACTCTTGGCTCTGAAATACTCCTGGCAGATGAAAGAGACTGTATAGGACATCAGGAATCAACCTCCCACCCACTTCAACTATATTTAAGGCAAGTACCCTACCTGCTATAGTATTATTTTGTAGTATCATTCTGGCCCCTGTAGAGCTGGGTTTTAATATCACAACTTGATTTTTTTTCAGTTTTGGGTCACACCAGAGTTACTCAGGGAATGGTATGAGGTGCCAGGGATTGAGATGGTGCTGTTGCAAGAATTGCAAACATTCTACCTGCTAACCTGTAGCTCTGGACATTCAACACCACAGCTTTGGAAACCAAAGACTTGCAAAATGACATAGCATATTGGTCACTTGCTTGTCTCTCCTCAGAAGTACCGACAGGATAAACATTGAGTGTCATGGGCTAATAATATTAATTTATCTCTTTATTTCACATTTAGTAGCCATTGGTGGGTGTGGAACCACCCCAAGTTTTACTTGGAAGAATAACACAAACTTCCTATGCTTATCATTGATTTTAGTGCTTAAAAATCAACTCTGTAGGACAGATCAACCCTCGGCACAGCTGGGAGTAGTCTGGAATTTGAATCATTTCAACTTAATATGAAATAAGAGACCTGGATATTTTTAGGTTCTACTTAATTATCTTTGATCATCAAGCATAAATCTTGGGATTTTTCCACTCAATATTCTTAATTTTTTTCTCTTTTTTTTTTAAACCTGAGATATGAGTGAATGGGTATGTAAATTCTATCACAGGTTGTTAAACTAGGTTATATATGTGGTTGAATAGGCATTTTTCGTTCATGTCATGAAGAGAAGAAACCTAGCAAAAAGGTGCCGAGTGGGAAATACAATTCTGTCTGGAAGACAAAAGCATGCAAAAGTCAAAGGCTATCTGAAATAAATATTCCCAAATTGTCACTTCTCTATGTCTTTTTCATGACTTCTTCTTTTGTCAGCAATCGCTAACCTTCCCACATTTCAATAGAATTTAGCACACCACACCTTCAAGAAAACAGAGACTCAGAGATCCATGTTTATTTTCCATTTACCTGACTTTCGCATAAACTCAAAACAGTTTGATATTATGCCTATATGAAGACATACTGTAATTATTTCAAGCAGTAAAAGTAACCACTGAAAAGAGTCAAATCAAAATTCATGCTGAGAATCAACTAGGAGACAGGTCATGTCAACTTTATTAAAAAGTCTCAAAATGGTACACTATGCTATTTTTTTTCCAAATTTCTTCCTTTCTAGAGATCCTCAAAATATCATATATCAGGGATTTCTAACCCAGTTTTAGTTAATTCATTAATAAATAATGTAGTTCCCATAAACTTTGAAATAGGGAGGCTGAAGAAAAATAATACAGCAGGTAGGGCATTTGCCTTGCTTGCAGCCGACCTAGGTTGGTTCCACAGGATCCCATATGATCCCCGATTCCACCAGGAGTGATTCCTGAGTTCAGAACCAAAAGGAATCCCTGAGCAAAGCTGGATGTGGCTCCCAAACATAACAAAGCAAAAACAAACAAACAAACAAAATGGGAATAGTTTTAATCATAAAACCAATTCTCTGGAGAATGACATTTGTATACTCCAGTCTAGAAATATATTTGCAAATGAAACTGAAATTTAATTTTTAAGCATTCCATAGTCATGTTGGCTAATATTTTCTTGATGATTTGGCAGGAGTCCAGAAGTGGGATCAGTGAATAGTTTAAGAACACTTTTCTCATGCGCAGGACCGTCTATGTATGCAGCAAAGGGTTCTCCATATTGTCAGAGCCAGATGCAAGCAGGAGAGAGAGGAGTGAGTGTTCCAATTGGTATGTGAATGTTGCTTCGTATAAAACTGCTCAGATTCACTCCTCAAAGCACACAATGAGCTGCTGATTGCTGAGACAGGGCTTGCTCATCAGTGCCTGGCTAAGGTTGTGTAAGCACTTCCGTTGTGAGTCTGAATTCCAAAGTGTTTCACTCAGTAGGGAGAGGCAACTAACTATGCTCTGAAACTCCAAAACTTTTGAAAGCGTCACAATAGTAGACGCTGAGCAATGCTGAGCAATCTATCAGATGTGAACTTTCTCTTTAGGTTTGAAATGCAGGTGTTCCCAGTGTCTTGACTCTAGCAAATAGATGTTTCCAGACATCTGTTAGCTAATATTCTGAGTTAAATGGCCATTTTAGGGGCTGGAGAGGTGGTGCAAGCGTTAAGGTGTCTGTCTTGCCCGTGCTAGCCTAGGACGGACCTCGGTTCGATCCCCTGGCGTCACATATGGTCCCCCAAACCAGGAGCCTTTTCTGAGAGCAGAGCCAGGAGTAACTCCTGAACGTTACCGGGTGCGGTCTCCACCAAAAAAAAATAGATAAAAAGAATCATTTCTTTCCTTCTTTTTTTTTAGATAACTTTTATTGTGACCAACATGAATTACAAGTCTTTCACAGTAATATGTAAGATACATAGTGACATTGAGTCAGGGACATTCCCACCACCAGTGTTGTCCTCTCTCCAACCCTGTTCCCAGCATCCCCCGGAACTGCTAGGATAACTGGTCTCCTCTATGCATAGTTTGGTTTTTGGGTTTTTCTGTTTTCATTTTCTTCTTTTCTTTTTCTTTTTTTTTTCAAACAGAACCGTATAATTTAAATTATCTTCTTCTGCCTCGTAAATTGAGGGGAAAAAATGGATGGTTCCAGATCAAATAGTTGTATGAACATTTTGCTTTGTTTTTTAACCACACCCAGTGGTTTACTCCTGATTCTGTACTCAGGTATCACTTCTAGTGAGCTCAGGACCATATGGGATGCAGGGAATCAAACGCAGGTCTCCATGTATAAAGCAAATGCCCTATCCATTGTACTGTGTTTCCATCAAGAGTCTTATTTTTCCAGCCCCCTACTGATACAGTTTCTTTAAAGATTCTAGGAATATCATTTTCATCTCACTAGACATTCAAAATAATTTCCATAGTTTATTATCTTTTGTATAATTATTTTTCCTTTTATATAATTCTTAAGATATAATTATTAAGATACCTTCCACAGCATTAGAAAGAACAGATTTTCTAAAATTGAGGGCCATGTTTTTCTTCATTGTTTTGAAACAAGTTTTCTTTTTCTGAACAGTTTTAAATTCACAGTAAAAAATTAGTGGAAAGAACAAAAATTTTACTTAGGGGCCGGAGAGATAGCACAGCAGTAGGGCATTTACCTTGCATGAGGCCAACCCAAAAGGGACCCGGTTCAGTTCCTGGCATCTAATATGGTCCCCCAGCCTGCCAGGGGTGATTTCTGAGTACGGAGCCAGGAGTAACCCCTAAACACTACTGGGTATAGCCCAAAACCCAACCAATCAATAAATCGATCAATAAAGATTTTTTTAAATTTTACTTACATTCTCCACCTTCCACATTTTATGTACTTTTCCAGCTACCAACATCTTCCAACAGAGTACATAGTTTACAAATGATAAATCATTTTGAGACTGCAATTTTTACCCTAAGTCTATATTTTGCATCAGCTTTTACTCTTGGTACTTTATATTCTGCGGGGTTGGAATAATTTATGATGGCATGTAGCTACCATTACCATTTTAGACAGTGTGGTTTCACTACTATAAAAACCATTTTGCTTCCCCTGTTTATTCCTCAACCTCCATAAGTCACTGGTCCTTTTATATCTCTGTTGTCTTGCCTTTTCCACAATGTGATATGCTGGAATCATATAGCACACAATCATTTTAGCTTGGCTTCTTTCCTTTAATTAGATGCGTTTAGCTTTTCTTCATGTATTGCCATGGGCTGAAAGCTTATTTCTTTAGAAATATGATGCTGTATGGATGTCAAATATCTTACCCATTAGCTTACTGAAGAGCATTTCATTATTTCCAAATATGGACAAATCTAAAGCTGCTATAAAGATTTTCGTGCAGATTTTTGTTTGAACACATTTTTTATTTTATTTCTGTGTATGTCTCAAGTCAGTTAACTATTGAATCATGTAATAAAGAATAAAGTCTATAAGAAGCAAAGTAACTATGATTTTTCATTCCCATAGCATTTGATATAGGCAGTAATTTTGGATTTAATCATTTTAGTTATGTAGAGTAGTGATTGGTTTTCATTTGTAGTTTTCTGAGGGTATATGATGTAAACATCTTTTAATTTTTTTATCTGCATATCTTCTTTCGGTGTGGTGTCTGAAAAAAATTTGATCTATTTTTAATTTAATTGCTTTTCTCCTAGTTAGATTTAAAACTTTCTTTGTATGTTTCTGTATAAAAGACATCTTTGGCTAATATTTTGTCTTTTATTTCTCTTGACAATATTTTTCATAAAACAAAGATTTTCATTTTAATCAAGTTCTGTTCAACCACTGTTTCCTTCTTTGACTCTGCCTCTGATGATGCATTTTATGAGTCATCACAAACTCCAAGTCATCTACATTTTCTCCTATGTTGTTTTCTTGTTAAACTGTTCAACGATTTCCATTGACGTCTACCTTCCATACTGAGGTAACTTTAGTGTGGAATATATAGTGTGTCTAGATACTTATTTTTCATATGGATTTCTAGTTGCTCCAAAATTTTTGAAAATTTTGTGCTAATCCACTGAACTGCTAATCATCAGAGATCATTTGACTCCATTTATGTGATTCTACTTCTGCACTATCATTCTATTCCACTCAAAAAAATCAACAAGTGATTTTTTTCTCTAGTTGACATACTTGATTAATTAATTGACATGTCTTTATTAATATAGGTTATAAGTCCTAAAGTTTTCAATCCCCCAGTTTTGCTCTTCTCCTTTAACATTACATCAACTGTCTTGTTCTTTTACTTTATCCTATAAATTTTAGAATTGGTTTGTCAGTGTTTACAAAATTATTTGCAGAAATTTTTATTAGATTATTTTTTATTATATAGATTAGAATCTATATATTAAATTTCAAAGGATGATGCCTTGACAATATTGAGTCTACCAGTCTTGTTGACTTCATTCTTTTCTTTCAACAGTTTTGAAGAATTCCATATATATCTTGTATATTTTTGGTTAACAATTTCATTTGGGGAAGTGCTATTGAATATGGTACTACACTTTTAATTCAAATTAAGCTTGCTTATTAATAGTATATGTATAATATTGAGTTTTGAATATTAATTGTATTCTATAATCTTTTGTTATCTAATATTAGTTCTGGAAATTTTTGGCAACACTTCCAGTTTATATATAGATGGCAATGTCATCTGTGAATAGGGTTTTATTCTTATTTCTCTGTGTATACATTTTAGTTTCCTTTCTTTTCTTTCCTTTTCTTTTTTTTTTTTTTTGGTTTTGGTTTTGGTTTTTTGGGTCACAACCAGTGGATTCAGGGTTTACTCCTGGCTCTGTGCTCAGAAATCACTCCTGGCGGGCACAGGGGACCATCTGGGATGCCTTTGAACCATTATTCATCCTGAATCGGCTGCTTGCAAAACAAATAACTTACCTCTGTGCTCTCTCTGGCCCTAATTTCCTTTCTTGTCATATCTTCTCAATGTGAGACACAACTTCAATGAACATCATTTCTATATTAATTCAATAAAGGAATGGTAAAGTATTGTATTTTTAGGATATTTAACATATAACTTTACATATTTATAGAATATATATACTTGCCTTATATTATTTATACTTTGTCGGAATCAGGCCTTCGTTCGTCAGAGGCCAAGCAGGCAAGACTCTGACGAGATTTTTCTCTTGAAATCTATTTTAATAGGCGGGTGGGTAGAGAGGCCAGAGATCTTTTGACGAATCCCTAGGCCAAGAGAAGGAGAGAGCGCGCCAGGTTTGGGACCAGAATCATGTCAGATAAAGAGTCAGATAAAAGGAACAGACAAGAGAAGCAAAAGGATCAAATTTCCTGTGGAAATGTGGCCAAGTAGCAGCAAGAGTAGAACACCTCACTCAGGGTTGGGGGTCTCTATACCCCCAGCCAATTGCCAGCCAATGACAGATAGGGGCCTTCTTAAAGCGGAAGACCCCCTTTATAGCTGCTACTGGGGTATTACAGAGGTGTTACAGTAATGGAGCCTAAGATATTATGTATGTTATCTGTAACATACAGAACTTACTACATACCCCAAATGTAAACAAGACATAAGATATATACTTATATGCTAGTAAATACAAATTATAAATATCTATATTATTTCTGCTTATATAATATCATTGAATGTGTATTTGAAGTATATAATAAATGATCATAATTCTATTTATTTTCACTTTTTTCATCCTCACCCTTATTTCTATCACTTTTTCCTTATTCCTCTGCTGTTGTGTGTGTCTCTCACACATATGCACATGCAGATGTACCGTATTTTCTGACATATAAGAGGACCCTTCAACCCATGAAAAACTTTCTAAGAGTCTTAAAAGTAAGTTACTTCTTAAAAGTAAGAGGGGGGCAAATCACTCGTCCCTGAAGCTGGAACAAGTTTCAGCATGCCGTATACCAGCATATAATATGACTCCCGACTTTTAGGAAGTTTTTCATGGGTTGAAGGGTTGTCTTATACGCCGGAAAATACGGGTACCTAAGATTACAGGCACAGATTGTAGAAGTCACAAATATGAGCAAAAGTTGAAAAGTCTGAATAATACTTCATGATAGTGGTAGTTGCCAATTCTAGCACACTGTGAAGTGAGAGAGATATTCAGGGTCCAGTCAGAGAGAAGAAGGGTATTCAGGACCACAAAGACTTTTGGGGGATCTTGCTCTGCTGCCTAGCCCTGCAGCACATTTCTCTAGCTCTGTGTGTCTGTTTCTTGGTTGCATTACCTGAAACGTTCAGGTTGATTGGAAGCATGGTGTTGATTTATTTTCTGGAAAACTGAAGGGAAGAAAGGAAGGTAATTTTTGTGCCTGCATGCCTGGTTTCGCTTTAATTCTTGCTTCTCACACAGATACCTGTTCCTACACCCTCTTCTTGTGGCTACAGTGGGAAATGTGAAGTCAAAATTCAATATCCTCAGACCTCAGAAAGACACTTCTGGAAATACTAATTAGATTTTTTAATTTAGTGAGTTCTTCTCAAAGCTCATAGTTCTCTAACACTTCTATAGAGATTGTGTGCAAGTAATTCCTCTCTAGCACTCAAGACAACATGTTGTCATAGTACCAATCAGGTCTCATAGTCATCATGGAATAAAGATGAAAACTGACAAGACTTATATAGAACTGTCTTTGTATGTCTTCCTCAGTGGTATTCCCACCAGCCACTTAGTAAGGAGAGGAGGTCTTATTTTGTTTTTGTTGTATTCTGGTTTTCAAACAACAACAGATAAAATGCATCAGATAGGAGCCCTGTGTCCTGAAAATTGGAAAAATAATTTAATTTTAATATTTTAATCTCTTTGATATCCAATTTAGCCCTCCTAAAATGGGGAGTATCCTCAAGTTTTATAATGAATACTATAAGCACTTATTATAGCTTACTGCCTGAGGCTTAAATAAAAATAATTAATTCTGTGTGTTTCCTTTATTCCTAATTCAAAAGCATAAATTGAAAAGATATATGCAAACAAAAGAAAAGATAGATGCGATTCTTTGTTCAATGCAGTGCTTACCACAATAACCAAGTTATGGGAACAACCCAAGTGTTTAAAACAGATGAATGGGTTAAGATATTGCTATATTCAGCTGTAAGAAAAGTTGAAATCTTGCAGTTCACTGCCACGTGGATGGAGATGGAGGGTATCGTGTATAAGTCAGAGGAAGGAAAAATTCCAGATGATCTCGCTAATCTGTGGAAAAAAGAAAGACAAAGAAAAGGGAATAAATAGAAAATATCTAATCAGGACAAATCCTTGATTACCTGGTAGTGGTGGAAGAGGAGAGGGGGGTAATGAAGATTAGATTCTAAGTGACAGAGACACAGTGTTGGAGGGTTGCAAGCATTTTATATGCTAAAGTGCAGTATTTTTGCAGAGCAAGGCCATAAATTTTTACACTATCGTAATACCTAAACTATAATAATATATAAACATATTATTACTTCCTCTTTCTATTTAAACTAAGGATTAAATGTACAATCATCTTTCACTGGGAGAAATTTTGTCTTCAGAAGTCTGGCTTGCTGCCTTTTCTGCCTTGGTTCCAATGAGAGCAATAAAGTAGAACCAAATTAACTTAGATATGATGGCACCCCTTAAGAAATAATCACTGGGGGCCAGAGTGATAGTACAGCAGTAAGGCATCTTGCCTTGCACTTGGCCAACCTGGGATGGACCTGGGTTTGATCCTCGGCATCCCATATGGTCCTCCAAGACTACCAGGAGTGACTTCTGAACCCAGAACCAGAAGTAACCGCTGAGCACAGCTGAGTGTGGCCAAGAAAGAAAGAAAAAGAAAAAAAGAAGAAAGAAAAATCAAAAAAGAAGAAGAAAGAAATAAAGAGAGAAAGAAAGAAAGAAAGAAAGAAAGAAAGAAAGAAAGAAAGAAAGAAAGAAAGAAGGAAGGAAGGAAGGAAGGAAGGAAGGAAGGAAGGAAAGAAGAAAGAAAGAAAGAAAGAAAGAAAGAAAGAAAGAAAGAAAGAAAGAAAGAAAGAAAGAAAGAAAGAAAGAAAGAAAGAAAGAAAGAAAGAAAGAAAGAAAGAAAGAAAGTGAAGGAAGGAAGGAAGGAAGAAGAAAGAAAGAAAGAAAGAAAGAAAGAAAGAAAGAAAGAAAGAAAGAAGAAAGAAAGAAAGAAAGAAAGAAAGAAAGAAAGAAAGAAAGAAAGAAAGAAGAAAGAAAGAAAGAAAGAAAGAAAGAAAGAAAGAAAGAAAGAAAGAAAGAAAGAAAGAAAGAAAGAAAGAAAGAAAGAAAGAAAGAAAGAAAGAAAGAAAGAGAAAATAAATCACTGTATGATCATTGAAATTAAACTAGTAGGAGCACTGGGGAACTTACATGAAGTGGTGAGGAGAGAGGGGCAGTAGCCCCAAGATGGAAATTGCTGAATGGGAGATCTCAAACTGTGAGTCTTGCTCTTTGCAGGAAAGGATAGCCCTTACCTAGATCTCACCTAGTCCTTAATCTAGAAGGTCCTTCACCTTTCTCTCAGAAAAGAATTCCAGATCCATCCATGTTGCTGCAAATTGCATGATTATATCATTTCTCACCACTTGTTGTATTCAATTGTATATATGTACCACATCTTCATGGTCCACTCCTCTGTTGATGGGCATCTAGGTTGATTCCAAGGTTTAGCTTTTATACTGAGCATTGCAATGAATAGTGTTCTGCATACATCCTTTTGGGTGAGTTTTTCTGTCTGCGAGTAGAAACCTAAGAGGATTGCTGAGTTATAAGGCAGCTCGCTTCTGAGATGACCGAGAGCTCTCCATACTGTTTTTTATAGGGATGTGACCAGGCGACATTATCCCCAGCCACGAAGGAGAGTTCATTTTTTTTTTTTACTACATCCCCACCAACAGACATCGTTCTGATAATTTTTGAGATGTGTCCTGCTCACTGGTGTAAGATGATATCTCACTGTTGTCTTGATTAGGATTTCTCTAATGATAAGTGATTAAGTGTGATGAACATTTTTTTTTTCATGTGTCTGTTGGCCACCTGTCATCTTCCTCAGAGAATATCTGTTCATTTTCTCTCCCCATTTTTGGATTTTTTTTTTTAGGTTTTGTGGAGCTAACCTTTGTGTATGTTAGATATAAAAATTTTATCTGTTGTGTTGAATGCAAAATTTTTTTCCCAATCAGTTAGCTGTCTTTTAGTTTTAGCCAGTGTTTCTTTGCCGTACAGAAACTTTTTAGTTTGCTATAGTTCCATTTATTCAGATTTTATGCTATAGCCCTTGTTTTTTTTTTATATATAATTTTTATTTTGATCATAGTGGCTTACATATTGTTGACAATAATATTCTAGGTACATATTTACATAAAATCAGGGGGGATTCCCATCCCTAAATTGTCCTCCCTACACCTCCGTTTTTGTCCTACCTCCCATTTCCTCTTCCCGCCCCCCCAGGGTGGCTAGAATATGTGATCCCCTCTGTATTTGACCTACTACTTAGTAGTCTTGCATCAGTTTGGTCTTGGTGCCTCCCTTATTTCCCCCTCTAAGTGGGGGCAGGGCTAGCAGTTCAAGTTGGGTGGTTTTGCCTGAAAAAGAGAAAATGAGTAAACTGGGGTAAGAGTCTAATACCCCAAAAATGGGCAGAATCCTTCTAGAGGTTCTCCTCATCGATTTGGGAAATGAAGGAGAAAAAGAAGGTGAAACACCCCATCAGTACCAAAAGAAGTGTCAAATATCCAGTGAGGACTCCAGTTACATCGATAAGCACCACAAAAAACTGATAAAAAAATACAAACAAAAACAAACATATAAACCAAAAAAACTCACCGTGGTCTTGAAATAAGAAACATGGTGTAGCACATAACGAAAGAAAAGAAAGGAAGAGAAAAAAAAAAGAATAATTGGGGACAACAATTTCAATAATCACATCCAAACCGAGAAATCGACCAAAATAGGTAGGTAAATAAAAATAATAATAACAATAATAAATGAAGGTAATATATATATATATATATGTATATAAAAAGAATATCCAAGGTTTTGTGCTTTTTGCATTTTTGTTTTTTCCCTCTGCCCTGGCACAGTAAATATTGGGGTCATTCGAAACGGAATTCACTTGCCCTATGAGATATGGGGATTCTCCGTCCTTGGAGTATACTGTCATGGGATCAGTTCTAGTCTTTGCTCAGGATCATTACTCTCCCGGTGGTGTTTTTTCTTTTTGTTTTTTGTTTTGTTTTGTTTTGTTTTGTTTTTTTGTGTGTGGAAGACTTCTGCTTTGTCCAGGGTGATACGTTCAGAGCTCTGTGTTTAGTGGTCTCAGTATCTGTACAACTCCTGAGGTGGGCCTTATGGTGAAGTCAGTCTTTGTGAATCTAGAGGTTCTGTTGCCTCAGTGCCATTTGAATCCATCTTCTGTGGTTGGTGATCTTGGTCTTTGTACTGAACCTAGGATGGCATCTAGGATAGCGTCTTTCTTTGTGCTTCCAGAAGCCCCTTTCCATTACAGTTGTCTCTGCCGAACCTTTGGAACTGGGGATCATGCTTATTGTGCCGGTCTTAGTTCAAAGCCTAGACTAGGGCTTTTTAATTGGTCCCAAGATGTTTACAGTCTGGTCGTGGTTCTAGCAGCCAGTCCTCTGTAGATCACGATCTTGGCTTTTGGACCTACCAAAGGGTGCCATGTCTTCTGGTTTTGTCTTGTCGTTAGCTGGTAAGGTAGGCTAAACTGCTCTAAGGTCAAGTTGTTCACGTTTTCTTCATTGTCGGGATATCATGTTAGCGCTGGCCCTTGTTGTTGACCCTGCAGTATTGAGGCCATCCCAGATGGAGTTTGTTTCTTGCAGCTGTTGTGAAGAGCTGTGCCGTTTCTATGCCTGCGCACCAGGGTTCAAGGCTGGATGAATGGAATTTGATCACCTGAGGTCTAAGTTGATTCCACATGACATATTTTCAAGGTAGGAGATATCCCTGTATTGTAAACAACTATGAGTTCCTATCTCTAGTAGGTAAGAGCTCTTGTTTTTTTTTTTTTATGTAAGATTTCCCCTTTATTTAGTGTGCCTTTGCAGGGGGAAGTGGTGCTCCATTATATTGTTGGTGTATTTGGGGTGGACAGAGTGGATAACAGAAATAGGTCTCATACCCAAAAACGATTAAAAAAAAAAAAAGTGCATGTGCCCACAAATGTGTATGTAGGGCAAACATTAAAAAAAAAAAAAAGGAAATATAATGAGTTAGTGAAGTTTTTAAAGGACCAAAGTGGTGCAAAAGACTACTTTACAATTGGGGGAGAACAGGTAAAGAGGTGGTGTATTACAGGTCTTATGCCTATGTTGGAAGTACTGTTTTTCCCCTTGTCTTTTGGATTTTTCTTGTGGTGTGTGGGTTCCCAGGCATCTTCCAATTACACCCCCTGACCTTCTTCAGATTGGTAAAAATTTGCGGCAGGGAGGTCTTGGAAGAGTTCTTGCATTGGGGATACTATTGGACCTAAGTCCGGTGTCAAGAAACAGTCCACGTTATGGGGAGTTGGTAGGGAGGGTCTCGCAGCATGAGTCCACAGGGGAGTTGGCTGTCTTTTCTTGCAGGAGATGAGGTGTGGGTTCGGCTGGGTGTCCCCTTCCCTGGGTGCTGGGTACTGGTTCGTTGGGCCCTTGTTATTGGCATCCCATTATTAAAGACTTCATTAGGGTCAAAGTTTTAGAGTGTTTTGCCTACATTTTCCTCAGTGAACTTTATGTATTTGGTTATTATCTCTAGGTCTTTAATCCGTTTTGAATTGACTTTTGTGTGAGGCGTGAGATATGGATCAATCTTTAATTTCTCACATGTAGCTATCCAATTGTTCCAACACCATTTGTTGAAGACACTGTCTTTATTCCATTTCAAATTCTTGGCTCCATTGCAAATATTAATTGACTATATACTTGGGGGGATTGTCACTGGATATTCTATTCTGACCCATTGGTCTGAGACTCTGTTTTTGTTCCAATACCATGCTTGTAACTCACGTTGGACTCAATTAAAGTTTTAGAAAATAATTATGCATATTTTCTCAGGAGGAATTTAACTAAAAAATCCATAAGGTGTCAAAATTAAATAGTGAAAAAATAAACATAAGTTTATTTTATAAGGGTCATAAGTTCACACTCATACCACTGAAGGATGAACTTGTATTTCCTTGCCAAGTAAAGAAATCTATGCAAATACACACAATACCTTCTACTGCGGTAGTAGAAGCTATGAATAGCAGAAGTTCTTAATATTGTCTGAACAATTGTACAAATGAAAACTCTAATATACATGTATAATTTCCCTTGCTTTATTGTGTACATATTTGTATTAATAAATTATTTGCCTGTCTGAAAGAAAAAAAATAAAATAATTTCAGAGAAGACAGCTGTAAAGTAAAAACAGGCCTTATTTTAGAAATTCTGAGATAGGGAAGAAGAAAAGGGGAAGAGAAAAGGGGAGGGAGAGAGACAGAAAGAAGGAAGGAGGGAGAGAGGGAAGGAGGGAGAAGCACACTCTAAAGAGAATACAGGCTTCTCCACAGTGGAGAGAGCTCAGGATACATCCCAGCATTAAAGTATGAAAGTATACATCTCAGAAAAGAATATGTGAGCAACACATGTGCATTCAGACAGGATGTACCCAGGCAACACATGCGAACATCTCTTTAGTCCCAAATTGGCATATATTGGGTTTCTCCCAACCTGTTCCATGGAGGGATTTCTACCTAGGTAAGAGATCATTGCTATGATTGTTGCCAGGAGAAAGAGTTGAGGGATAGTTGATAGCCTTCTTTGATATTCCTTTCCTGGCCTTTATTCCTGCTGGAACTTCTCTAGGAAGGGGCTGAGGCTTCCCTGGAACTTCAGTGGGAAAGGTAAAGGTCTTATCCAACCTTGTGTCCACAAGATGGGTTCTGCAGTAAGGCTATTAGAACCTTAAATTACAAAACAGGTAACTCCTATTTTTTGTTTTTGCTTTTGTTAGTAAACAGATAACTTCCTTTTTTTCCATTTGGACTCTATTTTACTTTTTTTTTTTCTAGTAATATCTTTATTTAAATACTGTGGTTACAAACATGATTATAGTTGGGTTTCAGTCATAAAAAGAAAACCCCCTTTACCAGTGCAACCTTCCCACCACCTTCCTACCTGTATTCAAGACAGGCATTCTACTCCTTCGATTGTCTTATCTTGGATTTATTATATCCCCCAGAACTCATTCCTATGGGCAGTGTGGAGGTGCCTTCCATAACTGCCTGCCTGCCTCAAAACTATGGAGAAAAGATATGTTCATTCTGAAGGGTGAAAGAAAAGTTATCCAAACTATTCACCCCCAGGAAACTGAATTGAGCCTTCTGACATTGTTTTGCTTGTACAAACATCCACACAGTAGAAAACGCCAATGATTTTGAAGGACTTTTAGTTGTGATTTATCAGCTTCTATCCTCAGTAATAACTCTTTATTTTTATTTGGGGGGGGGGGGTTGGACCATGCCCCACTGTTCTTAGGGCTTACTACTGGTTTTGCACAAAGGGATTACTCATGATTAGGCTCTGGGGTCCTGGGGATCAAACCCAGGTTGACCGTATGCAG
Organism: Suncus etruscus; assembly: GCF_024139225.1. Taxonomy (NCBI): domain Eukaryota; kingdom Metazoa; phylum Chordata; class Mammalia; order Eulipotyphla; family Soricidae; genus Suncus; species Suncus etruscus. Next base: position 2,932,140 of record NC_064857.1, read on the forward strand.
GGTACTAACCCAACTTATTGCTCTGGATCCTCTTTTTAATATTTCTAATTTATTCAGAGAACTAGTAAGTCTTTGTTGTGGGGTACTGCATTTATACTGACAGGAAAATAGAAAAATGGAGCTTTTTAGACTAACTCATCAAATAAAGAATCTAGATCTTTGATTCCCACTTCCCATTCACATGTCCCTACAGGACCTCTCTCTGTTGATGACAGAATTGCACCTTTGCTGTCACCAGAGATTGTCTTCAGTTAGTTTTCCCTTTCAAGAGAAGACTGCAGGGGTAATTTGTAACTTTGATGTAATAACCAAATATAAGATTTCAAATAAATAAACTGTGTTTACTTCATTATTTAAAATGGTTCACTGTCTCTCTTTCTCTTTAAATCTGTGTTCTCCCTTGAACATAAATCTTTGTGTGTTGCTATGTATCTTTGCTTACTCTCTAAGTGTTGTTCAATAGAAACTAACTTGCTTCACTAAAAATATAATTAATTTAGATATTGGACTTATACTCATATTTTGCTTACTGGTCTAGTATTACTGTAACTAATTACTTTTTTTTTTTTTTTGGTTTTTGGACCACACCCGGCGTTGCTCAGGGGTTACTCCTCGCTGTCTGCTCAGAAATAGCTCCTGGCAGACACGGGGGACCATATGGGACACCGGGATTCGAACCAACCACCTTTGGTCCTGGATTGGTTGCTTGCAAGGCAAACGCCGCTGTGCTATCTCTCCGGGCCCGAACTAATTACTTCTTAAAACTCTTTTATATACAAAATCAAGTTAAACATGACTATGATGACCTTCTAATGCCAGAGACTGGCAGCACGTGTAATATACAGATTGGCAGTAATGCAAGATATGAATAACTCCAAAATTATTAGATGTGCTGAAAATGTCATTATCTTATTCTTTAAAAAGAACTAAATTAGGGGCTGGAGCAGTGGTGCGCGGTAGGGCATTTGCCTTGCACGTGACTGACCAAGGACGGACAGCAGTTTGATTCCCGGGTGTCCCATATGGTCCCCTGAGCCAGAGGGATTTCTGAGTGCAGAGCCAGGAGGACCCCCTGAGCGTCACTGGGTGTGGCCTCAAAACCAAAAAAAAAAAAAGACTAAATTATTTGTGGACCAGCAAGATTTTACAGTGGGCAGGGTGCTTGCCTTTTATGCCAGAAATGATCCCAGAGAACAGAGCTAGGAGTAAGGTCTAAAAACTACCGAGTATGTTCTCCTTCATAAATAGTTTTAAACTATTTTGATGTAATAAACTTCAGATTTTAACACGAATCATCCTGATTTTCTTACTAACTCCTATGGGGGAGGTTTCTTTGTTTTTAAAATCATGTTTATTTCTCTTAAAAAAAGAATCATTTTTTGTTTTGGGCTACATATCACACTGCTCAGCGCTTACTCAGGAACTACTTCTGGCTGTGATCAGGGGACCATATGCAATACCAAAGACTGAACAAATACCACATGCAAGGCAATTCTCCTTGCTCTGTCCCAAAAATTCTATTGCTCTGTCCCAAAAATACTTACATTTTATTGCCAAAGCAAAAAAAAAAAATTAAAATTAGGACCAGAAAAAAATATAGGTGTTAAGGCTTTTTGTTTTGCATGCAGCCATTCCAGGTTCAATCCTTGGAACTGCATATGCTCAGAGCACGGGGCATCACTAGGAGTAATCCCTGAGCACAACAGGATGTGATTTTTTTCACCCATATTCAAAACAATAATAGTAATTTAGAATCAATAATAAGATTACTTACTTCCTAAAATTTACTTTCTTGGTAGGTATGAGTAAGATTTCAAATTGAGTAGACATTCTAGTAATGAACATATGAAAAGCATCATTACATTATTTTTATATAAATCTTTATTTAAGCACCATGATTACAAGCATGTTTGTAGTTGGGCTTCAGTCATAAACAGAACACCCCCCTTCACCAGTGCAATATTCCTACCACCTATGCCCCCCATCTCCTTCCTCTCCCTCCCCTGCCTGTATTCGAGACAGGCATTCTACTTCTCTCACTCATTAACATTGTCATGGTTGTTTTTAGTGTGGTTATTTCCCTAACAGCATTCACCACTCTTTGTGGCGAGCTTCATATCAAAGTCGATCCTTCCAGCCTTTAACTCTATTGTCTCTGGGATTATTAAAAAAAAACCCATAGATGAATGAGACTATTCCATGTCTATCTCTCTCCTTCTGACTTATTTCACTCAACATAATAGATTCCATGTACATCCTTGTATAGGAAAATTTCATGCTATATCTACAAACTCTGTCTTGTATCTCTTCCTCTCTCTACAGAAAGACTGGTTAGGGTCTTTTACCAAATCGGGAACTGATATTCAGAAGTTACTCAGGATTCTGTGAGGAGAGGTCAAATCAGGGTTAGAGGAGATTTGTAACTTTTCCAGTTAAGTCATAAAACTGCCTAAAAATTTAGCTTACAAGATATTGCACAAGTTCTAAATACTATTTAGAGGAAAGAGTTATTCTTGTAATCGGAAATGACCCTGTCGACTTTTCTCATCTTCAATGGTCTAGAAAGGCCATAATTATTTGATGCTGAGGTTTGATATTTTAGTAGAACTCAAAGTAGAAATTGTATTTGACTCTGTTCCACAGGAATACACATTAATGAATGAAGTGGCCAGTGACCTGGGACAAGATTACTTGAAACATGACACTCTTGCAGAAAGTGTCCCTTTTATTTTCAGATTACACTTTATGAAGGCAGCTGTGACTATATCTTCAAGAATAAAATGCTGGCTACTCGGTTTTGAGTAGCATAATAAAATAGGAGACAGGGTTACAGAGGGGTGATATATTTTGGCTGATATGTCTGAGGTGGTTTGTTTGAGAGTTTATAGCAATAAAAGTAATCAGATGGCTCTTAATGTTGCCCAAAGTGCTGCAGTGGAGCCATTAAAGGGAGGAGAAAGAAAGGGCATTTGGATGGTTTGAATTTTCATTCTTCAAGATTTCAAGTAGGGATTGAGTCCATTGATATAGCATCCCAAAGGTAGAAAAAATAGCGTGCAACCAACTGGTTTGTTATAGAAGATTGGTGGGTGCCCAATACCTGACTTAATGCCAGAGTCTACCCTGAAATAAGTTCCTTTTATCAAAGCTTAGAATTTAAGGGCAAGAGGGTAGTTTGTGGGTCTGGGTCACACTAAGTGGAACTCAGAGCTTATTCTATCAGGGTTCAGGAGACCAGGGATTGAACCAGGGTCAGCTGTATACGTGACGAGTGCCTTGCTTCTTAATCCCTTAATCTTAGGCCCCATGTCTCTTTTTTTAATCACTTGGGTTCTTAATGATGTGGCTTCATTATTTACTCCAACATTCCACTGGATGTAAATGATGGGAGGGAGAAGGGGAGATACGTTACCACAGACAAAGGCAAATATTGAGCGAGAGAATTAAAGAATCAATGCTCAAAACTATGTGAACAGAGAGTGAATACATTCACCTAGCCTTTTGTTCTGCCTAATGACAAATCTCTCCTAAAGAGCTTTCACATATTTCAAGCCTCCAGCACATTTTTGATCCTCTGTACACAAAGCGAAGAGCTGGAGGATCCACTTACCTGCTTGAGACAGACAAGCAGAGTAAATCACTTAATCAGGTGTAAAAAGAGCTGCTAAAAAAAAAACCCAGAAAACCTCTTAGTTTAGGCTTTCTGAGCTTTTAAAAAGGAGGCATTTTGGTTGAGGCTTTAGATTTTTGCCTATGTCTAGTTTTTATTTTTGACTAATTGGTATTATGATTTGGAATTATTCAGTAAATAACATTTCTGCACTGATTCTGAATTGTAATAATTAAATATCATTAAAATTGCTAATATATTCGTGCTATTTAATTCATCCAGTGGTCTTCACATCTTTAAATATGAGTGTGAGGAAGAAAGTGGGTAGATTATGTTTTTTGTTATTCTTTTTTTTTTTTTTTTTTTGGTTGTTGGGCCACACCCAGGGATGCTCAGGGATTACTCCTGGTTATGCACTCAGAAATTGCTCGTGGCTTGGGGGACCATATGGGACACCAGGGATCAAACTGAGGTCCATCCTGAGTTAGCCCCGTACAAGGCAAATGCCCTACTGCTGTGCCACCGGTCCAGCTCTCTTATCTCATTTCAAATGAAGTATTAATAAAATGGCTAAAGGTTTAGTAAGCTCTTGTTATATATCTAGCCTATTAAACTGGAGTGTTCTTTAGGAATGACATCATCAAACAAATTAAGTTGTCCAGAAATTCAAAGCTATGATATTATGAATTTTATGGGTATATACTCAGTTGCAGAGCCTCTTGGAAGAAGTCCCAGTTGAAACATGGTGACTGTGTTTGTGTTTGTGGATGTGGTTACAGCTCTCAGGCTTTCTGGAAGAAGAAGAAAGGTACAGGGGAGGGTGCCCACTCTCACCCCTAAAAAATACCCAGGTTACTTCAGACAACAACTGATGTGCCTGAAATGTGGTCAGCTTGGTGTTTCTGCAGGGAATCAAAGAGGTCAGTGATGAGGCAGATTGTCAAGAAAACAGAGATTTGGGGTGATGGAGACAGCAAGTGTGGCTTCAGTGGGCTGGGGGCTTGGTCCACTTTCTCCTCCCAAGCTTTGTGCTACATGAACCCATGTACCCACATCTATCTTGGTTTACATCTTGTTTGAGAAAAGAGTGAGTCTGTGGAGATGGTCCAGTACAAATTGGTGGCTACATCTGTGGTCAGTTACAGCTCTTTTCCAGCTTTTTTGGAAAATAATGTGGATATTCCTAAAAAAAAAAAAAAAAACTAGAAATTAAGCTTCCATATGATTCAGCAATATATTCTAAGAATATAATTAAGGGACCCAAATACACAATGCAAAATAACTCTGCACTCCTATATTCATTAGAGCACAATAGCCAGTATCTAGAAATAACTCAAATGCTGAGAAAAGATGAATAAAAAAGCTGTGGTACATCTACACAATGGAGTAGTGTGCAGCTGTTAAGGACAAAAGAAGTCATACAATTTTCTTACACATAGGTGGATATGGAGAGTATTATGCTAAGTGAAATGGGGCAGAAGGAAAGGGATACTCATAGAATAATCTCACTCATTTGTGCAATTTAAAAAAGACAGTATGGGGACAGAGCAATGACTCAGTGGTAGGGCATTTGCCTTGCACGCAGCTGACCCAGGTTCGATCCCCGGTGTCCCACATGGTCCCCCAAGCCAGGAGCTATTTCTGAGCACATAGCCAGGAGAAACCCCTGAGCATCACCGGATGTGCTGCCCCAAAACAAAAGATAGTATGCAGGTCCAAGTGATAGCACAGCAGTAAGACTTTTGCCTTGCATGTGGCCAACCTGGGCTGACACGGTTTTGATCCCTGGCATCTCATATGGTCCCCTGAACCTGCCAAGAGCGATTTGTGAGCACAGAGCTAGGAGTAACCCCTAAACACCGCTGGGTATAGCCCACCCACCCCCCAAAAGAAAGTATGCTAATAATACCCAAAGGCAATAGAGATGAAGGCCAAGAGGACTTATTTCATAAGAAAATTGTGACCAAGAAAATGGGTAGTATAGTTGGTGCAAAGAAGAGTTCACTAGTGAGTGACAACTGGAAATGATCCCTCTGCACATGAACTGGGTTCTATTAAAGGAAATACAATGATATAAATGAGACCCCTCCGTAATAATATTGCAAACCACAGTATCTAAAAGAAAAAATGGAGAGAAAGAGAAAAAATGCCTGCCAATAGGCAGGCAGGGTAGAAGGCAGGAGGGTAACTGGGAACATTGGCAGTGGGAAATGTGCGCTGGTGACGTGTGTTGGACATTGTATGACTGAAACACAATCGCAACTTCGTAACTGTGTATCTCGCCATAATTAAATTAAAGGATTTATTTACTAAAAAAAGAAAAGAAGTAAAGTTGAGGCTTCCATGTGGGAGATGGACATGGAGGCAGTTGTTTCTGTAGGAAGAGAATGTGATGAGTAAAACGATTCATGAAAAAGAACTTTGCCAAACTGTCTCGCAGCACTGAATGTCCTCCCGTGGATAGGTTGAGAGGAGAGGGTGGGTGTAGGAACACAGTAAGATGAAATCCTATCATGAAATGGATTGTAAATCAAGACTGCCTAGAGTTTTTGTTGAATCAGATTTTACATATATCTAAAGTTGAGGTTTCTGCATTAGTATACTACGTTCTAGTAACCAGATATTCTAATTTTTACTTCATAAAAGAAGTGATTTTGTCACCACAAGCGCAGGAACGATGGAGTCCTTGGCTAATAATAATAAACTAATAATAAACAACTGCCCTGTTTTTCTCCCTTTCTAAAATTGGTTTTAGAAATATATTATGTTAGAGAACATTTTATTCTGCAATGTTGTAAAATGGGAAGCATACATTGCTCAAACTATGTGAATGCTTTCTGTAATATAGGATCTTATTGTAATAACATTCTTTTAATCAGTTATGATAAAACCATCTTTAGACAAAAGAGCAAGGAGACTTAATTCAAGGCCAAGTCAGGCTGCTATTAGGCTATCACCTGAAAATCAAGGCCCTCTGCAGGAGGAGTATAGAGCACTTCATGCAGGAGCATTTTTAGCAATCATAACAAATTGTGAGACAGAGAAAAAGTGCATAAAAATGGAGTTTCCCTTGGGGCTGGAGCGGTAGCACAGTGGTAGGCATTTGCCTTTCATGTGACTGACTCAGGGTGAACTGTGGTTCAATCTCCAGCATACCATATGGGTCCCCCAAGCCAGGAGCGATTTCTGAGGGCATAGCCAGGAGTAACCCCTAAGCATCACCGAGTGTGCCCCCCCCCCCAAAAAAAATAATGGAGTTTCCCAATTGGGTACTTTACCATAATTCACCCTGCAGGAACAGTGTATGGAAGAAACTAGAAATGAACCTTAGTAGCTAAGAATCTTGTTAGTACATTCAGTTTTAGGCTCCATGTAAATATGTATTAATTTTCCAATTGTTTCAGTAGCCACATCACTTTTCCTGCCAAGATCACAGGCTTGTTTGGGTCCTTCTGTTCTGTTCTAAATTATAATTTATGATTTATGACCCATTAATTTCTGCCTAATTAGAATTAGGCATTCAGAGTCCCTGCCTCTTAGCTACCAGGTTAGCTACCTATTCAAGTTAGCAACCTGTTTCTAGCTTTTTAGATTTAAATCAACAGTAAATCAAGATAAAGTATTCTCAAAGCAAAACAGTAACAATATTTAAAGAGTAATTGTAGGGGCCAGAGCCACAGTACAGAGGGATAGGGTGTTTGCCTTGTACACAGTTGACCCAAGTTCGACCCCCCAGTACCCCATAGATCCCCTGAGCACTATTCAGTGTAGCCCAAAAATATCAAAAGCAAAAGAGTAAATGCAATTTTGACAGTTCCCATATCAGCCTTAATGGTGCTAGCAAACCCCAGAATTTTGTGCTATTACCTTAAATGGAATCATGATGAATATTCTTCTATACTGTAGGCCTAAAGTATGAAAGGAAAGCTGCATATAAAAGAGTAAACTTCTAGGTTCCAATAATGCAAAAAAAGAAGTTTTTTATTTTCATGGTGTAAAGCTTAATTTATTTTTAATATTGAAAAAATCAATAGAATTGTTTATTTTGGGGGGGTTTTGAGCCACACCCAGTTTTGCTCAGGGCTTACTCCTAGCTCTATGCTCAGGAATCACTCCTGGCAGTGCTCAGGGAACCATATATGGTGCTGGGGATTCTACTGGTGTCAGCTGTGTGCAAAGGAAAGTGCTGTACCTGCTCTATATCTCTTTAGTTCCCTGAGTGGACTCTTCAAAACTATATTATTTCATGGACTGTGTCTAGCTTAGATTATGGTTAACATTAGAATGGCTACATCGCCAGAACAAATTAGTTCAAAAAATAGTAGTCTTACAATTTTCTCCTTGAACTGCTGGTATATTTTTACAAAGGGAGAAAATAGCCAAAAGATAGAAGAAAGAATTTTATTTTTTGTTTTTTTTTTTTAAATAACTTTGCTTTTCGTCATCTTGAAACAAATGTATTATGATCAGTTATGTCAACTATGTGATGCATTTTCTTTAAATAAAAAATTTTTAAAAAAAGATAAAAGAAAGGGCAGTTCCAAGTGAAGATGTTGTGCATTTTGCTATTTGCTATTAAGTAAACCATTAGCTAAAAGATGCCAAGCTTGTTTTGGTTGCAGGAGATAAATCCATGAAAGCCTAGAGGCTGAAGCCCCCCCATGAATATTTGCCTATTAATTATCAGGGATGTAGGTATAACGATAGTAAGTAGAGATGCTCAAACCAGTGCCCAAACCAGGGAGTGAATGAAAGGTGCCACACTGTGTTTATTAGTCTTAATAGTCTGTTTCTTTAGCAGAGGCATGAAACACACAAATTTCAATTAATTTTTGACACCTCAGAAACAGATTTCATGGGTGTACTTAGTAAGTTATTATCATGGCTAAAAATATACCAAGGACTCCTCTTTGAGAATTACAAAATGACGGATGACCATTCTTATGAATTTCGTTAAAGCAACAAATAGTGGTTTTTTTTGTTTCTTTGTTTGTTTTTTGCTTTGAGGTAGAGAATGTAAAAATAATCACAGAATTAAATTCAATAAGTAAGCATGCTAAATTTTTTCAATATTCTTGAGGACTAACAAAAGACTATAGAGGTTATCAAATAGATAGTTTAGGGGCCGGAGTGAAAGCACAGAGGTAGGGTGTTTGCCTTGTACAAGGCCAACCCCAGATAGACCTGGTTCAATTCCTGGCATCCCACATAGTCCCCGAGCCTGCCAGGGGTGATTTCTGAGTGAAGAGCCAGGAGTAACCTCTGAACTCCTGGTGTGACCCCCCAAGAAAAAATAACAAAACAAAACAACAAATAAAAGAGACAGTATAATGTACAAAGCACTTACATCATGTGTATCTGACGAGTACTATACCCAGCACTACAAGCCTCCCATGTTCCACCAGGAGAGAGTTCCGAGGAGCACAGAGCCCTGAGTTTTGATGGTCCAAACTATGCCGTGCCCATCCCCACCCAAAAATATAATAAAAAAGAAAAATTAAAATGTAGGTGGTGACAGAAAGTCTTTCTATGCAAAACCAGCCAAATTCTGGTTTGACAAATGCTGTGTATCCCATTCCCCTGAGCCTGAGAAACATCACCTTAAAAAAAAAAAAAAAGGCTACCCCCAAAAAGTCTTTAATACTCCACTTCTTTTGTTTGTTTGTTTGTTTGTTTGGAAGTGATTTGAGGGTCAGACCCAGCAGTGTTCAGGATGGAATCCTGACCGTGTGCTCAGGGATCACTCCTAACAAGGCTTAGGGACAAGATGGGGTGCCACAGATGGAACCTGCACCAGCTGTGTGTACGCAGACACCCTACCTGTTGTACACCATTTCAGCTCACTGACTAGGCTCACATATCAGTGCTTTCTATTTAGAATGTGAAAAAATGTTTCCCTTTAAGAATTTATTCAGATGTTCCCTCCATACTCTGAAGCTACCTCACACTTAGAACTGGAAACAGGAAACATAGAACTTTTAAACTGGGAATAAGTTTATTTAAATAGCATTATTTACCAGGCAATGTTCTACAGTTGTTTGTTTTTGGTTTTGTTTTTGACAATACTTGATGCCACATATTACACCATTATACCAGCTTTTTAGAATTAAAAACACATCTGGTTAGACCTTCCTTTTCCTCCCGCTATTGTTTTTTTTTACTTTTATTACTCTATCAGTAGCTTCTGCAGATCTTTCAGGATAAACAATAAGAAGCATTCAGTATTACTGTGAAAGATTTTTAATCCACTGTGGTAGAAATAAAAATTTCTCAAAATAAAAAAGTATTCAGTAAATACATTAAGAATAAAATAATATGTACCACAGTTTCTTTAGCCAGTCACCTGTTGAAGGGTATCTTGGCTGTTTCCAGAGTCTTGCTATGGTAAATAGTGCTGCAATGAATATAAGTGTAAGGAAGGGATTTTTATATTGTATTTTTGTGTTCCTAGGATTGGTATAGCTGGTTCATATGGGAGCTCGATTTCCAGTTTTTGGAGGAATCTCCATATTACTTTCCATAAAGGTTGAACTAGATGGCATTCCCACCAGCAGTGGATAAGAGTTCCTTTCTCTCCACATCCCCGCCAACACTGTTTGTTCTCATTCTTTGTTATGTGGGCCAATCTCTGAGGTGTGAGGTGGTACCTCATAGTTGTTTTGATTTGCATCTCCTTGATGATTAGTGATGTGAAGTATTTTTTCATGTGTCTTTTGGCCATTTGTATTTCTTCTTTGTCAAAGTGTCTGTCCATTTCTTCTCCCCATTTTTTGATGGGATTAGATGATTTTTTCTTGTAAAGTTCTGTCAGTGCCTTGTATATTTTGGAGATTAGCCCTTTGTCTGATGGGTATTGGGTGAATAGTTTCTTCCACTCAGTGGGGGCTCTTGTATCCTGGGCGCTATTTCTTTTGAGGTGCAGAAGCTTCTAAATTTAATATCTTCCCATCTGTTAATCTCTGCTTTCACTTGCTTGGAGAGAGCAGTTTCCTCCTTGAAGATGCCTGTAGTCTCAATGTCCTGGAGTGTTTTACCTATGTGTTGTTCTATATATTATGGTTTCAGGTCTGATATCGAGGTCTTTTTTTTTGGGGGGGGGTTACACCCGGCGGTGCTCAGGGGTTACTCCTGGCTGTCTGCTCAGAAATAGCTCCTGGCAGGCACGGGGGACCATATGGGACACCAGGATTCGAACCAACCACCTTTGGTCCTGGATTGGCTGCTTGCAAGGCAAACACCGCTGTGCTATCTCTCCGGGCCCTGATATTGAGGTCTTTCATTCATTTGGAATTAACCTTCGTACATGATGTTAACTGGGGGTCTAAGTTCAATTTTTTGCAAGTGGCTAGCCAGTTGTGCCAACACCACTTGTTGAAAAGGCTTACTTTGCTCCATTTAGGATTTCTTGCTCCTTTATCAAACGTTAGGTGATTGTATGTCTGGGGAACATTCTCTGAGTATTCAAGCCTATTCCACTGATCTGAGGGCCTGTCCTTATTCCAATACCATGCTCTTTTGATAACTATTGCTATGTACTGCAGTTTAAAGTTGGGGAAAGTAATGCCTCCCATATTCTTTTTCCCAATGATTGCTCTAGCTATTCTAGGGTGTTTATTGTTCCAAATGAATTTCAAAAGTGCCTGATCCACATCTTTGAAGAATGTCATGGGTATCTTTAGAGGGATCTCATTAAATCTGTACAATGCTTTGGGAAGTATTGCCATTTTAATGATGTTAATCCTGCCAATCCATGAGCAGGGTATGTGCTTCCATTTCCACATATCCTCTCTTATTCCTTGGAGAAGAGTTTTTTAGTTTTCTTTATATAGGTCCTTCACATTTTTAGTCAAGTTGATTCCAAGATATTTGATTTTGTGTGGCACTATTGTGAATGGGATTATTTTCTTAATGTCCATTTCTTCCTTATTACTATTGGTGTATAGAAAGGCCATTGATTTTTGTGTGTTAATTTTGTAGCCTGCCACTTTGCTATATGAGTCTATTGTTTCTAGAAGCTTTTTTATAGAGATTTTAGAGTTTTCTAAGTAGAGTATCATATCATCTGCAAACAGCGAGAGCTTAGTTTTTCATTATGCAGCTGTCAGGAGAGATGAAGTCATGAAATTTTCCTATACATGGATGTACATGGAATCTATTATGCTGAGTGAAATAAGTCAGAGAGAGATAGAAACACGCAGAACGGTCTCACTCATCTATGGGTTTTAAGAAAAATGAAAGACATTCTTGCAATAATAACTTTCGACACAAAAGAGAAAAGAACCGGAAATTACAGCTCACCTCATGAAGCTCACCGCAAAGAGGGATGAGCTTAGTTAGAGAAATAACTACGTTTTGAACTATCCTAATAATGAGAATGTACTCGGGAAATAGATAGCTTGTCTAGAATACAGGCGGGGGTTGGGTGGGGAGGAGGGAGATTTGGGACATTTGTGATGGGAATGTTGCACTGGTGATGGGTGGTGTTCTTTACATGACTGAAACCCAAACACAATCATGTATGTAATAAAGTTGTTTAAATAAAAAAAGAAAAAAAGAATAAAATAATGATATAAATCCATTCCAAGAAAAAGTTAAGCAAAATATCAACACAAGAAACAAGATAAGAATGACTATGATGATAATTGCCTTTGAAAAATCAACAATTCTAGCTTTGACTTTGTTATATTTGTTTTTGAAAATTGGTCCATCTTTAGTCTTGTAGAAAGTACATAAGTTCACTCATAAATGCTAACCCTTTAGAAAGAACTCAGGAGACACTCTATTATACAAACAAAAAGAACTGTTAGTGAATGTGATTGGAACCAAAAATGTAGTTTATGCCTTTTAACTCTGCATGCTGCTTTGTCTCTGTTACCAGCTTAGATATGCCATAGTTTATTTTAAAAAATTCTTTTAACTGCTTTTTGTTCAAAATGTTTGTTGTTTTTTTAAGAAGAAACTGAAAATGAGAAGTTTCTTTCTGAAAAAGAAGTCTTCTATGGACCAGAGTGATAGTATAGTGAGTGGGTAAAGTGATTGCCTTACACTCAACCAACCCAGGTTCAATCCCTAATAATATGGTGTCCTCAGCCCCACCAGGAGTGTTCCCTGTGCACAGAACTAGAAGTAAGTCCTGTACTACCATGTATGACCAAAGAACAAAACAACAATGACAACAACAACAAAGGAAGTCTCTCAAATAAAATGTCAAGGCATCGATATGTTACTCATTTGATAGGACTAATAAAAAAAAGGCAAATATTTATATACATGAGAGGAAATATCCACTATGCCAAATTTAGTAGCATTTCAATCCATAAGAGCCCCTTGTTGCAAGTCCACTGGTATTAACCTGGATTCGAACATGACTGATCATGTGACCTTCACACAGATGTGCAGAGACCTGACTTGCCTGCAGAAAGAACTCTTCCTCCTCTATTCTCAGAACTTCTTGTTTCCTGGAGCCAATTAGCACCCCTCACAAAGCCCTGATTAAAATCTTTTCATAAAAGCCCCACCTAATGGTCTGGACAGAGTTGAAAGGGAAAGGCATTCATTCAAGTAATGGCCAGGCAGATTGACAGTTTTACAAAATGTATTCAGACATTCCTCATTGCTGTCTCAATAAAAAGTCACTGTGCTATTAAAATCCTATCCATGTCTAGTAGAACGGAAGTGAAGGTAAGAGCACTCAGGTTGCCTCGGCAGTTTGGCTGAGATAACTGCCTTGGGATGTAGTGGCAGGAAGAGATTAGCATGCCAATGGATAAATTAGAAATCCTCTCCTTCCCAGGATTTCACAATGGGAGGCCCAATTAGATGCCAGTGGCAGAAAGCATTAACTTGATATCTTTTTTAAATCTAACATACTTATTTCATTTTGTTTTAGACAAATGATAAACACTTATCCTAGCCCTGGCTCTCTGAAAACAAATCAGATATAACATATTCTATTTAGAACTTTCTTATGAACAACACTGTGGGATTCATAAAATTCTGTATGAAGTCACCGACATCAAATCTGGGTTTTTATTTGGTGGTTGGAAAGGTTTGATAAAGCTCTCTGAGCTCTCTTCAATCTCCCCCTTAGGCTTCAGGCTTTGTGCATTAACTGCTATCTCGTTGACATTAGGCTGTCATTCTGTTTACCTGGGAATAGGATTAGTTAAATTGCATTATTGAAAGGGTGTTATTTATGGATAAAACTCTGCTGTCTCACTGACACTCCTTGGTGGCACACATTGCACCAGCTTTTGAGCCTATTAAAGCTTACCCTTTTGGAGGGCAAAGCACTGATAGACATTGAGGCTCTCCTGACTCCAGACTCCAGTAGAGCTTTACTCAGCCATCTACTTGCTTGGTCCTCTGCCAAAGTTGATGCACTTAAGGTGTAAAGATCTTGGATCACTCTCTTGACTGCTCACTCCCAACATCACAATAGTTCTTTGTCATTACCTGTGGCGTAACTTTTACATCCTTTGCTCTGAATTAAGGGAGTTGCTATTATGTGCAGAGATACAGTATTTCTCAGTTCTTAGCACCCACCTCTACCCTTCTACCCCATAGGAACCATCTTCTACTTAACCAGAGTTAGAGCTAGAATCAGCCACACATCTCTCTTTAGGGCCCTCAACAAATCCCATATGCTTCCCCAAGCCAGGATCGATTTCTGAGCACATAGCCAGGAGCAATTCCTGAGCGTCACTGGGTGGACCCCCTCCCCAAAAATCCAACAAAATCGGTTTTTCACTCAAAAAGTTTCTTTGTTGGCAAGCTTTCTCAATCATATAACCTCATAAAACAACAAGAGGGTAATGGATTCAATTAATCTCATATTGATATATCTCAGCCTTAGTTTTTGCTCATGCATTTTACAGAAATTTATTATTTCCATTGATTATGTCAACATTGACATCTCTATGAGTTACATTTTTGACACCCAAAATTCATTTGGTGATGTCAACACCCCATACTTTAGAATTGACTTTATGACTGAAACCCAACCAAAATAATGTTTGTAATCAAGGTGTTTATATAAAGATATTAATTTTAAAAAAAGAATACTATCCAGTATGTTACTTTAAAAGGGATGGGAACTTGGAGAGGAATTTTGGTGTATAGTTTAAATAGGGTAGAAATTTAAGGAGAGGCCACCCAAGCAATCCTTAGAGAGCCGGAAGACCAACCACAAACAAAAGTACACATCAGCTGCCTGATAGGTTGGGGCCTGGTAAAGCTTCAAGGTCAGACCCTACCTGGCCACATCTCATGGTGCTGGGTGGAATGGCAGCTGGTGCCATATGGAACTAAGGACCCTGTACATAAAAGTTGTGTAGTCTGTCCCTGTCGTCAACTCTTAACCTAAAGGAGGCATTTGAGCACGCAAATATAAACACACAAGGACATCTGGGGACTGGACGTATTAGCCACACATTATCAAAAGCTCAAAAAAAGAACTGGAATATTATCCCCTAGTACCTTTGAAGAGAATATGTCACTTCTGGCATCACTGATCCTCTACTACGTGAGGTAATTGGTTATTAATATTTAAGCCACTCAAGTTGTGGTACAATGTTATACCATTCCTAGCCAGCTATTACAATTTTCATCTTGCTGGAAAATATTTTAATGTTGAGTAGTGTGGCCTGCCACGTCACCTGTAACTTATTTAAAATTTGTATGATGTTCAGAATAGCCCCTACCGAAAAACTGGCCATTTAAAAATAACTGTGAATTTTTTGTTTTTTCTGTTTTAGAGCCACACCTAGAGGCACTTAGGGCTCCTCTTTGCTCAGTGTTTAAGGAGCTGTGCTCAGAAAGCATCATAGAGCAGGCAAGCAAAGCCTGACCTTCACATGCAGAGCATGTGCTCATTCCTCTAAGTTCTCTGTCTGATCCTCAAAACTGACCTTTGAAAACACAGGACACTCTAAGATGAAGAATACATAGTAGCTACTGGTAGATTTATGGAATAGATCAGAAAAATTTAAGAAGGAAAAAAGAAAGAGAAGGAGGGAGAAAGAGAAGTAAAATGTCTGCAGTCAGTGTTGCGGGGGAGGGAAACTGGGGACATCTGTAATGGGAAATGTACCCTAGTGAAGACAGTGGACATTGTAGAATGAAACTCAATCATGAACAACTTTGTAATCATGGTGTTTAAATAAGGTATTTAATCAATTAAAAATAAAAATGACATAAATTAGAAATAAAAGAAATATTGGCATATTGGAAGATCTGCCATATAGTATGAAATTTCAAGGGGAGTAATAGTGCAGCAGGTAGAAAGTTTGCTTTGCATGAGCCAACCCAGGTTTGATCCTGGCAGTATGAGCTCCCAATCCCAAGCCCAGCCAGGGGTGACCCTGCGTACAGAGCCAGGAGTAACCCCTGAACGTTACTAGGTCTGACTCAAAATCAAACTAAAGATAAGAAATTTTAATAGGAAGTGGAACAAATCACTTTATCCCAGTAAGGAGTAACGAAACTGCATGAAGGGCCATGGTGATAGCACAGTGGTAGGGCATTTGCCTTCCACATAGCCAACCTGGGACAGACCCAGGCTCTATCCCTGACATACCAGGAGTGATTTCTGAGCACAGAGCCAGAAGTAACCCCTGAGTGGCACCAGGCATGGCAAAAAAAAAAGATGAAAGAAGGAAGGAAGGAAGGAAGGAAGGAAGGAAGGAAGGAAGGAAGGAAGGAAGGAAGGAAGGAAGGAAGGAAGGAAGGAAGGAAGGAAGAAGGAAGAAGGAAGGAAGGAGAAGGAAGGAAGGAAGGAAGGAAGGAAGGAAGGAAGGAAGGAAGGAAGGAAGGAAGGAAGGAAGGAAGGAAGGAAGGAAGGAAGGAAGGAAGGAAGAAAGAAAGAGAAAGAAAGAAAGAAAGAAAGAAAGAAAGAAAGAAAGAAAGAAAGAAAGAAAGAAAGAAAGAAAGAAAGAAAGAAAGAAAGAAAGAAAGAAAGAAAGAAAGAAAGAAAGAAAGAAAGAAGAAAAACTACTTAAATATACCATGTGTGCGAAAATAGTAAGGTTATATAAAATTCATATTGTCCTCTATAGAATTAATGCCAGAAATTCACAACCATTCATTCATTTAACAAATATTCATTATTTCTGGTATTCTAGGTCTTTTCCGTCCCAGAACTTAATAAGTATCTGTTGGGATAAAATTAAAATATTAGCCCATTCTAACTCCCTAGGCACCATCTTTCATCTCTGCTGCATTACTGGGATTTCTGTTCTTTGGAAGCAGACCAGTCGACACAGTTTCATTGCTGGGTGTCACCTTCCAGGTGGCATTTCTCTTGCCCTGTCTCACTCAGACTCAACACCCCAGCCCCTATCCAGGAATTTTTCTGTGCTTTAATTGTGTATATGTTGCGTTGATGCCTCTGCAGGGTCCCTCGGTTCCCAAGGAAATCGGTCAAAGACAGAATCAAATTCTGATTCAAGGAAACCTAATTTTCAGTAGGTCACCACTAGGTCCTAGAAGCAATTGAAAATCAATTTGTGAACATATTGAGTCTTTAGGAATTGTTTGTTTTTATACACCAAAACAACAATGACTATAACCCTAAGGAAGAAAATGGAATAATTTCTAATTTTGATGTAAAATTTATGATTTTCAATGCAAAACTTTTTTTATTTTCCCTTAGAGCCACAAGTGGCTCAGTGTCAGAAGGGACTCACTCCTGCTTCTGTGCTCAGAAATAATTACTAGAAGGCACTGGGAATCCATGTGGGGTACCTGAGATTAAGCCTGGGTCATCTTGGCCTGCAGTCCTATCTTTCTGGCCTTATCAATATAAAGCTTTAAAATAAATATAACTTTAAGTTAAAAAAGAAATAAGTATACTTGTCCTGGATCACTTTTTTTCACATTTGGGTATTCTGAAGAAGATTTCTTCACAAAGCAAACACTGGGTGGTTTGAGTCAGAAGTCATCTTGGACTGGAGCAGTTGTGCAGCAGTAGGGCTTTTGCCTTGCACAAGGCTGACCTAGGACAGATTGCGGTTCAATCCCCCAGTGTCCCATATGGCTCCCCAAGCCAGGGGCAATTTCTGAGCACATAGCCAGGAGTAACACCTGAGTATCATCTGTGTGGCCCAAAAACCAAAAAAAAAAAAGATGTCTCCCTTTATCTTGTGTATGATTTAGTGTTGTTTGATGCCATTTCATTAACTTCATGAAGTTCTCTATCTTTTCACCTTGATTTTATAATCACTTTGCATTACATCACCGCCTTCAAATCAACAAGATTAGCCAAGAGATGCCACCCAAATAGACCCTAGCATTAATTCGAAAAGTGTAATTGAGGAAGGTAATTGTAAAAATAGTAGTTTTAATAATGTTTTACTTCCATATATAATGGTACTACTATAATGATTTGAATAGCATTAATTCAGCTAAGGAATCCTAAATTAAAGCAGGAGAATATATCTTCCTCCACACCTCAAAAACAGTAGTCAGATCAGCTAAAAAGCTTTATGAGATTACCTTCAGGAGAGAACAGAAGATAAAAAATCATTGAGAGTGCTCCTCTGATCAATAGGACAAGTACTTTTTTTCATGAAAAAGATGTTGAGGAAGATTATGATGACAAGAGTCCATTTGAACTTATGTGGGGTTTTCCATGAAGAAAGAAATGGGAGAGCTAATTTTGGAAGTAGGAATTTGTTGTGATTTTTTTAATAAGCAGAGAATAGAATGAAAAGAGGTATGTGCAAAGAAAGGGAGCATGTGGCTGACACAGAAAATTTTGGGTCAGACGATGAGATCAGAACAGAGGATTTGTGCCATGATATGTATCAGCGAGAGGGACACTGGGAGAATGAGCCCAGTCCTCAGAGATCTGGAATAACAAATGAATGTTGATGTTATTTCACCAAGTAATGGAAACCAGAGCTGAGGTGATGCGACCTGATCTTCAGTTCCCAGAAGTGTCCAAGTCCAAGTATCAGAATATTCAGGACAAATGGCTAAAAAAAAAAAAAAAAGGCTGTAAATGTGGGTAAAGAACTCGTGAGCAAGGCTGGAAAGATAGCATGGAGGCAGGGCGTTTGCCTCACATGTAGAAGGTCAGTGGTTTGAATCCCAGCATCCCATTTGGTCCCCTGAGCCTGCCAGAAGCAATATCTGAGCTCATAGCCAGGAGTAACCCCTGAGCACTGCCAGATGTGACACTCCTCCCAAAACAACAACAACAACAAAAGAACTAGTGAGCATTTTTATATCGCTGCTGATTTCACATGAACCAAATAATTCAACCCATGATGTAAGGGACAGGAGATAACTACCACTTCACAGAAAATATTTTCACCTCAACCCTGAGACCTACTGATGAGTCTTCTCTTCTCAAATCCTTGAATCTCATGGCCTCAAGGCCTCCTTGGAGGTGCCGATGCTGCTTGGCTGGGGGTAATAAATCTGCAGCAGCAAGACTATTCTTGTTTTCTCTTGGCTTGTCCCTGGAGCATGGCACAGACCCTGCAAAAGTTGAGAGGGCGGATAGAGAGCAAAGGGCAAGTCTGGTGAGAGATGAACTCAGTGTCGTGAAAAATTCAGGACAATAGACAGTGCTCTAAGATCACCAGCTGGCTCAAGAGGAGGGAAAGAACGTGTTTCGCATAGAAGTTTCATTCCAAAAGTTCTCCAGTGTCTCATTCTGCAGGCGAGCGTCTCTGTCCTGTATTTCCTGTCACTCTGTGATCTCTCTTGGATTTTGATCTTTGACCATCAGAATATGACACGAGCATGTGTCACGTGCGTGTGTATCTGTGGAAGCAAATATCCTGAGGGCACATGTCTCGTACATAACCCATGAGTTCATCCTTGGCTCTTGAAAATATTATTTGGCAGTAATTCAATAATTAAACGATGTTTTAAAGAAAATATATGTGTTTTATTTTGGATGTTCTAACTTCTCTAATGAACTAGAATATATTTGCACCATTTAGAAGTAAAGAAGAAAATTTAAAGACTTTTTAAAATGTGTTTCTGATGATCACCATTGCCCTTATTTCATTTCCAGAAAGCTGTGTGTATTTTGCAACCAATACTAGTAGAAGATAAAGGAAATATAAGCTAGTGTTTTGAATTCTATCTCCTTGTTTAAAGACTGTCTTTTTAAAAAAAAATTGAATATTGTCTTTAAATCTATTTTACAACTGCATCATCTAATTCTACAACTGCATATATAAAGTGATAAAAAGTCAATATTCTAGGTAACTTGTCACAATACTATTTTTTCTCAATTACTCTATTTCATGTAGAATTTTAAGAGGTCAATTGTGTGATGTACTGTGTATGCCTGCGACCTAGAATTCAATTCTTCATCACACTGCACTTCTGTAAACAGTGCTGATCTTATATAAATTCTCTTGACAGTAATCTAGCTCTCTTGTGAAATCTCAAAGGAAAGGTTTCCAGGAAACAATGCAAGGAAAGTCACAGGCTTTCTCATAGGTGTATTCAAACGCCACCAGTTCCTGACAGAATATTCTGCTGCTGACACCAGCATCTGTCTGTAGTAGGTTCAAGTGGTTTGGAAACATGTGATCTAAAAATATAAGAGAAATCTGGGACATGGTCAAGAATTGCCATAATAGTGTGTTTTTAGTGGGGTATGACCTTGTCATGACCAGAGCCGTGCTGTGAATACAGTACATATTTCCTTTATTCTGCTAAGAGTCCCTTCCTGACCTTTTACCATACCAAACACATGCTGCACACACGTGTGTGCACATTGATGCATCATTCATCAATACTTGTGCATAGCTAACATGCAACTAGACCATCTTCAGTATAAACACACGTGTTCAAACAAGTCTTCATTCTTAACCATACCTGCACAACATAGGTATACATTTTTATACCAGCTGTGATTTTGTTTTTAATTTGAGGCTCCTTAATTTACAATGATAATATTACTCATGTACGTAACTTTAACTCCCCACACCTTCTCCAAAGTATATTCTTCTCTCCACCATTGTCTCCCCAGTTCATGTCCTCATCTACCCACCCCTGGCAAGCTCAGTCCCTAGGCTAGCTCTCCAGCTCTGTTGCTTTTGATCATTGGTTGTTCACTCTGTCCCTTTATGTCTCCCATCTAAGAGTGATGACTCTGTATTTTAGGTATTATCACAGTAATCTAGTTTTCAACTAAGTTCCTGACTTATCAGTGTCACCAGGCCTCATTGCACAGCTCAGAAATTCCTGAAATATTGGACTCAGCCAAGATGCTCTGATTGAATTACTGGTTTTATCTAGTTTTTTCTGACCCTGTTTGTCCCTGGGAAGGCGTGAAATACGAGCCTTGAGGGCAGGAAGCACTCTGAGGGGCTCTGATCTAATATTGGGGTAGGGCCATGGTCAATGATTTTTTCAAAGCCCACATATATATTCTAAGGCATACGTATTTGTTTAGTGGCATGCCACTCAGTAGTGTTCCATTTAATGGCAACATGATAGTCTTGTTCAAGCTAATAGAAGCTTGTTCTTACACATTTAATGATGCTGTATTTGCAACAGGACTATTGGCCATGGGGCTTGTTTCGGATATAAGCCATTCCAACCACACACTTGCAACCAGAGTGTCTGCTTCCTTCCACTGTCATCTCTGGGACACCCTTCTCACCCCACCCCATGGTGAGTTCAGTTCTGTCCAACAGTTTCCAGCTCTGTCATTTTTGGTCATTGATTATTTCCCTAACTCTGCTTCTTAATATCTCACCCATGGAGAGATCATTTGGGGTCTGTCCCTTTCCATCTGGCTACCTTTGAAAAACAGTTTTTATAGGTGAAGATATAATTTATGTATACTTTAAAAGGAAAAAGTAGGTAAAACTTTTCCTTCCTCCTTTAAATCTTTTTCTCTCTTTCTGAAAAGGCATTTCTTGAGCTAATGGAATGTCCAGCAATAATGACCTACTCTCAGTTCTGTGTCCTCTCATGAGTCCAGAGCAGTGCAGAGAGGATGACGATGGACACAAGCCACCACACCCTAGCACTGTCCTTACTTCCAATTTAGGGAATAAGCACAAGCTGGTAGGTGGCTCAAAGTTGTCGTTGACATCTTGCTTCAATGTGGTCCAGAGCTGGTGTTTCATAGACAGTGTCTTCTCTCTGCATATTCCCCTATCAGTCTGAATGATGCTACATAAAAAGTAGATCAGAACAGATACTTTTCTTCTGTGGTTGGATTTCTTAAATGAAGACAAGATGGAAACAGAGGGGCTGGAGCAATAGCGCAAGCAAGTGGTAGGGCATTTTTACCTTGTTGATCCCCTGGCATCCCAGATGGTCCCTCAAGCCAGGAGAGATTTCTGAGCACATAGCCAGGAGTTACCTGAGGGTCACCAGATGTGGCCCAAAAACCAAAAAAAAAAAAAAGAAGAGACAGACAAAGAAATCAGGAGAGGCAGGAGAATGGAGTGTAAGTAATTGCTTGCTCAATATTCTTAGGAAAATCACTTAATCTCTATGTGTCTTTGAATCTGGGCTCCACATTTAGTCCCCCAATTTTGTCAGGAAAGAGCCCTAAGAACAAAGCCAGAAGTAAGCCCTGAGCACATCTGGGCATGGCCCCCAAAATAAAACAAACAAGAAACATCAGGGTGTACCTAATTTAGAAGGTAGGTCCCTTTTCTTGCACAATACTTGTTTCTACCCTCATGGCCCAGATAGTTCCCTGAGCACAGAGTCAAGAGGTCTGGAGCAATACTGAGAATTGGCCTTCCTTCAAAAAAAGTTGTAAATAAATATGACTTGAAGACAATCTGAAGACATTTAAATGTGAAATTTTAAAGTCAAATAAAACATAGTGAATTTATTGTAGTGGTGCCCAGAATATCACTTCACAAGAGGATCTTTAATTTTATATTGCCTTCAAATATTAGTGAAAATATTAGTGTTTTGAGGGACTTTTTAGAAAGAGTAGCAAGTTTCTATAAAGTAAAATTTCCTTCTAATTTTATGAACTTCAAATTCAAACTTTATTATGCAATATATTTACATACAAAGTAGCATTTTCCCATTCCTCTACCACCAACAAAATTTTCCAGAATTAACAAGTTATTGAGTTCTTTTTCTTGATTTCTTGATTTTCCTTGATCTCTGCTTCAGGGAGCAATATTTCCTTAGAAGAATGGAGTCTTTTTCCTGCACACGACTTAACAGCAGAGAATTTAGATTTCCCATGACATGTGCCTTGATAGGAATGATGGCATTCTAATTCTTTACTTCCAATTCTCCAGGCTTGGCATTTTCTTCAGTTATTATTGTCTATGTGAATAGAAGCTAGATGTGGAACAAATAGATAGATGTTTCATCTAAAAGCCTAGATGAAAAAAAAATCAAACTTAGTCTCAAGTACAAGTGACTTTTATTGCCACTTTTTTGCTCTGGAGCAAGCCACTAGGTAATCAACTCACTTGTGACAATTGATTCCCAGTGACAACTCACACATAAGTGACATGTTCATTCTTGGACAGAATATCCCTGTCATTATGACTTGGATATGATGTTGCTAAGCTTGTTGTTTTGAAATAACAAAAGTTATTTTAAATTCAAGTTTTTATTCCCATTCCTATCCCTCAAATGTGTAGAACTGAACAAATGTGTAGAACTGAACATGAATGTGTCTTCACTGTCATAGAATAAGGGCACAGACAGGAATTCAAATATGAAAACCTCAGGTCCTGGGGCTGGCGAGGTGGCACTAGAGGTAAGGTATCTGCCTTGCAAGCGTTAGCCAAGGAAAGATTGCGACCGCGGTTCGATCCCCCGGCGTCCCATATGGTCCCACGAGCCAGGGGCAATTTCTGAGCGCTTAGCCAGGAGTAACCCCTGAGCATCAAAGGGTGTGGCCCAAATAAACCCAAAAAACCGAAAACCTGGGGTCCTTCTGAAGAAAACTACCCCCGTGAGTTATCTGAATACCAATGCTCTTGCCTATCAAGGTACCAAGAAGAGACTAGACCAGTTTACAGTTAAGGATCACACAGATGGAGTTAAAAGACTGAGTACCAACTAGTGGGAAGATATACAATGAAACAACAATGGAGAGATATAGCAATATCTGGAGGCATTAGAGCACAGAGGTGCCAAGGTATCCCAGGTGTCAGGAAAGGGTCTCTCTCCAAGGACCTCTGTGCCTTCTGCAAGATTCTACCCTGTTGGGTTCTCCCTATATCTCCAACATGTTACAAAAACCTCGTCCCCAAAATCTTCAAGCCCTAAGACTTCTTCTGTCTTTTTGTGCTTCCTAGTCAGAGCTAATGGGCAGGACTTCCCCACACACACACCTAAATATCACCTCTCTCTAAGAAATATTAAAAACACCTAATTCAAGCCTAGGTTCCCCACACCTTCCTGAATACATTCCCCTCTTTAGAACAGAGTTGCAACCCACTATATACCTTCCAAACAGTCATCTTTCCCAGTACTTATCTCTGCCATACTCTTCAAATCGGACCCCAACACCTTGGTTTAGGCAAGTGTGCCATTTACAACACCCTCAGTCAATAGCTACCATTTGAAAAGTGTATGCTAAACACCCTTTCTTATTTTCATATTTGGGTTATATGGCAACCATCCTGGGCCCACATATAGCTTACAGTATCACCACAGTCATTTGCATCTAGCTGAGACAGGGCTTCACAAGGCCAATGCTTTTTAGGGACTTCACCAGATGTTGGAAAAATGTTCTCCTCCTGGTACAGGAGCCATGAAGGATGGCCTGACCCATGAAATTTTGCCTGAGCAGGACCAAAGAGGAAGGATAGTAAAAAAACAGTGAGAACTCACAGAGTCCATCCCCCTCCGTGCTTTCCAGCCATTGGTGAATCCATACTCCAGGATGCTTCTATTTCCACAGTTCTACAGGGATCTCCTAAATCATGTTGACCTGGCCATAATTTAACTATCACCTTACTTATAACTCTTCAGCATTAGCAGCATAACCCCAAGGCACAAAACTGCTGTATGTTGTGCTATACTGTAAGGCATATTGAGGTTCTCAGACCATATGGCTAGGGCCTGAACCCCAAGTGCACTGAACCATGACAGCCAGAGACAGGCCTTGGATAAAAGTGGAAGAAGACCTGGGGCCTGAGCGATAGCACAGTAGTAGGGCATCTCCCTTGCACGCAGCTGACCCAAGATGGACCTCTGTTCGATCCCCGGCATCGATCCCCAAACAGGAGTGATTTCTGGGTGCACAGCCAGGAGTAATCCCTGAGCCTCACTGGGTGTGGCCCATAAAACCAAAAAATAGAAAAATAAAAATAAAAGTGGAAGGCCAATGTGGATAGGGCACTGCCACCAAGGGGATGGCTGTGCCTTCCCTCACCTACTCTGCTCAATCCCTTCCTCAATCCATCCCTGCCCATTTGCCCTGGAGAAGCAGTGACTTTTTGTTTGCCAGGAAGCTCCATTTGCAGGCAACTGACTTACAACTTTGGTGGTGTCACTGCTGTTCGATGCTATTGATCACTTGCTCCACCTGTAATAGGGAGGACATGCCAGCTGAGCTGGCTTTTATGAGGCCATCCGAAGGGCTCCTTTGAGAGGGAAATAGCACATTGCCTACCATCTGGTACCCAAAACACATGATCAAGAGGCATTTTAATGAGCAGGAATCTTCAGGAGTGGAAGAAAGGAATTCACATACGTGAATTGGATTTTTGACATACATAAAAGCTACCTGTTCCCACAACAGGCTGAGGGACTGAAGGAAGGACTGGGAGCTTTGTAGAAAAACTATGCAAATCAGCATTGTGTATGTAAACCTCACTACAAAAGTTTCCACGAAGCATTCCTGCATAATTGTTTCTATTTTAATTTTGTTATTGATGCATAATCAGCTTCACACTTTGCTCGTGTGAAATGTCCAATTCTAGGAAGATATTAGAACTCAATGTAGACAGGTCTTGATTCCTGCCCATCTTTCTGGTTGCTTTAATTATGATTTAAAAAAATAAGAAAAGAAAGTTCAAGTCTAGGGCAGGGAGGCCAGAAATGCTTGCAGGCCACTCACCACCATATCAAGATGTAGGCATGCCTTCTGTCTGCATTCTCTACTCTCAAGGATCCTTAATGCCTGCTTGCCTCACAGACTGACATGCGTAGATTATATCTCTGATGCTGTTTTTCTGCCTTTTGACAACATTGCCAAATCTCCATTTCTTTCACAATGCAGGAACTGTCGGTTACAGTCTGTAAAAGAATTTGATGCTTTAATATCCAGGGTGATTTAGACATTTCTTTTCAAGTGCTTCTCTGGTTCACGAAATAAGACATGCTTACATGAAATAGTAGGGATTTCCAATTCCTGGTGCCCCAACACTCATTGGCCCAGTGAAGAAACCCTCTCAGACTCCGATGAGGTCAAACCATCAGCAATTTCATGGTCAGATTAGGTACATGTTACAAAGAATTAGGCTTGACAATCCAATTGAGCAAACTGAGGGAAGCACCAGGGGGGAAAAATCACAGAAAACATAACAGCAACAGTCAGTCAAGTTGCTGCCCACACAGGGGGATTTTTCTCCCAGAAGTTTGAATTAAATGACAGTTGTGATGGCAGTTATCATCGGGAAAGCAAGCAGAGCTAGCAGGTTTTATTGTTCGCTTCCTAAACACTTCAAAAATCCCATCACTTTGGTCTGAAGCAGAGAACTAAGGTAGCAGTATGACAGATTCTCTTTGCTTGGAGAGTGTATCAGTCACAGAACAGCAAGGTAAGAGAGAAGGTGCTGTGTATCCCACTCTGCGTGAGGCCCTGGAGAGCTGGAGTGAAATTCACAAAATAAATAAATAAATAAATAGGGGCTGGAGAGATAACATAAAGGTAAGGCATTTGCCTTCATGCAGAAGGTCATCTGTTCGAATCTCATCTCATATAGTCAGTCCCCCGAGCCTGCCAGGAGTGATTTCTGAGTGTAGAGACAGGAGTAACCCCTGAGTGCTGCCAGGTGTGAACCAAAATCTAAAAATTAAATAAATAAATAGATAGATAGATAAATAGATAAATAAATTAATTAATTAATAAAAATAAGAGTGCCTTATGCCCTGGAAGTCTTGGAGTCTCATTAAAATTTAAATTAAACTTGAATTTAATTTTATTAAACTAATTAAATTAATTCTCAAATTAAAGTCCTTTGAATTTGGAGAGATGGTTTTTTTCCAGGTAGTTCCTTCCTTCCTCCTTCTTTCCTCCTTCTTTTTTTCCTTCCTTCCTTCCTTTCTTCCTCCCTCTCTTTCTTTCTCTCTCCCTTCTTTCCATTCTTCCATGCTGTCCTTCTTACTTATTTGAGGATTTAAGAAATTTTTTTCTAGTTTGATGTAAATTTACAGAAGGTAGTAACAAAAGTGCTAAATTTTAGTGTGGATATCAACATTATCAATGATATTTTCTTTTTGGGGGGGAGGGTTTGGTTTTTGGGTCACATTCGGTGATGCTCAGGGGTTACTCCTGGCTCTGCACTCAGAAATCGCTCCTGGATCAGGGGACCCTATGGGATGCCAGGGAATCAAAACGTGGTCTGTTCTAGGTTAGCCACGTGCAAGGCAAACGCCTGACCACTGCATGATGGGATGGCTTGGGCCCCTACAATGATATTTTCTTTGCTGTCATTTAAGTGGTATGTTTGGAGGGTTCTTTTTTGTTCATTTTTATTAATTTTTTATTTTTAATTATGCTAACAAAGATGCAAAGAAAGAGGACAAGGTAAAGTTATAGTGGAAGGACAATCACCCATAAACAGAATTCTTAATAGTGCCATTGCTGATATCTTAACTTTGAACTTTCAGCCAATGAACATTAGGAAAAATAAAACAGAACCCATGTACAATTACTTTGTCCCTCAAGTCCCCAGATTGTATAATATTTATTATTATTATATTATATATATTATATATTTATTATATATATTATATATTACATTTTATTATATTATATAATTATTATATATTATATTATTATATATTATTATATATGTATTATTATTAATACATAATATTTCTTAGCAGCACACAAAGCAATCTAAAGACATAAAACTTATGTAACTCCTTAAACATTGAAGGCAAAGTACGTTTTTACATTTCCATGCACATGCATATTAGTTTAAGTTAACCTCAAAAATTTAAGTGGTTTTTTTTTTTAAGAATTAGAGTCAAAGGAGCACAGTAAAAATAGTATTAGAGTGGCAATTATTGTTTACATAGGCCCACCAAAATATGAGGGACATGGAAAGGAAAAGCCATGGCCTAAATACAAGGAGACCCTACCTCTGAAGTTTCCTGACATAAGACCAACTCTAGGCTCCAGGCAAACTAGTTTGTCCAACCCAGGTCATTGTCTGTAGTGCCAATGCGCTTTTCTTTTTCACACAGTCTCTGTTGTTGGTATCATGTTTCTGTATTAAAGATCCTGGAATCTGCATATCCTATATTGCAGTCAGGATGGTGCAGAGCGTCCTCTCATTTCACCTCACAATTAAAGGGCAATGCAGAGAACCCTGTCCTGTAAACAGGTCCTTGTTGTTGTCAAGTCTTCTTAGTGTTAAGGGAAGTCTCTTTTGAGCAGGTCGATGTCAGAGCCGTGGTAGTGTCTTCCCTGGTTGGAGGGTTCTTTTATAAGAGACAGTGTACTGGGCCTGGCGCACAGTGTTACATTTCTCATGGCCAACGCAGAATCAATCACTGGCATCCCATACAGTCTCCCCTGGTCACCTCTAGGAGTGATTCCCTAAGAACAGAGCCAGAAGGAAGCCCTATTGAGGGTTTCTGTTGAGAGCAGCCTAAAATCAGAGAGAGTGAGAGTGAGAGAGAGAGAGAGAAAGAGAGAGAGAGAATGTGTATGATAGAAACGGGCCTCCAAGATGTCATGCAGGTTCTTTTGCTAAATGATCAGGACTAACATGCTTCTGGAACCCACAGCAATAACTATAATTGAGGCCATGTGCTTATGACCTAACCATGAAGCACACATTTTTTTGTAGTTTGAAGCAAATTTGTAGTCACTTGACCCTTTTTTCAACAGTATGATCAGTCACTTTTCCTTCTTGCCCCTAGTACAGAACTTTTGATTGAAGTCACTGCCTTTAAATCGAAGTAATTTAAGAGTGATCAGATTTGTCAAATTCTAAGCAGTGCTAAAATGGAAACAATCAAAAATACAGATGGCAAAGTTTTAACTTGCGTTTACAAATAGCTGCAGTTATAGAAGCCCACATACTCTCCAATATCATCTTTTCTCCAGACTCGGATTTGGTATCAGAAGCAAGGATAACAAATAGTTGTAGCTACCTGCCATGAGTATGATCTGTACAGTTGAAGAACATATAGGGTCTTTTAGGGGTTTGGGGGGATTTTTTGTTTGTTTTTGGACCATACCCAATATGCTCAGGAGTTACTCCTAGCTATATGCTCAGAAATCTCTCCTGTCTTATGGGACCATATGGGACCCCGGGAATAGAACCATGGTCTATCCTGGGTCAGCCACATGCAAGGCAAATGCCCCACTTCTGTGCTATTGCTCTGGCCACAAGAATATATAGGTTTTTGAGAAAGACCTAGGCAAAATAGGCCCCAGAACCTGGTCTCACCTACTAGCTGATCTCTTGCCGATTTACATATGCCAGCCCATCTGCTAAAAAGCACTGGGTGACACCATGGTGCTTAAATAGAGAAATTATTATTTTAAAAAAAAAAGCACTGGGTGACATCATTATCTTTTAGTGAACACTGTGATTTGGGGGAAATTATGTAATGCTTTTCAAACTTACTTAGAGATTATGACACTTACCCAGGAGTTGGAGTTGAAATGGGCACATAAGTGTCATCAGATATGGCATCTAATTCCTCTGAATCTCTTCGTGAGAATAGATGAAAAATAGAGGAACAAATGAATGAGACAGATTATTGATTTCTTTTCTACTTTCAAGAAGCCAGTTAATATAGAGGGCAAAAGGAAGATGGAGAATTGCTATGAGCCAAACATTTAAGAAATACTTTGTAATTCTTAAATTAGAACTCTTAATAGAAATAGATTCTAATATTTTGTTTGTGTTAGTTTGCAGCCTTAAAATCAGGTGACAGAAAGATGATAAAGTACAGTTATAAAACAGCTGTACTTAAAAAAATAGGTTTATTTAGTCTGTTGACACCCTCTTCATTATCACTTAATAGAGTTTTTGGTAGGGTTCTGAAGAGTATGCAAGCCCACTTGTATGCAGTAAGTCACCCGAGTGACAGCAATACCTTGTGAGGGCAGGATTCTCAGCTCTAGCCTTGACCTGAAATTCAATGAACCTGAGTGGTGACTTCATCACCTTTGGCAATTCAGTGTGAGAGGACATGGAAGTCTTGGTATATATCCATGAAAGAGAAGAAGGGAGAACTGTCCAAATTTAAACTGAAGCGTGGAAAGAAAAGTTTAAATAAACTGGACTTTTGATATTCATCCCTTTATGTCACTTTCCCATGGAGAAATGGATAGGTTCTCCAGGTATCCGTTATGGTCTTGCAGTTGTTATTCAAACAGTTTTCAATATCTCATTTGCCTATTGCTAATTTGAAGAACTAAGATGTCATCTTTTGATCCATTTAATACCAACTTCTTTTTCCTTAATTGATATTTTTATTTAAGCACCCTGATTACAAACATGTTTGTAGTTGGGTTTTAGTTATGTAAAAGGACACACCCTTCACCAGTGCACTGTTCCCACCACTAATGTCTCCATTTTCCTCCTCCCACAACCCCTGCCTGTATTCAAGACAGGTATTCTCTTTCTCTCACTCATTAACATTATCATGATAGTTGTCGAAGTAGTTATTTCTCTAACTGAACTTTGTTTAATACCAAATTCTAGCCCAGGGTCATAGACCACATCTGTGGTGAGTGGCTACTCACGAAGCAGGGTAACAGAACAAGAACAAGACAGAATTGCTTTTCTAGACTTCAAAGACCACATCTCCACTGATATACTTCTGGTCTCAGTGGGGTATTTTCTATGTCTCTTTGATGGTGTTTCCATTTTGAAAAAGGAGTTTTATGTTTTTCCAGGTCTCTGGTGGGACTAAGTAATAATATATACTGGGTTCCACATACCAGTGGGTGCTAGAGAAACTCCTGAGAAGTTTCTATGCTCAAGTTCTAACTGCTTCTTGGATTTTTGTTTGTTTGTTTGTTTGGTTGGTTAGTTGGTTTCTGGGCCACACCCAGCAGCACTCAGGGGTTACTCCTGGCTCAGGGCTCAGAAATCACTCCTGGCAGACTTGGGGGACCATATGGGATGGCAGGAATTGAACTCAAGTTCATTTTTGGGTCTACCATGTGCAAGTCAAACACCCTACCGCTGTGCTATCTCTCCAGCCCCTAACTGCTTCTTATGAAGAGGCCTCCAGAAAAAGGTTTTGATGGAACTTTGAAACAAGGCCACCTAATTCTATATCATGGCATATTTATTTGATGTCCTGTGTTTCTAGTCTGAAGACATGATGCCAACTTCACCCACATTCCCATTACCTGAACATATCAGTATCTTTAGAAAATGAGCCCTGATGAATAATAATATAGTTGATCAATAGTTGATCAATAGTTGACCAAGGTACTGAGTACACTGACAATACCATTGCCTCACTGCATAGCTACAATGTAAACTGAGCCCATTCATTGTGCCAAATCATTCAAAGCTCCCCAGTTTATTGCATCCATGGAGAATGTGAAAGTAATTTTTTGTTTGTGGGGGGCTATGCCTGGCAATAATCAGAGATTACTCAGAAATTACTCCTAGGATGTACAGGAGGTCTTATGAAATGCATGGGATCGAACTTAAATCCACCACATGCAAGGCAAGCACCATATCTGCTACACTCTATATCCAGACTCAATGCAGGCAAATTTTTTAATGAATGGCTAAAAAGTTCTCTTTTTTGCATAATATACCTTTTAATAGCAAGTATAGAACATAAGCTCTTTTATCTCATTTAGTCTTCCTGGTAGCCATTAGAAGGTGGCGTTATTACCCTGAGAACTATCATAACAATGCCAGTGAGTGAGGGAAGTAAAAAGCCTGTCTCAAATACAAGCTGGGGGGGGGAAGGGTACGGAGGGAGATTTGGGGCACTGGTGAAGTGGGATGTTCTTTTTATGACTGAAACCCAACTACAACATGTTTGTAATGATGGTGTTTAAATAAAGATATTATTTTTTTTAAAAAAGTAACGTTATCATTCCAGTTTTCAACTACTAAAAATAATGTCCAGAGAAATGGAAGAATTTTCCCAAACTTACATAACCAGGATGTGCGTGACCCAGGTTGGTCTTTTGAGAAATGGAAAAACGAACCAAAAAAGCTGATTCAGAAATTGAGTCCTGGCTTTCCTGCTCACTAATTCAGTATAACCCCTGAGGACATAGCCCAGATAACAGCAGCAGAATAAGGAAGACTGGACATGTGAAAGGACCCAGGAGCATCCTCTGACAGTGGGGATGACGTAGACCCAGAGGCAGAAACACAGTCACTGGATGGACCAAGAGAACAGGAGCCCCAGAGAGCCATGCAATGTTCTGAGGACTGGCAAAGTTTGGCAGCTGGGAGTGAGTGGACACACTCACAGCTGTTGTAAAGTGGTGGGAAGATCTGTTGCCTCCAGCTGAGATCAAAGCTGTCGCAGAAAAAGAACACAGCAAAATAGTGTCTGGTGTGTAGGAGGAACAAAGATACTAAACAAAGGATAAAGATCAAAAATAGAACATCCCCCCCCGCCCGCAAAAAAAGTCAGACCTAAATACCCAAGCCATAGTCAACAACAGTAGAATCAAGAAACCCAAACTATAACAAGCTAAACATAAAATAGACCTGTTACCCTATCAGTTCAGGGGGCTAATGGTGGAAGTATGGGAGTATGCTGGGAACTATGACCGAGGGACATCAACACTGTTGGTGGGAATGGCCCTAATTCACTCTCACTATGTACCTGAAAGAGTTGTAATTCACAACGATCTAAATAAAATTTAAAAAATATAAAAAGTAAAAAAAAATAGGACCCAGAAACAACACAGAAAATAGGACCCCAAAACCATTGCCTACTGGAAACTACTGGTAGTAGCACTACACTGGGAAACCAGGTCCCAGCCAGAACACTAAGAGAAAGATGCTCTGAGACAAAGCAGTGTCAAAGAACCTCTGGAACCCTACAGCCAGCAGCTGTGATTTGCCTGACTTGGGTTTCTTAATTCCTCTGCCCAAGCTGTGTCTCTTTTGGGGAAGGAATCAGAGTGCTGCTACAAGGGAGAGGAGGAATTTTACCTACAGGGAGCTGGAGACCTTTGTAAGCAACATCCAGATAGTTTGGAGCAAAGGACTGTGGGTAACTCCTTTAGCATGAATGAGCACCTGTCAATAAAAAGGGAAATGAATTTGGTATTTACAGAATCAAGATCTACAAGTTATACACCAAGGGGAGCGTTATACTAGCAGTCCAGGGGGCTAAGGTGGAGGTATGGGAGGCATGCTGGGAAGAGTGGTGGAAGCGTGATGGGAACTATAGAGGAGGAAGGTCAACACTGGTGGTGGGAATGGCCCTAATTCACTGTCACCATCATGTACCTTAAATATAACTGTAAAAGATTTGTAATTCACATGGGTCTCAATAAAAATTATTTAAAGAAAAAGTGAAATGGAAAGTGATGGTTTCCACTAACAATGCTAAGTGTTATAAATCAGTAAATGACAATATTGAAATGTGATTTATCTGGAGAGGTCAATGAAACGTAGAACAAAGGGTCCATCTTTCTTAAAACTGCCTAACCTAGAAAATTTAATTTCAGAAAAAAGCCTTTTGGTTTGATTTGCCTGGCTATAATTTAGGGATAGAGTGATGGGTTCTTGGACCCATTAGAGTCATTTAGATTGAATAAAGCCCCCTCTGTGCATAGAGATATGAAATTTATAAGCTCTCAAAAATAATGAAAACCTGGGATTCTGAAATTTTTTTCAGCAAAATCCTGTTGGAGAAGAAAAGAAACCACTTTCAATTTAATTCCAAAAGTCAGAAAGAACTGAAAATAAGGATAGAATGATTGCTAAGAAGCAAGAAAGGACCAGCTGGAGAAAAAAAAATAAATGATTAATTAATTTTAAAACTTAGATATGTTTGCTGCTATTGCTTTTTCTGCCTTTCATCTCCTTAATTGACTGCTGCTGGCTATACTGAGACAGCTTCATCTGTTGGAAATAATGGGCAGAATGGTCTGCACTGGTGAGGTGATGGGGACGCATGTTCTTTCTATTTGCCATGGCTAGTTGATTCCTCTCTGTCAGCTACCTTAAAGAAGAAAAGCCCCCGTTCCTCGTTCAGCACGCATCTTTCTTTTCCTTCCTCTCATTTTCTAATATCAGTTTATCGTACTTCAAAACTAATCATAATAAATAAGGCCATTTTGACAGGGAGATGGTGAAAATTTTTTCCATTTCCACCATCTTTGGTTGCTATGCCCTTGGGTCTGCACCCCTCCTGCTGAGACTCTGGCCGTCCTGTCCACTATCCATCCACTTCTGTCACCATCCATTTGGCCATGCATTTCTGTATCTCTGTGGCCCTGACGAGGCCTGGATTTCTAGCACTCCCATCAGTCATGCAAGTGATCTGCAGCCAATATCCTCTGTCAGCTATTAAGTTTGATTTGGGGCTTTGATCACCATGATTATTTTTTAGGTCTACATCTGGAAACAGAAAAAAATCACTCAACGTGCGTTCAAAATTGAACTTTCCAAGAAACTGTTTCCAGAAAGGAGAAATTCAGGCATCCGTGTCCCAGGCAGACAAATCAAAGAATGGTGTTAAATTAGAATGTTTCTGCAGTGCATCATTATTCACCGGCCTAGTCACCACTAGTACCCAGAAAGCAAGGCAGAAAGCAAGCCAGAGTCAGTGTTGGCTTCATGGGAATGAGGTTGAACCCATCAGCACGGCAATGATTTCATCCTTGCTGGGACAGACCCAGTCTGTAAATGGCATCTTAGAAGCAGCACTGCCAGTAATGGCCCGGGTGCACAGATAAGCCAGCACAGAGGGTGTCCAGTCCCCCAGGCCCAGAACCACCTTTTACCCTCATATTTCACTCATTCCTGCCCAGCAGCACCACAATCTATAGTTCACACACCCCGGAAATGAATTTTCTGGGAAACACACATACACACACACACACACACACACACACACACACACACACACACACACACATCGCCCTGGTTTCTGGAAGATGCTCCTCTTAAGAAATATGTGTTCCAGAACAGAGACAGGCACATTATTCTAGGAATAATGCATCACACACATTGGACTGAAGAGATAGTTCAGTAGGTAGAGTGTTTGCCTTGCATGAGGCCAACCTAGGTTGGGCCCTGGGCACCCCATAGGGTCCCCTGATCCCTCCTGGAGTAATTCCTGAGCACAGCAATCTTTGAGCATGGCCAAGTATGACCCAAAACCAATAAATATCTAAACAAATATATTCCATCACAGTTCAACCCCTGCAAGGAGGGTTGAAAATATCCAGAGCAAGAATAATATACTTTAAGATCTAGATCTAGAGATTCACCTGGGGGGTTAACTGAGATATTCTTTTACTGGTCATTGAGGAAGTCAGACAGCCTCTAAGCAAGTGCTAGGGGTTGTGGACTGAGTTTTCCCAGAGCTCCTGGTGAACTTTGAAACTGGGACTCCACCTTTGTCACTTTAGGAAGAGAGAGGAAGGGGATGGCAGGAGTGGACATGATTTCCAAAGTCACTTGTGCTCTGAAGTTGTCATTTCTTTTTTTGTTTGTTTGTTTCTGGGTTGGGGGGTAGCTGGGTCACACTTGGTGGTACTCGGGGTTGCTCCTGGCTCTACACTCAGAAATCACCCCCGGCTCAGGAACCATATAGGATGCCAGGGACCAAACCTGCGTCCATCCTGGGTCAGCCACGCACAAGGCAAATGCTCTACCACTGTGCTTCCACTCCAGACCCTAAAGTTGCCATTTCTAAAACTGTAAGTCCAGCTCACTGGGCTTATAAGTCAAGGAAAAGGTAACAAATTCCCAAAGTCAACGTCAATAGAATCGATACCCAATCTACAACAAGCTCTACACAGAGAGGAGCAATTAACACTAGCAGACTGGGGGAGGGGAGGAGGTCAAGAGAGGAGATATGGGGATGCATGCTGGGAATAGGGGTGGAGGAAGGACAATACTGGTGGTGGGAATGGCCCTGATTTATAGTCACCATGTACCTTAAATATTACTGTTACAGATTTGTCATTTATTTTGGTCACAATAAAGATCATTTTTAAAAGAATGCGTGAAAACCAGTGGCTGTAAGACAGAGCTACAACTAGCATTCCTGTTCCTCAGTTCGGTCAGTGCTTTCTTACTTACAACCATTACACTAGAAGAGTTTGGCTCGCCATGAATGCCACCCTCTCCTGCAGTCCCCTAGGACCTCATGACTCAGCTGAAGTTAGGCATTGTGCAGATATTTGAAACAATCCACAGAACCAATTACCTCTGGCTCATTAGCCTGATTCTAATCTTAGTATCCAACTCCCAAAGAGTCAACTTTGTCGAATTACAAGTAAGAAAGAACTCTGGAACTCCCTTTTACTTTTCTTTTCACTGTGTACATTTATAGTTTATCAAAAACATTGGCCAAACCAAAGGATTTCCTGACACGTTCGATGAACAACTGAGGGCTGGGACTTAGCTGTAGTGTGTAGAGTCCTGGGTGGTAAAGCAAGAACTTGGAAATTATCTTCTTCTGTGGTTTTGATGGGAAAGAAATCAAAGTAACCATCAGGATTAGGCTCCAGTCTATGTAAAATTCCACAGTCCTCAACTGTGATGGGCTGTAGTGAATCACAGAAAATGATAGGAAATCATAGGGCCAGAGAGCACAGCGGTAAGGCTTTTTGCCTTGCACACGGCCAATACAGGACGTACCCTGTTCGAATCCCGGCATCCCATATAGTACCCCCCCCAGCCTGCCAGGAGTGACTTCTTAGCACAGAGCCGGGAGTAACCCTGAGCACAGCTGGGTGTGACCCAAAAACAACCAAACAAACAAATAAAAAAAGGAAATATAAGAAATCGGATTCACCTTGACATCTCTATGACATCTCTCGCTTTTTTAACCAGTGGTATTTAATCCCAACACATGTGTCTATACATAAGATGAACAGATAAAACTATACCCAGATAGATCAATGTATTCATATATTAGCATTTATGGTGATGTTTTATTCATTGTCTTATCTTCACATGAGGAAACAGGAACAGAGATGAATTTGTTGCTAGAATTCTATGACAATGACATATTTCACCTTCCTCCTGATGATCTTGACTTTGTGGTTTCTTTTTTTTTTCCTTATTGCTGCCTTTTGCAAAGGCAGCTAAAGAGCATATAATAGAAGTCCTTTGATATAAGTATTTTATTTTAAACTGATCCTGTTTAAGCCTTTGTATTTCTTTTCTTTCTTTTTTGAATATATATTGATTTGTTTTGGTTTATGGGCCATATCTAGAAGCGCTAGGGATTACTTCTGGTTCCATGCCTGGAAATGTTTGGGGCTTTCTCCTGGTTCTGTGCTCAGGGATCACTCCTGGTACTCATGGGATACCATTTGGGGTGCTGAGGATTACACCTGGGTCATCTGGATGCAAGGCAAATGCCCTACACACTGTAATATCTCTCTGGCCCTACTATGTCTGATTTTCATCAGTGTTAAAAATAACCAGAATGGCACATTTTCTGTGGCCCAGGCCAAAGTTTCCATTCATCAACCTAGCCTCAGCCGCCCTTCTTTCTGTTCAGTACCACCTGTTTCTAACAACAACAAAAAACCTAGTTCGGGGCCAGAGCGGTGGAGCAGTGGTAGGGCATTTGCCTCTCACACAACTAACTAAGTACAAACCTAGGTTCAATCCCCCAGCATCTCATATGGTCCCCCAAGCCAGGAGCAATTTCTGAGTGCAGAGCCAGGAGTAATCCCTGAGCATCACTAGGTATTGCCCAAACCTTCCCCCCCCCAAAAAAAAAATACCTAGTATGGAGCAGGCAAATCACAGTAAAATTTTAATAGAAAGCATTGTTTTTCTGCTTATTATAATTTTTTGTACGTTTATGATGAAGGTAGTTTATTTTCAATATACTTTCAAATGATTATTTTTATGTAAAGTATGTCCTTTTGATGGTTAAAATAATTATTATAATTTGCAATTGTGTTTCAACAATTTCCAATATCATATACAAGTAATGAAGTCACATTATTTACTCAGGAAATGATAAATAGATCATTTTTGTCTCACAAAAATGGTTTTGGTAAGCAAAAATCTAGTGATATATTAATCAGATATTTATTTAGCATTTGTTAAGTGCAAAACGCATTTCTGGGAATTAAAACAATTCAAAGCTCAGCAACAGTGTGATATCCAGCATACGAATAAGCAGGAATAATGACACCTATCTTTAACACCAGTTAAATGTGGTAAATACCTCAGGAGAATATGTTAATAATTTTATCATAAAGGGCATAAGACAGAAGACACAACCGGCTTTTGCATTTATTGCTTTTGCAGGATCGTCTATTGCTTTTTAATACATATTTCCAAGCTCAGAGGATCCAAGCAAAAAATTCTTACCAGATTGTTTCTTTCGAAGACAAATCTCAATGAGTCCG
The DNA here is from genome assembly GCF_024139225.1 of Suncus etruscus. Lineage (NCBI taxonomy): Eukaryota > Metazoa > Chordata > Mammalia > Eulipotyphla > Soricidae > Suncus > Suncus etruscus. The sequence goes on from NC_064857.1 coordinate 2,970,467, forward strand.
AATTAAGTCTCTCCATCATAGGGTCTCCTGTGTGAGGTGACAGTCAAGCTGTCAGCGGTGATCAGCCTCCTGTGACATGCAGTTGTAGAGAGATGGAATCCACAGTTGAGCATCCCAATGTACTTGTCAGTCAGCTTCCACCTCTTGTCCCATTGGTCTCTTCAGAGGGCTACTTTCTTATGACAATTGGCATCCTCCATGGGAAATTTCTTAAAGAGTACACAGGATGCAAACCAGATTTTTATAACCTAGCCTCAGAGTTGTCGGAGCCCAGTTCCAGGTAAATGGGCCTGAAGCTGGGACTCAGCTAGGATTAAGATAAAGAGAAACAGACAATACAGAGACCAGCACAGGGACAAAGGGCTCACTGCCTCATGGACTAAGAGCCTAGACTTTCCTACAAGTAGGACTTTTATTATTCAGCAATAATCAGTCCTAGAAAGAAGGGCACATAACAATCTTGCCATAGCAATTAGGTAAGAAAAAGATATCAAGGGTATCCAGATAGGAAAGGAGGAAATCAAGCTCTCACTGTTTGCAGATGACATGATACTACACTTAGAAAACCCTAGACTCTACCAGAAAGCTAGAAACAATAGATTCATATAGCAAAGTGGCAGACTACAAATTTATACACAAAAATCAATGGCCTTCTTATACACTAATAATGATAGAGAAGAAATGGACATTAAAAATCCTATTTACGTTAGTGCCACACAAATTCAAGTATCTTGGAGTCAACTTAACTAATGAGGTGGGTGAAGGACCTATACAAAGAAAACTACAAAACACTGCTTCAATACATAAAAGAGGACAGGTGACTTGGTGGCAGGACAGCTTCACTTTTCTCTCGTGTTTCTTGCTCAGAATATTTTTCATCCTGTCAAAAAGAGGTAGAGCACATCTTGCAATAGTGTGTGATCACACAGAAGAGAACACTGATTTTGAAAGATAGCTTCATAAAAAAATGCAGGACAAAAATATGTACCAACTTTTTATCTCTGATAGTTCAGATCAGAAATAAGGGGAAGATTTTACCCCTTCAAATTTCAGCTTATCCTACTAAAGATGTGTCAGACAGGTCCATCACAGAGAGAAGGGTGATAGATAGATGATAGATAGATAGATAGATAGATAGATAGATAGATAGATAGATAGATAGATAGATAGATAGATAGATAGATAGATAGATGATAGATAGATAGATAGATAGATAGATAGATAGATAGATAGATAGATAGATAGATAGATAGATAGATGATAGGTAGATAGGGAGGGAAGGAGGTTGAGAAAATAACATTGCTTATTCATAATATAACTCATATAATTTTATAAAAATAAAGTGAATATGTAAACCAAATACCTAATAATAAAGCCGTCTTTATGTTATATTAAAAATATAAATACATGGGGCCGGAGAGATAGCATGAAGGTAAGGCGTTTGTCTTTTATGCAGAAGGACAGTGGTTTGAATCCCAGCATCCCATGTGATCCCCGGTGTCTGCCAGGAGTGATTTTCTGAGCATAGAGCCAGGAGTAACCCCTGAGCGCTGCCGGGTATGACCCAAAAACAAACTATATATATATATATATATATATATATATATATACAGAAAAATATGTATTCAACCTTACCTTTCATTCTTCAGCCATTTATTAAGTTCCTACTATGGACAGAGTGCCAAATTCCTGACTAAAAAGATGATATGTGATATAAATATGCAATAAAATAAGTATTTTATTGCTCTAGGATATCAATATCCTCTTTTTTATGAGAGTTTAGTGCTACTAGTATAGCATCCCTATTGACATACTTTTCACCTTTTTATTTCTTTCTTATTTTTAAATAAATTACAACCTCATTAAAAATTACTTTGGGTTCTTGAGTCAGAAGGAAGAATAATTGGCTGTAACTAAGATACTGTGACCTTGCACAAAAGTTTCACATGTATCAGCTAGTGAGATTAAATGATATTACTTCTTAAATCTTTTCAGTTTCAGAGCCAAAATCAAAGTTGTTCAGGGCCTACTCTGGCCCAGGATCATTCCTAGGGGACTATAAGGTACATGGGTAATCAAGCCTGGATCAGATGTGTGCAAGGCAAGTAAGTGCCTTACCTGCTGTACTATCTCTCTGATTCTTAAATTATATTACTCTTGAAAATTCCCTAGCATGGTATCTGACATTGAGTAGTCATATTATAAACTAAAACTATTATTGTTGTTGTTTAATGCACTAATATAAATCATGATAGCCTCATAGCTTGGAGTTACTTGGAAATGAAGCTAACAGAGAGAAATAAAGTGGTAGTGTCTTCAGGAGAAAGCACAGCACTAAGCAATATGAGGTAATTATGTTTCTCCTCCCACCATAATTTTAAAATGTGTAATTAAAGTCTGGTCTGGAACCCTGCAAGTTAAATGAATGTGAGGAACTAGCAGAGTTCTCTAGAGGAATGCACTGAAGGTGATTAAAAGGCTTGAGAATTGAACCAGCAAGAAAACTCCTCAAGAAACAATCTCTAAGACTAATCTTCCAGGGATTCTGAGTTTGTAACTGCTAGCTGTTATTTATTTTAGATTTGCATTCTACTTCAGGATTAGAGTAGGAATTATCAGAATCTTGTTGAAAGATATTGTAGTTATGGCTTTGAATTGGCACCTTTTCCTCAGCTGATTTCTTACCTTCACAATAGAATATAGAGTGCTGAAGGATTTGAACAGGAATTATTTGGTTGGAATCAATTCTATTGATAGAAGGTGGGTTGGTATTAGTTAATCTTATGAGTGTTAGTGGGTTTTGATAGGCATCAAAAAATATCTTTGTTGATTCAGAAAGTCCAACATAACTGGAGGACCATGTGGGCAGTAGGAAGATGGGTGAGTAGACCGCACCCTGATCTTTCTTCTTTCAGTAGCTTATGTCTGTATGTATGTGGAAGATAATTTTCACTCAATTGCTCTGAATCAAAATATGTTTATCTTAAAGAGTCTGGTTTTCAACCTGTCCTAAAGACTGGAATCATTTGTAAGGTTTAAATTTATAATATTCAGTGGCCGGAGCAGTGGCACAGCCTTGCAAGAGGCTAACCTAGGACTGATCTTGGTTCAATCCCCCAGCACCTCATATGGTCCCCGAAGCCAGGAGTGATTTCTGAGCACAGAACTTGGAGTAACTCCTGAGCAGCACCAGGTGTGCCCCCCAAAAAATAAATTATAACATTCAAATTTACAGGTTACACCTGAAAGAAGCTTCAAAGTTTTGGGGGTTGAGACTCAGTATTAAAGATTACAAAGCTCTCTCTGTGATTAATGAAAAATCTAGATTAAGAGCCAGAGCAATTTATTTTAAAAAGTATTTAAGAGTAATATACTTTTAAAATATTTTATTTAACTGCATGAAGAAATGCAATGACTTAGGTGGAGGTTATTGAGAACATACTTGTCTCCAGAGCATAGTGAGAAGGAAAGAAATTGAGTGGAGGAGAAAGACTTTTCTGAAATGATGAGGGACAGAGCCTAAGGGATCTCAGGTGCGTTGGTGGTGTTTAGAAAACAGAAATAATATCCAAGCCAGACTCAACAACATTGAAGTCATGATGCCCAAACTTTCACAACCAAGCTTAAAAAGGTGCTTGCTAATGGTGGCAGGCTGGGGTGAGAGTGGTGGCATGGACAGGACTCTGAGAACATTGGGCATATTTTCAGCTGCCAGAAATTCTGGAAGTGCAAGAATATGGGAGGAGGGTGCCCAAACTCATTCCCAAAAAGTCCTGATGATGTCATCCCAACTATCAACATACCTGAAGCTTTGGTCAGATTGGTTTTTCTGCAAAGAGGTGTAGAACAGTAAGCCAGTACGATTGGCAAATCAGCAATTGTGGGTGATGGGTACAGCAGGCATAGCTTCAGCAGAGTGGGGGATTGACCTCTCTTTCCTCCCCTGATTGGCATGTTTCAGTACATGGCCTGAGTGAGTCTATGGAGCTGACCCAATGCAGACATGGTCACCGCATATGTGAGCCATATTTCCCCTTTTTGAACATTTTGAGAATGAATGATACTTGAGAGCCATTCTGAACCTAGCACATACATTTATAACAAATGTTGCTTTTTTGTTTTCTTTAAACATCCCATAAATTAATTAATTTAGCTCACAGATAAATTTATTGAAACGGATACCTTGAGATGAGATGGTCCCAAGTATAAATGTAGAAAAACTGTTCTTGTCAAATTTTTTCCATTTTCAAATTTGAATAGTCTCTAGGTTCAAATAAAAATTAGAGGCCTGTGAAGAAAACTAATTAATTACTTATTGGTTATCACATTAACTGATTGATGCCACTGAAAAATTTCAGAAGAGTAATACTATCAGACTTTGTGTTATGTGTGGGTAAATTACAAAAAAAAATAAGATATACCTGGTCTTGGCCCAAAAGAATTGTTAAATCTTTTCGTTTTCTTTGGTTGCTTCTCAAGAGCATCACAATTCTCTATTAATCACAATAAATATGTTTTCAATGTGTATTAAGAGCAAAGAATAGTTAAGAAAGAAAGAGCTAGATGTAATAGAATCTTGTTGGAAAGATTGTTATGGCTATGTATGAAATAGACACTGGTGGGGCCGGAGCAGTCGCACTAGAGCGTCTGCCTTGCAAGCGCTGGCCTAGGACGAACCAAGGGTCAATCCCCCAGCATCCCATATGGTCCCCCCCAAGCCAGGAGCAATTTCTGAGTTCATAGCCAGGAGTAACCCCTGAGCGTCAATGGGTGTGGCCCCAAAGCCAAAAAACAAATAAAATAAATAGACACTGGTAACATTGCACCAAGAATATAGACATAATTTCTATTTGGGAATCTACAAAAAGGGTCCCCTAAAAATAAATTTATATTTGGGTGGAGATGATTTATTAAAAGTGTTTTTTAGTAACAGTACTGTGAGGGGTGGAAGAATAAGATGAGGGATAAAATAGATAAAGTTTTTTCCATGAAGACTTGAACCATTTCTGGGGATAGTGATGACCCTTCATTTATTCAATAAAACAATCCTCATTGGATCTTTGCTACCTTCTTGGGGAAGGGCATAACCTTGATAAGGTGACACCTATCAAAGGATGATTATAAGATGAATTCCTCTAAGAACCATCTATAGAAAACTCGATATGAGCTCCAGATAGTTCTATCATTTCAACACTCATTTTGCCCATTGTCCCATCTAAAAACCTTGCCAATATCCTCTCTTACTTGACTTTTTTATATCACATATCTTCCACCAGCAAATCTGATTTAATTCAACAACTTAAAAATAGACCTACAATACAAGCATATTCCAGGCCCTCTGCTGCTGTTATTCTAATCCAATGATCAGATTCCTTCCAGTCACCTAAAAACCAGGTTTAATTCATTCATTATTCTTTTGCCTTTACCTCTTACTTCATTTTTAGCATGAATTCATTCAAAATCCATTTTGTTCAATGAAAACCTAGATTCTCTTACTCTGCTATTCAAATTCTTTGATTTCTCCTTTGATCCCTCCCTAATAGAAGAAATAGCAGCTGTGGTGATCCTGTGGTCACAAAATTCTGCTCTGATTTTAGTCAACTGTGTTCAAAATGCTAACATCCTTGTATTTGTGGAAAAACTTTCCAGTTGGTGGGCTCTTGCTCAACATGTGGGAAGAATCACATGGCAGAATAGGATTTTGTGATTTAATTTTACTTCTCCATCCAACCCAAGGGGAACACAAATCATGTCAATCGAAGAAACCCAAAACTATAAGTTCTGAAGGTGCAACAGCATTCTTGAAGATGACCTCTCTGCTCTGTGTTTATGTCACCTCATGACTCAGCGCTTGTCCAGAGGACATAAACCTTGCAGTGACAGGCTGCTCTCTGGTTCTGTAGGTTGACAAGATAGAAGAGCAATGATCCTATAAATCCCTATAAACCCCTTCTTGAGATGGAAATGTGGGTTGGGTGAGCTGAGTGAACCTACCAGTATTTTAAATAGGCCTCTTTCCTTCTGTGTCTGAGGCTAAAGTAGTTATGCACAGTAGATAGTCAGAAGTAGAGAGAGTGGAACACTGGAAAGAATAACTGGGATATCAAAGTATACTAGCAATTCTAACCCAAATAATGTATCGTCCTAGTACTCTTATTTGCTCCCAACCACAGAATTATAAAATATAGAATTATATACTTCTTTCTATATGGCTGGTCCCAACACTCTGTGGTATTTATAACATGTAATTATTGTATAATATTGCATTATACTATTACAATTCACAAATACAATTATTTTCACAGATTTATATGAAGGTCACCTCCACAAGGGCTTCAAGAGTCACATAAACCTCTGATGAATCCCCTCTAAGCTCTCACTTTTCTTTCTCATTTTTCTTATTTTCATCAAGCAGCACCTGGAGTGTTTCTCTTTTGAATATTTTCTCTTTTAGATCTGTCTTTTTGACTTGGGTAAAATTGCCCATTGTGGTAGGCAGAGGTTTGTCTATTAAATTCGCTGATGTCTCCAAGTACCTGGGACAGTTTCAGGCATATGTCCAAGCTTACTCAGTAATAGGAAACCGAGAGTGCTTTGTGACATAACATCACATTATTGTTCTGATGTGTAGGCTTGATCTTTTAAAACAAACCTTTCTGGGAGCCAGAGAAATAGTAAATATTTCCTTGAAAGTAGTATATATTTCCCTAAAGGCTGACCTGGTTTGATCCCCAGTACCGCAAATGGTCCCATGGGTACAAAGCCAGCAGTAAGCCCTGAGCATTGCCAGTATAGCCAAAAACCAACCAACCAACAAACAAACAAAAACAAAAACGGACCATTCTAGATTACAGGATTCAATATATGTATATTATTCGTTGTAAACTTTTCATGTTGGTGTTCTGCTATGAATACTATTATATTCAAATATTTTTGTACATGATGTAATTAAATTAGTTTCCTGAGGCTTTTTAAAGGGGATGTGTATTCTTAAGAAGATAATGAGTCTATAAAGTGATCTCCTGAGATCTAAGTCAGGGTCCTATAATGTAACAGATTAATAATAGGTTAATCACAAAAGACTCACAAAATATATAAAGAGACAATAGATGAATATAAAGGGATGGCAGGAGTATATGAAAAGTCTAAAGTACGGTTGAAGTGAATGAAAGTTTTTTAAAAGAAAATATACAGGTCCAAACAGAGATACAAGAAAACTTGAAGCTTGCATATTCTATTAATAATTGATACTAACAATTAATAATTAATAATAATTAAGGGGAGATATTAGTGCTAGAAAGTGAGACAAACAGCTGAATTTTATTTTTATGAACAATTATTACTATTGTTGTAATTAAACAATGAAGGAGATTCTAATTAATTCTATTGAAACCTATTGAATTCATATGGATTTCTTTTATCTAGTCATTATATAATACAGTTCTTTTTATAATATAGTCCCTAATCCACCTAAAGTTAGTTTTTCTTAATGGTGTTAGACAGCGGTTCAAATTCATTCTTTTGCATGAGTTTCCTTATTTTCTGGAAAATGAAGGAAATTATTGAAGATAATCTCCTTTTCTCATTTAGCACGCAATGCTTGCCTAGAAGGAAGCGGTAATACAAGTCTATTATGGGCTCATAATTTGGTTACATTGTTCTATATGTTTTTTTTCATGACATGGCTACACTGATTCAAATATATGTTTGTAATAATTTAACAGCAAAAGTGGCACTTACTGTCTTGTCCTCAAAATTCCTCAGCTATTCAGATTCTCCTATTATGCTATCTGAATATTTTTTCTGTATTCCTGTGATAAATGCTATTAAGATTTCATTGACTATATTTGAGAAATTTGGACAACATAGACACTTTAACAATATGTGTTTTACTCACCCATAAAAATAAACTGCATTTTCATTTTAAAAATTATAATAATAAATTAATCTATTCAGTAACATTCAGTTAATCATTTCTTCAATAACTCACCACTGTTTTAATTACACCAAGCTTCAAGTTTTCCATTTGGATACTTGGTGGGTTTGGGGATTTTTGTTTGGTTGGTTTTTAACTCTACTTGAAGAGAATTGGGTGGGTCGAAGAGAGAGTTTGGAAGCATTAATTTCTACTTTTTATCGGCTTCTTTAATTCTCTCCCCTGCATCCAAGTTCATAATGAAAACACAAATTTCTGTGAAAGTTGTGGTGAAATGTTTGCAGTTTGATTTCAAACATAGGAATCTCTCCTCTAATTTTAATTTTACAAGCCTTAATAATATAAAAATATTTTTTGGTTTCAATGTGGTTTAGTTTTTGGCTTAGATTTAATGTTGCTTTTTAGATGAAATCTTACTGAAAACACCAAAGATGATAAATGGATCCCACTTTCTAAAATTTTTAGTGCTGTGTACTGAAGAAAAACAATGTCATCTTTCTAATCTAAAATGATAAAAATTCAGAGGAGTGTTTATAAGTATCTATTGTCTCTTGTTATCCATTTTTCTTTTTGGATTTAATAATCTGTATACTTGTTAAAGTTACTACTCATTTTATGGTTTAATTACTAAGTCTGATTAATGCAGCTGAAAAACAAAATATTTATAATTCTCCAGAATAATTTGGCAAGTTCTACGCTATCTTGACTCATAAAAATATTTCACAAAAATAGCAGAAAGACCAAGTAAACGTTTTGTATTAATTGTTTTATTTAAGCACCACAATTTTTAAAATTTTGTTTATTGTTAGATTTTAGCCATTGGATATACACCACCCTTCACTAGTGCACCCTTCCCATCCTCAATGTCTCCTATTTGCCTTCCATCCCCCACCCCCTACCCCCCCTGACTCTAAGAAAGTCAATATGCTTCTCTCTCTTCCTCTTTCCCACCCTCCCTCCCTCTCCCTCTCTCAAAATTTTTGACACTGTGGTTCGCACTATTATTAAACAGAGGGGTGCCTTGCATGTCTCTTTCTCTCTTTTCAGCACTTAGTGCTTGTCCAGAGTGATCAGTTCCAACTATCAGTGTCATAGTAGACCAAATAAACTTTTAATTAAAACATTTTGCTAAACTGAATTAAAAGTCTTCCTTGTTCTGGCAATAACCATCAAATATTTAGAAGTTTATAAAATGATTTCCCATATACTATCCTATTTCATTCTTGTAACAACTTGGTTTAAAGATCTGGTGACCAAACCTCTGACAATTTACACAATTTACTCAAGATCACAAAGCAATGGGGAAGTAAATGAAAGATAAAAAGTATACCTCACAGTTTTAGTCTGGGGCTTTCTTACTGGTCATACAGCTATTTGCTGTCTACAGAGCAATTTGTGTTCAGCCTGTGAGCCTCAGTAATGACCTGCAAATATTAGTGGTTGCGGTCATTCTGCAACACTCACAAATTCTAGTAATGACATCTTTACCATACTAGGGTTTGCCCAAATCTCAGCCTATAATGAGTTTCCCCACTGGAGATACTCATGTTCTCTTTGGAACATTCTTTGAACATCAAGGCTTTAGATTGGCACTCATTGGCTTCATTACAATCCCTTCTTTCAGGCTGCTTTGCGATTTATGTTCAATTTTAATTGGCATCTTTCTATAGTGAAAAAATAGTCATTTCAGTAACAATTTTGATATCAACTTGTGTCTTTAGAATGAAAAGATAACAGCAGAGTAGTGTGGGTGGTAGATGGCAGGGTCTTGAACAGGAAGAATTTGCTTCTAGTTTCACTTCCTCCTTTACTAAATTAGTGAACTTCAGAGAAATTCCTCATTCTGTGCTATTTCTAAGATTCAGTATTGGCACTTGTAAATATTTCCAGAAAGCGTCAAGGGTGTAGTTTAGCAGTAGAATGTTTGTTCTGAAGGCTTAAGTTCTTGGTTTTGATCTTAATACTACTACTCCTACACTACATAATTATAATAAGAATATAAAATTAAGTGTTTCTGAGCCTAAAATAAAATGAAAAATACAAAATATTTATAAACTAAACGTGAGTAAAATAGATAGGAAAATAAAATAATAGTTTCATAAATTGTGACATTAACAAATGCAAGATTATAGGATCATATTTTTTCAAGAGAAATAGAATTGGTAATGGAAAGCAGTGTTATATTAAATTGATACTAAATAGAATGGATTAACTTCAGGAAATATCTTAATCACCTGCTATGTGATAGGTTCTATATTGCAAGATGTAGAGATGCAGAATTAGAAAAAACATAAACTTATCTCCACTGCAACATGGTATGCACACACATTCATGACACTATTAAAGCATGAGTTTACAAATAAAACACAGATCTGTACACAGAATACTGAGGATGTGCTACACTATTGCCAATACAAAGGAAGAAGAAAATCTCATATTGGGAGTGAGGAGCTTTGAGAAGAACTTCACCCTTAATGAAACACTTAAATGTGTTCATGAAGTCAATATTTCAACCTATACACTCCAGAACAGCTAAGGTAGAACATTCAGAATTGAAGGTTATAAACAAAAGCTAATAAAGAAAGCAAGCAAAACCATAGCAGTGTGTGTTGATCCCTGAGGAACCAGGAGGGGCAAGGAAAGCTAGAAGATAGTTTGGAGTCATATAAAAGACTTTGAAGGTCAGGCTAGAATGTTTATTACTAGCATCTCATGCTATGTAGATTCAATGAGAAACTTCAGGAACAGTAATGATAGAATGAGACTTGAAACAGAAAATTCAATTTTGTAGAGAAACATAAAAGAAATTAAAGTGGGTCTAAAACCTTCATTTAGGAAATCAGTGATGACATATTATATTGGTTCAGTACAAAATTAGCACTCTCTAAAAAAAAGAAAAATAATGGGACTAGAGATATATGGCACCACATATGATCCTCCCAGGAGTGATTCCTGAGTACAGAGCAAGGAGTAAACATTGAGTGCAGCTGGGCACGGCCCTAAAACAAGAAAAGGAAAAGTATCCACAGTAGAGAGAGAGGGATTTATAAGCTGTGGAGTATATATCTGGATCAATGACAGTTGTCACATCACGTCCCTTAGGAAGCCATGGTCCCTCTCCCCAGACAAAGTTCTCATTCTGTGGTCCACAATAAATAAGAATGTAAACTTAGATGGTATTTCTTGTTCATAGATTGACTGTCAATATGCTATTTTATCAATAATTTTTAGTGTGACCAAAGTGAATTACAAATCTTTCACAGTAATATTTAAAGTACATAGTGACAATGAATCAGGGCTATTCCCACCACCAGGGTTGTTTTCCCTCCACCTGTGTTCCCAGCATGTGTCCCATATCACCCTCCTTTGCCCCCAGAGTGCTCCAGCCTTGTTATTATCTTTATTATTATTATTATTATTAAACTCTTTTAGTTCACACTCCAAGACTTCATCTCACTTTATTCTCACAATAATTCTTTAACTTAGTATTATAGTAATGAACATTTGCCGCAAGAAAACAAAGGCACAGGGAATTCAACAATTTTACCATGGTTTGTTTCTAATAGTTGCACAGCTAAATCAATCTGTGACTTTAATGACCTCAGCATCCAAGTTGTGGCCAGTTTCTTCCATCCAAGGTTTGTTTCACCTACATGTCATCATCACTGAGAGTAATTTCGGAGTTTTTAAGCCTTTTTATATGGAATTTCTTTTTTAGATTCTTTTGCTTTCTTACCCAACACTAATTTTCTAGACCCCACGTGTTCTGCATGAAACAGGAACTTATTGATGGGATTTTATCCTTGGGAATAAATAGGATCTCACAACTTCCCTCTTCTTAGCAATATTCTGTCACTCCAACGCAAATCTCCAAGTGGTAAAACCACATTTTATTTCCTGCTTCATCCCTATAAAGAAGTTTAGCCTTTAAGTCACTGCCAAAATTTAAAAAATTTAGGATATTTTACATGAAAATCTGGATATCTTCACACCATGGTAAAACTGAAAGATCTGCCAAGCACCACCATATTCTTTAACACCAACAGCTCTGATGAATTGGAGCGACCTCTTTAGCTGAGACACTCTTAATAGCCAACTTTACCTGTTGTCTTTATTTATTTATTTATTTATTTATTTTATATGATTTGCAAATCTATCAATAAGAGTGTTTCAAGATACAGTGTTTCAACTCCCATTCCATCACCAATGTCTGGATCCCTCTACTAGTGTCCCCAGGTTTGCTACTATCCCACTTGTAGCCCACCTAGTAAGGAATAGGCACATTTGTACGTTTAATTATTGTAGTTTGCATTCCATGCTTATAGTAGTGTAGGCTTTAGTGGTTTCTTCTATTTTGTTTTGTTTTTATTTAGGGACCTCAGCTTACTCCTGGATCCACACCCGGGGATCAATCTTGGCAATACCCAGAGAATCTTACATACCATATTTTTTGTAGCATAAGATGCACATCCCCCCCCCAAAAAAAAGTGCGTCCTATGGAGTGAATACTGCCTGGAGTTGAAGCCCGAGTGCAAGGGAGGAGAGCATCTAGAAACTATGTGCATCTTTTGGGCAGGTGTGTCTTATAGAGTGAAAGAATATGGTATGTGGTACTGGGGATTGAATCTGACCATCTAGATCAGGGGTCTTCAAACTTTTTAAAGTGGGGGCCGGATTATGATCCCTTAGAGAACTGGAGGGCCGGACTATATGAGCTACTAATTCCTACTCACACTGCACATATCTTATATAAATAAAATGAAAACCATTTATAAATAAACAGATCACGCACCAGTATTTCAATGGGAACTGTGGGCCTGCTTTTGGCTAAAGAGATGGTCAATGTCCGGTTCCACATGTGTCACTGCCAGCCGTAACAAGTGATGCAAGTGGGCATCAGTTAATCTTGATCTGGTTGGAGATTGCAGATGTTTCATTCTTGAAAAAGTCTGTTCACAGGCATAAGTGCCACCAAAGATGGTTACCATTTTGAGTGCATGGTTCCTGATATTTGGATATACACTGAGTGTATATGCTGGCAGGTATCTTGGCAACCAAACAGCGCTCACTGCTGGCGGCCGGATCAGACTGCTCTGCGGGCCGCATGTGGCCTGCGGGCCATAGATTGAAGACCCCTGATCTAGATGTTACTTGCTGTTTAATTAACATCTCCACCTGCAGGTCTTGGAGGCATCTCTACTTCAGCACTTCAGACCTAAGTGTGCCTTGTTCCTTCATGTCTTTTCATGTAATAAATTGAAGTGATTACAGAGTGAAGAAGCTAGAAAGCAAATAGAATTAAAAACCTCCTCAACTTCTTTCTTTCCCCTCAGTCTAGCACAGAGGCACCTCAATTCTCACAATGTTTTTTTTTTCCTCTTGTTTCCCAGACAGCAACAAATGTCTTGAGGTTCTCTGAGTAAACCACAAATGAGTGATGAGAGTTCTTCCAAGGGCAAGATAAACTCAAATAGGTAGAGACTCTTGTAAGTAAGACATTTGTTCACAGATCTAGTGGAAATCTGGTACTTGGGGGAAAGAAATTGACCGTTCAAAGTCATGAACAATCGCAATTTGCGTGGCTTTGGGAATACTAACTGGGCAGTTGCTTCAGTTTCTTTCCTTTGATGTTACCTGGATGATTCCTATTTTGTATTGAAGGAATCTGCGTAGGTAACATCTAATGTATCCTATGAAACCTGTAATTTTTCTCTCACTCTACTGGTGGAGGGCTGCATTCCTAGTGATGCTCAAGTGACCTGGGGAGCCTCCTAACAACTCTTAGCACTTCAAGATGAGAGTCTGGGGGTGCATGCTGCTCAGGCCTGAAGGTACCTCAAATGATGAGGTTCTGCTGAATCCGGAGTTGCTGAAGCTCCTACTTCAAGGTGCAGCTCCGGCCTTATCTGAGGTGCTACCCAAGGATGTGATGCTACTCAATCTTTAGTGCTTCTCTGGCCCAGACTTTCTGCTCAGACCAAAGGGGATGAGACTGAGGCTGAGGCTGAGGCTGAGGCCTTGAATTCTGCTTTAGCCTTGAGATGCTGCTGGGACCCTGAGGTTTGGCTCAGGTCCTGTGGTCAGGGACCACCAGACCCACCCTGGTGTGTGCTAGACCTCTAGATTCGCTCCTGCCAATGTGTAGGGTACCATGTGCTACCAAGGACAGAACCAGAGCAGCTATATGCTAGGCACATCTTCACCCCAGTACTATTTCTGTAGCCCTCCTTCACACTCTTGTTTTAAGAACCTAGCCATACAGGGCTGGAGAGATAGCACAGTGGTAGGGGGTTGGCCTTGTACGCAGCCAACCCAAAATGGACCTGAGTTCGTTCCCCAGCGTCCCATATGGTCTCCTGAGCCTGCCAGGAGCAACTTCTGAGTGCAGTCAGGAGTAACCCCTGAGAGTCACAGGGTGTGGCCAAAAACAAAAACCAAAGCAAAACAAACAAAAAAGACCTATCTATATATTTACAAAGGAACACAATAAGCAGTATTAAAATTAAATTCTTCGGCTGCCCCCCACAGCTTTCTCTCTCCTTCCTCCCCGTCCCAGGGTTATTTCTGGACACCTGCTCAGGGTCCCAGCAAGCGGGTTTCGGTGAGGTGCAATTTAAAAGAGACCCCAGGCTTCCTTGCTCCTGCAAGGGGCTGGTAGGGGACTGGTGAACTTTCAACTTCCAGCAATTAGGAAGCAAATGCATCTAGGGGAGTCGGAAGCTTCAGCAGGCAACAAGGGGAGGACATGGCTCCATATTCTCTTCGCTTGTCCAAATCACAGACCAAAGTGGTGTCTCGGAACCACCCCCTGTTGCATTAAATAATTAATGATGGGGCTGGATGGCGATGGATGGAGGTGGATTTCTCTGTCTGCCATCCCAGGCCACGTGGCTTAGCAACCCCCATGCAGCCGGCGAGTTTCAGGCCCAGGTGAAACGCGAAATCACTCACTCACAGGCAGGCTTCAGGAAGCATTAACTTTATTTAGGCCCTGGCCACCACGTGTGTATGGCCTATCTCATAACCTTTTAAGCACAAGTTGTTCTTGGCCCTGCATCTAAACTCCTTTCAGCCATCTTCCCTTTGGGCTCCATGCTGGTCCAAGACCAAAACACAGAGGCCCCAAAGCCAGCAAGCTCTGCAGGGCCAAAAAGGCAAAGACCCTTAATCCCCTGGCTTCCGGGTTTATCCACCTATTCCAAGACCCCTCCCAGGAAAGGGCCGGGCTTTGCAGGTAAGGTCACACCTATTATCCGGTTCCCAAGACCCCTTCCAGAAATGGGTGGGTCTCAGATAGGTACCCTACATTTCCTCCTTTTTTGAAATATAAAAAGAGCCTTTTGTAATTTTGACTCCACCTTTAGCCAAAGGTGGGTTAATATTTTCATGCAGCAACGTAATAAAGTGAAAATTAATATACCAGCCCTTTTCAAAAACATATTTTTGCAAAATATACTTTACACCTGTAACCTAAAATTCTATTAATGCTTTTTTACCAAGCACTATTTTGGAACTTTTATGTTCCTATACTTTTAAACTATATTGGGGGAACCTTACAAAAGCCACATGGTGAAATCAACGTGGTGAGATCAGCGTGAAACAAATTAATCATTTAAACTATGATTTTAGGTGTAGGAACTTAGCAGGTAATTTTATAGTTTACTCATAGTTGGTAATGGGATAAGTTTTAGTTAGTTAGTGGTTAAAAAATAAAAAAAGGGAGGTAATACAGTTTAACATCTAATTTCTAACCACCTGCATCTTTGTCTTAGTCATTTTCTTTATAATTTAAATGTGTTTTGTTGTCTTTCATAGTTAATATTTTCAATTGCAAAATGTTTTACTGTGTATTTTAATGTACTTAGCCTGTTTTTAAAATGTATGTTATGCATGTATGCTGAAGTACTTGTGTATAGGAAAGGTATAGGAACAATAAAGTTCCCCCAATATAGTTTAAAAGTATAGGAACATAAAAGTTCCGGAATAGTGCTTGGTAAAAAAGCATTAATAAAATTTTAGGTTACAGGTGTAAAGTATATTTTGCAAAAATATGTTTTTGAAAAGGGCTGGTATATTAATTTTCACTCTATTACGTTGGTGCATAAAAATATTAAGAAAAGGAGGAAATGTGGGTGTGCCTATTTGAGACCCTAAGACCCACCCATTTCTGGGAGGGGTCTTGGGAGCCGAATAGTAGGTGTAACTTTACCTGCTAGACCCTCCCACACCTGGGAGGGGTCTGGGAAATGTTAGATAAGGCTTGGACCAAGGGAATTCGGCCCTTTTGGCTTTTTGCCTTTTTGGCTCCTTGCCCTTTCTGCGCTGCTGTGCGCTTTGGCTTCTGGGTTTCTGTGTTCTGGTCTTTGACCAGCATGGAGCCCAAAGGGAAGATGGCTAACAGGAAATAAGATGCAGGGCTAGCAAAATATTGCTGTGCTTGAAAGGTTATGAATAGGCCACACACACGTGGTGGCTAGGGCTTGAATAAAGTTGTTGCTTCCTGATGACTAACTGTGAGTGAGTGATTTCACCTGGGCCTGGGACTCGCCGGCTGCATGGAGATTGCAGAGCCACGTGGACTGGGATGGCACGGAGAGAAATCCACCGCCATCCAGCCCCATCGTTAATTATTTAATGCTACAACCCCCCTCCCTCTTGACTATTTCTAAAACATAAAAGGGTCACGTGTATCTCCTTTGTATATCTTAGAAGTATTCCGTTAACATCTATAACTCTTTTCGAATATACTCATATAGTGACAATTTTGCCCACTGGCTTTGTTATTTGATTGTTTGATTTTCCCCCTGTGAGATCTGTTTTATAAGCAATACTGGTAGAAGAGTATCTAGGTATAGATTTCATGTTTGAACCAAGTTACGGGGAATGTTGGACTTTATTCATCAGCCCCCAGATGCACCAACAATATCTTGTGGCATTGCTTCTCTTTTGCATAGGCACATTAAAATGGGAAAATAATACATATGCAAACAAGTTCTTATCTAATAGAGATGGGAACACAAATTTAGTAATGTAATTAGGCCTTTTACCCTGAACATTGGTATAATGATTTGGCTCAGGCTTCAGAAGAATGGGCATCGCCCACACACACCTGAACAATGGATACCATCTATAGAAACAACCACAATTGTCTATAACATTACCAGGATCCAAACCTCTACCAGGAAAGACCTACCACTGCTTTGGCATTGACTTACTCCAAAGAGTGCTCCCAACACCCAGACGACTCAGCAACAGTCTGCAATGCAGGGTAGATCGCTCCGCATCTAATGGTATGCTGAAACTAGAGGATGCTCCACATCAGCCTGACATCGACAAAAGAAATGCACAGAATCCAGAGTCTTTAAATATAAGAATCTGATACCAACAATAGCTAAAGTGTGAAAAAGTTTCACGGGGACCTTGAGAATGACTCGAGTTGGACGGACTGGTATGCCTGGAACCCAGAGTCGGTCTTATGCCAATAAACTTTTGTGGTGAGGCCTTTTTGTAATCAGGTCAAGGTTTTTTTTTCCATTTTCCCGTTTTTCTGGACCTATGCAAACAACGGCAATTGCCACTATCACACCTTTACTGTATATTTTTACTCTTATCCTTTAAGGAAAAAAAATATAACTAAATACAACTAACTGAACTTAAAAACAAATAACTGTAGTAGAATGCCTGTCTCAAATACAGGCAGGGGATGGGAAGGGGGGAGGGGGTAATGTTACAACTGGTGAAGGGGGGTGTTCTGGTTATGACTGTAACCCAACTATGATCATGTTACTTAAATAAAAATATATTTAAAAAATTTAATTCTTTTACTTAAATCCTCTACTTTCTTAAATGAAAAAATTGTTTATTTTTCTAAATCTCAGAACCAGAGCATTTTAAAATTTCTAAAGAACTGATGACAATAAAACCTAAAACTTATATGTGAATCAAACCCTCAAAAAGTGTGGTATCTAAAATAACTTGAGCTTAAAAGAACTCTCAACACCCTCTGATTATAAATCAGGTGACATTTTTACAGCTCCTCATAATACCCATGCAAACTGTTCAAAAATTTCAGCAGCTGGTTATATTTTCTTTTTGTCTAAATATCTTAGTTATAGGCAAAGGAATAATCGCCCTCTATCTTAAACATAAATTGAATTTTAATAGTGATTGAGATTCTGTAAATTCATAGATTATATAATAATACTTTTGAAATCATGATTCCCTTCAGAATTTATCATTGCTGTTCACTGAAATTTGGGATTTATCATAAACTCCAAGTGGTAAAAGCAAATTAGACCAGTACTATATGCGAAATACAATCATGGTTGGTAACAGTCTTTTAGATTATTACTGTAATACTAGTTTTGGCATTTATGTAAGCATGTATTTGTATAATAGCATTACTAAACTTGATCTTCAGAATTTACGTCAAAACATTTTATAAGTAATGTCATGCTATATATTAGATATGAAAAATACAGAATACAAATTAGATAATATTGCTAAAATAGTTTTTTTATAAAAGATATGTTAATTCTAAGGTTTCTATAATTTCAATAGAATAAATATATTAACACTGACATTTTTGGGGTTTTTTTGTCTTTTGGGGGGTTTTTTCTTGGGTTTTGGGGGGGTTTTGTTGTTGTTGTTGTTGTTGTGTTGGTTTTTCAGCCACACCCTGTGATGTTCAGGGGTTATTCCTGGCTCTGTGCTCAGAAATCGCTCCTGGCTTGAGGACCATATGGGACGCCAGGGGATCGAGCCATGGTCCATCCTAGGCTAGAGCATTCAAGGCAGACACCTTACCGCTTGCGCCACTGCTCCGGCCCCAACACTGACATTTTTGTTATTAGTGTAAGTTCTAAACTATGATAAAATTTTGCTTCCAAGTGTTTAACAAAAAGGAAAAGTGCCCTCATATTTTGTAAAATTAGCAGGATAGGAAGACCTGTGATAAACAGAACACACACACACAAACACACACACACACTTTAAACAGAGGGTGCAGTTGCCTTTTTTTAGTCTCAAGGAATGTCATCACCAAAAAATAGGCTGGGCAAATATTCTTCAATGTCTTACTTTCAAAACTAACTTTTACTAACTTGATGATTAATATAATCACAAAAATGATATTTGTATATTCTATTATTAAATGTTTAATCATCTTTAATGTTCTCCTAATCTGTAATGCTAAAAGAAGGCTGGTTCCTTTATTATATGTATCAAAATCATTACTGTATTTTCCGGCGTATAAGACGACTTTTGAAACAAACAAAAAAAGTCAACCGAAAATCAGGGGTTGTCTTATACGCCGAGTATATCCCGAAAAACGTTTCACTATTCCGCTCAACGAAAATTGTCTGAATATGGCCACAAAACAAATTTTCCAACTCGATCCTGCACCAATCACTGCCAGGCTGCTCGGACCCTCCGCCTCTCTGACTCGGCCAATCCAAGCAGGCTTTTGACGCATGCAAATGAGACAATGTTCTGCACCAATCACTGCCAGGCTGCTCGGAAGCCTCTCTGACTCAGCCAGTCCAAGCAGGCTTTGGATGCATGCAAATTAGATGATATTCTGCACCAATCACTGCCAGGCTGCTCTGACGCCTCTCTCACTCAGCCCATCCAAGCAGGCTTTTGATGCATGCAAATGAGACACTGTTCTGCACCAATCACTGCCAGGCTGCTCGGACCGCCTCTCTGACTCAGCCAATCCAAGCTGGCTTTTATGCATGCAAACTAGACACTGTTCTGGACTCAAATCTACACTGTCAAAAGCCTGTTCAGATGGCCAGAGTCAGAGAGGAAGTCTATGACAGTAGAACCTTTGGACCATTGCTTGTTGGGATTGGCTCACTGTGGGACATACAGTTGCAGCACAGGAACGTTCTGTCTGATACAGCGAATAGAGGCCTAAACCTATGTTTTAACTGCAAAATTAGGGGGTCGTCTTATATGCCCAGTCCTCTTATATGCCAGCAAGTACGGTATTCCAATTTTGCAAATGAATTCACGAAGAGGCCAATATTCATTTTTTATAATGGAGCATCCAACCACAGTCTCTTAGATGTAGATTATCATTTGTGTGCGATAAATTCTATTGAGACAAATTCAATTTCATAAAAAACGTTTCCAGACTTAGTCAATTAGAAGTGGTCTATGTAACTTCTGTGCAGTAAAAATATTTGCAGAAGTTAGTTGTGAGAAGATAGACTAAAGGTTTATTTCCCTGTTCTCACTAAATATAACTAAGAACTCTGTGTACCATTTATTTATATTTACATATATTTACATCATATAAAGACAAACATCAGAAGACTCTGAATGTCATAATAGATGAATAAGATTGACTAGATATGGACTTTGGTCCTTAAGGAATGAAAGAATAGTGAGTTCCCTGCATTTCCTGTATCCCTCCTATATCTCAGATTTGGGGTGCATGCCAGTTTACCTGAAAATACTTACTGGCACAAACATTGAAAATTCCCTGAGGAAAAGCTATTTTCAAAATGAAGGTAGAGATTTATCATGGCCATCAAATTTAAGAGCTAACACTGTAAAGATATCTTCTTTCCAGACAGACATATAAATTTAATGAAATGCCTATTGAAATTCCAGCAAAATTGTGTTGAGAGACAAGAGTGTTCTAAATGTGTATGGAAAATAAAATTCACTGGATTAGCTCAAACAATTCTTGAAAATTATGAAGGAGAGCCAGGGTTCAATAGGCTGAGTGCATGCTTTGCATGTGGGAAGATCAGGTTCAATTTTCAGTGCCACATGAATGCTGCCAGGAATGATCTCCAAGCAAAAAGCCAACTTACAGTTGTACCTTTGAGAACAATGGGCTATGGCTCCCAAAATTTAATTTAAAAAAATATTCAGTAGGAGAATTCAGTCTATGTCATTTTAAAACATTGTATAATTACTGTGATCAAGGCTGTGTGGTATTGGCAGAGGGGTAGTTATTTTTAAATCAACAAAACTCAGATAAAATAAGCTACAAATATTAAAATAGAATTTTAAAAGATGCAAAAATTAATACACTTATAAATAGTCTTTTCAACAAGTGACACAGGAACAAATGAGCATACATCAGGAAAACATATTCAATGTAGGCCTCAACTTCCATACAAAAACTATATCCAAATAGATCACAGTCTTAGGTGCAAAACTTTGAAACTTAAGAATTTGGGGGAAAATATTCTTAAATATTTTGATATAGAGAGATAAGCAAAAAGACCATAGACAACACCAAGATCCATTAAAAGAAATGTTGTGGAGCCAAATAGAAAGCACAGTGGATAAGATGCATTGCATGCAGTAGAACTGAGTTCAATATGTGACATTTCACATGGTCCCTTTAACACCACTAGTAGTGACTTCTAAGCATGAAGCCAAGTGTAATCCCTAAGCATTGCCAAGTGTGGCCCAAAGAACAAAAACAAAATTGTGGATCAGAGGATAAGACAGTGGGGGAAGACTGTCATTTTGTAGGCATCATATATCTATTTAATCCCCTGAGAACCTCCATGATTGATCCCTGAGCATAGTCAGTAAAAAGCTCTGAGTTTTGGGTATAGCTCCAAGACAAACAAAAATAAATGAAAAAATGAGCTCCACAAATTAAAAGAAAAAAAGTCATGAACTGAGATCTATACAAACCATATATATAGTAGAATAGTTGTATCTAGAGATCTCTCAAAATTCAAGAATAATAAAAGCAAATAGTACTGAAGAGATATTACAGAGGTAGGGTGCTTGTCTTGCACACGTTTGACCCAATTTTGATCCCCAGCATCACATATAGTCCTCTGATCATCTCTAGAAGTGACTCCTGAGAAGCACCGAGGGTTGGGGGGATGGCATAAACATTAGTGCTCAAGGCATAGCTCTGTGCTCAGGAAACAGCGCTAGTGGTGCTTGGGGGACCATAAGGGATACTGGGTTGGCTGCACACGGAACAAACAACAGGCTCTGACCCCAATAGCTTTAGATAGATAGATAGATGATAGATAGATAGATAGATAGATAGATAGATAGATAGATAGATAGATAGATAGATAGATGATAGATAGATAGATAGATAGATAGATAGATAGATAGATAGATAGATAGATAGATAGATAGATAGATAGATAGATAGATAGATAGATAGATAGATAGATAGATAGATAGATAGATAGATAGATAGACTGACGGACGGACGGACGGACGGACGGACGGACGGACGGACGGACGGACGGATGGATGGATGGATGGATGGATGGGTGGGTGGATGGGTGGATGGATAGATAGATGATAGATAGTTGCATAGATAGATACATAGATAATAGATTAAAATTAGAAACAGCTTAAACTTTTTAACAAATAAATATTAGAAAAACTAAGACTATTTAGTAGCTTTTAAATAAGAATATCAAGGTCAAAGAGAAGGAATAGCAGGTGAGACCTTTACCTTGCCATGGCTGACCTGGGTACAAACCCAGCACCACATGAGCTCTGCAGGAGTGATCTTTGAATGCAGAACTATGAGAAGCCCTGTGCACCTCAAGGTGTGGCCAAAAATCCCTCCCTCTCCCTACACACACACACACACACACACACACACACACACACACACACACACAACCTTATGAATAAAGTGCAGATTGGCAGGGTTGGAGCAATAGCACATCCGGTAGGTATTTTCTTTGCACGCAGTCAACCCGGGTTTGAAACCGGGCATCCCAGATGGTCACCGCAGCCTGCCAAGAGTGATTTCTGAGTCCAGAACCAGAAATAATCCCGAGCGCAGCTGGATGTGTTTCCAAAACAACAACTACAGCAACAATAAACAAAAATACCAGATTGGAGGCTGAAGAATAAGAATAGGAAGAGAGGGGCTGGCGAAGTGGCGCTAGAGGTAAGGTGTCTGCCTTGCAAGCGCTAGCCAAGGAAAGATCGTGACCACGGTTCGATCCCCCGGAGTCCCATATGGTCCCCCCAAGCCAGGGGCAATTTCTGAGCGCTTAGCCAGGAGTAACCCCTGAGCATAGAACAGGTGTGGCCCGAAAACCAAAAAAAAAAGAAAAAAAAGAAAAAAGAATAGGAAGAGAGTAGGTGTAGCTACAAAAGAGTAAAATTAAGTAACTAGTTTGTATGAACTTTCCCATGTCTTGGTTACCTTGATGTTGTATCTGGGTTGATTTTGTACAATAGTTTTGTGAGATTCTGCCATTGCGATAGTTAGCGAAATGGATATGGACTTCTGTGCTTTATTTCCTATAATTGCATGTGGAATCATAATTATCTCAAAATAAAAAGTTGAATTAAAAAGTATTCACAAAGATGCTTACTTAAGAATAAATCAAATGCAGTGGAAGTGACTGGGGCTTGATTAAGGAGATCTTAATTAGGAAAAAGAATTAGGGTGGCTCACTGAAAACTTTAGTCTTTCTTCAAGATAAAGTAAAATGTTTTAGAAGGTTTAAAAAAAAAAGCTAAGGGCCTAAGTTTGCTTTATAGAGAGAGAAGCTTCTTAGTTATTTAAATTGACAGTATTTCTTTAATCTCCAAAACATCATTAGTATAGATTGAATGAGAATTTATTTCAAGTTAAAAGGAAGTTGGAATCAAAGTTTAAAATGCTCTTAAATGCCAGTATTTAGTAATATTGGTATCACTATGGAACACCAATTATCTTTATCTGCTGAGGTTTTAGGAATTTTGGTGTCTCTAATCTGAGAAACTCCAGTGTTGTTTCTATCATTTTGTGTGAACTGTGTCAACTGCTACATTGTGAACTTTCTGCTTATCGTTTTTATTGTCTCGTGTGTGTGTGTGTATGTGTGTGTGTGTGTGTGTGTGTGTGTGTGTGTTTCCTGGACTTTAATATTTAGTTTTTTCTATTACTTAAAATTTCACTAATCTATTATTCTGAGGCTTAATTTTTATTCAGTAGGGGGTTCTCAGAGATGTGAAAACTATGTGTGGTCAGCAGGGAGTTCTGAGGAAGATTGTCTCTGGAGTGTTTCTTAACTTGAGCTCAGGAGAAAACTGAACTTCTTCAGTCTTTCCAGCACTTTCTATGGCCCCGATCCCCTAACCCCCAAGGGTCCCAAAGAGTGATCCCTGAATACAGGACTGGAAGTAAATCCTGAGCATCACAGGATGTGGCCTAAAAACTATATATGTACATATATTGATATATAAAGAGAAGATATACATCACAGAGAAAAAGAACTCAATATCTCTACATTAAATTGGCTTTTACTCTTTTAAAGATCCATTAAGCAAGCTTTGCTTATAACATGCCACAAAAGTGATTTTTCCATTAAATATAAATTAATAAGTAATTTTTATAAAATTCACCAAATGAGTGAACTGACCAAGTTTATTCATCAAATAAAATTAATCAACTTTGAGTGAATAGTGATTGATAAAGAAACAGACAATATTAGAAAAACACTTAACTGCTGTTCCAATTATTTTTGTCCTATTAATAGGTCTACTGATGGTCACTATAAATTTTAGTGGAAATTTAGTTTTATGAATTTGACTTTTATTCTAAAGGAAAAAGTATTGTCATCTGTCTAAAAGAAAGTATTCTATGAATGAGCAAACCTGTTTGGAAAAACAAATATAGAAATATTGAAGAGGAGCAAAAAAGCTAATTACCTTATAGTCAACACTCTGAAATGAATAATGGAAGGAAAGGTCGGTAAGCTGAAGCCTAGTTCTTTTATTAATAATATATAATGTATATAATTATAATGCCCTTATTTAAGCACGATTACAAAAATGTTTGTAGTTGGGTTTTAATCATAAGAAAGAACACTCCCCTTCACCAGTGCAACATTCCCATCACCAATGCCCCCATCTCCCTCCTCTCCTGCCCCTTGTCTTCAAGACAGGCATTCTATTTCTCACTTACTATCATTGTCATGCTAGTTGTCAGTGTAGTTATTTCTCTCACTGCACTCACTGCTCTTTGCGGTAAGTTTCATATAGTGGGCTGGACCTTCCAGTCCTCATCTCTATTGTCTCTGGGCATTATTACTATAATGTCCTTATTTTTTCTTAAATCTCACATATGACTGAGACTATTCTATCTCTATATATCTCCCTCTTGACTTATTTCACTCAGCATCATAGTTTCCACATTCATCTGTGTATAGGAAAATTTGATGGTCCAGCTCTATCACTCCTAGGAATACACTCTAGGAACACACACACACACACACACACACATACACACACACAACACAATACAAAACTGCCTTCTGCACACCTATGTTCATTGCAGCACTCTTTATAATAGCCAGAATCTGGAAACAACCCAGATTCTCAACAACAGATGAGTGGCTAAAGAAACTGTGGTACATCTACACAATGGAATACTATGCAGCTGTCAGGAAAAATGAAGCCTACTTTTCAAAGTCTACTTCTTATCTGTCACCAGAGAAAGTACAAGACAGCAGACTGTGCTTCTATTGTTATATAAAACAGCATTTTTTTTTAGTGAATCAAGGTACCGTATTTGCTGGCGTATAAGATGACCCTTCAACCCATGTAAAACTTCCTAAAAGTTGGGAGTCATATTATATGCTAGTATACAGCATGCTGAAACTTGTTCCAGCTTCAGGGACGAGTGATTCACCCCCCTCTTACTTTTAAGAAGTAACTTACTTTAAGACTTTTAGGAAGTTTTTCATGGTTTGAAGGGTCATCTTATATACCAGCAAATACAGTAATTTTCACTTGCTTAAAAAGATGTGATAGAAATTGGGGCCAGAGTGGTGGCACAAGCAGTAGGGTGTTTGCCTTGCATGTGCTAACCTAGGATGGAAGCAGTTCGATGCTCCAGCATTTCATATGGCCCCCCCAAAGCCAGGAGTGACTTCTGAGTGGTGTATAGCCAGGAGTGGCCCCTGGGTGTTAAGAAAGAAAGAAAGAAAGAAAGAAAGAAAGAAAGAAAGAAAGAAAGAAAGAAAGAAAGAAAGAAAGAAAGAAAGAGAGAGAGAGAGAGAGAGAGAGAGAGAGAAGAAAGAAGAGAAGAAAGAAAGAAGAAGAAAGAAAGAGAAAGAAAGAAAGAAAGAAAGAAAGAAAGAAAGAAAGAAAGAAAGAAAGAAGAAAGAAAGAAAGAAAGAGAGAGAGAAAGAAGAGAAGAGAAAGAAGAAAGAAAGAAGAAAGAAAGAAAAGAAAGAAAGAAAAGAAAGAAAGAAAGAAAGAAAGAAAGAAAGAAAGAAAGAAAGAAAAGAAAGAAAGAAAGAAAGAAAGAAGAAAGAAAGAAAGACAAAGAGAGAGAAAGAAAGAAAGAAAGAAAAAGAAGAAAGAAAAGAAAGAAAGAAAGAAAGAAAGAAAGAAAGAAAAAGAAAAAAGAAAAGAAAAAGAAAGAAAGAAAGCAAGGAGGGAGGGAGGGACGGGAGGGAGGGAGGGAGGAAGGAAGGAAGGAAGGAAGGAAGGAAGGAAGGAAGGAAGGAAGAGAAGGAAGGAAGGAGGGAAGGAAGGAAGGAGGGAAGAGAAGGAAGGAAGGAGGGAAGGAAGGAAGGAGGGAAGGAAGAAAGGAAGGAAGGAAGATATGATAGAAGAGAAAGAGGGGATATATGTGTTTGAGAAGGCTTCTTCAGAGTAGAAATATATGAGCAAAGAAACAGAGTCAAGAAAACGAGATATGTGTAGCAGAAAAAACACAGGCTTGAAGATCAAGCAAAAACAGTTTACTTTAAATATGTGCAGATATTCGAGTTATGACCAATTGACATATATACATTCTATAAATTTAAAAAGTGAATTGTACTAAAAAGCTATAATACATTTTCTCTCTGCTCGCTAAAACCTGAATTTAATTGAATTTAATTGGGATATTCTAAAGGGAATCTCATGAATTTAACTTTTTGTTGATGTGAATAGTTCTAAAGGAGAAAGGGATTAAGTGTAGCTTTGAAAATATCTCAGGAGAGAACATGTGAATTTAACGGCTTACATTTCAGTGATTTTTTTGCTCATTTTTAACTTTTTCCTGTAAATGGCATTAAAGATTTTATAAATATATATTGGCATGTGGCATTCAAGAGTCTTTATGAGTTGGTTAATTGAATGAGATCAATCACATTATACAAGCCCCACTGAAAATGAACCAAAAGCGAATCATGATTCTACAGTGGGATTGATGATTGAAAGACAAATGTTCTATACCTTATTAACATACACAGAAAAAGCATTCATAATATTTTAGGTCATTATTTATCGTATGGTGTTTTCTGTGTCCTACAGCTATGTAAGCTTTACATGTGTCAATCTGTTCAAAGCAGTGGAATTTCTGCCCACTCGGTGTGAGTAGGTTTATCCCCCTGTGTTTTTACTTTAGTTCTTTTTCATTTGTTCTGTGAAAGAACTGTTTAATTCAAAATTTATTTATACCAGTGCATTGTGCTTGCTTATTTTAGCACCAGAGATATTCTGGGCTAGCTTTGAAGACTCTACAGGTCACTCAGGGCAAGCTGACATACATTTCATAGACATTTAAAGAAGGATGGCACTACAACCCATCAGACGATTCAAAAACCCACAAAAATTAGTAACTATTTCCAGCATACTCTTACACTAATCATGCATACAGGTGCTTTGCAAAACTTAAGAAGTGGGACTTTAAATATAAAGCTACTCACAAACACAGGGAATGGTGCCAGATTAAAACAGAGCCCTTAAATCTACTAGTATTGCTGCTAACCCCAGCATGAATCACTGCTCAGGACTTTGAAATGATGTACGCCTTTTACCAAAGTTAAATCATTTATTAGTGGAACCTGAGTTGTAGCAGATACACCCTGGGCTCAATTCCAGAGCCCCCCAAATTAAAAAAAGGAAGCATTAAACATTCACTCCACTTACAAGATTAGTGTATTAGTTTGATAACATAGATAGGCTTAGATGGATCATTGACTCCTTAGACAATGTTGAGGTCTTGCAGAGGAAGGGTGTCTTTTCTAAAAACTGAATATAATAAAGAAATTCACTCCTGTGGCAAAGAAAGAAGACAAATCTGAAACTTACATCATTTTTTTTTGATCTTGAGAGTGCCTTCAGAGCAGGGATATAGGGTGGGAAGAGAGAAACACAGAGAAGGAAGGACTCCAAGTCCATTCAGAATTTAATGGCTATTGTCTATTTCTTAGTTTAGTCTATAACAACATCTAACAGTCATTCTAACTTTCAGCCCTCTTAAATAAATTCTTAAAGGAAAATTAGGTCTTCCTAAAACCTTTAAACTGCTCCTCATGGGGCTACTCATGTTCTGAGAACTGAAACACTGGACGCTCTTTCAAAAATGTTGGACAATTAGTTGCCCCAAACATCTGACCTGTTGCGAATAACATTTCAATATCACACATTTTCTCAACTGCTATGAATTAATAAAGTAAAATTTTCCAATATAAATAAATCCATTTTCTATGAACTTTTAGTTACAAGACACTTTGTAGAATAGTGTTAAGATGACCCAGCCAGGGGCCAGAGCGGTGGCACAGTGCTAGGGCATTTGCTTTGCTACACGCTAACCTAGGATGGACCTCAGTTCAATCCCCTCGAGTCCCATATGGTCCCCCAAGCCAGGAGCAATTTCTGAGCACATAGCCATGAGTAACTCCTGAGTGTCACTAGGTGTGGCCCAAAATAAAAAAAATAAAAAAATAAAAAAAGATGACCCACCAGCCATTCAATCATAAACATGTTTACTTATTAAGGCAAAAGCAGATTCTTGAGTCTCACCCAATGCCCAGTGCTTGACTTGGCACTGTTTCCATTTTTCGATGTTTAGCACCAAAATTTAACCCTCAAGAGTCTATGGCTGCCGTCAGTTCAGAAATGAGTGTGTCACTGACATTACAGTTCTGCTAAGAATAGTCCACACAGATGTGTTTTTAAGTAACAAGGGCTTTAAAAATAAATGTATTTGACAAGTTGCTGATCAGAAGCCTATATTTACCACGACGAAATTAGAACGGTGTCACGCATAAATTGAAGTTTATCCTGGAAAATTACTAAGGTGTGTTCGGATTTGACCTCCAATATATTTTTCCATTGCTTCGGGAAGGTATTTTGGGTTCTTTGGGCCATACTTTTTAAAAATAACTTCAAAGGGACTTTCTTCCCATGGCGTTTTGACCTCCAATCTTATATACTGTTAATTTGCTGCCAAGTATATGTCATCAGCCAAGTGTCAGTCCTTAGCAGTGCTCATATTTTGGCTTGCTACCTACAACATAAAAGAAACTTTCTATTCTAAAATCCAATAGGTGGTTCAACCAAATCACAATCTAGTTTTTAAAAATATATTAACTGAAAAAAAAACATATTAACAGAAAAGCTAGAATACTTTTAAAGTCACTTAGACTGGTGCCAGAAACACAGAATTGATGGCAGGCATTTCCCTTACCTATGGCTGTCCTGAGTGCATTTCCAAAGACCCCACATGACAACCCAAATCCTGCCTGGAGTGCCAAGAGGAATCCTTGAGCACTGCTGGTTGAGGCCCAAAAAACAAAGATGCACAGATAATAATACACCATATGCTGTTTTAAATTTTAGCAGTTATTCTAGCTCTGTGATGAAAGTATTGATAAAACTCTAGTGTTAACTCGTGGTAAGTAATGTAAGGTTGTTTTTAGATATATCATGCATCTTGAAAATTGTTTTTCATAATCATATGGTAAGTTACAGGCCATATTTTTGTCTTTATTTTGGGAGCAAAATATTCTATTTCTGGTAACTCCTCATCCTTAGGAATAAAGAAATATAGTTATAACACAGATTTTGTGAGACAAATAGAAATAACACATAATTTATATGCTAAGTCAATTTTGTCTATATATAAAACAGTTACCTCAAGTAAATGGTCTTTATTCTAAGGGAGAGAATGGAAAAAGGGAGGGAGGGAGAAAGAGAGGAAATGGGGATGAAAAGAAGAATGAAAGGAAGGAGATAAAAGGAAGGAGGAGTGAAAGAAGGAAGGGAGGGAGGAGGGAGGGAAGGAAGGAAGGAAGGGAGGAGGGAGAGAGGAAAGGAAAGGAGGGAGGGGAGGAGGGAGGAGGGATGAGGGAGGGAAGGAAGAGAGGAAGGGAGGGAAGGGAAGGAGGAAGGAAGGAAGGATCTTGTTCTGTTTGTGTTGTATGTGTGTGTATGTATAACACACTGGACATATACAGAGATCACTTCTGTGATTCCATTTCCCACTCTGCAATGTGAGGGTATTGAACTTGAGTGGCTCTATAGAACTTTGAAGTTTCCAGGGTCAATTAATCTATTTTTCATAGAAGGCCCATCATTGATTGTTGCTTCAGATTTTAGGCTGTGTGCTCTAAAATGTCTCTCAGAAAATATATCTGTGATATGAATTTTCATGTTCAGCTCCATTGCTTTCTTTGCCCTTCCTAGTTTCCTAACCAAGGAAAGGAAATCTCTTACCAAAGTCATGGAAGTTTCAATTCCTGTTTATGATTCAACACATATGGAAAATTTCATATGATTATTTTGTAATTAAAATGTTTTGTAATACTTTACAAAAGTTGTGAATAAATGTATTGATAACTGAATTCTTCACTTTTATCTATTAAGGAGTGAAGTTTCTACTTCAGTGTCCTACTTCAAATTAAAATGTCTACATGTAATTTTTAACATAAGCATTAAGTAGTAATACAGCTGATCATTTAAGGATTCTGATCTAAAGAGTTTATAACATGATTTTGGCTAAGTTTCCAGCATCTATACAGTCCATTTTAAAGTCTGGGCAATAATTGCACCACTACTGTAAAATCATAGCTCTGAGAATATAAATTACTGAATGTGGAGAAACCAACTTTATTGATGCCTACCATGTTAACACATACTGTTTTATTTTCGGGAAAGAGATATTTCCCACTGGTAAAAAATATTCTGAAATATAAGTATTTACATCAAATTTATCCCTACTACTGAATTTCCTCATTTATAAAATGAGGTGCTGGAGCCAGAGAGATAGCATGGAGGTAAGGTGTTTGCCTTGCATGCAGAAGGGCAGTGATTCAAATCTCGGCATCCCATGTGGTCCCCTGTGCCTCCCAGGGGCAATTTCTGAGCTTAGAGCCAGGAGTAACCCCTGAGTGCTACCCAGTGTGACCCCCCCCCCAAAAAAAATATGTTGTTAGATTTTGTATTTGGATTGAATTAACATTGTGTTTTAAAATTATAATAGTCTAAGTTTTTATTATAAATTAGTATCTATATATATACTACATTAAGATCCCTTCTAGAAATTTCATTTTAGTCCTTCACGAAGCAATTGACCCTGTTTATGCAATGTACCTACTCTCCTTCCTCTACCCCTTCTGGAAAGAAGCATTCAATCTCATAGTTTTATTATGTTCATTTGTTTGCTTGGTTACCTTATATACAACATATAAGTGAAATATTACTGTGTTTCCCTTTCTCTGGCTAATTAAAGCAAGCATAGTATCCTTTAGATCTGTTCTCCTGATTTTAATTAATACCTGCTTCCTGGAATAGTTGGGAGAGTTAAATGAGAGAATGCAGTAGTGATTAAAATAATAACAAACAACAGGAAATGTCCAAGGAAAGTCAGCTAATAACAGATCCATGCCTACTAAAATTCCTCTCTAAAAAGTAATTGTTTTGTATGTGATTAACAGAAAGACTCAATTGGTGATTTAGATGGTAAATTAGAGCAATGAGAAATGCTTTAAAAGAAGTGCTAAGAAAGCTTAAAAAATTAAAAGAAAGAAATGGAAATGAAAAGAATTGTTTGCTTTTCAAGCCCATATTCTCCCTTCATTCATATTTCACTTTCTAGTCTCTATGTTTCTATCCTTGCTTATTTTTTCCTCTGGAGACACCTATGTTATTTTTTGAATGTGTACTGCCTCTCTTTTTTTCCCTTCACATCTTTCTAAGCAAGTTTCAATAAAAAAAACTATCTTGTACCATCAAAATAAAATGTAAAGAAATGAGAAGAATTATAGTTCTTAAAAGACACTAGGAAGGGGCCGGGTAGGTGGCACTGGAGGTAAGGTGTCTGCCTTGCAAGCGCTAGCCAAGGGAGGACCGCGGTTCGATCCCCCGGCGTCCCATATGGTCCCCCCAATCCAGGGGCGATTTCTGAGCACATAGCCAGGAGTAACCCCTAAGCGTCAAACGGGTGTGGCCCAAAAAAAAAAAAAAAAGACACTAGGAAGAGTCAAGTGAAATGAATGGCCTAGAACTAAAATGATCTGTATGTCATTATAAGAGAAGATATGATCACTGGAGAAGCTGAATGAGAGAGGTTAGAACCAGAAAATCTCAAAGTGGCAAATCAGAGATCCATTACCAGGTTAGATAAAAAAGATTGAAGAGGGGCCCAAGTGGTGGTGCAGCGGTAAGGCATTCATCTTGCATGCGGCTGACCTAGGACAGACAGTGGTTCGATCCCCCACCATCCCATATGGTCCCCCAAGCCAGGAGCTATTTCTGAGTACAGATCCAGGAGTAACCCCTGAGCACCACTAGATGAGGCAAAAAAAAAAAAGATTGAAGATAAACTCAACTTTAAAGAGAACACCTAAAACAATGGTACTCATGTAGTAGCTTCACAAGTTTTGTGAGCAATAATCAGCCTGAAAGTATACATCAACTTCTTTTTTAAAAGACTTATGAAGCACAAGTCATAATAAATAAATAGAATCAACTACATTACTATATATAAATATTATCTATCAAAATAATGTCTATAAATTTTTTAAAAAAAAAATAAACTACTTGATAGCTTTGAGAAAAACAAAGTCATAAAGTTTGGAAATGCTCGCAAACATCTCCAGTGCCAGGGAGGTGAGTGATAGAAAACATAGGCATTAAGTCCTGAGTTCAATCCCTGGCACTAAGTGGCCGCAGATCATTTGTCTTTTCGTCAGTTGTGATCCTGGTGGCTCTCAAGAACACCGGGCCTGCTTGGACCCAGAGCTGCTGGCCATGGCCCGGAAGGAAGGAAGGAAGGAAGGAAGGAAGGAAGGAAGGAAGGAAGGAAGGAAGGAAGGAAGGAAGGAAGGAAGGAGGGAGGGAGGGAGGGAGGGAGGGAGGGAGAGAAGGGGAGAGAGAGAGAAAAGGAAGGAAGGAAGGAAGGAAGGAAGGAAGGAAGGAAGGAAGGAAGGAAGGAAGGGAGGGAGGGAGGGAGGGAGGGAGGGAGGAGGGAGGGAGGAGGGAGAGAGAAGAGAGAGAGAAAGAAAGAAGAAAGAAAGAAAAGAAAGAAAGAAAGAAAGAGAAAGAAGAAAGAAAAGAAAAGAAAAGAAAGAAGAAAGAAAGAAAGAAAGAAAGAAAGAAAGAAAGAAGAAGAAAGAGAAAGAGAAGAGAGAAGAGAGGAGAAAGAGAAAGAAAAGAAAGAAAGAAAGAAAGAAAGAAAGAAAGAAAGAGAAGAAAGAAAGAAAGAGAAAGAAAAAAAAGAAAGAAAGAAGAGAGAAAGAAAGAAGAGAGAAAGAAAGAAAGAAAGAAAGAAAGAAAGAAAGAAAGAAAGAAAGAAAGAAAGAAAGAAAGAAAGAAAGAAAGAAAGAAAGAAAGAAAGAAAGAAAGAAAGAGAAAAAAGAAATTTCTCAAGCTGTTTTTCTTTGCTTGCTTTTTGTTTGTTTGTTTGGGGACCACACCCAGAGGCAATCAGGGGTTACTCCTGGCTCTGCACTCAGAAATCGCTCCTTAAATATCTATGCCCGCCCAGTGGTTCCCGACTGTGAGAAACTGTGAATGTTGCCTGTGCATGTTTTTCCACTGTCCTGTCTCCTGAACCAGAGGCTTCGCAGCAGTGCACTCTTTCTAACCAATGAACCCCACCACAACACGCAGAAAAAAATCACTCTACAAGCGTGACAATGGAGAAGCCTCGCAGGCAAACACCATGCACAGAGAATGAAGACGATAGCACAGATGAACAAAAAAATTCCAACCATCTGATTAACATCTCGGATAAGGAGTTCAGAATAGAAATATGAGACATGTTTGTAGAACTGAAAGAAAGCATAAATCGATCTGAACAGAACACAAAGACAGAAATCAGAAAACTCCAAACTGAAATAACAGATCTGAAAAACACGGTAGCTCGACTGAAAACCTCAGTGGATGGCCTCACCAGCAGGGTAAAAGCAGCTGAGGACAGAATCGGAGTGCTGGAAGATGAGATGCAGAAAAACTCAACACAGCAGAAGAAATTGGAAAAGAACCTTACGACAAGCAATCAGGCAATGGAAAAAGTACTCAAGGAATGTGAACAGATGAAAATAAAAGTCTTTGATAAACTCAACAGAAACAACATAAGAATCATTGGAGTCCCAGAGGCCCAGGTAGGAGAACTTCAGGATGAATCAACTGTCAAAGTAAGACATTATCAAAGAGATACTCCCAGAGTTAAAGACTACATGCAATCAAATCCTGCATGCCCAAAGAGGACCAGCTAAAAGAGACCCAAAGAAAAACACCCCAAGACACATCCTCGTTACGATGACAAAACCCACAGATAGAGATAGACTACTGAAAGCAGCAAGATCAAAAAGGGAAATTACATTCAAAGGAGCATCCCTGGGCCCGGAGAGATAGCACAGAGGCATTTGCCTTGCAAGCAGCCGATCCAGGACCAAACGTGGTTGGTTCAAATCCCGGTGTCTCATATGGTCCCCCGTGCCTGCCAGGAGCTATTTCTGAGCAGACAGCCAGAAGTAACCCCTGAGAACCGCTGGGTGTGGCTCAAAAACCAAAACCAAAACAAAACAAAACAAAACAAAGGAGCATCCCTAAGACTTACAGCAGACATGTCACAAGAAACTCTCAAGGCCAGAAGACAGTGGTGGGATATTGTTACAAGAATGAATGAAATGGATTCCTCACCAATACTGCACCCAGCCCGACTCACTTTCAGGTTTGAAGGAAGGATACATAGCTTCATAGATAAACAACAGCTCAGAAAATTCACAGATGAAAAACCAGCCTTAAAGGAAAAACTGAAATGTCTACTTTAAGACAAGAGATACCAACAAACACAGCAAACTTATCTACACAGATGACATTAAATCTTATGACAATCATCTCCCTCAATGTCAATGGACTAAATTTACCAAATAAAAGACACAGAGTGGCAAAATGGGTCGAAAAGATGAATCCAACCTGCTGCTGCATACAAGAAACACACCTGAATAATCAGAACAAACATAGACTCAAAATTAAAGGCTGGAGGAAAATCATCCAAGCAAACAACACCCTTAAAAAAGCTGGGGTGGCCATATTAATATCTGATGACACCAACTTTATATTCAGAAAAGTTGTAAGGGACAAAGATGGACACTATGTACTATTTAAGGGATATGTGCAACAGGAAGAAATCAGGCTATTAAATATATATGCACTCAATGAGAGACAAGCAAATTATCTAATACAATTACTGACAAATATGAAAGAAGACATCAATAATAACACAATCATTGTGGGAGGCCTCAACACGGCCCTATCAACACTTGAAAGAACAACCAGACTGAAACCCAACAAAAACATACTAGCCCTGAAAAGAGTAATGAAAGAAAGAGGATATGTATAGGACACTCCACCCCAAAAAACCTGGATACACATTCTTCTCCAATGTACATGGGTCATTCTCCAGGATAGACCACATGCTGACACATAAAACATACATTCATAAAATCAAGAGGACAGAAATCCTGCAGGCTACCTTTGCTGACCACAAGTCCCTGAAATTATATGTGAACTACAAAGCCACACAGAAGAAAAACTTTAACAATTGTAAATTAAAAACCCTGCTACTGAACAACCAATGGGTCCAAGATGAAATCAAAAAGGAAATCAAAACTTTTTTGGAAACAAATGATAATGAAGACACAAACTGCCAGAATCTATGGGACACAGCAAAAGTGGTCCTAAGAGGAAAATTTATAGCTTTGCAAGCACACATCGGAAGGAAGAAGGGGCATACCTAAATAGCTTAATGACATAGCTCGTAGAATTAGAAAGTGCTCAACAAAAGGAATGAAAAATAGGGATACAGAAGGAAATAACAAAGCTGAGAGCAGAAATCAACGAAGTGGAAACCCAAAAAACAATCCAAAAGATCAACAAAAGCAGAAGTTGGTTCTTTGAAAAAATAAACAAGATTGATAAACCATTGGCAAAACTCACGAAGAAAGAGAGAAACCTGATAACCCATATTAGAAATGAGAAGGGAGAGATCACGACAGATATTGCAGAGATCCAAAGGGTAATCAGAGACTACTTTGAGAAACTTTATGCTACTAAACATGAGAACCTAGAAGAAATGGATAAATTCTTGGACAATTATAACTTTCCACAGTTAAGTAAGGAAGATGTAGCATATCTAAACACCCCCATCAATATTGAGGAAATTGAAACTGTAATCAAACATCTGCCCAAAAAGAAAAGCCCAGGCCCAAATGGATTTACTAAAGAATTCTTTTAAGAGGAGTTACTACCAGTCCTAGCCAGGCTCTTCCATGAAATTGAAAAAAGGGCAACACTCCCAAACAGCTTTTATGAAGCCAACTTTGCCTTGATACCAAAACCAGACAGAGATGCTGACAAAAAAGAAAATTACAGACCAATATCCCTGATGAATGCAGATACAAACATCTTCAACAAAATCCTGGCAAATAGGATCCAATGCATCATCAAGAAGATCATACACTACGACCAAGTAGGTTTCATCCCAGGAATGCAAGGATGGTTTAATATCTGTAAATCTATCAACATCATATACAACATCAACAAGAAGAAAAATAAAAATCACATGATCATATCAATAGATGCAGAGAAAGCATTTGATAAGGTCCAACACCCATTCTTGATCAAAACTCTTAGCAAGATGGGAATGGAAGGAACCTTTCTCAATCTAGTTAAAGCCATCTACATAATCCAATGGCAAATATTATCCTCAATGGAGAAAAACTAAAAGCCTTTCCTCTGAATTCTGGTACAAGACAAGCTGTCCGCTCTCACCACTCCTCTTCAACATAGTACTGGAAGTGCTTGCTATAGTGATCAAGCAAGAAAAAGATATCAAGAGAATCCAGATAGGAAAGGAAGAAGTCAAGCTCTCACTGTTTACATATGACATGATACTCTACTTAGAAAACCCTAAAGATTCTACCAAAAAGCTTCTAGAAACAATAGACTCATATAGCAAGGTGTCAGGCTACAAAATAAACACACAAAAATCAATGGTCTTTCTATACACCAATAATGATAGGGAAGAGATGGACATCAAGAAGGCAATCCCATTCACAATAGTGCCACACAAACTCAAATATCTTGGAGTCAACTTGACCAAAGACATGAAGGACATATAAAAGAAAACTATAAAGCCCTGCTCCAAGAAATAAGAGAGGACACATGGAAATGGAAACACATACCCTGCTCATGGATTGGCAGGATTAACATCATTAAAATGGCAATACTCCCCAAAGCATTATACAGATTTAATGCGATCCCCTTAAAAATACCCATGACATTCTTCAAAGAAGTGGATCAAACACTTAGGAAGTTCATCTGGAACAATAAACACCCTCGAATAGCTAAAGCACTCCTAGGGAAAAGGAATATGGGAGACATTACTTTCCCCAACTTTAAACTGTCCTACAAAGCAATAGTTATCAAAACAGCATGGTGTTGGAATAAAGACAGACCCTCAGATCAGTGGAATAGGCTTGAGTTCTCAGACAATGTTCCCCAGACATACAATCACCTAATCTTTGACAAAGGAGCAAGAAATCCTAGGAGCAAGTAATCCTAAGTGGAGCAGAGAAAACCTCTTCAACAAGTGGTGCTGGCAGAACTGGTTAGCCACTTGCAAAAAAGTGAACATAGACCTCCAGTTAACATCATGTACGAAGGTAAAATCCAAATTATATCAGACCTGATACCATAAGGTATATAGAACAACACGTAGGTAAAACACTCCATGACATTGAGACTAAAGGCATCTTCCAAACAAGTGGAAGCAGAGATTAACAGATGGGAATACATTAAGCTGAGAAGCTTCTGCACCTCAAAAGAAATAGTACCCAGGATGCAAGAGCCACCTACCATGTGGGAGAAACTATTCACCCAATACCCATCAGATAAGGGGCTCGTATCCAAAATATACAGGGCACTGACAGAACTTTACAAAAAAAAAAATCTAATCCCATCAAAAATGGGGAGAAGAAATGAACAGACACCTTGATAAAAAAGAAATACAAGACCAAACAGGGGCAAGACTACTAAGTAGTGGGTTGGATACAGAGGGAACCACATATTCTAGCCGCCCTGGGGGTGAGGGAAGAGGAAATGGGAGGTAGGACAAAAACGGAGGTGTAGGGAGGACAATTTGGTGATGGGAATCCCCCCTGATTTTATGTAAATATGTACCTAAAATGTTATTGTCAACAATATGTAAGACACTATGATCAAAATAAAAATTATATTAAAAAAAGAAATACAAATGGCCAAAAGGCACATAAAAAAAGCTCTTCATCACTGATCATCAGGGAGATGAAAATCAAAACAACAATGAGATACCACCTCACACCACAGAGATTGACACACATCACAAAGAATGAGAACAATCAGTGTTGGTGGGGATGTGGAGAGAAAGGAACTCTTATCCACTGCTGGTGGGAATGCCGTCTAGTCCAACCTCTATAGAAAGTGATATGGAGATTCCTCCAAAATCTGGAAATTGAGCTCCCATTCGACCCAGCTATTCCACTCCTAGGGATATACCCTAGGAACACAAGAATACAATACAAAAACCCCTTCCTCACACCTATATTTATTGCAGCACTATTCACAATAGCCAGGCTCTGGAAACAACCAAGATGCCCTTCAACAGACGAAAGGCTAAAGAAACTGTGGTACATATACACAATGGAATATTATG
Source organism: Suncus etruscus (assembly GCF_024139225.1). Lineage (NCBI taxonomy): Eukaryota > Metazoa > Chordata > Mammalia > Eulipotyphla > Soricidae > Suncus > Suncus etruscus. The sequence continues at coordinate 3,009,337 of NC_064857.1, forward strand.
CAGCCGTCAGGAGAGATGAAGTCATGAAATTTTCCTATACATGGATGTACATAGAGTCTATCATGCTGAGTGAAATAAGTCAGAGGGAGAGATAGATGCAGAATAGTCTCACTCATCTATGGGTTTTAAGAAAAATAAAAGTTATTTTTGCAACAGTCCTTAGAGACAATGAGAGGAGGGCTGGAACTTCCAGCTCACTTCATGAAGCTCACCACAAAGAGTGGTGAGTGCAGTTATAGAAATAACTACACTGACAACAACCATGTGAATGAATGAGGGAGCTGGAAAGCCTGTCTAGAGTACAGGTGGAGGTAGGGTGGGATGGAGGGAGATTTGGGACATTGGTGGTGGGAATGTTGCACTGGTGAAGGGGGGTGTTCTTTACATGACTGAAACCTAATCACAATCATATTTGTAATCAAGATGTTTAAATAAAAAAAAAGAAATTGCTCCTGACTCAGGGGACCATATGGGACACCGGGAATCAAAACCAGGTCCATCTTGGGTCAGCCACATGCCAGGCAAATGTGCTACCACTGTGCTATTGCTCCAGCACCTCTGAAGTATTTTTAAAATCATGGAAATATGCTGCCCATACCCAACAAATTGACAAAAATATTAAGGTTACATAAGAGATAGCATTGGTGTATATATAGAATAATAAGACCTCTCACACTGATGTAGAGAGAGGAGTGTGTCTCACTATTGCATTGGACTTTTTTTTATTACAATTTTTATTAAAATCTTTATTTAAACACTGATTACAAATATCGTTGTAGTTGGGTTTCAGTCATGTAAAGAACACCCCCCTTCACCGGTGCAACATTCCCATCACCAATGTCCCAGATCTCCCTCCTCCCCACCCCACCCTTGCCTGTACTCTAGACTGGCTTTCTACTTCCCTCATTCATTCATCCACTTTGTTATGAAGTTTACTAACTATACAGACATACCATGAGCTGAGTGAAAAGATTGTTGATTCATTATGAATCTTAAATTTTGGTAAACAAACAAAACTTGAACACTGATTGATCAGTAGTTTTTTTTTTTTTATTTTGGGGGGAGTCATGCTCAGCACTTTCTTCTGGTCAATCTTAGCTGTGCTTGGAGGACCATATGGAGTAGCAGAGATTTAATCCAGGTCAGACTTCTGCAAAGCAATTGCCCTACCCACTGCACTATCTCTCTGGCCCCAGATTTCCTAAAGTAGAAAAATGAAAATAGTGATATATTCATTCATGGAATCTTATACTTTCTGTAAAGCCTACTGAGTAAGTATGCTTGCTACCACTAAAATTAATAACTGTTAGCATAGTAAAAGTAGTAGCAGCAGTATTCCAATATTCTAATTTCTGTGCCCTCATTGCTCAGCAGCAAGTCTAAAGTGAAAGTCCTTTTTTATGACTGAAATCCAACTACAAACATGTTTGTAATCATGGTGCTTAAATAAATTTATTAATAAATTTAAGAAAATAAAATCTGGAAAAATAAATAAATAGATAGCATCCTATATATGTAATACCAGTATCTTACGTACAAGTTTCTTAGCATAAAGGGCCTCCAAGTGGGAAAACTTTCCAATATGAAGTATTCTTATTCTCACTGAGGACTTTGGACCATTTCTGTGAAGAGAGGCTGGATTCAGAGAACTAGTGGGCCATTATTATTCTCAAATCTTCATTTCAGGATTTTTTCCTCCTTCTGGAATTGGCCCCACCACTAATCTCAGACTTACAAGTTCTGAGAATTCAGAGGAAAGGTGAGAGCTGAAGATCATCTTTATCCATTCCACGGATACCAATCTTTCCCCAAACTGATTTCACATTCACACCTTACACCGTGTGAACATATTATATTGTGTGTACATTGTGTGTAACATATGACAGTATGTATTTCATGATCATACAAACAATGGCCAGCTAGCACTCAAGCCTGGTACACTGTGCATATTCTCCAGAATCAGAACTCAAGATGCTTAAATAAAGATATTTTAAATAATTAATAATAATAAATAGAAACAAATAAGCAAACAGAGAAAAATAAAATAAAGGAACTCAAGATGACACAAACACCTGACTTATACAAACCTGCTTGATTTCTCCAAGGGATCAGTAGCTTATTCTATTGCTAAGAGTTTATTCCTGAAAATTGTGGGGACAGTGGTTCTGTATCATCATTGATTTAAAAATAAGACGTCTACTTACAGTCAACCAACCCTCCTGCTATTTATGATCTTCTGGAAAAGATTTCTTTGACCACCCTGGGCATTAGCCTTGAATCAGTCAAATCTACCACATGAAAAAGTATGGGTGGACGTTCAAGAAATAAGCCTCACAGAACCATGCATTGTAAAGCTCTTGGGTGAAAAAATTTGATGAGAAACTAACCTACATTCAATGAATATCAAAGAAATTACTTAATATTAACTTTTACCAAATTTTTAAATGATAGTATAGAGCAGTGGTCCTCAAACTATGGCCCGCGGGCCACATATTGTATTTGTATCTGTTTTGTTTCTTCATTGCAAAATAAGATATATGCAGTGTGCATAAGAATTTGTTCATAAGTTTTGTTTTTACTAGAGTGAAACCCTCCAATGGTCTGAGGGACAGTGAACTGACCCCCTGTTTAAAAAGTTTGAGGACCCCTGGTAAAGTATCTGGTTGATAAATAAAGCCAAGGTTAAATTAGAAAATAAAGCATATAGTAAAAAAAAAAGAAGGAAGAAGAAGAAGAAGAAGAAGAAGAAGAAGAAGAAGAAGAAGAAGAAGAAGAAGAAGAAGAAGAAGAAGAAGAGGAGGAGGAGGAGGAGAAGGAGATTCAGACATGTGAACATTTTATCTAGGTAGAACCTATCTTATCTTCCTCTTATATATTAATTAAAGCTAAAATCTAGAAATCTGTTAATACTTAAATGTCAGAAAGCACAGGAAAATATTAGAAGCCATTTACTCTAAAAGAATGGAAAGAAGGTGGGAATTAAATCAGATACACAGTAAAAGCCAATTCAGACATTTCCTAGGTTGAAATTATACTGTACACTCTTAACCTAGTGCCCTTGTTGTGAACTGAGAGAGGAGAGAAAACAGCAAGTGCAAAAGAGTTTTCTAAGAAGGTTGACCAAAAAGAAAAATGTAAAGATAATGGCACAAGTAAAAGATTCCACTTAACAAGTCCTTGGGCAATTTTTTAAGGGCTCCTTTAATGTTGCTAGCTACATTATCCTTATTCTTTCCTTGAAAATTTGGTGAGTGCTCTAAAGTAAAAGGCATCTGTTACCTAATTTCTTCAAAAGATTTTTGCATATATCTCTCACAGTAAGAAGCTCTTCCTATCAATTGTTTTGTAGCCTGCAATAGCATTCAAGATTTTTTTTTCTTGAGACCTTTTCTAACCTATAGAACTTCAAGGTTATTTACATATTGATCACTGCTATCTCTCTAGCAAATCGGAAGTCTCAGACAGGGCACTGGGAGACCTCTATGACTCCATTTTGAGGGTTGGTTTATTAAGCTGTTTGTCTGAGGAAGAGTGACATTCGCCCCTCACAGAGAGCGGGGTCTACCTGTCAGAAATCTTGGTAGAAGATCAGTCACCATCATGTGCCATCTTCCTAAACCGGAATCAACTACAGCTATGAAGACAGGCAAGTTACTTGTCACTTCTCTACTAAGAGTTGCTCAAAAACAAACAGCCAAGCTCAGACAAGTCTGAACTGTTTTTCTTTCTTCAACGTATATCTAGGTTGGCAGAATCACTTTCCTTTTCTATATTTTATACATTACTGTTCATAAATCTGGCAGATGATGACCAAGCTTCATTTTATTCACAGAAAATTGTCACTACTCTGAAAAATAGTGACTCAATAAAATGCTCATCTTTCCATAACTTCTAGCAGACAGCAAGATTTTGTGTAGATAGTGAACAGACAAGGGCATGAAAATCATCTTGTGCAAAACCCGAAAGCATAAACTTTTCTTTTACCTGTGACTGATTGGAGGAATTTTTGCATGAATGGATCTAGAGAGGCCGAAGCAATAGCACAGCTGATTGGGTGTTCACTTCAGCATCCCAGATAGCCCCCCAAGCCTGCCAGGAGTGATTTCTGAGCACAGAGCCAAAAGTAGCCCTTGAGGGCTCTTGGGTGTGGCCCCAAAACAAAACAAAACAAAACAAAAAGAATCTAGAATTCCCAGTTAACATCGAATTAACTAATTGAATCAAATAACTATTGAACTAACTAAACCAAAATCTGACCCTCTAAGAAGCTCTAACTCATGAAGATGTTTAAATCAGTGGAGAGATTGTGCTTTGAAGAAAAGGTTCCAGATAGAATTTACAAACCAGCATATGTATTTATTTCTCTTATTGGCATTTTGCTCTTCAATAAGATGTTTGGAAAGTTAGGTTTTATGGTTTCTTGTCCACATTTTTCTTACTCTAAAGATCTTTCATGTTGCATGTTTCACAGTCATCAATTAAAATGCTATTAGAGCAACCTAGTTGGCTGGATCTTTGCTACATGTCATAGGATGAAACTAGGGATCAAACTGCACATTATATCTTTCTTTTAGCATGAAAAAACAATGGAAGCCAACAATATATACAGACAAAGAAAACCAGAACTTGGCAGTGAAAGAATGCAAAACTATTGTAGTGTCTAGATGAAGAGCCATACAAGTCTAAAGCATTGGTGAGTTAATTTAAAGAGGATTAATTAAATTAATTACTTCATTGATAAATTAATTAATTTGAAGAGGCTATAAATACTGGCCAGGGAATAGGGGTTTTGCCTTACATGCATTCAACTCACATGATCCCTGATGCTCCATATGATTCCTTGATCTCACAAGGAGAGATACCTGAGCACAAAACCAGGGATAAATTCTGAGTATTATTGGGTGTGGCCTCAAAACAAAAAATGAAAAGGAAAGAAAGGGGAGGAGAAAGAATGGGGACAAGAGGAAAGAAAAAAAGAAGGGAAGGAAGGAAAGGAAAAAGACATACTACTTCCTGAAGGTATAGAAATTCTGCCAATTCTCTGAAGATTTTGTATCCAGAGCTTTAACTAAATCACTATCAAAATTCAACAAACATTTCTCATAAACATTTGCAAGTTGATTCTAGAATGTTAGGTAAATTATGCAAAAATTAGACTAGCCCACACATTTGAATAAAGTGTATATTTTTGAAATGTGCATTATCTGTTTTAAAGACTCATATAAAACTGAAAAGTTAGAGCATATTGTGATTGAAATATGATCTGGCATACAAATCCATAGAACAGACCTAAAGTCAGGAATAATATCTCAGTTTTATAGTCATTTTTTGTGTTTGTTTTTTGAGCAGTCCTGACAGTACTCAGAGCTTAGTCCTGGTTTTGTGTTTAGAGATCACTCCGGCAGGCTTGGAAGATTATTTTGGGAGTAAGACCAGATGACCCACTCACAAAGCAAGCACCCTACATACTGCACTATCACTCCAGCACCTGGAGTCACATTTTCTTGGTGTCAAAAAGTATAAACCATGTCAGTAAAATGGCATATAGCTTGATATTAAGGTTTCTGTGCAGAAGACAGTGGCTGTACTTTAGAAATACATACCTCCTTTTATGACTGAAGCCCAACTACAAACCTGTTTGTAATCATGATGCTTAAATAAAGATATTATTTAAAAAATAACCTTTCAAGGTTATATTAAAAAGTAGTTTGATCTTGGTCACTTCAAAGTGTATTTTGTGAATCAACATCCAGCTACAGATAAATTCTAAAAGAAAATAGAAGAAATACATAACTGCTTGAGATTCCTACTGCAGTCTCCTCTTGATAAAAGTCAGAAAGTCATCAGCTAACTCAGATTACTTAACTACTCAAGAACTAACCTTAAAGTATAAAGTCTTCTCTAACTTTACGAATGATTAAAGCCTATATTAAGTTTTTAGTTTATATTTGTATTTGTTACAGTTAAGTCACATGGTCATAATTGTGTTAACATTCATGATTATAGTGCTCATAGTTGCCACAACTCACCATCATCAAAAGTCCCCAAGGCTTTCTACCATGTTACTTCCAGTCCAGATCATTAATTACTGGCCCCCTGACTTGGTGCTATACAAAAAGATGTGAAAAATAATAACAACTATTGTGCATTATTATCATTGGTGACTGTCAATTTCTTGTTATAGTGAGTTCTATTTATTGTTCACTTGATTATTATGATGAGTGATTTATATTCATAGAAAGGAAACTGAGAATCAAAAATTAATACACTTGCCCAAATTAAAGCTAGTAAATATTGGAACTGATATTGGAATCAGGTCCACATGGGTTCAAATCCAATATGGATTATACTATAATCCATTTTTAGTCTGTGAATAAAAGGAGGCTATCACATCTTAAGAAATAAAAATATGAATGAATTATGTTGTCTTAGAACAGTCTAGGAACAATAATGAATAGCCACTGCCCACACTGAGATGAACTTATAATCAAGAACTCAGTACCTAGATTGCTAAAGCTTCATGTATATGCCTTTATATGTCTGTTCTATTACTTAGCTCAAAATGATCATCATTACAATTCACAGAATGTTTGACTGGACAGTGCTTATATAGGGATTAGGGAAGAAGAAATATAGAGACCATTACTTAGGATGAGTGTTAGAGAAAAATGAATTACACTAAAATGTGACTTAAAATGTGATTCTCGTGTCTGAGAAAGAAAGAAAGAAAGAAAGAAAGAAAGAAAGAAAGAAAGAAAGAAAGAAAGAAAGAAAGAAAGAAAGAAAGAAAGAAAGAAAGAAAGAAAGAAAGAAAGAAAGAAAGAAAGAAAGAAAGAAAGAAAGAAAGAAAAAGAAAGAAAAAGAAAGAAAGAAAAAGAAAGAAGGAAGGAAGGAAAGAAAGAAGAAAGAAAAAATATAATATATAATATAGTGTTCTGGCTATTAGAAATGCTAATTGCCTTAACTTAAATGCCATCTAATATTACTGTACTTTGAGGTAACAAGAATATAGACAATATTTTTGGCATTTCATTTATAATTAGAGCAGATGCTAGATAACTATCTCCTCCTGACTCTTAGGCAGTGATAATCACTAACATTTTGAATTAATTACAAATCCCTCATGGATGCTAATAAGGCTCTGTACCAAAATGGCTTCTTTCCCTTTATGAAAATGCCAAGCGAGCCATGCATCAAATTCTTTGTCTGTATATTTTGTTAGGTAGTTTATTCAGGGATATTCAGTGAATGCGTTTCCATAAAGCTCCCCAGGCACACTTATCTTCTAAAACTGAGTAAGTGTATGCGGAAAGGCAGTCTGTTAAGATGCACTTCATGAACACCTGCAGACCTTAGAGTTCCGAACAAGATGGTGGTTTAGAATATTAAGAAACAAGTCATCCTTTCGATTTTCCAGGAGCTGGATATCTGACCGGAGAGACAAAGCAAATATAGTTGTGCAACTAAAAATTATAGTGTAAAATTCTGTAGCCTATAAACACATTATGAATAATAAAGTACATAATCAATGATATTAAATAATACATAGATATCAAGACACTAGGAAAGAATAATGACAGATAAAATGAAGAGACCAAAGGGCAAAGTAACTGCTACCAAATAACAGCTAGATAGGACAGAGAACCCAGCTAAGTAAAGCAGTATTAAATAGAATTTTGACCATTTGGTACCCAATACCACAGGGATGAAGACAAGGAAGACAGATGATGGATGCTATGGACAGAGAAGTTGCATCTCTGACAACATGGAAGGCCTTGTTTTAGATCAATGGTCCGTAATTGTATTGAGCTTTGACTTAGGAACTTTATTAAAGCATATTTCAGGATCACATTTGGATATTCTGATCCAACAGGGGGTAGAGCTTGGGAAACTACATTTTTCATATGTCTATTAAAAATACAGTGAGTTAAAAAAAATACAGTGAGTTAGAGGACCTCATATGAGGACTCTTGGGACCAGCCAATGTGTGGCATAAAGGGAAGTTAGTAGCAAGCCTCAGAGTGCTCCTGACACTGATTAATCAGTGGTAAGTATAAAGAAGGGAAAAAGCAGAATCCATCTGCATGTCAAAATAGTCCAAGCTGGTTAAATCGCATTTTGGAACATATGCAAAAAACCTCCATAGGTGAATCATCTTATGATCCATTCACTAACCAATAGATTTTACCAGATGATTGTATGTTGGGCTTTGTAAAAACTCTTTGGAAGATGTTTAATGTATATATAAGTTCAGTGCGTTGTAGTGAAAGAGGATTGTCTGCATTATATTTTATGCCTAATAATCTTCTGGAATGTATTTGGGGTGCTACAAAATATTTTTTGTTCTTCATTATCAAGAGGTCTCTGCTATATTTTCCTCTTGTATTAAATGCTGTAATAATATTCTATAAAAGAACTTTTGCAGCACTGTTATAAGTTTTTCCGACTGGTGCAAGTAGTAGAATGAGCTGTAAAATATTCAAACATAAGAAGATTTCAAAGCTAAGCTGATCCTTGCTCCGTTGCTTTGTCCATGGAAACTAGGTGAGAGATGCCTCCACATAGGAATGCATGAAGGCTGAACAACATTCCTAAAAAAGGGTGTAAAGGAATTTTTTTTATTTTGGAGCCACACCCAGTGACACGCAGGGGTTACTCCTGGTTCTGCACTCAGAAATCACTCCTGGCTCAGGGGACCATAATGGGACACCAGAGATCGAACCCAGGTCCATCCTGGGTCAGCCGCATGCAAGGCAAACGCCCTACCGCTGTGCTATCACTTTGGCCCCCAAAGGAAATTTTTATATAATATATTTAACTAGGAGCTAGAGAGATAATACAAGAGGCAAGGCTCTTACCTAAAATGCAAAAGAGCCTGGTTCAATCCCTGGCACTGCATCTGGTCTCCTGAGCATCATCAGGAGTGATCCCTGAGCATAGGACCACGAATAAACTGACCATAGAAAGTTTGAACCAAAATCCCCCTTCCTAAATAGGTTGAATTGACATCTGAATAAAGGGCAGATTTTGAGAGTAAATTAGAAGTCCCTCAAAAGAAGGTAACCACAAATCAAGCAGAAGTTGATGGATATCTTCATTAGGTACCGAGACCAACTCCCAAACCAAAAGGGCACCCCTCAGTCCCACATCCCATACCTCAGCAAAAAACTACAGCCAACACTCCTGCTGACTCATGCTTATGGCCCTTCTTCCCACCCTCCTAATTGTGGACTGTTGCATGCTACCAACTACTGATTCAACCCCAGAAGGACGCCCAGCCCAAGGACACTACCAGATCCCTTATGGCTTCAAAACATTCCACAAATTCAATAAGACACGATATGTGACAGAACAAAGTCTATGGATCACACCCCACCCATAAGAAAATCTCAGAAGACTTAATGGGAAAGTCTGTATCTCCTTTATGTATTTAATTCCTCTATAACAATACCCCCTAGTCTGTTTAACCCCAAATATAAATTAACCTCTTAAAAAAGCATTTTTCTTTCATTCTTTTTTTAAAATTTAATTCTATTTATTTCTTCTATCATGTGCATATATGCATATATATATTTTTTTGCTTTTTCTTCTCTTCAACTTCACCAGATTTAGTTCTGCTAGGTTTGAAAACCTACAAGAAAAAGTCTTGCCTGGGATAAAAGCTCAGGTCAAAACCATGGCACAGAGAAGGTATAGTAGACTATCATTCTTACCCCCAGTTCCACCAGCAATATAACTTGGCTCCATCCCCTTTTGCATAGGCACTCTAAATGCGGGAAAATCTTATACACAGAAACAAACTCTTAGCTACTATGGATAAGAACCCATACATTTCAGAATACAGGGAGGTCTCCCACCTTGAGTATATGCCATGCGGACCTAACTTATTTTCCATGTGATTGGACAGCAGCTGTCTAATCCAGAACCCCAGGTCTCAGATGTGGAACTTACACAGGTCCCAGCAACAGCACCAGGAACCAAATTCCTCCCTGGGAAATTCCTAATACCACTCTGGCACCAACTCGCAACAATTTTGATAAGACATCCTGACATGAGGCTTTGACCAAGGATTCATACAAAAATCAAGATCTCTAAATCCAGAGGTCTGACTTTGATAAATGCAACCAAGCAGAATTTCTGGAACCATGCTGAAAGACTATATCCTAGGCTCTGTTCTAGGATCTGAGCAAAAATCAAGACCACTAATTACAGAAAACTGATGGAACAGAACTTCTAGAATTGTATAAAAAAAAAAAGCATGTTATCATCCACAACTGACCGTAAAGTTCTCTGACTCCATAAAAAGAACTTGGGGTGTGAAAATGAGTAGGTATGGAGTCCGTAGTTGCTCGCATGACGGTATGATTTAAGGGTAGATAGAGAAACCCTGTATCACTTAGGCCAAGGGAATTCCCATTCTAATTTCCCCAATATTTACTGTATTAGCAAAGAAAAAGAAAAAGGAGGAGGAATACGAAGAGGAGGAGGAATAGGAGGAGGAGGAAGAAGAACAAGGAGGAAGAGGAAGAAGAAGAAGAAGAAGAAGAAGAAGAAGAAGAAGAAGAAGAAGAAGAAGAAAGGAGGAGGAGGAAGAAGAAAAGAAGAAGAGAAGAAAAGAAGAAAAGAAAAGAAGAAAGAAGAAAAAAGAGGAAGAAGAAGAAGAAGAAGAAGAAGAAGAAGAAGAAGAAGAAGAAGAAGAAGAAGAAGAAGAAGAAGAAGAAGAAGAAGAAGAAAGAGAAGAAGAAGGAGAAGAAGACAACACAAACTGGTTGGATTTTTTTCCCGACTGTTTTTGGTTTTTATTTATTTTTTTATTTGGTATTGTTTTATTCTGTTTTGTTTTTTTTTGTTTTGTTTTTTGTAGTTCTTTTTTGTTTGTTTGTTTTTTGTTTTGCTTTGTTTTGTTACCCTTTTCTTTTTTTTCTTTTTTCTCCCTTTCTCCTTCTAAAGAGAAATATATAGCACTTAGACTCCATTTGCATTTTCTCCATTTGCTTTTGTTTTTGTTTTGCTTTGCTTTTCTTCTCCTTTATCTTTTTGTGTATCTCCAACAGAACCACATTATTGGAATCATCTTGTTTAGCCTCACAATTGGGGAGGGGGTGGATGGTACCAAGACCAGACAGTAGAATGAACATTTAGTCGAAATAAAAAAGATCAGATTTGAACTCCATACCTTAGTCAATGACAACAGAATCGATATTCATTTTACAACAAACTGTACAAGTGGGGAACAGTTACACTAGCATTATGGGGGGGTAAAGGAGGGAGATATGGGACTGCATGCTGGGGAACATGGGTGGATGGAAGACAACACTAGTGGTGGGAATGCCTTTCATTCATTGTCACTATGTACCTTAAATATTTCTGTGAAATAATTGTGATTCACTTTGACCACAATACAAATTTTTAAAAAAATTTAAAGATTAAAAAAAAGAAGTTGATGGGTATCTTATAAAGAGAAAAACTTGGGTTGACATGGAGTAAACATGTTGAGTTATACTAGTTGGAATCCGAGAAGGAGAAATCTAGACTTAGGAAGGGGCTCTAGAAAGACATGTCACTCTTTGATCTGTGCAAAAGCCAAGATCGCTATATACAGATGACTGGTTGTTACAACCAGGACTGGACAGTATGCATCCCGGGACCAACAACAACAACAACAACAATAAGCACTAGACTAGCTTTTGGTCTATGATCTGTTCAACAAACAAGATCTCCAATTCCAGAGGTCTGACTGAGACAATCGCAACTGAACGGGTCTTCCAGAAACATAATGATTCTGTCCCAGGCTCCATCATAGGAGCAATGTAATGACCAAGACCACCAACTACAGAAGATGGATTAAAACGACACCGAAGAAGCAGAACTGCTAGAACCACAAAGAAAGACTTCATCATAAGCTCCATTTCTTGAGCTATACAGACACCAAGATCACTAGATACAGAGGTACGATTTTACCATCATTTCGAAGCAGAAGTCTTCCATACACCACAAAAGCACAAAAGGGGAGAGTAAATGATCATGCAAGGAGTCTATAGTTAATCCCATGACAGTATACTTCAGGGGTGGAGAAACCCTGTATCTCCTCGGCCAAAGGAATTCCCTCTATAATATCCCCCAATAGTTACTGTGCCTATGCAGGGAGAAAAGAGAAAAAAAGCACAAAATAATCATTTTTCCACATATAAATTTGATTGATAGATTTTTATTGACATCTTCATTTTGGTGTAGATATTGAAGTTGATGTCTCCAATTTTATTTTATTTTATCTTTATTTTATTTTATTTTATTTTATCTTTCTCTTTTTGTACTCTGGCATGGTTTGATTTCAGAACCAAGACTATTGAGTGGTGCTTGTCTTTATTGCTGTAGTGCTCACTGGATATTTAATTTGATATTTCTTTCTGTATTGATGTGGTATTTCAATTACCTTTTTCCTGTCCTCTCTCAAACTGAGGTTGAAAGCCTCTAGAAGGACTCCGCCATATTCAGCTTATTTGATTTAATTTATTTTATTTTTTTCTTATTTTTACTCCATTCTATTGCTTTTCTTTCCTTCAAACAAAACCACATAACTCAAATTATCTAGCTCCGCCTCTCAAATAGAGGGAGAAACAAGGGAGGGCACCAGGACCAAACAGATATATGATCACTAATAGTAAGCTAGACAAAGAGGGGACCACCTACGCTAGCAGCTCGGGGGGTGATGGGGGGATATGGTTGCAGGAAGGGAACGGGGGTGGGGGGAGGACAAATTTGGTGATGGGTATTCCCCTGATTGAATCCCCTGATTCAATGTTAATATGTACCTAAAATACTACTGTGAAAGATATGTAAGCCAATATGATCAAAATTAAAATTAAAAAATAATAGAAAGGATGGAATGTTGGTAGATTGATGTTTAGATATAGGAAATTAAGCACTGAAAGAATTATACAGATCAGAATGGCATGCACACTTCTAGTAATGTAGCTGCAATATAAATGAAATAGAAAAAAGATATGTGTTGATAAGATAGCAGAGCAAGTGGGAATAAACGTGAGTGCTTTCGTGAAAGAAAGAAAGAAAGAAAGAAAGAAAGAAAGAAAGAAAGAAAGAAAGAAAGAAAGAAAGAAAGAAAGAAAGAAAGAAAGAAAGAAAGAAAGAAAGAAAGAAAGAAAGAAAGAAAGAAAGAAAGAAAGAAAGAAAGAAAGAAAGAGGGGCCGGGCGGTGGCGCTGGAGGTAAGGTTCCTGCCTTGCTTGCGCTAGCCTAGGACGGACCGCGGTTCGATCCCCCGGCGTCCCATATGGTCCCCCAAGAAGCCAGGAGCAACTTCTGAGCGCATAGCCAGGAGTAACCCCTGAGCGTCACAGGGTGTGGCCCAAAAACCAAAAAAAAATGTAATAAAAAAAAAAAGAAAAAGAAAGAAAGAAAGAAAGAAAGAAAGAAAGAAAGAAAGAAAGAAAGAAAGAAAGAAAGAAAGAAAGAAAGAAAGAAAGAAAAAAGAAAGAAAGAAAGAAAAAAAGAAAGAAGGAAGGAAGGAAGGAAGGAAGGAAGGAAAGAAAGAAAGAAAGAAAGAAAGAAAGAAAGAAAGAAAGAAAGAAAGAAAGAAAGAAAGAAAGAAAGAAAGAAAGAAAGAAAGAAAGAAGAGAAACGTGGCAAGTTATTAGCAGAAGCATCTGGAAAGAAAGATTGAACATAATTGAGAGAGGATACAATTAAAAACATGAAAAATGAACAGCTCTTGTGAGAAGTAATAAATTGATTTTATTAGCAAAGATACATTTCCCAAAAGTGAGATTGTGGGCGAAGATAGGTATTTTGCAGGAGCAAGAATAGGCAGTTAAAAGCACCTGTAATCACTTTTCCTACTGCTTGAGAACTGGGAGTTGGGGAGAGTTCAGCGTCCTGATTTGTAAAGTTGGATGCAAGAAGCTCTAGGATAGGTCGTGGAGTGTGTGAAGGAGATTAATTTCTGGAATTTCTGGTTCCTAGTACTTTCTGGAGTCAGTCTACCTTGCCACTCTCTGTCATTCAACTTTACCACACAACAAACCATCAACAAGACTCACAAAGAAGAGAGAAACTTAATAAACTGAATTAGAAATGAAAACAATTACTTTTATTTTATTTTGATGAAGTTTTAATCATGAATAGTTGTTAGATCTTGCCAAAAGATTTCTCTGCATTGATTGATATGATCAAGTGATTTTTAATTTTTCTTTTACTGATATTTGCTGATGTTAACTTATTTGTGTATATTGAACCATTTTTGAATCCTCGAGGTGAAACCTATCTACCTGATCATGATAAAAAGATCATAATCTTTTAGATGTGCTGTTGGATTCTGTTTGCTAAGATTTTGTTGAGAATTTTTGCATCGGTGTTTATCAGTAATGTTGTTCTGAATTTTAACTCTTGGTAGTATCTCTGTCAACTTTGACTATCAGTATAATATTAGTTTCATAGAAGTGTTAGGGAGGGTTCCTATTTCTTCAATATTTTGAAAGAGTTTTGAGATTAATGGCAGTAAATTTCTGAATGTTTGATAAAAACCGCTTATAAACTCATCTGGGCCTGGACTTTTATTCTTGTGAAGATTCTTTGTTACTGTTTTAATTTCTTTGCTTGTGTTTGGTCTGTTCCAGCTATCTTCTTCCTCATTCAGTTTTGGGAGATTACATATTTCTAGAAATATGTCCATTTCCTCTAGGCTCTCTAGCTTAGCAGAGTAATATTCATAGTTAACTCTGATGATGTCTTGGTTTTCTGGGTGTTCTCTTGAAATTTCTTCCTTTTTATTCTCAACCCAATTTATTTGAGCACTTTGTCTTTATTTCTCATGTGGTTTGCCTACAGTTTGTCTAACTTGTTGATTCTTTCAAAGAACCAGCTCCTGATTTCACCGATTCTTTTTATTTCTTTCTTGGTTTCTATATTGTTGGTTTCAGCTCTGGTTTTTATATTATTTCTTTTATTCTACTAATGTTTGACTTCTTTTGTTGGTGGTTCTTCAGACTTTTAAGGTGTGCATTAATGTTATTGATTTTATCATTTTCTTCTTTCCTTATGTAGACCTGTAATACTGAGTTCCCCCTAATTATTGCTTCTGCTGTGCCCCATGTATTTTGGAAACTTGTTTCTACATTATCATTAGTTTCAAAAAATTCTTTTATTTCTTCCTTGTTTCCCTCTTTCATCCAGCTGTATTTGTTCAATCTCCAGGTGTTAGTTTCTCCACATCTTCTTTTGGTCAGTTTCTATCTCTATAGCATTGTGGTCTGATAGTATGCTTGGTATAATTCTTATGTTTGTGATTTTTTGTTAGTTAGGCTTATGTCCTATAATGGGATAATGGATAATATTTCATTTATACTAGAGAATAACATGTATTCTATTTTTGAGGAGGAAAGGCCCTGTATAAATTCATAGCTCCAGCTCTTCTAGGTCTTCATTTAAGGGCTCTTGATCTATCTAGAAGTGAGTGGCATGTTAAAATGTCCTACTGCTATTACATCTCCATCCGTGTGTTTTTATAGGTTTGTAAGCAAAATCCTCACATACTTTGCTGACCCAAATTTTGACGCAACTATGTTGATTAGTGTTGGTACTTTTTCCCTTAATAAATCAATAAATAAAATTCAATAAATAAAGTTACCTAGATCTATGTCTCTAATTACTTCCTTTAGGTTGAATGCAATTTGGTCTAATATAAGTATAGCTGAACCAGGTCTGTTTTGCTTTCTAGAGGCTTGTATGATTGTTTTCCATACTTTTACTCTGAGCTTATGTCTATCTATCCTGAGATTTTAGATATATTTCCTGTAAGCAGAAAATACGTGAGTTTTCTTTCCTGATTCATCCCCCCACTCTGTACCTTTGGATGGGAGAATTTAGTTCACTGACATTCAAGGATATTACTGATATAAAGGACTATTGTGCCACTTTACTTTGTAGGATTATTGCTTTTACAACAGGATATTTAGTGGCCCTTCAGAAGTTCATTCAGAAATGGTTAGTTCTCTTTAATATGGCCAGCTCTTTTATTCTGAGAATGTTTCTATCTCTCCTTTCCATCTAAATGAGATAGTACAGTTCTAGCCTTGCACCTGGTTGATCATACTTAGATCTCCAGAACCCATATGGTTCACTGAACCCCACTAGGAGAGATCTCTGAATGCAAAGCCATCTAGACATAAACCATGAATGCTGATGACTATGTCCCAAGTTCCAAAACATAAACTTGTAACTGTAATATCTTGTAAAGGTTTCACATGCTGTAATTCCTCCCCAGAAAAATGGGTACAAGGCAGGTGTTTTCACAAGAAATAATCCAAACTAGGCTGAAGGGATTAATCACGTGGTTGGGTAGCTTTCTGTCTTGTCGTGTGAGAGAAGGAGAGCTGCCTGCCCAAACTGCAATTTTTATTGTGTACAGAGACCACCCTCGTGTGGGGGGAGTTAGGACAAAAGACCTATCCTGAGCCAGTCCCTCTCAGGTATGCTTGAGACATGTAAACAAGATGGAAAGTGGGCAAATAATCTGTTTGAGGTGAAACCAAGTTGTAAGCAAAGAGATACAAAGAAATCTGGAATGATCTTTGTTTTGGGTGAAAACATTGTAAACTGTGAATCAATAGTATCTGGCCATTGTATTGACATTGGGGCTCTATAATTCTGTGACAAACTTGCTAGTCTAAGATTAGAGAGCAATGGTCAAGATAAGACAAGAGGCAACCTTCGCAGTAGGCAATGAATGGTTGACTATAGTGATAGCTACTTAAAATTGCCCCCCCCCCAAAAGTACTCTCTCCACACTTAGACTGTGAAGAGTGAGCTAGGAAGACAATAGATAGGTCAAATAGGACATTATTTGTTCATTTAGTAAAACTAAAACTCCTCTGGGTATCTCAATTAGACATTTGTTTAAATCTGTGAATCAAGGAACAAAGATCTAAGACTAAAGTAGAGAAAACTTGGAAAGTGGCTGATCTCTAGAGATCAGAATACCTGATCTCCTGCAGAAAGACATCATCTCTGAGAGGAAGTAATATTCATCACAACCAGCATCTGCTCCTCTGATACAGCGTTTAGGCTCCAGAAGGTTTGGGTTTTATTAGCTGTCATCTCAGCAGGAGTTCATCTTCCCTTTCTAATGGTATTAGGGCTTCTGGCAACCACAGCACAGGGCTGTGGTGACCTCTCATAGTCAGAAAATGAGCTGGTTCTATTTTTTACCTATATTTAATTAGTTATGATTGCCTTCCTCTGCCTCCCATGGACTTAAGTTAAGCAGAGAATCTGGAAAATAATGTTTTCACTTTTTCAGCCACAATGATTTAGAGGATAATATAAAAGCCCGAGTATGGAGCTGTGTCAACAGAATACACAGTTTATTGAACCAACCAAACCACTCCACTTACTACAATTTGGTCTTCTCATCTATAAAATAGTGATGACACTTTTACCTATATAGTTTGCATGGACTAAAGGAACTAAAATTTATAAAGCTCTTAGAAAAGTGTCTGACACAGGCAGCCTTCCCTCAGCCTCCTTCTGGGTTCCAGTGCCATCACTGATCACCTACCCTTTGGGGTTAGCCAAGTTTGTGTCTGGGAGACTATAGGGATCCTCACATCTTAATCCCTTCCACCAAATGCAAACGAAGCTATTTTCCTGGTTTTTATTCTCAGTCTTCTGGGTCCTAGTGCCATTGCTGATTCTTTGCCCTGTGAGTGAGCAGGAACAGGGAAACTGGTCCTAATCCCTTTCACCAAGTGTGAACAGGGCCTTCTTTGCAGCCTTCCCTCAGCCTCCTTCTGGGTTCCAGTGCCATTACTGAGACACCCCTCCTTCCCATCAGCCCTCCTTTTCCCAAACTATGTGGACACATTTCAAATTATATCAGAGTATACCTCGAGCCACATTTCATACAAACAATTCAGTAGATCACTTTCTTAAACACCTGGTATTACAGCATTCCAACCCACTAAAGTGTAAAGATCAATGGAGAACCTAATGAAGACACCTATAATGGGGGATAGAGAGAGAATTCCTGGCAAATCTCCAAGTCCTCCCGAACTCCTGAACCTTATACATGAGGAACTAAAATCAGCACTTAATTGTTTAGCAATGGAAATCAAGGAGTCACTACCTCATGAAATTAAGAAATCTAATGAGGAACAATTCAACCAACTCAAAGAAGAACTCTTTCAGAAGATGAGAAAATCTATACAAATGAAAATAAAGGAACTCAAAAACGTGTTAGCAAGCCATAACAGTAGAATTTCTCAGGTGGAGAATAGCATAGACAAACTTGAAGACAAATTACAAAGCAGCAGTGACAAAAAAAAAATGTCAAAAAATAAAATAAAAAGAGACCAAAAAATGGAAGAAAATTTAAAGTACTTAATAGTTAGGCTAGACCTACCTATTAAAAGTACTTGCAATATTTCCACGAAACAAACATACTCTAAATGAATTACTCAAAGCAAATCCCTGATTGTAACAACACCCCTACACAACGTAATGTCACAACAGCTCTTCCTGCCAATAGTTTCTTTAAATGTCAATGGACTAAAATCTTCCATCAAAAGGCACAAAGTAGCAGTTATATCAGGAAACAAAACCCAAACATTTGCTGCCTGGAGGAAACACACTTCAAAGTTCAGAATAGAGGCTAGAGCGGTGGCACAGCAGTAGGTGATAGATGCAGATTGTGCCCTTTACCAATCATGCTACCTGTCATGTAGTTGTCATTCTTCCACTCACGAAGGGATGTAATTAAAATCCTATTGATTTCCAGCTCACCTTAGTACTAATGACTTGTGAGTCCCAAATAATAGGTAAGTTAATAACTTGGTATCTGTTCATCCCATGGCAATAAGTTATTTAACAAATCAGCTTTGCACACCTTACAAGCACCATAGGGAAAATCATTTAGAAATGTTATATATAGGTCAAACTAACTGAGGAATATAAAAATTTGCTTATAAATGAATTTAGTCACTCAATCAAGGTTTCCCTCCGGCCTTCTCAGAAGCTTAACTAGGTCTCAGAAGACAGACCATGATACCATGTTCTTCTTAGGCTGCAAAGTTGTAATGAGGGAGAAACCATTTGTTCACCATAAAGGAAGTCATTACAAATATATCCGCTGGCATTTGTATCAAACATAAAATAAAATCCCATCTTTTCTCATTGGATCATTTTCTCTCACTTAGGTAAGGAAAAATATATCTAATGTCTTCAGAATCCTGAGATATATCGTCAGGCTGATACAGTCTTATGGAAATAATAGGCTCTAATGGTATATGCTGCATGAGAACCACATATGCAGTCAGTAAGCCACTGGGCTCTATCAGGCCACAGAGCTGAAACTCACAAAGATGATGGGAAGAATTCAAAGCCACTGATGGCAGCAGCTTGGCAGAGAGAGCCATTATGTGTTAATCATACTAATCTGGTCTCTAATTATGTATTTACACAGTGGTCTACTAACTATCCAACTGTTGTTTGGTCTTTAGCTCACAGTTCTTCTCCTTGATCTTGTTGTTGTGTTGGAACTACAACTGAAATTTAGGATAAAGTCTAGAGATTTGCTTCCAATGGATCTATTTACCATGTTCTAGGCATCCTTCTTTATCTTCATATATAACAGAGTATGCATATTTCCAAAATTAAGAGAAAAGAAAAACTATAGTCAGTGTCAAAATCTAATAATATTAATTTCCTTCTTTCATTTCCTCTTTTCTTGAATTTCAAAGTAGAAATAAGAGAAGATTATGTTGTCCAAAATGTGTTCACTGGATGTTGGATGCTTTGTGAAGCTAAAACAATTGGTAGATTAAAATATGGAGGGCAAGGAAAAAAAAAATATATATATATTGGGGAAAGAATGTGCTCCTGAAACTGGGCAAAAGAAAATGAAAGGCAGGAACCATAGCAATAGTACAGCAGGTGGACACTTGCCTTGCATGCAGCTGACCCAGTTTGATCTCCACCCAACTTCCCATGTGGTTCTCCAAACCCTACCAGGAGTAATCTATGAACACAGAACTAGGAGTAAACCCTGAATAATGCTTAGTTTGGCCAAAACAAAAACAAATTATATCATTTCTAATTAATATAAAGGGAAATAACTAATAAACTTATAATTATTTTGTCTGTTTTGGAGTCATTGACTCTGCAGTTGGGAATCATGCCTGAATGCTCAGAGGACTCTATGGAAAGCAGGGGATTATACTGAAGTCAGCCTCATACATGACATACCCACTGAACTATCTCTCCAGCCCAAGCTCACAATTCTTGATTGTATTTTTCCTCTCAATTTTCTGTAGATTTCTTTAAGCATTACTTACTGTTTTCAACAGTACTGAAAGCCATATTCTATTCCCAAGATTCTAGATGACCCCTTTCCCTGCCAGAGGCTATCAGCAAATTAACTAAATTCCATTTTGAATTATTATTTTACCATGTTAATAACATTTAACTATTCTTTTCTAAGCTTTAAATAAGCAGTAGCCAGATCTGTAAAGAATAATTCATCCTAATCTAATAATTCACTATTTAACTTATCAGAATAGACCTTTACTCTAACTACTAAAACCAATCTTCTTGTATTCTTTCATCACTAGTTTGTGAAAACTTTATAGTGCAAACAAGGACCAGTTATGGGTGGCAAAAAGAAGAAAGCCCATATTATTCAACTTTGTAATGAGCAAATTGCAAATGTTTTTGCAATCTCATATAACCTTCTCCAAGCCCTATGAAACTAAATATTGCAAACCCTGTAATCAAGTAAGAAAACTGGCAACGTAAGTATCTTAAAATGGATAAAAAGCAGGTGTAGTATTTAACCATATGTATATGGAGGCCCAAAATTAAACCTCCAGAAGGTCAACCTCAAATTTCAACACATAATTTTTTTAATATTTTTTATTTAACCAACTTTATTACATACATGATTGTATTTGGGTTTCAGTCATGTAAAGAACACCACCCATCACCAGTGCAACATTCCCATCACCAATGTCCAAAATCTCCCTCCTCCCCACCCAACCCCCGCCTGTACTCTAGACAGGCTTTCTATTTCCCTCGTACATTCTCATTATTAGGATAGTTAAAAACGTAGTTATTTCTCTAACTAAACTCATCCCTGTTTGCAGTGAGCTTTATGAGGTGAGCTGTAACTTCCAGCTCTTTTCTCTTTTGTGCCTAAAAATTATTATTGCAAGAATGTCTTTCATTTTTCTTAAAATCCATGGATGAGTGAGACCATTCTGTGTCTCATTTTTGTGTTCCTACGGTATATTCCTAGGAGTGGTATAGCTGGGTCGTATGGGAAATCAATTTCCAGTTTTTGGAGGAATCTCCATATTGCTTTCCATAAAGGTTGAACTAGATGGCATTCCCACCAGCAGTGGATAAGAGTTCCTTTCTGTCCACATCCCCGCCAACACTGCTTGTTCTCATTCTTTGTGATGTGGGCCAATCTCTGGGGTATGAGGTGGTACCTCATAGTTGTTTTGATTTGCATATCCCTGATGATTAGTGAGAACACATAATTTAAAATTTAGAATTCACTTAGCAGTAGGGTGTTTGCCTTGCACACAGCTGATCCAGGACGGACCACAGTTCGATCCCCTGGCGTCCCATAAGGTCTTCCTGGTGCAGAGCCAGGAATAACCCCTGAGTGTCACTGAGTGTGGCCCAAAAATCAAAAAAAAAAAAAAATAGAATGTACTTAACAGCTATCTACTAGAAAACAAATAAATAAAATAAAATAAATTAGCAACAATGCAGAATGGAGTGACCAGTCTCGAGTCCAAATAACCTAGGCCCCTGTCAGGTAATAAGTTAAGTAAAATACACAGTAGAGAAGGCTGGGGCTTATAGCTGACTGGAGGGATCATTGCAAGCTAAACCAAGTCTATGTACAAAACTAATGAGATTTAATGCAAACTTTTTATTTATTTAGAATGTGTGTTTGTCACTTCAACTACTCATTTTCACTAGAAATGGAACTTCACTTTATCAATCTGATAAAAATATTTAAAAGCATAAAGTATATTCTCTTGATAACTCTTCTATTTGATCTGTCTTTGTGCTAACCATATTATTTAGATTGTTGCAACTTTTTTGTAAATTTTGAAACCAGAAAGTGTGACTCTTCTGATTTTGCTTTTTTGTTTGTTTGTTTGTTTTTGTTTTTGTGTCACACCTGACAGCACTCAGGAGTTATTCCTAGCTCTGCACTCAGAAGTCACTCCTGGCAGACTTGGGGGACCATCTGGGATGCAGGGATTCAAACTGGGTCTGTCCTGTGGTGGCTGCGTGCAAGGCAAACTCCTTACTGCTGTGCTATTGCCCCAGCCTCTGACTTGGCTTTTTTCACGGTACTTATTTATTTATTTATTTATTTATTTATTTTTGTTTTCGTTTTTCATGAGATGGGGCCAGAGCAATATACAAAAGGTGGGAGCTTCCTTGCATGTGTCCTACATGGGTTTGATGTTTAGCACTTCATATGGATTTCTTCGCCCCTCCAGGAGTAACCTAGGAATTCAGATCCAGGAATAAGGCTTGGGCACCCTGGGGTGTCACATAAAGGAAAACAAACAAATAGAAAGAACCCATGTGAATTTTTTTCAACTATGGGGTACATTTTATTTAAATATATAACTAATAAAGATAAATGAATAAAATTAAGTCGGAAAGTTGTCTGCAATCAGCCCAGATCTTAGAGAACTCATGGTTAATTTAGATCATTGAATGTTACAATGCTATTCCTATTTCTGAAAAAGAATTATGGTGATGTTGATAGATGGTGTATAGAGTCTGCAGATCATTTAACATATTTTGGCATATTAATAATGCTAAGTAGACACTATGAAGGTTACCACAAAGAGTGGTGAGTTCAGCTAGAGAAATAACTGCACCAACAACTATCATGACAATGTTAATGAGTGAGAGAAGTAGAATGACTGTCTCGAATACAGGCAAGGCAAGGGGTGAGGGAGGAAGGAAATGGGAGGCATTAGTGGAAGGAAGTTTGTACTGGTGAACCATATATAAATGGTTTTTTGGGTCACACCCGGTGACACTCAGGGGTTACTCCTGGCTATGCACTCAGAAATCGCTCCTGGCTTGGGGGACCATATGGGACGCTGGGGGATTGAACTGAGGTCCATCCTAGGTCAGCCAAGTGCAAGGCAAATGCCCTACCACTGCAACCCACTCCAGCTCCATTAAATAAAGATATTAATTAAAAAACCTACTAAGTAGTTAACTCCATGGTATATGTAGACATGTTTTTGTCATTGTTCTTGGACCACTTATATATCAATATAATCAAATTTTACTTTTTCTTGTGCTGATTTGTTAAGGTTTGTGAAACCCAATTTAAGGTGAATGTGTGTAGGTTTCCCCACACCAAATAAGAATTAATTATTGAATATCCTGTTGAGATTTGAGGATTCAACTGAATTTAGGTAGATTCAAATTCTGTGTTTCTGACCAAGTGGCTATATAAATCAGTTTTTCTCAGATCACCCCTCTCCTCAGGAACTGTTACTTTGCTCGAGCTTATCGTAGAACTGAAATAATCAGTTTTCTCACTAGATTGCCAGTTTATCACAAAGGATAATAGCTAAGGAACAGCCAGATGGAAGAGATACACAGGGCAAAGCACAGCGCTCTTTGCTAGGACATTGTTCTCCCTGTCCCCACATGTTCGCTAATCTGGAAACTCGACAAAGCCCCTCCTCTGGGAATTTTTAATGTAGGCTTTATTACATAGGCAGATTGGCATAATCATTAGCAATTAACTCCACCCCACTCTCCTACCAGGGAATCAATCATTATTAGTTTCTCTGGCAATCAGCCCCTCTTCCAAGGTGTTTTTCACATTATCTTCATAACTAGGCACACCACTATCACTCACAGCATTTAGGAAAATGCTAAGGTTTTAGGAGCTTTGGGCCAGGAGCTTTGGATGAAGATCAAATATATATGAGAAAAATACCTTATGGCCAGTCGAATGACCAAAAATACATTTTTATAAATCACAATTGTGTGTACTAGGAAAAACTCTAAGATGTGCATAATTCTAGAGTCTTGGAGGATATATATAATAACCAACTCCGTATCAGAACTTAAGTTTCTCTTAACACAATTGAAATCCTATATGTGTCTTAGAAAGCTAAAAATAATCTATTCTCATTAGTTTTGGGAAATTTGAAGAGAGCCTTTAATCTGGAGTTATTCATTTTCTTTTGCAGGTTTCATTTAAAGTCAAATGACTATACTTGTCCAGATAGCTACTGTACAAACCCCTATTTGAAAGTCTTTACACATGAGTGTGGCAGGCATTTAATTGACATCTCCTATATTAGAAACATATCTTGACCATAAAAGAAAACCATATTGGCATCTTGATGATTGATACTTTATACAGTCTGTCCCTGCTAGGTAGCTCAGCTCAGGACAATATCAAGAATTTTAGATACAGGCCATTTGCATCTCTTTATTACACGCAAGAATGGCATCCAAGCAAATTCTCAATTTAGAACATCTCCAGATTCATTCACTTCAATTCTGTAGCAGGACAGCCCCTGAAGAGGTTGACTGATGGAGGGATGGAGAATGAGGCCCTTTTCTTCCAGCTCGAAGCACGTGTCTGCCACCCTGTCTAGCCCACGGTTCTGAGGTGAAACGGCGGGTAAACAGCTCGCAGACAATCAGGCTCGTGGAAATATTTGCTTTATTCGGATGGACAAAACTGAAGTCCAAAGACTCCGATTCAGTTCCAGCCAGCAAAAGCCTCTCGCCTTCCACAGACCCTTGCTCTTATAGTCCAGAGTCAGGTCCCACCCAATGGTGGGATCAGATACCAACCAATGGTGGAAGCAGAATCAGGTCCTACCCTAGGGTGGGGGCAGAATGCCAGGTCACACCCTAGGGTAGGGCACAATCACCTAATCAGATTAGGGTGAGCAACATAGTAATCCCCCAAAATATTTACATACACAACAATTCCCCCTTTTGTTTTTAGTAAACAAACAATATTGTCTACAATTATTAAAAGAAAAATTAGTCACTAATAAAAGAGCAGCTGTTTGCATAAGCGCATCACAGGAAAATGTAAAGAAAAACTTCTAACCTAAGCACAGGGTGTCTAAAACCAGAAACATGTATCAAGGAATCAACTACAAGCTCCTGACAAGATAAATCTAAGACGTACATAGATCTTTCGAAGAGACACCAGAAAGGTTGTGTAGCAGGCAAGAAGAAGCACCTTTTCTTTATTTGTTGTTGTTGTAGGTGGTGGTGGTGGTCGTTTTTGGGTCACACCTGGCAGTGCTCAGGAGTTACTCCTGACTCCACGTTCAGAAATCGCTCCTGGCAGATACCGGCATTTGAACCAATGACCTTCTGCATGAAAGGCCAACGCCTCGCCTCCATGCCATTTGTTTACTAAAAACAAAAGGGGGAATTGTTGTGTATGTAAATATTTTGGGGGATTACTATGTTGCTCACCCTAATCTGATTAGGTGATTGTGCCCTACCCTAGGGTGTGACCTGGCATTCTGCCCCCACCCTAGGGTAGGACCTGATTCTGCTTCCACCATTGGTTGGTATCTGATCCCACCATTGGGTGGGACCTGACTCTGGACTATAAGAGCAAGGGTCTGTGGAAGGCGAGAGGCTTTTGCTGGCTGGAACTGAATCGGAGTCTTTGGACTTCAGTTTTGTCCATCCGAATAAAGCAAATATTTCCACGAGCCTGATTGTCTGCGAGCTGTTTACCCGCCGTTTCACCTCAGAACCGTGGGCTAGACAGGGTGGCAGACACGTGCTTCGAGCTGGAAGAAAAGGGCCTCATTCTCCATCCCTCCATCAGTCAACCTCTTCAGGGGCTGTCCTGCTACAAATTCGGTGTATTAGATCAAGGGTAACAGGCATTTCCTGTGAGCTTCTGGGATTGGAGCATGAGCAGAATTTATCCCCTACTTTAACACATTCCATAATGGAAAGAATGTACACTACAGTAATATCATTAAAAATATCAGGTATACATGAGCCCAGAGCAATAATACAGTGTGTAGGGTCTTAACCTTACATAGAGCAGACTGAGTTTCAATCCCTGGCATCTCATAAGGCCTTACCAACCCCCACCAGAAATGATTCCAATATGCAAATCCACGAATATTTCCTAATGTGACCTCCCACCCAAAAAATAAAAAATAAAATAAAATCTCAGGCATAGGTATATTAGTGGTATGGGATCATGGAAGTAAGCCGTGAGTAGAGAATAACAGTGGCTCAGGCAGACAACAGATGTAGAGTTCAGCATTCTCCAGAGAATGTTGGACTAATATGATTTTTTGTTCCTTTGGCTAAAATGGGGGAACATCATCACTTCCAGGTGGAGATGCAAGGCACTTTGCCCCTATAATTTGCTACAGAATGCACAAATCATACTCTCATTCAAGTAAACTTTAGTTTTAGTTTATTAAAAATTATTTTTTTTTAAAATGAGGCTATGGAGATAAGTGCATGGAGATAAGGCGTTTGCCTTTCATGTAGAAGGTCGGTGGTTCAAATCCCGGCATCTCATATGGTCCCCTGAGCCTGCCAGGAGCGATTTCTGAGCATAGAGCCAGAAGGAACCCCTGAGCACCACCAGGTGTGACCCAAAAACCAAAAAAAAAAAAAAAATTATTTAAACACTCTGGTTTAGCCCCGGGCATCCCCTGACGGCTTGCCTCAGCTGAGCTTTAATCTCTTCAAGGTGTGTCTTGGCTGAGGCGTGTGTTTTCTGTTGGAGTTGTGGACAAGAAACTTTTGCTGGTTTCCTTAGCTTGGCAGACATTGGGGGCTTCCCCGGGCATCCCCTGACGGCTTGCCTCGGCTGAGGTGAGTGTTTGGGGGCCGGAGCGCTGCCGCTCCGCTGCGCTTTGCTGCCGCGCACTCCACCTAGCCAATGAGTACCACCACAACACGTAGAAAAACCCACAGCGTAAGCGTGACAATGGGGAGACTACGCAGACCAACTTCAACCATAGAGAATGAAGATGGAAACTCTGATGACCCAACAATGGCCAACTACCTAAGCAGTCTTTCAGAAATGGAGTTTAGAGAAGAAATATGGAGGTTGCTAACAGAAATCAAAGAAAGTATAAATCAGAACACTAATAAAAATCAAGAGAATATGAAGATAGAAATCAGAAAACTCCAAACTGAAATATCAGATCAGATAACAGGTCTGAAAAACTCAGTAGACGAATTGAAGAACATAATGGATGAGCTTTCCAACAGGTTAAAAGCAGCTGAGGATAGAATTAGTGATTTAGAAGATGAGATGCATAACAACTTTACACAGCAGAAGAGATTGGAAAAAAGCCTTAAATCAAATGATCAGACAATGGAAAATTCACTCAAAGAATATGAGCAGATGAAAATAGATGTCTTTGATAAGCTCAACAGAAACAACTTTAGAATCATTGGCGTCCCAGAGACCCAAGAAGAAAATCTTCAGGAAGAATCAATGGTTAAGAACATCATCACAGAGAAACTACCAGAGCTAAAGAAAACATGTGACCAAATCCTGCATGCCCGAAGAGTACCAGCTAAACACTCTGGTTTACAGAGTTGATCATGAAAACAGTTGTTTGTTTTTTCACAATTACAAAGTTGTGCATGACTGAGTTTCAGTAATACAATGTACAACACCTTTCACCAGTGCACAAGCCTGCCACCGATGCCCCCAGTTTTTCTCCTTCAATCTCCCCCAGCCCTCTCTCATGCATGTCTCTGTGGCATACTTTTACTTCTTTCTTTTTCTGTCTTTCTGTCTCTCTTGCTTCCTCATTTTTTAGACACTGTGGTTTGCAATAGAATAAAGTGGTATCATGTAAATCACTTTATTTCTTTCAAACACCCAGTTCTTGTCCAGAGTGATTGTTTCTAACAATCATTATTATAGTGGACTTTTCTCTACCCTAACTGAACTCCCCTGCTATTCGTATCAAGCTTTCTACCACAGATTGGTCCTGTTGGCCTTTGGTATATAATCTCTGAATATTATTACCATACTATCATTTTTACATACCACAAATGAGTGAGATAAACCCATGTATATCCCCCTCCTTCTAACTCATTTCACTCTGCATAATACTTTCCATATCCATCCATCCATCCATTCATCCATCCATGTATAAGCAAATTTAATAACTTCATTTTTTCTAAGAGCTGCATAGTATTTCATGGTGTATATATAACAGGCTTACTTTATCCACTCATCTGTTCTATGGACTTGGGTTCTTTCCAGATTCTGGCTATTGTGAATAGCGCTATAATGAATGTAAGAGTGCAAAAGGCTTTTCTGCACTGTGGGTTTTTTTTTTTTTTGGACTTCTAGGTATATTCCTAAAAGTAGTATTACTTATGGAATATATATATAGTATTACATATGTAAGCTCAATTTCTAGGTTTTTTTTGAGGAATATCCATACTGTTTTCCAAAAAGGATAGTCTAGATAGCGTTCCCACCAGCAATGAATGAGAGTCCCTTTTTCCTCACATCTACCCCAACACTAGCTGTTCTTGTTCTTTGTGATATGTGCCAGTCTCTGTGGTATGAGATGATATTTCTATTTCTTGGAATTGTGTGGCTGTGCAGAGCCTAGCTGGGGTGGCTAGACACACCTCTCCCCCTTTTTCTGGTGCGTCTCTTTCCCTCGGGAGGGCACTTAACTGGGTGAACTGACTCTTCTGATTCAAATTGCCAGACTGTCTGTCTGCTTCAGTTTCTTCAAGTAAAGTTTCTTATATTAGTTTCCTTGGGTGAAAATAATCAAAAACTAGTCTCCAGAAAGATGGAGGACTGGAATCTCCTTCAACAATTCTAGCTCTAATCATAGCCATATCACTAACCCTAGCCCAGAAGTTAGGAAGTCACCAAATGAAAATGGAATTTGAATGTGTGGATGTAAAGAAATCTCAAAAGAAATCTGGAGTGATGGCACAGTGGAGGACTTTTGCCTTGCATGTGTCAGACCCAGGACTAATAGCGGTTTGATCCCCCGGCATCCCATCTGAGCACAGAGCCAGGAGTAACCCCTTAGTGCCACCAGGTGTGGCCCAAAAAATAAAAATAAAAATTTCAAAAGATATAAAAGTTGGAAAGGGTTGTGAGCGATAATTTCTGCTTATTTCTTCTAGGTCTAAAAACTGTGTTTTACATATTCTCATTTAAATGGCAAGTTTTTTCAGCTAATCAGTTTATATCTCTTCTTATAAAGTTTGACCCTTCAATTTTTTTAATGAAAGGATAATAAAGTTTTGAAGTCAATTTAAATATATAAAATATATTTAAAATAAAATATAGCCGGAGAGATAGCATGGAGGTAAGGTGTTTGCCTTTCATGCAGGAGGTCATCGGTTCAAATCCCGGCGTCCCATATGGTCCCCCGTGCCTGCCAGGATCAATTTCTGAGCCTGGAGCCAGGAATATCCCCTGAGCACCGTCGGGTGTGACCCAAAAACCACAAATATATATATATTTTTTATATTTATATATATTTATTATTATATATTTATATATATATTTTAGGTGATGGAAATAAAAATGTAATTTCTATTCCTACTAATCAACACATTTAATTTACTTCACACACGCCTATCAAATAATACACAGATTAGAAGTCATCGCCTTTTGCCTTTGCACCATTCTTTAGTTATCTGGGATGATTCCTGGAGCCCGTTGTCTCTTATTGTTGAAGATTCAATCAATTTTTTCCTGAACTAAGTCAATTCCTTTTCGGTTTCTTGATAAAGATGACAAATATTCTCATTTGTTGTGATGACTTCTCACCAATTACCAGGCTGGTTTTGAGAAGCTGACTTGGAGGAGCTCCAGAAGAAAGCAAATCGCTTTTCCTTCGACATTAAGATCTGAGCTCGAAAAGCCATGTAACAATAGATAGAGGGATAGAAAAGAAGACCACAAATCTATTCATGTCTCTTTTACCTGACATGGGAGGTTTCGGAAGTAAGTAAAGACAGGAATGAGGGCCCCAGCTCATAGAGTCAAGCCCCTGCGTCTTCCATTTTCTGCAGCCAAGACCAGAGAACCATTCTGCCCAAAATGTGTGTGAGCTAGAGCCTCTTGTCAGGCTCTGTGGGGTCTGACAAGGCCAATGCAAAGGTGGGAGAAGGGTTTCTTCCGGCCTGTAGCCTGTGAAGCCGGACTCAGGAATAGGAGGGAAGACTGCTAGCCACAGCCCACTCACAGGGGAGCATTGTCTGGCTATGTCTTTATTTATTGAAGGTAGGGATGGGGCTTTAAAGGCAAACTGTAGGTGGCGCACAGAATGTGGGAAATACACTTTTACATTGCGTAGGCATTAGAGCAACCAGAAGTTGTGTGAATACAGCAGTCACAGGCTACGTGGCATCATTGATTCAGTTGGTATGTGAAGACAGCGGTTGTAATGCTTATGGCACTATCAACCTAGATAGTTTGTAAGGACAGGTTTGTTTTTGTTTCTTTTTTTTTTACTAACCTGGGTGACTTTCTCCTCAGCTAATCCTGTACTCCTAACGGCAGGGAACACAAGTCTCTGAACAGAGACATTCTTTCAGATGCAAGGCCAGGGTGCAGAAATTCCCTTATTTCCCTGCTTCTTCCCCCATATCTCTCACTGCACAGGGCTTAGCCAGGCAAGTTGACAAAGGGGTCACAGAGGCTCAAGCAGAAGGTAATGTAGGAATTGGAGAGAACAGGGAGCAGGGACTCAAAAAGGACCAGTTGTAGGAGGATCTCAGTCATCTCTTTACTTAGTCGTAGAGCGCCCAGGAGCCCTAGAAGGGTGTTCAGCCAGGGAGAGATGGGGCCAAGTCGCTGTTGTTAGTATGACACTCGAAAAGTGCCACTGGAGCTCGACGATGGAGGCAAGAAAGCCAGGAAAAAATTGCCAGATGGTGCTCAGTGAGAAAAAGGGAGATAGAGGGAAAACAAAAGCATCACTTGTCCAAAGCTTTGTAGATCCTCAAAACAATCACCCCCTCCTGTCTTCTCATTCTGCACCCCAGGACCCATCTGTACGCAGTAAAAGAGCAGTTTCTCTCCCCTTCAGACCACCTTCACCACATCATTACGTGCTCTCCTCACCCTTTGTCTGCAGGAAAATCGCACCTATCCTTCCTCAAAGGCAGCTTGTCTCGAGAGATAGAGGTATGACCAAGAGACCCCAAAAGCAAAGGGCGAAGGATGCAGGTACAGTGCTGGGAGGTAGAAGAGAGGGGTGTCAAGTCTCCGCCTTGGCTTCCAGGTTTTATGTCTCTTTGTGAACCTTGCAGGTCCTTTCAAACTTGGTTTTCTTTCAGCAAACACAGCATAAGAGTAAACATATATTCCAGGCATTGAGACCTTTTCTTGTAAATCACTTCCATGGTATCAGGCTGAGGGACACACAAAGCATGTTCTTTCTAATGGCAGAATAACAGAAGACAACCCAGAGAACGAGACACACAAAAATGAGAGCTGCAACAGGCACTTGCTGCAGCTAGCTTTGGTCCGGTTGTCGGTTTTTTCTATTTTCTGAGGGAACAGGTTTTGTTTTAGGGGCTAATACAGATAACTAACTTCTTAAGGTCTGACTAAGGAATTGGTTTTAGGAAAAGGCAAACTTATCTGAAAGAGATGCAAATCTACCTGGTGAAGGTTTCCTCAACAACTCAATGCTATTTTCTGTACAAAACTTTGAATGTGAATTCTGAGGCAAGAATTAGTTAGCAGAGACCAGAGACATAGTACATGGGTAGAGTATTTGTCTTGTATGCAGCCGACCCAGGATGGACGGTGGTTTGAATCTGGCATCCCATATGGACCCCATGCCAAGAGCAATTTCTGAGACTAGAAACAGGAGTAACCCCTGAGCACCCCCAGGTGTGACCCGCCCCCAAAAAAGAATTAGTTAGCAGATACTCAAAGTCCTTTAGAGATGTCCAAAAAGTAGAACATACCTTTCTGTTTAAAATTGCAAGGGTGGGTCAGAACGGTGGTACAGGCAGTAGGGTATTTGCCTTGCACATGCTAATCTAGGACGGACTGTGGTTCAATCCCCCAGCGTCTCATGTGGTCCCCCAGGCCAGGAGATATTTTTGAGTGAAAAGCCAGGAGTAACCCCTGAGCATCACCAGGTGTGGCCCAAAAACCAAAAAAAAAAGAAAGAAAATTGGAAGGGTACTTAGAAGACAATGAGAAATAAATTTGTTTTTAAGTATCTTTTGATGCTGAGTTTTTCAGGTAAAGACAAATTTAATAAAAGTTATATTTGCCTGTAAAAATTCTTATGTTTGGAAGTAAAATGTTCAACTATATACATACTTAATACAGCAGAAGGAAGATTCATATTAAGGCCAAATAAATGTTTGTTACTAAGCCTGAGGAATATCACCTTTCACTATCAAAAATCTTGGCCAGCCATTCCACGCTGAGGGAAGACTTCTCGGTGGGTCTTCTGCCGAGATTCTGATAGATAGTGGGTGATGAAAGGTACTTTTGTCCACAGCGCCACAAAAATGTCCTTTTGTGTGCTACTGAAGTATCCGGGCCAAGAAAACACCTATACATTTAAGTTTTTTGAAGAAAACTGCCTCCCTTCTAATATTGATTTATTCATTGCTTAGCAATGCAATGCATTTCTTTTCTTTTCTTTTTTATAGTTTTGGGTTCACACCTTGTTCTATTCAGAAATTATTCCTGATGGGATTGGGTGACCATATGTGATGCCAGGAATTGAACCTGGGTCTGCTTCTTGGAAGGCCAGTGTTCCACTGCTGTACTATCACTTGTTTTCCCAGTACAATAGTACTCCAAGGGCATAGCTGTATAACTCGATGGGAAAGTCTCACTGGAGCCACCAGCAAAGTTTCAGAGCCATTCCACCACAAAAAGACCCTCTGTCTATTCTCTTTCCCTTCCATACGCACTATAGTTTTTTGGGGGTTGGTTTATTTTGTTTTGTGTTGTGTCGTGTTTTGGTTTTTGGGGTTTTTTTGGACCACACCCGGTGACTTTTAGGGATCACTCTTGGCTATGCACTCAGATATCGATCCTGGCCTGGGGCGCCATATGGGACATTGGGAATTGAACCGAGTCCGTCCTAGATCAGCCGCGTGCCAGGCAAATGGCCTATCACCACACTATCGCTCCAGCCCCAACCACTATAGCTTTTAAGTCCAGTCCTTATTCTTGATTTTGCCAATTTTCATTAGTGATTCATAATCTATATGGGAGCTAACTATCTGGTAATTATCTTTTATTTCAGTATTTCATATAGCATGAACATTTTGAATTTTATCCATTCTGTTGCAAAGGAAGAAATTTTATTGTTAGACAGAGAAGTTATTTGTATTGTTATTTGTTTATTGTATTGACAGAGAAGTATTTCCTTGGGTAAAAGAAATATGTTGCAGTTTCTTTATCTAGGTATTTGTGAGTGTTGTCCCTTTAGGTTGACTCCATGCTTTGATTATTGTGAATAATATGAATAATATTGCTGTGAGCATAAGTGTACAAAAATCTCTTGGAACTGACATTTTCAAACAAATGTCAATTGTATTATTGCTACATTATATAAAATTTTGATTTTCCTATTTTTTTCTAGAACCTCCATGTGGTTTTCCATAGAGGATTCATTGTT
Organism: Suncus etruscus; assembly: GCF_024139225.1. Classification (NCBI taxonomy): domain Eukaryota; kingdom Metazoa; phylum Chordata; class Mammalia; order Eulipotyphla; family Soricidae; genus Suncus; species Suncus etruscus. The sequence continues at coordinate 3,043,033 of NC_064857.1, forward strand.
TTACCCCTCCCAACAGTAGTAGTGTGTCCACATCCTCACCAACTTGTTGTTTGCAATATTTTAATAGATAGAATTCATTCTTAATCTGTAGGTGATAGTACCTTATGCTTTTAATTTGAATTTTTGTTTTTGTTATGGGGCCACACCAAGTAATGCTCTGATATTACTCTTTCTTCTGAACTCAGAAATCACTCCTTAGGAAGAATCCTGGTGTGCCTTGAGGTTCTGGGATTTAAGGAAGCCTGTGTTCTCAACTAAGCTTCAGGAGCCTGCTTTCTTATACACAATTTCAGAAAATTCCCCACTGTGACATCAGAGGAACACACACACACACACACACACACACACACACACACACACGGAGAACTCTATGGTTCTCTATTACTCAAGAAATGTTTTTTTGTTTTGTTTTGTTTTGTTTTGGGACCACACCCAGAGGCCCTTAGGGGTCCCTCCTGGCTCTGCATTTAGAAATCTCTCCTGGCAGGCTGGGGGACCATATGGGATGCCCAGGATGGAACCCAGGTGGGCTGTGTGCAAGGCAAATGTCTGATCTGCTGTGTTATCATCATCACCCTGCCCCCTGAAATGTTCCTTTCTTTATCTTTATCTTTTCTTTTTATTTAATAATATCTTCATTTAAGCACCATGATTATAAACATGTTTGTAGTTGAGTTTCAGAAAAGAACACCCCCCTTCACCAGTGCTGCAGAGGAATCTTAAGCCTTTGCAAGTGCCAGTTTTTCTAATAGTGGACTCCCCTCAAGTTCTCTCTTCTCTAGTCTTTGCTCATGGGGTATAAATAGATGTATCTAAAATACTGAGCTATCTTTCACACCAACTTTTCCTTCCTCTAGGTATGTAGTAAATATTGTAAATAATGTTCACTCATCTACCAAAAGGGCTCTAGGGCTGTTCAGGCCCACATATCCAATTGGTGTCTTCTTGTCTTCACCAACACTACATATCACATCACTCCTGACTGTCTCTGTGCCACCTTGTCCAGGACCTGCTGCCTGTTTGTACTTTGAATGCCTTGTATTTCATTGATCCAGTCACAACTGTTGACAGACATTCTGTGTGACTATTCCCTATTTTTCTGGAACCCCTTCCAAATTCCAAAAAAAATTCTAAGCAGTGACCAAGCTATAGTTCTTCTTTTACATAGCACTTGATTAACAACTCAAACTGTCACTATCCCCCAACTACACCCGAAATTAAGTTTATCCTTGAATAGGTGGTCACTCTTGGCACTACTGGTGCTAGCCAGTAATTTGGGGGTGTGGCCCTCAAATTCTTATGTGCAGCAGACAACAAACACACCTCAAAAACATACACAGAAGTGTTTTTTGGGGGGGCTGCTTTTTCTGGAATCATTGGGGGGCAGGTTGAGTATAGGAGTGGCAGGTCCACAGGCAGGAACAGAATATAACATGCAGCACATTCATCTCATCCACCTCGCCATCTTGTCCTTCTCCTTTGTGAGAGGACTGCTTTTTATTTCCTGGTAAATATTCAAAAAGTATATCCTAGGGTGGTATGTGCCCAGAACAAATGTTTTAATTTAAAATTTTTGTTTTATTAAGTATTAAAGTACCATAAATTACATCGTTATTCATAGTTGGGTTTCAGGCATACAATGCAACAACACTAATCCTAGAACCAATGTCAACTTAGTGTCAAATTTAATCCTACAATTCAAAGTCAACTTCAATTTCATCAATGTCCCTCCAACCCCAGTCCATCTCCATTTGGGCACATTTTAAAATTGGGTTGTTGTAGTTTCAATTTCTTCCTTACAGGATTGTTGGCTCTGTATATATACATATATATACAGATCAGTTCTACACCTCTAATATGCCCAACACCCTTCCCTCCCATCCAACTCTTCCATGGGTTTTTTTCTCATTTCCATGTGTTTCTCCTCCTGTTGTTCTTCCATAGTCCACAGATTACTAAAGATATCCTGCTTTTTCCTTGTTCTCTTGACTCGCTTCACTTAATTTGATGGAACCTCTCCAATTCATTCCAAGTTACAACAAATTGCATGATCTCCTCCTTATTCAAAGCTGCATAGTGGAGGAGACAACTTGAGATACAAAGAATAAACCCTCAAAAGGTGTGTTCATACCCAAAATTTACCTGCGCATACAACTCATTGGCACCAGCTCTTACTATGTTTAGTTTATTTGGTTTAATTGTGGTTTAATTGTTTGTATTTGTCCATGTTCTTGGTTGATAGCAGGATCTCTGGTCTGTTACTAACCTAAAACTTTTTTCCTGGGGCAGGAGAGATAGCACAGCAGTAGGGCATTTGCCTTGCATGTGGCCAACCTTGGATGGGCCCGGGTTTTATTCTCAGCATCTCATATGGTCCCCTGAGCCTATTAGGAGTGATTTCTGAATACAGAACCAAGTGACAAGGTTTCATCAGTAGCCTAAATAGTTTCCATGAGTGATAGTGCAGCAATAGGGCATTTGCCTTGCACACTACTGACCCCGGACAGACCTGATTTGATCCCCGGCACCCATATGGTCCCCCAAGCCAGGAGCAATTTTTGAGCATGTAGTCAGGAGTAGCCCCTGAGCATCACTGGATGTGGCCCAAAAATAAAAAAAATTAAAAGTATTTGCTGTTTTCCAATTTCCACAAAATATCTTTTGGAAAAAATTTTAATAGAAAGCTTTTTAAAAATATTTAATGAGATGGAGCTATATAAGATCATCTACAGATTTTTGAGCAATCAAGAGGAAATAGCTTTGTACATTACTCTAGAAATTTTCAGCTACTTTCATAGTAAAAGATGTCCTTTTTATTTCGTTCAATGTTTCCTTAATCAGCTCCTTAGCAACCTTACAATTTGCGTTGCAAAGAAGTTGAACCCCTCAGAATAAATTACAAAAAGAATGCAGGCCCCTACCCAAAATAAGCATTTCAGTATCTTAATCACAGTGAATGCAAGGTTTAAAATGGAGATTAAATAGTTTCTATGCAAGTATTTTAAAATATCTTATTTTTTATTATTTTCCTCACCTGCACTTAATCTGTATCTGAGCATGAAGAAATGGGAAAGGGCTTTATAGTTTTTCAATTATGTTTTTCCAACTAGATATATGCTGTTTAATTATAGTCTCTTGTGCCTACTGCTTATAGACTGAGAATGAAAAGATGAGCCCTAAATATGCTGAAAAACAGAAATATCTTTCTATATTTAATGACATATTTAAAAAATAGAAAAAAAATCAGACCGGAGTGGTGGTGCCAGAAGTAGGTGCACAGGTATTTGGGATCCTTTGATGCTGGTTTTCCAGATATTTAAGGTGTGCCTTTAGGTTGTTTTCATATTTATTCTTTCCAAATGTGGGGCCTGTATTGCTATGATTTCCCCCTAATTACTTCTTTTGCTATGTCCCATAGATTTTGGTCATTTTTTTTCTTTATTAATATTAGTCTCAAGGAATCTTTTTATTTCTTTCTTGAATTGCTCTTTAATCCAATTGTTGTTGAGCAATATATTGTTTAATCTCTAGATGTTAGATTTTCTCCAAATCTTCTTTTTATAATCAATCATGATCTTTGTGGTTTTGTGGTCTTATAGAATGCTTGGTATAATTCTCATATTTGTGAATTTATGTAAAACTCGTAACCTACAATTGGTCTATCCTAGAGAAAGTTCCATGTGCGCCTGAGAAGAATGTGTATTTGGCTTGTTAAGAATGGAAAGCCCTGTATAGATCCATTAGGCCCAGGTCTAGTTTCTCATTTAGGTCTCTTATGTCTTTGCTAGTGTTCTAATATCCAGTAGCAATAGTGACTTATTGAAATGGAATCTCCCTCGACTATCATGTTTTCATCCATGTTCCTAGGTTTGAACAAAAGTCCTACATATTTTGCTGACCTTGCATTTGGTATGTAAATATTGATCAGAGTTAGTACTTTTTGGTTTATTGTTTCCTTGATGAATAGGTAGTGTACCTCCTTGGCTCTAAGTGCTTTCTTGAGGTTGAGTGCAATTTGGTCTTATACAAGTATGGTTGTCTCAGCTTTTTTATATTTTAAAGTAGCTTGTATAATTGTTATTCATCCTTTACTCTGAGCCTGTGTCTATCCTGCAATTTTAAGTGTGTTTTTTTGCAGGCAGCAGATGGCTGGGTTTTGTTTTCTGATCCAACTATTTATATTTTTTAAAGAGGATGGTTAGTTTGCTAAATATCTGTTCCCAAACTATTGATTAGAAAACTCAAGATTTCTTTTAAAATAAATAAAATAACTAGTTGGAGAAGTTGGGAATAAAGGGAAGTCAATGGCTTTCAAGCAAGATAATGGCAGGCATAAAAGAAGAAAGCAGTTACTTCTCATATGACCAATGTATTCATTTTAGAAATTGATGCATAGGAGAACTGACATTTGGATCCAAATAAGGCAAATCTTGTTCTTCTAGAAAGACATTATCATCAGTACCCATGGGGATAATAGCTAAATATTATGCTGTAGTGCCCTGTGAAGAACAATCAGTGGGCATTAGAACAGGAGGGCAAGATTTATATCAAAGCCTTGGAATGATTTCCCCAAGGAAAGAAATGCTGCTTTCCCTGGACAGTGAAGGAGGGATCAACAAACCCATGAAGGCTTTGATATCTTTGGAGAGTATGTTATTTGGGGAGCTAGAGAGGTGACAATATTTTAAGGGCTGGGATGAGAGGAACAAAGAGAGGTCAGGTGGCCTTATAAAATTACATATCAAAAATTTCAAGATATGCTAGTAAAACTTCAACTTGTTGTGAGATAGCTTGAAACATAGTTCTACTGTCTGTCTGGATAAGAAGCATGAAGGAAAGAGTAATGCAGAAAGAGTAAAAAGAAGTGAGTGGTTTCAACAGCTTCATCCCAAACAAATTCTGATGGTCAAATGTCCTGATTCCATGAGTTTCCTTTAGTTGTTCTATATGAAATATATATTTATTATATTAGTCTCTGCTTCCAATGTGTATACAGTTTTCATAGTAATTATTAGTTTTTGTTTTTAAAGAAGCTTTTCTCAACCGTTTTGGTGTGATGCTAGGTGTATGGTCCAGTGACCAGATATTTTTCTGTGATTTTGAAGGATCTGTTGCGGGAATAAGATTGTTATGTCCTCCCTGGGGAGAAAGAAAGAGACAGGTTCATTCTGTTTGTTGACAAATCAAAAAAGTAGATGCTTGGTTCAATCTCCTGAACCTCCTACATCTAGGGAATTAGGCTATAAATCCTACGAAGTGTTCTCTGGGGATTTCCAGAAATTCTTGTTTATGCCCAGTTCACAACAACAAGACAGGAGTAGAGATTTTATTTCACAGTTGCTTGACATTTGCTGCTCAGATTGAATTTCAAAGAAGCAGAAGGTGAGAGCACTGAAGGATTGTGCCAGGGTCTTGAATAGCTCATCCACTTGGTGATTCTGTTTATTTTCCATATTTGGAATTCCTTTTGTATTTTTCTTTTATGCTTATTTTTTCATCCTCCCTTTTTCTTCCCTTCTTCCTTCTCACTTCTCTTCCTTTCTTCCCTCCTCCTTCCTTCTTTTTGTTCCTTCTTTCCTTCATTTCTTCTTACATTCCTTCTTTCCTTCTGTTCTTTCTTCATAAATTTCATTCTTTCTTCCTTTCTTTCTTCCTTCCTCCTTCCTATTTTTCATTACTTTTTTCTTCCTGCATCCTCTTTCTTTCTTTTTTCTTTCTTTCTTTCTTTCTTTCTTTCTTTCTTTCTTTCTTTTTCTTTCTTTCTTTCTCTCTCTCTTTCTTTTATCTTTCTATTACATATACATGCCAGGAAATTTGCAAGGTACTAAGGGTAACAGAACAGGTATTTATATTTATTTATATTTATATATATTTCTTAAAGCTGACTCCACTCTAGTGAAAAACATAATAATTAAACAGAACACAATAAGGGGCAATAAATGCTCTGAAGGAAAAAATTGTAAGATTACATCATTGAAATCATGTCTGTGGAGAGAAATAGTTTGATTCAAGTGTCAGAAGTATTAAATGAGATGAACTTTCTAGTTAGAAGTTTCCATGTAAAAACAAAGTCTTTCAAATTATACTATTTTTAAGATCCTTGAATCCCATAATGATCCCTTAACCATTATTTCTTAGGGAAAATGACATTTAACTTGAGAAAGCAAACACAGGATTCTAAATGAAATATGAAGAAGTCTCTTTCTCTCTCATTAAGTTTGCATGTAGATCTAAATCAGTGGAAGAATGGAGTAAAGTAGTTAAGTTAGTTGTGCTAAAAGGTAAATTTGTGATGAGTCCTTTTCATGCTCGCTGTGTGGGCTATTGAAAGCAACTCTGGATTTGAAGCAAATGGATGAATACTGAAGAATATTGAAAGCAACTACTGACAGTAGAAAAACTACCTTTCCTCACTACAGCTTGTTTGATTTTTAAAAGTAGTTAGACATAGAAAACACCCAAAATTATTTTAATAAAACAGCATTTTTGGTCACTATGATTATAAGGCCACATATAATCACAGAATCTGAAAAATTGCAAGTGGCTACCACTCAGTATGGAGATTTGAAAACACAATTCTTGTCTTATATATTTAATACCATAAATTTAAGAAATAGTATAATCTAAAATTTTTTACTTAAGTACCGTATTTTCCGGCATATAAGACAACTTTTGAAACAAAAAAAGTCAACCGAAAATGGGGGTCATCTTATACGCCGAGTATATCCTGAAAAATGTTTCAATATGCCGCTAAACGAAAATTGTCTGAATATTGCCACAAAACGAATTTCCCAACTCGATCCTGCACCAATCACTGCCAGGCTGCTCGGACCGCCTATCTGTCTCAGCCCATCCATGCTGGCTTTTTATTCATGCAAATTAGACAATATTCTGGACCCGAATCTACACTGTCAAAGCCTGCTCAGATTGGCCAGAGTCAAAAAGGAAGTCTATTCCAGTAGAACCTTTGGACCTTTGCTTGTTGTGATTGGCTCACTGTGGAAGATACAGTTGCAGCACAGAAACATTCTGTCTTATACAGCAAATATAGGCCTAAACCTATGTTTTAACTGCAAAATTAGGGGGTCGTCTTATACGCTGGAAAATACGGTATCTAAAATAGGAGGAGGCTACCAAAAATCTAGAGACATGGATGGGTACTAAATAGATGATTCATAGATAGATAGATAGATAGATAGATAGATAGATAGATAGATAGATAGATAGATAGATAGATAGATAGATAGACAGAAACACATGAAATCAGCAACTCAAAATGCTGAGAAAGTTTATGTTTATTGACTTGCTTAATCAAAATCAGATAATTTGTTTGCACTGCAATATAGTGATTGCAAAACGCCTTAATCCATTGGTCTTCACCTAAGAAAAGTGTCTTCTAGGAGAATTTTTTTTTGCCTTCTTAGATTAGTGATTGAATACATGCAAATTAAGCTGACAGAGGGACATTTTGGCAGGCCTCAAACTCCCAGATAGATGATTGTAGGTAAAAGCCTGACAAAGGCTCTTCCCCCAACTTCCTGTTTCCCTAACCTCTTCTTTTGGTATGTAAACCCACACTTGGATTACAGGGCCTTTCCCACCCTGAGTAGGGTTCTGTATAATAATAATAATAATAATAATAATAATAATAAAAATGATATCTTTGGGGAGAGAGAGAAGACACATGGAATAGGCAGCACAGAGAAAAGGACATAGCTTAGGCGCACAGGTCAGGGAGAGCGTGACAAAGAAAGCAGATGGCAGAGAAAAGCCTTGAGGAATAAAATGAGCTGAACCCCAATTAATATCTTTTCTGATTGCTGTGTGTTATTTCTTCCCACTACTACCTTGCTTCGGCAGACCAGTTTGCCTGAGGGGCTAGAAATACGGTGCCTGGGGTGGTCTCACCCAACTCCCGGACTTTATATTTTTATTCTGCAGATGATAAGCCAATTAACATCTCTACAGACTCAGAGTCTGAAAAGTCTCTCCTGTCACATAGAATAAATCAGAACCCAAAAGATCTAGCCCTTACCAAGGGCTAAAATTAATTCTCTTGGCCATATCAAAGAGGCTGGTGCTGCTTATGGGCCACTTCTCCACATTGTAAAGAATATCTGGCCGGAGTAAAAGTGCACTTGGATCCCCCAAGATTTTCAAACCATGGCTAGAGTACGCCTGAACCCTTCCCACTACTTGCAGTGGAGAATGAGGTATTGTGGTGAGGTCAAGATCAAACTGCATAATCTAAATTAATCTGGCAGGAAACTGTGCATGTTCTGAATCATATATGGCATGCTGATAGGGAAGAGAGATATAGTAATTGTCATCACAATGCCAGAAGTATGGACATTATAAAAAGGAAAGCACATTGCCCACCTCTTGATCCTTTTTTGTTATCCTGGCCACTCTGATAGGCCAAGGATTGAAAATTTTGATAGCACTAACTCCCAGCAGCCTTTGTGGATCCCATAGTGGCCTTTACCTATAATTTTACTAAAAGCATGTGCACACTAATAACTCTAGATATACATGGGAAAAAGATTTAAAGGAATAATTGACATGGGATTCAATGTTTCCTTGTATCTCTCTCCTTTTTCCATAGGTAAAAATTGAACTTTCATATCACCCAGCAATACCACTCGTAGGGACATACCTTAGAAACACAAAAACACAATACAAAAATGCCCTCTGAACTCCTATCTCAGTACTATTTATTTATTTATTTATTTAAATATTTTTATTGAGACCAATGTAAATTATAAGTCTTTCACAGTGGTATTTTTTTTGTTTTTTTTTTGTTTGTTTGTTTGTTTTGGGGTCACACCTGGCAGTGCTCAGGGGTTCCTCCTGGCTCTATGCTCAGAAATTACTCCTGGCAGGCAAGAGGGACCAGATGGGATGCCGGAATTTGAACCACCGACCTTCTGCATGAAAGGCAAATGCCTTACGTCCATGCTATCTCTCCAGCCCCTCCAGTGGTATTTAAGGTACATAGTGAGAATGAATTAGGGTGGAGGCACAGGAGGTACGGAAGGCATGCTGGAAACTATGGCAAAGAGAGGTAAACACTAAAAATTATATATTACATGCAAATATATTATATAATTTTCAAAATTACATAAAAATAAAATAAAATTTAGGAAAAATTTTATTATAATTATCTTAGAGACTACCCCAATTTACAGAAAATATATACTGTTGTATTTGAAATAAAGAAAATTTGTTTTAGAACTTTTGTTCTATCACAAAATACCAGACTGGGTTGCTTATAAACAGCTACAGAAGGGGCCGGAGCAGTGGTGCAAGTGGTAGGGCATTTGCCTTGCACACAGCAGACCCAGATCGGACCGCAGTTTGATTCCCCTGGCATCCCATCATATGGTCCCCCAAGCCAGGAGCGATTTCTGAGCACATAGCCAGTAGTAACCCCTGAGCATCACCGGGTGTGACCCAAACACAAAAACAAAAACAAAAAAACTACTAAACAAACAAACAGCTACAGAAATGTATTGCCAACACTTTGAGAAGCTGGAAGACCAATATTCAATTTCTGGCAAGAGCTGGCAAGGAATTTCTTCTAGGGTGAAGACTGCTTATTTATATTCTATGGTTAAAAGGGTTTGAGATCTTCCTGCAGCCTCTTTTCTATGAACGCTAATCTCACTAAGGACAATACCACCCTCATAACTTAATACTTCCAAAGGGCCCAGGGAAGAATTTCAACATACAACTAGAGAAAATACAAATATCCTGAAGATAGTGGGCCTAATAAGGCTTAGAGTACAAAATTAAATCACAAAAAAGCAAACAAACAAAAAATAAATAAACAACAAAAGAAGGGGGGCAAGTGATAGCACAGCAGGTGGGGTGTTGGCCTTGCATGCAGCCAACCTAGGATCAACCTGGGTTTGATTTCCAGCATCCAATATGGTCCCCAGTAACCCCTGAGGGCTGCCCAGTGGATGTGGCCCCCAGAAAAACAAAGTATAAATGTATCAGAACTATACATCTTTTTATTCTTGAAATTGTATATAGGCAAGAAATTATTTTCAAATAGAAAATTTATGTGAGCCCGGATAGCTCTGTCAGTAGAGCATCAAATAAGAAATTTAAATCCATGTTTTGCAACAATGAGATATCATCTCATGCCACATGTCACAAAGAACAAGAACAACCACTGCTGGCATGACTGTGGGGAGAAAGGAACTCTTATTCACTGCTGATGGGAATGCCGTCTAGTCCAGCCTTTATGGAAAACAATATGGAGATTCCTTTAAAAATTGGACATTGACCCAGATATACCACTCCTAGGGATATATTCTAGGAACACAAAAACACAATACAATAATGCCCTATCCACGCCTATGTTCACAGCAGCACTACTTACAATAGCCAGAATCTGGAAACAACTCAGATGCCCGACAACAAATGAGTGGCTAAAGAATCTGTGGTACATCTATAGAATGGAATACTATGCAGCTGTCAGAAAAAATGAAGTCATGACATTTGCTTATACATGTATAGATTTGGAGACTATTAAGCTGAGTGAAATAAGTCAGAGATATAAGCTATATATATGAGAGAGATAAGCACAGAATAGCCTCACTCATATGTGAGATTTAAGAAAAATAAGACACAGTATAATAATAAAACCCAGAGACTATCGAGACGAGGGGCTGGAAGGACCAGTCCGTGATAACAAGCTTGCCACGAAGAGTGGTAAGTGCAGTTAGAGAAATAACTATACTAAAAGCTACCATGACAATGATAGAGAAATACAATGTCTGTTTTGAAAACGGGCCGGGGATGGAGAAAGTAGGAAATGGGGGGACAATAATGGCTGGAAAGTTGCACTGGTAAAGGGGGACAGTGTGAAACCCAGTTACGATCATCTTTGTAGCCATGCGCTTAAATAAAGATATTATTAATTTAAAAAAATACATGTTTTTCCAAGTTAAAAGGAGCTCTAAGAGTCTTATCTTCTTCTAGGACTGTGCTATCATGTTTAAGATGTTTTTGAGAGTTGCACTCCAATAAGGAAATGGTGCACTTTGGTCCAGAGAGATAGTACTGGGATAAAGGATTTCTGCAAGCAGCTGGCCATGGTTCTATTTTCTGCACCACATGTGCTCCAATGGGCACCACCAGGAGTTATTCTTGGGTCCAAAGTCAGAAATAATCCATGAGTCAGAATCCAAAGTCAGAACTAATCCATCATTGGGTACGCCCACCCCCATTAATTAGTTAGATGGAAACTTATTGAAGGAAATCTGTTTTAGCATTTGGTGATCTGGGGAGACAGCACAAAGAATGGTGGCATGACAAACTGGGCCCCTAGATTCTATCCCCAGTACCACCAGGATTGAGCCCCAGTACCATCTTGAAGCAGTGCCCTCCCCCAGCACTGTTGGCTGTAACTCCCAAACAAAGCAAAAACAAGCAATAAGAAGGTTCTATATTAGCATTTGAAATAACTGAGCTGCTATTATTTACATGGAAACTAATGATTCTAAGCACTTTGGGGAGGTGGGGTAGGTTACTCCCGGTGATGCTCAGGAGTTACTCCTGGCCCTTTGCTCAGAAATGGCTCCTGGTTGGGGGACCATTATGGGACACTGGGGACCAAACCAAGGTTCATACTGGATCAGTGTGTGCAAGGCAAACGCCATACTGCTGAGCTATTGCTCTGGCCCCAATAGTAAGCATTTAATAGTAGCTATGGATTTGTTTTGAAGAGTAACTCTAAAATGCTCTTATATTTTCTTCTCTTAAGCACATTTTATTATTAAATACTAGTATAAAAATCATAATCCAATGATCAAGGGAAATTCCAAACATTACTAAAGCAGAAAAATTATAAAAGGAGTGGTCATCGTGTACATAAAATTTGCTTTTTATCTAGATATTTTAATTCATTGATATCCATAGTTAACAAAAATTATAACCTTATTCATTCTGATGCATTTGAGATTTCCCTTTGGCAGAGGCATTTTACCTTGTAAGGACCACAGAAGGCAAGGCTGGAGAAGAGCAATTTCTACCACAAGAATATTATCTTAACAAGTTCCTAGAGTCAGAAGTAAACTGAATTACATTGTGTGGAGGACAGTCCTTGCAGTCGAAGGGATAAAGATTAGGAAAGGATCCAAACTAACCAATCATCCAGCCTTAAATAACAAGTTCTTGTGCAAATTGGTGCCCTGATATACTACCCAAACAAATGCAGTTCTATAGGTCTTGCTCTTGTTTGCTCATCTGATTCAAAATTCCATAATTTTTCTGAAAGTGGCACTGTGTGTGTGTGTGTGTGTGTGTGTGTGTGTGTGTGTGTGTGTGTGTGTGTGTGTGTGTGTGTGTGTGTGATCCCTCTGCACTCCCTCTGGAGACTGAATGGCAGAGGCAGTGGCAGAGGGATTCCAGTGGTGCGTTGGGTCTGGATGGGGAATAACTGAAATATAAGCAGAGATCAGTGTGCTCGAGAAGCACTCCAGGCTTTCCCAAATGGTACAGAAAAGAAACAGAGCTGGGAATAGTTTCTATGCCACATGAAACTGTTCAAGTAGAAACAGCATAGTCTCTTTTTCCTGTTGTTCTGATATTCTGATGTGATAATTAATATGTTGTTTGTGTGGTCATTATTAAATTATCTTTTTTTCCCTCATTTCAACTTTCTTCTTTTTTATTTTAGGGCTGATAGTAATTTATTGTTATAATGAATATAACAATCATGGACACAATTAGTGGTAATTATAGAATACAATCTATATGTTACAACTTATGGTGATTACAAATGAATAAGTGAAATATAGAAAAGATTAAATTTTCATGCACTGAATGTTATTATATAGGTTCTGTATTTAGACCATTTTTCTTCTACATTATTTTCTGTAATAATATTTTCTGTCCTTATTTTCTGTAATGCTAATCAATTCTTTTCTCAATAATTTTGCCTGGGATAAATTTCTTTACATTTTTAAGATATACTGCTCTCAACCTTTCTGTGAATTTTACTTATAGAAATTTTTTCTCTTTGGGGCCGGAGAGATAGCACAGCGGTATTTCCCTTGCAAGCAGCAGACCCAGGACCTAAGGTGGTTGGTTCGAATCCTGGCATAGCATATGGTCCCCCGTGCCTGCCAGGGACTATTTCTGAGCAGATAGCCAGAAGTAACCCCTGAGCACCGCCAGGTGTGGCCCAAAAAACAAACAAACAGAATTTTTTTTCTGTTTGATGTCCCTCTGACTCTCAATATAAAATAAGGTCCAACTATCAGTTTCTCAAATAGTATTTTTCTGGCCATACATTCAAAGAAAACAATTTCACCTGTCTTATTATTCATGCTACAGACATTATTGTTATTATTTTCAAATATATTGCTTATCAAAATTGTTTTTTAGCTCTGAAAAATGCATGTTAATTAACTACCCAGGTATTGTCTTTATCTTTTTAATAATATTTTTATTTAAGCACCATGATTACAAACTACATTTGTAGTTGGGCCTTTCTTCTTTTTTTTTAATCTTTTCCTCCTTCTTTTCATGCCTGAATTTTCTTTGTCTTTTTATGTGATTTTGCTACATATGAATTATATTATCTTAAATTCCTTTGCAGATCATTATTTTAGTGATAGAAAAATTGCCTGAGACTGATGGTATAAGAAAAAAATTGTGGGGGGGCCACATCCATTGACGCTCAGGGGTTACTCCTGGCTATGTGCTCAGAAATTGTTCCTGCCTTGGGGGGACAATATGAGACAACAGAGGATCAAACTGCAGTCCGTACTAGGCTAGTGCTTTCAAGGCAGATGCCTTACCTCTAGCGCCATCGCTCTGCCCCCCCCAAAATATTTTTTATATTGGAAGAAGTAAAGCTAAAGTTCCAATGTAAGAAGTAGGCATTTTGCTGGTTTTATTGAAAGTGGATCAACAGCTGTTCATTGTTTCAAATACTAGAAAAACACTGTTGGGAAAGTATTTTATCTATGATCATTTCCTCATTGCTTTGATTGAGGAAAATGTGTAAGAATAATCATTGAACTTGAACATTTTTCTCTTTAGTCTGAGCCATAATTACTCTTTCTTAAAAAAAAAATTGGTAAATGTGAGGAGAGAGAACACATTTTCCAGAATAAACAAAAAAACCAAGATTCATTTTCTAAAAACTTTATCAACAATTATAGGCAACTTTTTTTAATCAATTAAAAAAAGGTTCCAATCATTTTTTATATTCTTGGCCTTTCCCCTTCCATTACTCCAAGGGAGAGAAAGACAACAATATGACTGTGTCATCACTAGTAATAGATATGGTGAAGAAAACTCATATAAAAATGCACAAGATCGGGGCCGGAGAGATAGCATGGAGGTAAGGCATTTGCCTTTCATGCAGAAGGTCATCGGTTCGAATCCCGGCATCCTATGTGGTCCCCCGTGCCTGCCAGGAGCAATTTCTGAGCATGGAGCCAGGAGTAACCCCTGAGCACTGCTGGGTGTGACCAAAAAAAAAACACAAAAAAGTGCACAAGATCAGGCCAGAGTGATGGCACAAGCAGTAGGGAGTCTGCCTTGCCTGCGATAATTTAGAACGGATTGTGGTTCAATTCCCCAGCATCCTATGTGATCCCTCAAGCCAGGGGCAATTTCTGAGCGCAGGGCCAGGAGTAACCCCGGAGTCTCACTGGGTGTGGCAAAAGAAATGCACAAGAACATTCTTCACCTTGGTAAGTCCTGGTGCAGTTTGTTAAGTCAACCAACTACCAAGCTGGTTGGATCTAACACAAAATTCGCTCCTCAAAAAGTTCTCTTTCACAGGAGGCCCTTATGCCATGAGGCAATATGCTCATGAAGATCTTTGAAAAGTAATATACAGGGTTTCTGAAAATTGGAAATACAAATGTAGAGGGAATCCTAACAAACTAGGTTTCATCAAAGGTTACAGGAACTGGTTGAGAATCTATTGCTGTCTTATCAAAGAGTTAGAACTAACTGACAGTGAACATTCCTTCTAAGGCATGTCTTAAAAGCAAGTCACAGGAATGGGAGAAACTGTCAAAGAATATTTTGTGACTTTAAGACAAATTACAAACCAGCTATCACAAGAAATGCTGCCACTGATGTTCTGTAGTCTTCTTACTGTTTTTTTAAACTTAATTGATTGACTGATTAATTGATTGAGTGATGATTTTTGTGCCACACCTGGCAGTACTCAGGGGTTAGTACTGGCTTTGCATTCAGAAGTCGTTCCTTGTATGTTCTTGGGACCATATGGGATGCCAGGGATCGAACCAGTTCCTCCCTGGCTGGCTGTGTGCAAGGCAAACACCCTATCGCTGTGCTATCTCTCTGACCCTTCTTCTTACTGTTTTTAAGAAAAGGCAAACTTCCTATTGTTTGTCCCTTTCAATCACAGAATCTCTGTGATGGCAGAAAGCCTTGGAGATGATTTGCTATATAAATAAGGATATGAGTTTAAAAAACTATTCTACAAAGTCATTCAGACCGTAAGTGGTAGCTGAAAGAAGCCACTTCAGTCTGTGAGCCTCTGACCCCCTATTGTGGCCATCTATAAAATGATCCTGTTAGTCTATAGTCTGTGTAGTCCAATATCTTTTGCCTATAGTTTATAGGCAATCCTTTGGGAGTGAAGTTCTTCCCACCTTCCTCTGGTTTCTTCAGTCTCATTATTTGTTTTAAGTGGCATTCCTATAAACTTCATGAATTCAGCAGAGGGGTCCCAATTCCTAGAAGAGAAAGATACTGGGGTGTCTGTCTGTGTGGATGGTTCAGCTCAGAATGAGAGAGTCGTGCAGTGATCCGAGACAGCCCATTCTCGCTCGGGCCCTGCTGCTCATGACTGACTTACTCCTGAGCTAAGCTCGGATGCCATCTGACAGAGTGTCTTCCTCTTTGCCTTTCTAGGTTTCACCGCAGCAGCCTCCCTGGTGTCTCTGGCCTGGGCCTTGGCCTCTTACCAGAAGGCCCTGCGGGACTCCCGAGATGACAAGAAGCCCATCAGCTACATGGCCATGGTCATCCAGTTCTGCTGGCACTTCTTCACCATCGCTGCCAGGGTCATCACCTTCGCCCTCTTCGCCTCGGTTTTCCAGCTCTACTTCGGCATCTTCATCGTCCTGCACTGGTGCATCATGACCTTCTGGATCGTCCATTGCGAGACAGAGTTCTGCATCACCAAGTGGGAAGAGATCGTGTTCGACATGGTGGTGGGCATCATCTACATCTTCAGCTGGTTCAACGTCAAGGAAGGCCGGACACGCTGCAGGCTCTTCGTGTATTATTTCGTCATCCTTTTGGAGAACACGGCCCTGAGTGCCCTCTGGTACCTCTACAAGTCCCCCCAGATCGCAGATGCATTTGCCATCCCAGCCCTGTGTGTGGTCTTTAGCAGTTTCTTAACTGGGGTTGTCTTCATGCTGATGTACTATGCGTTCTTCCATCCCAATGGACCCCGATTTGGGCAGTCCCCCAGTTGTGCTTGCGAGGACCCCGTGGCCGCCTTCACTTTGCCTCCCGAGGTGGCCAGCAGCACCCTTCGGTCCATTTCCAACAACCGCAGCATGGCCAGCGAGCGTGACCAGAAGTTTGCAGAGCGGGATGGCTGTGTCCCTGTCTTTCAGGTGAGGCCCACGGCCCCCTCCACCCCTTCCTCTCGCCCACCCCGGATTGAGGAAACTGTCATTAAGATTGACCTCTTCAGGAATAGGTATCCAGCCTGGGAGAGACATGTGCTGGACCGAAGCCTAAGGAAGGCCATTTTGGCCTTCGACTGTTCCCCTTCTCCTCCTAGGCTGCAGTACAAAGACGATGCCCTGATTCAAGAACGCTTGGAGTATGAAACCACCTTATAATCCAACAGGACTTGGGGGGGTCCAACATCTCCCAAGAAAGGGAGGGGTGGCACAGGGCTGTGGCAACACCGAAGCTTCATCCTACGGTAGGGCCGTGAGCTGCAATGTTGAGCCAGAGTCCACCCAGGATGTCGTTGACTGCTGGCAGCTAGTAGCCTGAAAAACAAGTCAGTCTCAGCGTCACTCCCTGGAAGGGAAGGTGCCAGCCTCATCAAACTCCTTATTGCCACCAGCCCCTCCGACCAGGTCTTTCAGCTCATCCACAGGAGGATACAATTGTTGTAGAACACGTTGCCTCCGCTCAATAGGGTGTTTTGATGGAGTTGACTGATCTTTATATGAAAATATATTCAGTCACATACACACACTTAACACACACACACACACACACACACACACACACACACACACTCAATCCCAGTCCTCCGTCAGAATAGTTTAGGTGATTTTTTGTCATGTAAAACTCCAAATCCCATGGGAAAATCAAAGCAAAAAGAGAAAGAGGGTAAGAGGGAACATGAGAGTCTCCCTTAAGACTCCAGAAAAAAAAAAAATTAGTCTTGCTTGGAAAAGAATTCCTAAGTCATTTTCTTATTTGGAATACCAGATAAGGTGTTGAAAGCTTACCCCATGGATTTGCAAAACTCAAGTGTGTTTACAAGTGTGTTAGAATCAATGGAACAGTTGTTTCTTGACACGTTTCAGGATTTGGTTTTTAGTTTCCATTTTAAGTTGAGAACATGCTTACGACAGAAATGCTATGCAGCACATGTTTGGCTTTCCACAAGACCGAGAAGCTCGCTCTCTTAGTGACGTCAAGTAGACAATGATAGTGATTCAGTATTTCCATTGCAAAAAAAAAAAAAAAAAAAAAGTCCTGCCTACACAGAAAGGAAGTGTGTGTATGGGGGGGAAGAGGGGGACAAGCACTGAATTCCCATCCTGTGCAGTTCACTTTTGAACCTAAGGACAACAAAATGTCTCAAAGAGTCGGGCTGTCACCAGATGGTCTGGGATGCGAGTGTCTGTGCACTCACAGGCACAAAAGATGCCACAACAGGCCATGCCACCCACCTTCCTAGTGCCAAACACCGTGCTATCCCAGGACCCACAGGGAAGCTCTGAGCAACTCGCCATTTGTGGCTCGGCTCCCTGAAAACGAGCATGAAAATAAGCAACCAGTGGGTTGTTTTATAACCACTCCGGTGGTTATAACAATATAGAACCACTCCAGCAGGTATAGATTTCCCTCTCCTCTTCTCCAAAGGCAAAGTTGAAGTGATATAGAGGCTGTGGGACACTTTTTAGTAATAATGAGCAGACACATGCAATGAACATGCTAAGAGAAAACCCTTCTCAACTGATTGAGGGCTTTATCCCTAGAACCAACTAGGATTTGTATTCGAATTATTTGTAAAGTTCCACTCCTCCAACCAGCTTCTGGGTTATAAATACCTCCGTCCAGCCAGTAAAGGTCCCTGCTTTCTTTTCCTGTCCTGGGTCATGGTGCTTTTCGTTGCATTGAAAGTGCCGGTCAAACTTTGATAGTATTTTTTTATAGTTGGTGCAGAGTGGAATAACTCATGGATTATTTCAATATTTTTGTAATAAAATATATAGGGTACACATATAGACATCATTACTTTTTTTATAGACCTGGAGTCATTTAAAATACTTTTAAGCGTCTTAAGAACTTGGGAGAGCAGAAACTGCTCCACAGATTTCATCCGCCCGCGTCAGCAAATCGAAAGCACGTGTGTCTTGCAAGATCATCCTCCTTTGCAATGCTGGTGTCCCCAGGAAGCTGGCCAGGGGTGCTATCAGAATATCGGGTGACAAGAGAATCCGCTTATCTTTTAGAAAGGGCTCGTCAGACTGGCCAAAGTTTCCAAGGAACTCAAAGACGTGAGTGATCATTCTCATCCAGACATTATGGCAAAGCTGACCACATGGAAGTTCCTCAACTTCCTCCTTTCATTTTGTACTGGCCCGGCCAAAATACTAGCTAGTCTCAAAGAAGAGAGAGTCACCTTGATTTAATTTTTCAGTTACTTAGAATGTCCTGAATCCACTTAAAATAGGCAAGTTCCATAGCCACCATGATTTTGTCATAAAAAGATTGCTATCCCCAGGTTCATGGCTTAGGAAATGTCCTATTATCTGTGACTTCTTTTGGTACAAAGCCCACAGAGCAATGTTTAGGAAATAAACCATTTTTGTCAGTAAACTTGTTTAGGAAGTAGAGCCATTTTTTATCACTAGACTTGTTTTCATAATGCTTTATAATTTGATCCTCTAAGCCAAATTTTCACTTAAAAATGAATTTTTTTTCAGCTATGAAAAGATAACCTAGTTACTAGTAAAGAACTCTGGACCCCAGGAGTTGTTCTTGTCAGAATTTGATGAAAAATTCCACCCCCATTCTAGAAGATAGGAAAAATGAAAATTATTTTATTGGCAAATATTTCACTTCTTTGCAAAACCATGTGTTATTAGCTCCTCTTTTTCCAATATCATTTTAATTTGCTAATCTTTTGGGAAATTGAATTGCACAATTGTACTCTACCAGGATTCCATGAGTACATAACAGATAACGGTGTAATCGTGTCAAATCAGCATAAACTCGCCAGGCCACGTCACTCTTCAATCTCATTTCTCCACCTGTTCTTTCATTCAGCATATTAAGAGCAAACAAATGCAGTGTGAATTAAAAAAAAATAATAATAATAATATCCTGTTCTTTGTCTTGGAGATGAGAAGTCAAGGGCAGGGAGTAAGAAGTTTAAAGTTTTCAATGATTTCCAAAATAATATAAATATTCTCTTAGCCAATACTATGGAGGTTGAAGCTACTTTAGCCAAAAATTCTTGTTTAGGAAATGATGCCCTTTCTGTTTCATAAAGTATGTGCTTTCCCAAATTTATGAGGAAAAAAATTGGGGGGAGATAATAATAATTCATGACTTAATCTTGCTACTATGATCAGAAACAATTGTCACAGAGTTATCTGGTAATAAGTTCTTAGTTTCTAGATACACAGATACAAGATTTTAAAGCTTCAGGACATAAAAATAAATCTTTAATATATAAAGGGACATAGTGTGACTTTCATATTTTTATTTTAGTTCATCCTACAACTTCATCTTCAACATTCCATTAAACTCTTAAGGGAGAGGAACTTGAGCATCTGAAAAGGTTCAGGTCTTGCTTGGTGCACAAAGTGGGGTTATTGTATGCGGTTCTGTGGTTCCAATTTTTCATCTTTGAATCTAGTTCAATTTCTTGGGAGAAAGGGGAATCTTTTCCTACAACTCACTTCAATTTGTATAAAACCATTACAAGTTTCTAAAATATCACATTATCCTCTTTTACTTTCAAATTAGCATTTCTAAGTGAAACCATATTTTTAGATAAAAACAGATATATTTGTTTAATATATCTGTATTGAAACTGAGCATTGTGTGGGCAAAAATAAATTTTTCATATAAGCCTAAATTCAGCCCTTGAAATTATTGTGTCCTTTAAGTTTTTCTCACATGCTTACACTGTCCTTCATAATTATATACCATGTAAGTTCAATAAGAATGACTTTGCAGACACTCAGTTGCTATTAATGATAATTCTATGAGCACCACAAATCAGATAAATTCTCTTCTGATGTGATAAAAATATGTAATCCAGAGGTTAACTAAAGAGAACGTGCATTCATAATTTATAGGCAAAAGCCTAAGGAATTATTTTTACTTCACTTCTAAGTTCTCAGTTCTTTTTACTCAATGTAGAGAATGCTGTTGATTAAAAGTGAATGCAAAGATTTAAACTATCATTGACCTTATAGAAATAATACCCATCAGTGATTTTACATAGGTACACCTATTTGAGTTTTATACACACATATCCAACTAAAATAACAGGTGGAAAGATTCCTTTCTCTCCTTTTCAATAGGAGGCCAAGCTTGCATTCCATTTCTACAAGACATGAAAATGCCTATAAACTTTAGCTGGAAATACCTAGATAGAGGTTAGCACTTTTAGCTTATACATACTTCCTCACCGCTCAAGAATCTAATTTTTTTTCAGAAGCTGAAGAGAATCATTTCAAAGTTTATTTCTCCTCACAGAGAAAACCTCTAGTGTCCTTACCAGGAGTGTGTTAGGTTACACATTTGTCTGTAAATGTGCCAAATGCCTTTCGGTAGCAGCAAGTTCTGACAAAATAGTTAGACAGGACTCCAGATTTTTTTTCCTAACAAAATGTCTTCTAGAAAAATATGTCACCTTGCTTTCTCGCCCATCTTTGCCATTAAGCATTGACAATTCTATATAAAGCTTGGATGACACACCTTCTCTCTCTCTCTCTCTCTCTCTCTCTCTCTCTCTCTCTCTCTCTCTCTCTCTTTCCCTTCCTCCCTCCTTCTCTCTCCCTTCTTCCCTCCCTCCCCCACCCTCTCTCTCCCTCTAAAAAGCCTTAGTAAAATCATCCCTGACTACCTTTTAAGAAAGAGAGCTCAGAGAGCTGTGGTTGTGCTTGGTGGAACATAGCAGGTTGGGTTGTTTTTCCTATTTCAGGGATGAATACGATCAACTCATGCTCCTTCACTTCCCTTCAGCAATCCAATGTCACTTGTCAGAACCATCCATAAACGTCCGCATCTGCTCGTCTGACTCATTACTTTTTCTCTTCTGAAATACAAGCCACTTCAACCTAACTAAGGAGAGGACATTCCCACTCTCCCCATTCTTTGCTCCTCTCTCTTTTCAAAACTCAGGTCTCACCTGCATTCAGCTCTGGAATGATCCTAGTCATTGGGTTTCACCTTGTCCCAGTTCCCCAGATGGGCTGTGCTATCTTGTCCGGTTGCTATCCTAAAAATGGACACACGGGAAGATTCCGATCGTGCTAGGCCTCAGGAAACTCAACTCTCCAAAGTTAAACTGCAGGGTGTGGGTGGAAATGCATGAAAACACAATGAGTCCCTTAATTTTGCTAATTGTAGCAATTAGGCTGATTCTTGATACAGCCAGCACTGGTAGCAGGAAAGCAGAGGACATGACCAATAACCATTCTTGCAGAAAGATGAAGTGTTCAGAAACTTCTTTGTGTGGTTGAAGCTGCATATTTAGGCATCCCCATCTGAAGTGCTCTCTCTCTCTCTTTCCCCTTCTCTCTCCCTTTTTTTGCTCCCTCTCTCCCCCTCTCTTTCTTCTGTTATTTTCTTTCTCTCCCTCCCTCCTCTCTCAGATGCACTCAAACACTCCAGAATTTTGGTTTATTTCTATCTAGCTCAGACATGTCCAATTTCACTCCATTTTTGTGGCTAAATAAAGGATAATTTAATATTCCCATATATCTCATTGTTTTTATTTTCCCTGAAATATTTTCATAATATGCTAGCAAAAGTCAGAAACATTAAATCAAACATTCACTTTGGTTATATTTTCCCTTGGGTTTTCTTGCAGTTCAGTTTCTCCTATTGACAGTAGTTAATGAAAGCCCTTCCTGTCACTTCCAAAATTTAGGAAAGAAAGAACTTTTGCTAGGTGAGCTCATTTAGTCTTGCAAACTATTTGCCAGGGCCCTCTCAGCTAGGATACAAGACTTCCAAGAACAGAGCAAATTCAAAACAACTTTTTACAATTCCGGTCTTTTTGGAAGACCTGGAAAAGGTTTCTCCACTAAAATCTATTTTCCATTTGATCAAGTTGCTGAAGAAACAAAAGCAGGCTGTGGCCAGCAAACTTTTCAGAGAATATTTTAATGTAGTAGTCAAAAGTGTCTGTCAAAAAGCAAAATCAGAAGTCAATCATGAGAAACAAAAATGCCTTCTCCTCTTACTGAATTTTATTTCAACTCCCTAATTCTTGGTAGGCAGATAAATGTAACTCTTTGATCCTAAACTACTATGCCTCCTCCATAAAATGAAAAATATAAATGAATCCTATCATTATTTTCCTGCATACTATTCATGTATGTCTGAGAAATAACAAATATATACTTCTGAATTTGTGACAGACAGAAACAGTGACAGAAAAGAGAAGGAAAGAAAAGAGAAAGGAAAGACCCAATAAGTGCCATTGCACTATTAACTACCATGGGAGTTTGAATCTTCCAAAACTGTATTTAATGTCTTTGGAGTCACAAATGTAATATTTAAGAGAATAATTCACCACTAGTTTGACCCATCATATAGAAACCTTATTGAAGATTAAAATATAATATGGCAAAAAATTTGTTGACTTGATTATAATAATGATGTGTCATCTCCCTCGCCTTAAATGTTTCACTTCTTAGTTCTACAAAATAACAGTGTCATAACCCATTTAATGGTGATTTATCATAAGCTCTACTTACTGCTGTTGGAATTAACACTAACCACTAGGTAGCAAATAATTACCTAAAAAATGTTCTCACCCCTAGCATTTGTTGAAAAATAAGAAGGAATCCATCTAATTTAATCGATTAAAATAGTATAAGTCATTACCCTCTGCTTCTGTTATGTATGTGGGTCTCTATGAAGTGATAGAAAATGAAATTAAAAATTTTATAGAAAATTATATCTGAAAGGTACCTGTTACTTTGTGACACTTTTTAATAGACAAGAAGACACTGAGAGCAAAAGAATCTGGCACCTTTTGTAACCAGGATCGCTAGGTCCAATTTGTTCAACAAGGAAGACAAAGACTGTGCAGTTGAATCCCCACATTATAGCAACTTACACTTTGGTTACCAGAGCTGAAGAAGAGACTTCTGATTGGAACTAACTTGTTTTTCATATCTGTAATTCCATGCCAGGTCAAAAAGTAACTTTTTCAAAGTTGTATCATGGAAGCTGAGCTCTAAAATTTTATCATACATAATTATAAACACAAAGGTAACTCAATAAGGGAGGAACTAAAAACATTTCGAGTAGCAGAGGGTATGCCTAGCAAGCACAAGGCCCTGAGCTCATTTAGACCTATGCCAAGAAATAACAATGGATGGTCGCCTATAAAGAAAAGTAAAATTGCATAGTCTGTATACAGCTCCAATTCTACAGTTTTTTCATTAAAGTCATCAAGCAACAGTGATTGAAATACTGTCTTAGTACCTAGCATTTGATAAACAATCGTGTTTAAAAACACAGCAAAATATTCCTGACATATATTTCAAGGAAATCTGTGGAACGAGATTGTCTCTTAAATGGCTGAAGGCTTTTTCAATAAGTCACTTTTTGTATATTAAGGAAACATCCTTCACTACCACAAACTACATGTCTTTAGGATACTAGTTATTTAAGTGGAGTGCATCACAAATAGAAGCCTCAGGGTCAGAGCAATAGCATCATGGGTAAGGCCTTTGTCTTGCATGTGGCCCACCCTGAAATTCCAACCCTAGTGTCCCATATGGTCCCTGAATCTACCAGCGAGCAGAACCAGGAGTAACTTTTGAGCACTGCTGGCTGTGCCTCCCCACAAAAAAAAAAAAAAAAAAAAGCAAACTCTCAATAGCTGCCAGCTGGGGTCCTTCAAAAAGGCACCCACCCTTTTCAGGTCCAAAGAGCACTGCCTCAAGGAGTCCTGGCAGCAAAACTCATGTTAAGCAAATTCTCATGCTAGTATTGTACCTGTTGAAAAAGGAAAATTAATCCCCTTGAATCCACTTGGGCATTTTCTGGCAGATCTAGTAGTTACATGTATAAGTTAACTGGAGAAAAATTAAATTCATAGAGAAACCCATATGTATGGAGCCTGTGACATTTGGGGGAGAGACTGGGTCCACCTCTATTTAAGGATGACTCTTTCCTAAGTTCTCAGGGGACCATGTAGGGTGAGCAGTTAAATTCAAGACTCCAAAATGGAAAGTTGTGTTCTAATAAGCCTATTAGAACTATGAAATTACTATAACCTATGAAATTACTAAAGCACTAAGCTCATATATCCTTTTTAAACACAGAAACAATAAATCTGTGAACGTCTAATGCACACAAACAAGAAAGTATAAGTTTGGGCAACATTTTAATAAGAATCTATTAGCTTATACAGACTAAGGAGACCTTAAATTCCTTGTCTCTGGCATTAGGCTATCTCTCACCGGTGCCAAGGAAATTCCTCTTTTATTTTCTTTTTTAATTAAGTCACTGTGATGCACAGAGTTAAAAAAAATTGTGGATAGGTGAATTTCAGTCATACAATGTTTCGACCCCCATCCCTGAGCAGTGTTCATTTTCTGCCACCAATTTTTCCAATTTTACTCCCATTACACCACCACCACCACCACAGCAGGCACTTGGCTTCTTTCTCTTGTTTTCTTAAAAGACACTGGGGTTGGCAATACTGTTGCTGAGGGGTATAATGCATATCCCATGCATGACTTCCTTTCCATTCATTTCAATTGTCAATTTCCATCATTTCAATTATTATTGTCATAATGGACAATTCTCTGTGTTTGTTTGTTTGTTTGTTTGTTTTATGGGCCACACCCAGCCTTGTTCAGGGGTTACTCCTGGCTCTGCTCTCAGAAATCACCCCTGGTTCGGGGTGCCATACGGGATGCCAGGGATTGAACTTGCATCTGTCGTGGGTCCGCCATATACAAGGCAAACACCCTACCGCTGTAGTACCACCCCAGCCGCTTCTCTGTTCTTTTTTAAAATAAGTAAATTATTTAATTGAAACACTCTGGGATATACATTTACAACGTTGCTCATAATTTAATTTTAGTCATCCAATGTACAACACCCTTCACCAGTGCTCATGTTCTACCACCACTGTCCCCAGTTTCCGAACATTGTACCCTCACTCCTGCCCTCTGCCCTGCCTGCTCTGTGGCAAACCTTCTCTCTCTCTCTCTCCCATCTTTCTCTCTCTTCCTCTGACGATCTCCCTCCTCCTTTGCTTCTTTTTAGACACCGTGGTTTAAAATATTGTTAATAATGGCGTATGATGCTATCGTGCATATCACTTTATCTCCTTTCAGCATTCAGTTCTTGTCCAGAGTGATTATCTTCAATTATCATTGTCATAATGGTCCCTCTGTGTTAACTGCACCCATTGTTTCTATTGTGTTTGAGATTCCCTCTTTTCACCTAGATTTATTTATTCCCTGCTTTCTGGGCACAGTTAAGGCCAGAGTATTATTTCTACTACAGCTGTTTCTCAAGCAACTTGAATTCAAGATAGTCAAAATGTCACTTCGTATTTTTTTGGTGACCGCCCTAAGGCCCCTCATATCCAGTCTGAGTTTCTCCTGAAAAATGCCCCAGACTAATTGGTTTCCTGCATGTGTCAGAAATAGTTTAAAAATAATCACTAACTCACATAACCAATTTTTTATAAGTAAAGTACTTATGGAAGGGAATATATCTACTTTATGAAATAAAAGAGAGATAAAAGTATATTCATTTTTCTTGGCACATAATAGTTTGAATAATTTTCAAGAAGAATATGTTTATATAGTTGGAGAACAAAAATCATGTTTAACAAACAGATCAGCACCAAAGATAACCCAACCAACTGAGAAGCAAATATTCTGAGCACAGTAATAAGACAAAATTTTCTTTATGTATTATTAAACCTGTCCCTACTCTCTTGTTAGAATTTCGGAAAATGTATGGCTAATGCCCTACCGCTGGGCTATCATTCCAGCTTTTCATGTTTTTATTCCACTTCTATCTAGCAAATTAAACTGGTGGTCCTCTCCTTTCTCTATTGCTTAATTTGCATTAAAATGAAACTAATCAAATTCTTCATTTAAGTACTACAAATATCAACAACACAGGAAATTGTTGTTTTTAAGTTTATTTAATTTCACTGTTCTAGTGGCATGGAGTTGTAGCAAATCAACCCTCTCAATTATTTCAAATTAATTCATTTATCGGTAAGTTCTAAAACATTCCTGAGCATGTTGAAAATGGTCTTTCGGGTTATTGTAATTGCAAGAAATTCCCACTTTGCTTACAAACCAGTAGAACAAATCTTAACACAGGCCAGCATTTTGATTTATTTTGATGGTGGAAAAGGAGTATGTGCTTTTGAGTGTGTTGGGTATTGCTATGTCATTATAGCAATTAATCCTCTCTCAGTCACTTTCCATCCCGCTAGAACTGAGTTCTTATTCTGTTCTACTCAGGAGCCATAACATTCTCCCGTAACTAAAGATCTGTCAGCTAGCCTGAGAATTGCTGTGTTACACCATTTTCTCAAAGAACTAACAAATTCTACTTCCCTTACTAGTCTCACACGCATGTTGTGCATAGAAAAGGAAATAGATCATTGAAGTGTGATTTGAAAGCCTGGGATTAAACATTTTCCTTGGTCTGAATTGGACCCTGATGCTCTGTGGGAGAGAAAAAGAAAATTCTCTCTTCTCTGGAGACAAGGAAAGAGAACTGGGCCCTCCAAAATGCCAGTCTTGCCTGTCACAAAGCTGCACAGAACCAATGTTTTGGATTCTCTGCTTTTACAGAAATATCTTGGAATTTGTCCACGTTTGCTGAAGGTGATTTGTTTTAATTTCAACAGATCCTTCAGTCTTGCAAATTTTTGACTCACATGTAATATTGTAGTCAGGCTCCTGCAAAGGAAAACTATTCCGGTAGTAAAAAAGAAATGCCCGTTTAGTGTCCAACCACTTCACAGTTCTGTGCCCAGATCTGAAGGAAATAATTTCTCTGAAGTCGCGCAGTAATGAATTCTTGAGACCTGAATCCTCATCTTTCTTGCTATGAATATTTATCTGTCTCATTTGCTTTTGTGCTTTGAAGGACAAGAAGAAAAAAATAAAAAAACAATGCTTTGAGGAAAAGCGTAGGAAATCCACGAAGTCCTGGAGCTAAGAGAACTCACAGAATGAGCACTGGGTTAAGATCTCTCTTAAACCCACAAATCTACTTGTCTTTTTGACTGAAAAAAATGTCACTGTCATCGGTTTAATGGTGGATCTGGCTGAAATGGTTGAGGCTCTTCATTATTCAAGAATGCATTATCAGCATTATGAAAAATAATTGGCAGTAACTGAGTGTGTGATTTCATCTCAGAAGTTCCATATGTTAGTGAAGAAGTTGATGTTTGCCTTGGTAAGAGATGGCAGTGCTGGCTTCACGGTGGGATAGAGTTGTATGTGGAACAGGCTGTGCTGCTGCTTCTCAGAGGCTACAAAGCCATGCCTGTGAGTCGAAGATGCACCTCGATAGTCTCAGCGCCTAAATATTGCTGCAGACCCAACAGTTGGTCTCCATTCAAAGCCAGGCTTCTTTTTTCTCACTGCTCTTTTTCTGAGGAAGGTTTTGAGCTGCAATGTGGGAATACCTTAGAGTACAGTTCAAGAGGCTGCGGGAGTCCACATCTGTATATTCTTTTATAGCTTTCCCTCTAACATTGTAGTCTATCAATTTAGGAGTAAATCCTTTATAAATACATGACTGAAAGTCAATAGTGAGTTATTTGATACATAATCAAACAGAACTAAAGAAGTGGGGATTTATTTTTCCCGTTTCGGCCATTTTTCTCTCCCTAAGTGACTTGCAGATTCTATCCAAGACGGACCGGGAGCTACTGACCATTCCAATCACAGCATCAATATCATTCTGCATTCCATATTTACCTTGTCAAGTCATTCATATACAAATAGCTTTGATAAGGAGCACTGAACTTTGTTAGTAAAAATATAGCCAACACCACGATTTACTTTCAATAGCAAGGTGGTAAAAAGTAATGCATTGAAGAAAATGTCTATTTCTTGAACTCCCAAGTTAAAATAAGCAGATTCTTTCCATTATACAGTGACTTGCTTGACCATGCAGAAACAGGAACAATGAAGCAATCCAAAACTGGTCTCATAAATGTAAGTGGTGTTGGGACCAAAATTCTTTTTTTTTTTGAACCAAAAAATTTTAATCACACAGAGAGAAAAGATATGGACTCCTTCTTGACTTGTCAGGAATGTTTGTCCATTACACAGGGCAGAGCAATTTTTTCTAAATTAAACAAAAATCATTTTGTGGCTGTGGGTGGATTGCTGAGATCCTTCTGACTTCTTGGGTGGGGCAGACTAGAGTATTGATGTTTTCTTTGTAGTCATGGAAAAGAAGGAATAGATAACTTCAAAGGGAAACTTACTTTTCAATCAGGAAGTTTGACATCTTTCTGTGACTCTTGCATTTGTAGTTGTCTGTGGTGTTGTCTCATTTCTTTTGATTAGCTCTTGACTCATTGGTGAGCATGTAAGTTCCTCGGCTAGTTTGAGGAATACATACTTCATTATGTTCCGAAACTAAGTAGGGAAATAGTAAAGCTCTTCAAACCAATTTTCTTTTAAGTGCACTTATGTTGCAGAAATGATTTGACATGCTAACCATATGTAGGCATATGTAGCCTCATAGGCAGCTATGCAAAATCTATGGAACAATTTCCAGAGGAAAATCTAAACAGTTTGTAGGTGTCTTAGGTTGTCTTTGGATAGTGTCAGATGTTACATTGATTTCCAACTTAGAATGTTTTCATGGAGTAGACAATCCCCTTCACATTGGTTTCCTCACCAAAAGCTGCACACATCTCCCTAAAATCAAAGGAACACTCCACTTTTCAGACTCAGGACCCCCTACAGATCTGCTATTTCTAGTCCCCTCAGGCTTCTTTCACCCATCACATTGACTTAGCTTTCCTTCCCCCTCCCAACCCCCCAGGCATTCTTACTTCACTAAGACCATCCCAAATGTTTTTATTCTTAAGTTTTTTAAAAGGATGTTAAATTCAAGACTTTAGGTTAATTACCAAGAGACAAGGAACAATTGACTGATACAAAACCATTAGGCATGGTTTTTTTTCCCATTATCTCATCTGTGGTGATTAAATAGAATTTATAGGAAGCCTCGTATATCTCTATGCTAAAATTCAATGACTCTTTTAACTTTTAAAAGACTATGAAAAATAATTAAAAACTATGAAAAAGTGTCCTTTTTCTACTATGAAATATGTTCCTTTATGGAGAGATAAGATGTAGGATTGCTGCAGCCCAATGATGGGAACTTAGATTGTCAGAATCTATAACTCCAGAATCTCATTCTGTCAGTGATTACAGTAGCAGAAACTAGCCTCCACCTCCTTTCTACTTATCTTGTAACCTCATGAGGATATTTCAAGATTAAATAGAATTTTTAAGTGCTTTGATGTTTGATAACTAGTTTTAGCACAAAGGAGAAGTCTGTGTGACCAGGGATAATATATTGTGGTAGAGTAGGTGGATGTTTAACAGCAATAACTCACCAAACAGAGTATGATTATTTTTGGTCATTGTTGAAAGGGAACCATTTTTACCAATGGTCTATTCTAGAACTTTTTACAAATTGTCAGTTTTTTATTGAAAAAATAATGTCTTTCTTATGAACATGGGGAAGCTTCATATAGAATGGACGTTTTTCCTCTTAACTGAATGACATATTACTAAATATTTGTTAAATATCCAGAAAATTTGATACTTTCTTACTCCTAGGCAGCATACATTCCAACTATATTTTCCAGAATGTGTACATGAGACTTAAGTTCATACCAATAATTGCCAAATTACTTTGTGAAACCCACAATGAAAGAAAAAAATTAATAGATATTACTGAGATTCAGTTGTACTTTATTCACATGGAGATTGTTTTTCCATCTCAAGACTACATTTCTCTCCTTTTATAACCCAGTCAAATAAATAAGCTATATTTCTTCCTGAAACTTTAGAGCTGGTGAATTTTCATATTTTAAATGTTTCACAAATGGTTTAAAGAAGTCTATGCACAAGGGCTTTGGATATATACAAGGATGCACATAAACACTCACACATTCTCAGATACGAATATGCAATGAACCAAGGACATAATGAGCAAGCAAGAACCATTTCTTGTGCAACTTCCACCAGAAGTAACCATTTGTCTGTTATTTAAATATTGAATCCTGACGAGAACTAGGGCTAAATGATTTAGTTCTAATTGTTATGTTTTAGTTATGGATGCAATGTTATAAAGTATGTATACACTGATAAAAAATATACTAACAAGACAGGTCATTGTTTTAATAGTATAATTTCATTAGTATAATTACATACATACATTTTATCATTCCTCCTTTTTTAATAATCATATTCCTTTGGAAAGAAACATTTTGCATCCTTTTAAGAATATGACTACTTACAATTAACATTCTATTTCATGAACAAATTCATCAACTACACCCCCCAAAAAGGGAACTCTTTGCTCACATTTTTATGTTTCTTTTTTATTATCGGAAAAATCTTTATATCTTGTATGAGGTATAAGGTAGAGGGCAAATGTACCTTTTGATCCGTTCCAACTGAAGTTTCTACTTGATATGTCAGTAGCAAAGGGACCAGAAAGAGAAACTTGGTCTGCAAATGATTTTTGTGTTTTCCCTTTCAATTACTAGAATGCTCAGTAATTGAGGAGAAAAAGAATCTGCAAAGGTAAGCATATTTTTTCTCCATTGTCAGAATTAGTAGAGGTACCTAGTGTCAGAGAGAATCTTCCCCCTTTAAAATCAAATAGTACATTCAATTTAGGGATAAGACATCAAAAAATTGTAAATTGTAATTTAATTCTTTACTCAACTGTTATAAAATTCTCCCTAATATACCAGAATGGAATTTTCTAGTCAGAGTGACTTATGTCATTTTATGTAACAGTGTTGATGTAGAATGGTGAAAGCATGAGTTAAAACAAAATTACTAGGGGATAGAGACGTCATCTATTCTGACATTCTGCAAAACAACTCCCAAACAGATTCTCTTGTCACTAATATTCTGGTTTAATTAATAGCACCTCATAGAAAAATATAAGTATTTTCCTCACCAGTAAACCACTGCACAGTGTAAACCTGCTTCGTTCACAGCGACAAGAATTTTTGCTGTTGATTTTTGGGTTTCCATTCTGCAACTCTTACATTTTAAGTAAATACGTTTCACATCTAACTACCTCAGCTACTGTTGATTTCTTTAGAAACGTGCCATCATGCACTTTCTAGCCAACGAAGTTTTGATTTGACATTAAAAGAAAACCTTGGTGCAGAGCAATTTTCAAACACATGTATATGACATAAGCAACCTAGTCTCCACAGGGTGTGCTTAATTTTGTTCGTTTGTTTCTAAGTTCCCTTTAGAAAAGAAATCAAATCCTTATTTCTCCCTCCACACCGAGAAAGCTGCTCAACAGTTACTTAATTTGCCTTAAACATTCTGTGGTCCCTTCCCAGTTCAAGTTCCTTTTTGTTTTCTCTCTCTCTCTCTCTCTCTCTCTCTCTCTCTCTCTCTCTCTCTCTCTCTCTCTCTCTCTCTCTCTCTCTCTCTCTCTCTCTCTCTCTCTGAATAAGATAATGTAGCAGATGGCAGATGAACAACAAACACATAGAAGAGATCAATCATTGCTCAGTTCTCTGTAGTCAACGCTCTGCATGGTATCCTGATCATGTGAAATCGCCTCCCTGTGCTTCTCCTTCCCATGACTATGTCAAAAATAAGGTCTGAGAGTCCTCAGAAACTCGATTAGGGAACAGCATAGACCTTACCCCAATGCAAGCACAGTGCCTGGATCTGACTGATGGATCGGCTTGGCAGTTCTGTGCTTTTTCTTTGTAAACATTGTACAAATGTATTTGGAACTCGATTTGAAATGAAAAATTCAACTAGCTATTAATTTTTGCCTTCTTGTAAATAGATATATATAGATATATTCCCACTCCATGTATCCAAACATTTCTTTAGCGTTCAAATCGTAAGAATGTCTTTATTGGCTGGAGGCCGTGGCCCATGTGCTCTCGTGGAAAGCTCAGTGTGTGGAGTATTTTATGTGCTGCAGAACCATAGTCACTTCGGTCTGTTAAGTAAGTTGCAATTTGTGATGAAATGAGGTGGAAAATAGTGCTTCATAATGAACAGATTTCCTTGGTTACATAATTTTTTCTTGTAAACTTTAAAAGAAACTTGAAATTTTATATATTTGGATTTTGTAGATTTTTTTTATTTGATTGCAACACAAGGTACCAAAATCATTAAATAAAGTACACTGTGGTCATTTTAACACAAGTCTGAACTCCTGATTTTTTTTCCTCTGGCTAGGTCAAAAGAAGGACATAAAGTGTGTAAGATAGGGACCAAAGAACTAGTACAGAGGATCGGGTGTTTGCCTTGCACATGGCTGACCCAGTATGCCATATGGTCCCCCAAGATCTGGCTGGTGTGATCTTGAGTGCAGAGCCAGGAGTAAGCTCTGAGCACCCACTGCTGAGTGTGGCCCAAACACAAACCAAAAAAAAAGTGTGTTCAGTAGAAAGAAAGGAGGGGAAGGTGCTCAAAGGATAGATAAAGACAAGCATTTGAAACCTGAAAAAAAGAGAGAGCTGTGTTCTGTCAAATCAGAAATAAAATGGAACTATGTTGATCTCCAGGATAAGTTTCATTTATTTATGTCTGCAGTGTGCTAAATACTGTTTCTCTAGAACAACTCTACAAACGAAGTTGTTTCAGATCACTGAAAGGTTTTTAAGAATCTAAATAATGTGTTTATAAACAATAAAAAGAAACATTGTCAATGGCCAACAAGATGATGTGTCTCGCTTCCTGATTCTCCTACAAAATTAATTTTTTATGATTTATATAATTGTTTACATATTTTATGGCTTATATGATTGTTTT
This sequence comes from Suncus etruscus, assembly GCF_024139225.1. NCBI lineage: Eukaryota > Metazoa > Chordata > Mammalia > Eulipotyphla > Soricidae > Suncus > Suncus etruscus. The sequence goes on from NC_064857.1 coordinate 3,076,560, forward strand.
CTTAAATGGTCTGATCTTTCTGTTTTTTAAAAAATTTTCTATGTATTTGGTAAGAGTACTATTGGTTACAAAAAAAGTTACTTTGTAAAATGTTACGAATAAAGGAGAACTGGAGTTCTATCTGTGGAGGAAGTGTTATCAATGACTAATAGAAATAGATAATAATAAAATCATTAGAAGGATCAAAGGCATGTGATGTTTTCAAGAATTCACTCTTTACTTTTCATTTATTATTTTTTATTTATTAGTTTTTCCTGTACAAATTGTCTTTGGACACTGCAATTTTAACATTTATTTTTCATCACAACCATTAGCATACATGATTATTTGCTGTTTTGTTTTTAGAAAAGAAAATGTATGTATAGAGCTTTGCTCCTTCAATCAATTATTTTACAATGAAGAGTATCCTTAGAGCCATCGGGATAATATAGCAAGTAAGGTGTATCCTATACAGACCCCAACTCCCAGCAAGAGTGGTCCCAGAGTGCAAAGCCAGGAGAAAGCACTGAACACAATCAATGCGACCCAAACACACACACACACACACACACACACACACACACACACACACACACGATATAATCATGGTCTAGAAACAAAAAGTATACATATTTTAATGAGTTTGGTACATGACAATGTATGTGATATTTGTAGTTAATAGAAAAAAATAAGGCTTCTGAAGCCATAGAAATAACAAATTAGAAAGCACATTCCTAACATATTTGGGGCCTTTCATTATATCTTCAGCTCTGCTGGATGTGGTCCCTAAAAATAACAACAAACAAAGTTGGAAAATAAATGTTTTTTCAAAATATGGTCTTAGTATATTGCCAGGTCATTGGTAGAGATGCCTCTTACCAAAAACCATATAATCTGTTGTTATCACTTCAGGTGGAAATTATTTTCAAGATTTTTTTGAAAGCACACTCTCAAGATTTATTTTAAGATAAATATAAATTTCTAAAATTCAAAAGAAAATAATAATGCAATAGTAATAAGATCAGACAAATATCCTAGAAAAAATGTCTATGTTGGGGTTGGAGCGTTGGTGCCGGGTATAAGGCATCTACCTTGAGCACGCTAGCCTAGAATGGACCGCAGTTCGATCCCCTGAGTCTCATATGGTCCCCCAAGCCAGGACCGATTTCTGAGAGCATAGCCAGGAAGAACCCCTGAGCGTCACTGGGTGTGGCCCAAAAACCAAAAAGAAATATATATATTACAGATATATATCTATATAAGTCAAAATTGAAAATAACTGAATGAGAAACAATAGAAATAAAATAAACCTTTACTGCATTTTAATAAAACTTCTTATAAAATTGAAAATAATATGTATCTGGGGCCAGAGAGATAAAATAGCAGATAACTCCTTTGCCTTGTGCACAGCCAACCTACATTCAATTCCTAGCATCCCCTATCGTCCCCCAGAGTCCACCCAAAGTGATTCCTCAGAGTAGAGACAAGATTTATCTTCTGAGCACATTCAGGTGTGGCTTTGAGTGCATAGAAACTAGAGAGTTAATAAAAGGACTAAGTCACTTTACCTTGCACATTGCCACTGGTATGAGCTACCACCCAACACCTGAAGAAATAATAATGCTAATGCATAATCTAAAATGTTTGCATTATATGATCAATAGTTAACTGTTTTAAAAATAAAAAACAAGTGTCATATTAAACCATAAAATTATAAGTAAGCATACTTGTAAGGAGTCAGGTTAGGAGCGATGGAAAGATGGGGTCCTGGCAGGGTGGAATTAGAGGTGTAAGCATTATGCCTGAAACCCTATTATAAATTAGTTTGTAAATCATCATGTCTGGATAAAAATGAAGTTTAAATAAATAAAGCAAAAGAATACCAAGCAAAAAGAAGTAGAATGAACAAATTATTTTGAAAGGGATGGAAAGTGACTCTACTGACACATGCAGTATCCCCCCCCCCCCAAATCCCCATCAAAACAGTTTGTTCCCAGTATTTTTACATGTACAATGGTCACTGGTGTAAGGTGATTTCTTATTGTTATCTTGTTTTAGATTTCCCTCATGATAAGAGATGAGCATTTTTTTATGTGTATCAAAATGACCATCTTACCTAAACCCTGTATAGAGTCAATGCAGTTCCTATCCAAATTCAGACATTCTTCAAGGACTTGAAGCAATCCAAATTATAAAAGGCTCTGAATAGGGCTAGATCAATAGAATAGTGGTAGGGCATTTGCCTTGTATACAGCTGACCCAAGATGGATCCAGTATTTCATATGGTCCCCTGAGCCTCCCAGGAGCGATTTTTGAGCACAGAGCCAGGAGTAACCCTTGAGCATCGTAGGGTGTGGCCCCCAAAAAATCAAAATAAAAAGGAGCTCTAGAGGCTCTAGATAGCCAAAACCATACTGAAAAACAAGAAATCCCAAGGTTTCTCTTTGCCTAACTTGAAGCTGTACTAAAAAGTCATAGTGATCAAAACAGCATGGTATTAAAACAAAGTCAGACTTTCAGACCAATAGATCAGAAAAGAATATCCAGTGAAAAAACATCCAAGTATATGGTCAACTAATTTTTTACAAAGGAGCTGAGAACATGAAATGGAATAAAGATGGCCTCTTCAACAAATGCTGTTGGAACAATTGGATAAACATTGTAGGAAATTAAAACTGAATCCAGATCTCATACCTTACCCAAAACTCAACTCAAGTGGATCAAAAACCTTGAGATCAAATCTGAATCTATAAAGTACATTGAGGAAAACATAGGCAGAACACTTCAAGATCTAAATTTTAAAGGAGTTTTCAACATTATGATGCCTATGGCAAAAGCGGCAGAACCAAATCTGAACACATGGGATTACATCAAACTAAAAAGTTTTGGGATCGCAAAAGAAACACGGGTTATAATTAAATGTTAACTGAGTGGGTGAAAATCTTTGCACTCAACACATCAGATATCTAAAGTGCTCACTCACAAAGATTAACCCACCACCAAACATCTTAGCTCTCCATCAAAAAATGGGGAGGGGGACCCAGAGCAGTGGCACAAGTGGTAAGGCATCTGCCTTGCCTGCCCTAGCCTAGGACAGACTGCGGTTTGATCTCCTGGCGTCCCATAAGGTCCCCCAAGCCAGGAGCGATTTCTGAGTGCATAGCCAGGAGTAACCCCTGAGCGCCACCTGGTGTGACCCAAAACAAAACAAAACAAAAAAAAAATGGGAAGAGGAAATGTACACATAGCTCTCTGAAGAAACCCAAAAGCCTAAATTTTTGTACTGCCTGCTTCTCATTCCCTAACTTTGCCCTTTCTTCTGCCTTTCTCTGCTCTATTTTTTCTCAAAGAACTAGATGTTTTACATGGTTACCTTCAGCTGAAGGTAGAAAAACAAAATGCAAATTTCTTTTCTTTTTTAAATTTTATTGAGGCTATAATGAATTACAAGTCCTTCACAGTTGTATTTCAAGCATATTGTGACAGTGAACTTGGGACATTCCCACAACCAGTGTTGACCTTCTTTCACCAGAGTTTTCATCATGCACTCCATACCTCCACCCTTAGCCCCCTGAACTTCTAGTTAACAGGTCCACTGTGTGTTTAGCTTGTTATACTTAGTGTCTCTTGATTTTATTTTCATTAATTATGGCTTGGGTATTTAGATGTGACTTTTTTTTTACTCAGTACTCCTGAGACCATTTGGCCTCTGGATGCCAACTACTTATTTTTTCTTTCTTTTCTCTATTTGTAAAAAGATAATATGAGAACTATGAGACAGAGCAAAGTGATTCAAGTTCTAAGGTCCTATGTAAAAGGCAGGATTGCCTATCTATAAGATATAAATAAAAGTAAAAGAAAACAAAAAGGGGGCAAGTGTGGCATAAGAACAGAAAAATTTGAGTAAATTAGAAAAAAAATTTCTTGGTCTAAGAGATACAGGGTGTCTCCACTCATGAAGCATACTGTCATAAGATTGACTACAGGCTCCAGGCATGTTGGTTGTCAAACCCCACGGTCTTTTTTTATGGTCCTAGGAGAAGTTCTGTTCAGTTGCAGTTGTAAAAGTCAGTCCTCTATAATTAGATATCTTGGGGTTTGCACAAATCCTAGGACAAAGCTTAGGACAAAGTCTTTCTTTATGGTTCAGGAAAGTTCTGCTCAGTCACAGTTATCATAGTCATTCTTCTGTAATTAGTTTTTGCACAGTTTTTTCTGTAATTGGTTTTTGCACAGATCATAGAATGGGGCATCTTCTGATTTCATCTCACTGTTAGGTGGTGAGATAAGGGAACCTGCCCTTGGATTGTATTATTGGTGTTTCCTCATCATCAGGATGTCATATGAACCTACTCTGGAGCAAGTTGATACCAGAGCAGTATTAGAGCTTCCCCCAGGAGGAGTTTGATGCTTGGTGCTGGTCCAGGAAATTATACCAGTCCTAATGTTGAGATACAGCATTTGTGGTAGGCAATTGATGTTCGATTGATTGAGGCCTAAGTCAAGTCCCCATGAAAAAGTACAAATTTCTTCAAAGTAGGAATCTTGTCATCTTAGAGAATCTTGTATCTTAGAGAACAAGTAAGTGAGCATTACCATTAAACAATTAAATTTTTGGAATCTATTTCTTTTCATTCAAAGGATAGTAGTTATTCCGAAGGCAGACATACTGCATAGATACACTAGCACAAAAAATATTATCATAGCTAATATCGCTGCTACTCTATTCACTTTCAAAAGGAGAAATATGATAGCCCTAGTCTAGGGTTTGAGTTACGACCTGCACAACAACCATGATCTCTAGTTCCAGAGATCTGTCTGAGATGATTGCAACAGAATGGGTCTTCTGGAAACATAACGAAAGATGCTATCCCATGCCCCATCCTAGTATCAGCGCAAAGACCAAGACCACCAACCACAGAAGACACATTAAAATTACACCTTTAAGGGAACAGAACTTCTAGAACCACAAAGAAAGACTTCATCATAAGTTCCACTCCCTGACCTGTGCAGATACCAAGATCTCTAGATACAGAGGTCTGATTTTATCACCCAGATGGAGCAGAAGTCTTCCATACACCACAAAAGCACCAAGGGGAGAGTAAATGAGACTGAAAGGAGTCTATAGTTAATCACATGACAATATACTTCAAGGATGGAGAAACCCTGTATCTCTTAAGCCAAGGGAATTCCTTTTCGAATGACCCCAATATTTACTGTGCCTGTGCAGAAGAGAAGAAAAAAAGAAAAAAGCACAAAACAATTTTTCTTATTTATCTAGGCTTTGTGGATTTCTTTGTTTTGGTGTGAATATTGAAGTTGTTGTATCCATTTATAAATTTTTTCTTCTTTTTTTTTCTTCCTTTATGTGCTCTGTCATGTTTTTTATCTCAAGACCATGGCTTTTATGTGGTGCTTATCTTTATTGTTGGAGTGCTCACCTGATATTTTATTTGACACCTCTTTTTGTACTGTTGAGGTGTTTCACCTTCTTTTTCCCCTTTGTCTCTCCAACCTAGGATGAGAACCTCCAGGACTCCACCCATTTTTGACGTATTTGATTTTTACCCCAGTTTATTCCTTTTCTCTTCTTCAAACAAAACCACATAACTGGAAATATCTAGTATTTCCTCCCAGTTAGAGGATGAAACAAGGGAGGTACCAAGACCAAAACAGGTGTAGGACCACTAGGTAGAAAGCTAGGCTCAGAGGGGACCACGTATTCTAGCAGCCCGGGGGTGAGGGTGGAGGATATGGGAGGTAGGACGGGAACGGAGATGGAGGGAGTGCAATTCAGTAATGGGAATTCCCCTGATTTTATGTTAATATGTACCAAAAATATTATTGTCAATGATATGTAAGCCACTATGATTAAAATAAAAATTATATATATTTTAAAAAGAAATATGTTAAAAATTTCCACCTTCAATGACCTTTCTGCCCTCCTACAGTTACTTGACTTTCTTGGCTTCAGTTTGACACTCATAAAACCCTTTTGATTTAAAACTTTCAGATGTTTGGGGAAAATAACATCAAAGTTAAAGTGTTCGATTATCTTGTGCATAGCCAATTCTTATTTGGTTTCCTAATTATCATCTGAAGTGACATAAAATGAACCCCTTTACAAAAAATAAATACTGCTTTCTGGTGTTATTCCTCACTATTTTCCTTTTCTTCTCTGTTCTTCTTTTCTTCCTAGGGCACTTTCTTCTTCCTGTACAGTAAATTTTTTCATCTTTCTCTAGCCCACATCTGTGTCTCTAGTTATATGTTAAATACAGAATTAAAATGAGCTGATCCTGTTGAGCTCGTATAAATACAGGCTTACATAAAAAAAAAAAATGGAACCATATATTCCCATGAAGAGTTGAGAATTAATCATCTACTGCTGCTGGAAAGGCTTCTAGAATGAGGCTATTGTGAACTAATGATATTTCTCAATATATTTGCAATACAACAGAGGACATTTTTGACAGTTGTTCAATTCTGCTTCCCCATACCATATGCAAAAACAAAGTGTCCCAATTTAGCCAAGCTGACAAACACAGAGTCCCTGAACCTCTTCTCATTGCCTTGTATTAAACTGAAAAAAAAAAAAAAAAAAAAAAAAAAGCGGTAGGTCCTACCCAGGTAAGCAATTTCTTGTTCTGTTCTAATCCCAGGGATTTTGGGACCAGAACAAGAAACCCAGAAACCAAGACAGCATGGTTTCCTCTGGTTACTCCCATGCAGAAACACTGTTTATTTTGAGAAATCTCAAGAAGCCCTCAAACTGCAAAGCGAATTCTCCATCCTTCCTCTCTATTAAGGCTGCCCTAGATAATTCAGAGGAAAAATACCATGATAGGGAGTTGCTTTGCTGTCTTCAACATGGACAGATATTTTCCCAGCTCACTTTCTACACCCTTACCTTAGTAAACAATCCTATACCTTCTAGATTTCGCTAACCTGTCATTTCCAGTGAAGTTCTTCTTTTACATTTGAGCTTCTCCTGGACCCCATCATGGCAGGATAACCTATTTAATGATCCAAGTCCTTAACTCTGCATGATTCTTTATGATTCCCATTAAAAGTGGCATTGCAATTGCTCTGGAAGTCATCATATCCACATGCACTTTTATGAACCTTTAATTCTGCTGTCATATTCTGTAAGGAAATGGCTCGCTGGCTTCTGGGGGATGATGGCTGCCACCTGCTCCTAGCTGCCCTCAGTTCTCAGCATTTACAGTGCTCACGTTTGTGCCTACCTGTGACAAACAGGTTGGCAGCAAGGGAAAGAAATAAGACAGTCACGAGAGAAGGTGCAAAAAGGCTCAGGATGGTGAGTAGCATCTAGGATCTAACTAACTGTCTTCTAGCTTTCTGGTCTCTAGCCTGCTGTTGCTCTATTACCATTCTGCTTCTGCTTCTACTCTGAGCTGTTTTTATTAGACAAAATTTAACATAAATCACCTAAGGGGTAGGGTTGACATAATTAAGAATTCTTGTGCTCATTGACTCAGAAAAGATAAAAGGGAAATAAAAAAGTAAAAAAAATGATTTTACAGATATTTATAATTTTACAGATGACGTCTTATATTTATTGTGAGTCTCTTAAGATCTTTCCCTTGCTAATACCTTGTTTTCCTAAAACAAATATGCATACCATGCTGTGTAGACTCGGGTCCTTGGAGAGTGTTAGAATTGTCATGATTAGGCTAGATACTAAGGTAGTAAAGTAGCCTAATTCAACGCCTCTTTTTTTATTGATCTATGTATTTACTCAATTTACTGTCATTAACTGGTTAGGCCTAGACAATTTCTTACTACGATTTTTTTAAAAGTCTCTACAAGATTGTTTGTTTGGGTGGGCCACACCCAACGGCATTTAGGGACTAATCCCAAAATTGATACTCAACCTGTTCCTGGGGGTGCTTGGGAAACTGTGTGGTGCCAAAAATAGAAAACATGCATGCAAACACGTGAACACATGCCCCTTGAGTTATCTTTTTGTTCATCTGGTGGATATTATTAAACATTATGGGTATATTTTAAATGTTCAGGATGTTGAGGGCTTGGGGAATTGGTTAGGCTAGAAACTCCAATAAAAACCTTGTAACTCCATTGAGTGATTTAATGACTTGATGGAGAAATAAAGATTTAGTAGTTTCAAGTGAAGATAAAAATAGAACAATTACGGTAAATTTGAAACATCTCAATCTGATAATCAATAGACTGAGTAACACATTGGATCTTAAGAGGAATGTGGGAAATAGTTTAAACTTAACCTGCCATTCACTTAATGAATGCTTAATGAATAAAGAAAAGCCGTGAATGATAAGTACTTTCTAAATAATGTTGATTTCAAATGGTTATGAAATGTTTGGATGGTGAAATACAACACAAAATCAAAATTATCTGTATAGAATTAGAAAATTCAAGTCTAATAAGAATGTTAACTATTGGGGCCAGAGAGATAGCATGGAGATATGGCATTTGCCTTGCATGCAGAAGAATGGTGGTTCAAATCCCGGCATTCTATATGGTCCCCTGAGCCTGCCGGGAGCAATTTCTGAGCACAGAGCCAGGAGTAACCACTGAGCACTGCTGGGTGTGACCCCCCAAAAAAACAAACAAACAAAAAAACAATATTAACTATTTAGCCTATTTTTAAGTTCCAAACTAATGAGTTTGTTGCAGTTTTCAGAGATATTTGCATGCTGCAATTTTTTTTTTTTTTTGCATAGGCAAGAATTTTATTTTCGGCCGAGGTCAGTGTCCAAGAGAAAGGTCTCAAGGCAAAGACCAGGAGCATGCTGCAATTTTTAAAAGAACACAAAATTAAGAATTTTCTGCTTTGAAGAATTATACTTGGATTTTGGAGATTGAAAGATATAATATTTGTCAAAACTCAAATTATGAGGGCCAGAGTGATAGCAGGGCATATTGAAACCTGGGACAAACCCGGGTTAAATCCCCAATATTCCATATGCTCCCCCAAGTCTTCCAGAAGTGATTTATGAGCATAGAGCCAGGAGAAACCCTTAACGCTGCTAGGTGTGGCCAAAGAAAAACCCTCAAATCATGAAATCATTACACATCATGCATATACACAGATATATACTTTTATATATTTTGCTAGTATAGTTCTCTAAGTTTTCTAGAAGCCAAGGAAAAGAAAAGAAGGAGATATTTGATGTAATATTCATAACAGAGAAATTATATTTGGGATCGTAATATCGTTGGTACTAAAATATGAAATAAGTTCCTTTTGCGAGTCCTCATAATGAAGACATGAAGACATGTAAGTGCCAGAAAGATAGTATAGGAGGTATGGTACTTTTTTTGTAATAAGGAAGTATTACCATTCTAAACTCAAATACATTCAATGCGTAGTACAGTACATCAAAGGTATATCTTGTTCTTTACAGTAAGTTCTCTAAAAACATTATAACATAATTACAGGATACACACAAAATTAAATATATCAGCATGATGCAACTACTCAGTACTGCATACAGTGCATTATTTATAAGACACCACAAGGACACAATTCTTATAAATTAACATGGATTGTTGTTCTCGGGTTTGTGCTATTTATACCTGTTAGTGATAGTGACCATCAACTTTTTTTAAGGTTTGGAGTCAAAGGAGCACTGTAAAAACAATGTTAGTGTGGCAATTACCGTTTGCATGGGCCCACCAAAGTATGGGGGTCATGGAAAGGAAAAACTTTGGCCTAAGTACAAGGAGGCCCTACCCCTGAAGTTCCTGACAGAAGACCATTTCTAGGCTCCAGGCAAACCAGTTTGTCCAATCCGGTCATTGTCTGCAGTGCCCATACAGTTATATCTTTCACAGTCTCTGTTGTTGGTCTCACGCCTCTGCATTCAAGGTCCTGGAATCTGTACATCCCACATTGAAGTCAGGATGGTGCTGAGCGGCGTCTAATTTCAGCTCACAATTAACGAGCAATGCAGAAAGCCCTGTCCAGTACGCAAGTCGTTGTTGTTGTTGTTTAAATCTTCTCAGTGTTATGGGAAGACTCTTTTGAGTAAATCGATGTCAGAGCAGCAGTAGAGTCTTCCCGGGTAGAGGATTGCTTCCAGGTGATGTCATAAACAACGTTGAATATTTCATAGATGGCTTCCCTGGTTCAGGGGTGACTGGAAAATGCCCAAACCTATGAGGCCTGTGCCAGGTCATCATGTCAATGTTCAGGGTTTGTAAGATTCCATTGCACCACAAGATTAGTGTGTTTCTGTCTCTATTAGATAAGAACTTATTTGTATTATAGTATTTTCCACTTTAATGTGCCCATGTGTTGTGTATGTAAACATTTTATGGGATTATTATGTTACTGACCCTACCCTGATCGGTGATTGTGCCCTACCCTAGGGTGTAACCTGGCATTTTGCCCCCACCCTAGGGTGGTACCTGATTCTGCTTCCACCATTAGGTGGTATCTGATCCCACCATTGGGTGGTACCTGATTCTGGGGGATAAAAACAAGGGTCTGTGGAAGGCAGAGGGCTTTTTGCTGGAACTGAGGCTGAGTCTTTGGACTTCAGTTTTGTCCACCGAATAAAGCTAATATTTCCACAAACCTGACTGTCTGCGAGCTGTTTACCCGCCGTTTCACCTCAGAATCGTGGGCTAGACAGGGTGGCAGACGCGTACTCCGAGCTGAAGGGGAAAGACCTCATCCTCCATCCCTCCATCAGTCAACCTCTTCAGGGGCTGACTTGCAACACCCATGCAAACAAGGAATAATGCCACCTGGCATCATCAGCACATAAGGGGGCCGCAAGAACAAGTCCAACAATCCCCGTGACCTGGTTCACACATAAGCATTAAGCTGAGGGACTCTTTCACCAAAATTTCTTATTGAACAGTTCCCAGCAAGATTGGTGCCTATGGGGATGCTAGAACAAGTCCAATAATCTAATTGACTTGGTTCTTATATATACATTAAATGGAGGGACACTTCTACAAACTTCCTTATTTAACAATGAGCCAGGTCTTTAAGACAATGTTCAGGAGGTATGGTACTTACCTGGCTTATGGCTGACTTTATTCAATTTGTGGAACCACAAGTAGTCTCCTAAGCATAGCTAGAGATCACCATTTAGCACCGTCAGGTGTAGCCCTCAAAAATGAGTGGTGGCAGAGAAAGCATCATGTAATTGCAGAGAACAACATTTTTAACAATGTGTACAGAATAAATTTGATAAGCAAGCTTATTTTGAATAACCTTAATTAGGTTAAATGGCGATTAATTTCAACAACTGGTTTTGAAGAAAATGGTAGAAGTCAATAAGCCATATAATGATATGGCTCATCTTATAGTGATGAATCCAAGACAAAGCTCTACACCTTACATCATTGTGGGAGAAATTTTTCAGGGGTTCAATTAGCTCATGATATTCTAATAGGTATGGGATACTAGGAGAACACATAAAAGAAAGCTACCTTGCCTCATGTTGTAGTTTATGTCCATGAGATGACATTATGGATTTGGGGAAAAAAATCAACACAAATTCAGATTTCAATGGGAGCTATACCAAAAATTCCTGGGGATGTTTCTCTTAATATCTGTCTGATGAACAATAATACCTTTCTTAGTGCCCTTCCTGATAATGAAGCTATCATCATTTGGAATATTGAACCATTCAATAGTACTTAAGACTCGTGTTGTGAGTATCAACTTGTCCATCTCCACCTCGCTCATTCAACCATGCTAAATACCAGCCCTGGGAAAGTCTTATGAGTGAGAACTCCTACTACTATATCCTGCACACACTTGCCAACCACCACTAGTGGAATTTCACTATTCTACCAGGTCTAGTGCAGGCCCTGGGAAAGTCTTTTGAGTAAGAACTCGCTATGACTAATGCTATGACTAATGGTGTTCTTTCCCTCTTGGGGCATGTGTGTGTTTTTTTTATTTATTTTGGGAGGGGGTGGTTGGGCCATACCCAGTGACGCTCAGGGGTAACTCCTGCTATAAGTTCAGAAATCACTTCTGGCTTGGGGGACCATATGGGATGCCAGTTATCAAGCCCATGTCCATCCTGGGTCAGCCTCGTGCAAGGTAAACATTCTACTACTGTATTATCTCGCTCTGGCCCCAAGTGTGTGAGAGTTTCTAAGGAGAATGTTATGGGCAGTTCATCCTGAGAAATGTTGATAAATACCCCAAAAGCAGCCTGAGACAATGCAAGAGGAGGATTATGGGCAATATCACACCAGTAGATAGTATAGCACATTCGGTGCAGGAAGAGGGAACTGTCAAGGCGATGCCAGTTTTGTTGTTTATGCAGTACCCCAGAAAACTTGTTACCCCACACACTGTTTTGAAGTTTTTAATATCCCTGTTTAGGTGCCAGTTGTAGGCTGTAGTAGTTCATTGCATTCGCTCTGACCCTGGAATGGACAGGATATTAGCAAGGGTATCGCACAAGAAACAGACAGATTCATGGGAGAAAGAGCAAAGGGTCAAGGGGGTTGAGCAGCCTCTTGGATCAAACTGAGCCAGTTCCTCTTGTACCTCCCTGCTAGCTTTTATTAGCCAAAGTTAACTAAATAAAGGTGATTGACCTGTGGGGTGAGGTTGACATAATAAAAAGTACTTATGTTAATTAAACCTAGGTGGATCCCTAATCAAGCCTGGGTTGTGTTTTACAACTCAAAAACTATGAGCCAGGGACCAAGGGGAGAGTTGTTAGAATAGCTACAGGGACTGAAGTGATAGCATAGAGGCAGGGCATTTGCCTTGCACACGGCCAACACAGGATGGACCTGGCTTCAATCCTCAGCAACTCATATGGTTCCCTGAGCCTAACAGTAGTGATTTCTGAGCACAGAGACAGGGGTAATCCTTGAGCACCACCGAGTGCGGCCCAAAAACCAAAAACAAAAATAGAATAGCTACAGTCCCCCCCTCTTCTATTTGTTTAGAAAGTCTCATGAATGGGGAGCGATATCAGATAGTCATCAGCTGCAAAGTAATCTGTCAGTGAAGAGAATTCAGAGAGAAGATGATTTCCTGCAGCTGCTGATCAGTCATGGGTCAAAGATCATTCTTAGTAAAAGCCAAAGATCATTCCTCAAGCCAGGTCCCACTCAAAAAAGCCAATTCATGCAATTGAAAGTGGTGGTTCTCCTGTCCTCATAGTACAAAGCTGAAAAAATATGGGGTGGGGGGAAGCTCCAAGGCCAAAAAGGAAGGTGTTAGGAAAATAGAAAAAAGGCTCGTACAAAGCACCTTTGGTAGAAGGGAGGTGAGCACCAGCATCTGGGATGCTGCCCAGTCTTCAGCTCGCTCCCCTTCACTGCCTGGTTCTGTCCCACTGATGGATTGGTGGAACCTATGCCTATGGGGAGTACAGTGGCTGCCCTTCACTGGCACCTCTCATTCCAGTTGCATTAGCAGCTCCTGCAGCTTTATCAGATCTAGATCTAGAAAGATGGCAAATGGTTGCCAGCAGATAATAGATGGTCAGCAAATATGACTTTTTAAAATGTCATATGTTAAAAACTAAATTATTTCAATGATTTTAAAAAGATGAATCATTAGTACTACGTGGATGTAGCCCGAGTCTTTCAGAGACAGGTTTGGACCCCATTGAGATTGCCACTCTAGCAGAGCAGACGCTTACGCTCACAGAGTCCCTGCCAGAGGCACCCAGTAGGCGAAGAACCCACTGCCCCCACCGGGAGAGAGAGATGAGTGCCTGATAGAGAGAAAACTTAGCATGTCACAATGAAGCCCACTTCCTGTGCTCTCCCCATCGCATAAGTGACGTCCCCCTAAGTCACATAAGTTAGTTCTATTCACAGACCTGAGAATAGTCGCATGTCCCTAGACACATAGGTCACGTTGCAAATCTGATATGCTGCACATATAACTGGCCAGTGAGACCCTCCCATTCCCTTTGACAGAGCTTCTGCACAGGTAAATCCTATTACTTGTGTGACTATTTAAATACTCCTGCTCCCTGATAATAAAGGGTTGTGGTAGTTGCCATCACCATTGTCTCACGCAATTGCTTCAGAAAGCCTTTCTTCAGAGACCTCCAAGTTCTGCTTTCTAACCAGGTGGAAAGTCCAGAACTTGATGGAGTCCAGAACTTGCTGAGGATCTAACACCCCTCGCCTACAGCCATGACATCAATAGCATAGAAATCCTGATGTGATTTGCATTTTGCTCCTCTTGATCAAGTAGGAACCTGATATTATGAGACCTACCTTTCTCCCTCGCAGTTCTTGGTAGCCCTCTATTTTTACTGGTTTCTGGTATAAATTTTATGTTATTTTTTTTATTTAGTCACCATGAAATTACAAAGCTATTCATGATTTCATACATACAATATATGTATGAATGTCAGTTCCTCACCAATGCCCAATTCCCTCTACAAATAACCCCCTAGCCCCATTTGCCTGCCTGCCTTTACTAGAGAACTTTTAATTTTCTTTTATAATTTTTTCACTATGGTTTATATTAGTATTACATATATGGTTTCTTTTTAATAAAAGAATATATTTATTTAAGGAACATGATGACCAATATGTTTGTAGTTAGATTTTAATCATAAAAAGGACACCCACCCTTCGCCAGTGCAACATTCCACCACCATTGCCCCTCTCCCTCCTCTCCCATCCCCTACCTGCATTTCAAGACAGGTATCGTAATTTTCTCACTCATTAACATTGTCATGATAGCTGTGAGTGTAGTTATTTCTCTAACTGCACTCGCCACTCTTTGTGGTGATTTTCATATCGTGGGCTTGTCCTTCTAGACTTCATCTCTACTGTCTGAGTATTATTACAATAATGTCTTTAATTTTTCTTAAATCCCATAGATGAGGGAGACTATTCTGTGTCTATCTCTCTCCCTCTGACTTATTTCACTCAGCATAATAGATTCCATGTACATCCGTGTATAGGAAAATTTCATGACTGCATCTCTCCTAACAGCTGTATAATATTCCATTGTTTCTTTTGCCATTTTTTACTTGAAGGACATCTTGGTTGTTTCCAGATTCTGGCTATTCCAAATAGCACTGCAATAAATATAGGTGTGAGGAAGGTGATTTTGTATTGCTTTTTTGTGTTCCTAGGGTATATCCCTAGGAGTGGTATAGCTGGATCATAGGAAAGCTCAATTTTCAGTTTTTTGAGGAATTTCCATATTGAAGGCTGAACTAAAGGTGAATGATAGGCTTTCAAACATAGTACTTTACCATATTTCAGCACCACCTTGTTCTCCTGGTTGAACACTTCTCCTACAATGGTCATTGTCCAATTCCTATTCTAAACCCCAGTTTTATTATGTGGCATGCTTCCTACTGAGTACCAGTTCTCATGTTGTTTCTACTTTATAGAGACATCATTGTATCTCTTTATGTCTTGCATATGAAAGATATCATTCTGTGTTGGTCTCTCCATTTCGTATCCTTCTCTTTGAATGGGAAACGTGCTCTTCAGTTTTTCTTAGTACTTACCCATTTACATCACTTACTTATTCTGTAGATAAAACATTTTAAACCATGACTGTAAGGAAAGGTATGGATTACATGCTATTGATAGCATCCTTACTGTTTTTTATTCACTATATGTTTAGGTGGCTATTGTGAAGCAGAGAATATAAGATCATACACTATGATAAAATTTTGTAATAGGGCATTTCCCTGGTATACAGCTGACCCGGGTTCGATCCGGGCATTCCATATGATCCCTCGAGCACTGCCAGAAGTGATTCCTAAGTACAAAGCCAGGTGTAACCCCTGAGCATCACTGAGTGTGGCCAGAAAACAAAAAGCATTGATACTTAGATGGTAAATCAATAAACATTTTAGAGAAGATACATATTCAGGAACATATTGAATTTGAGTAAAAGGTGATAACTCCTTATGAATTTGAAAAAATGTGCTTAAATAAAATGTCATTTTCTCTTCAGCCAGAGAGTAGAAGAAAAAGGCCTACAGTTCAATACAAAGATTCAATACAGAGATTCCTCCAAAAACTGGAAATTGAGCTCCCATATGATCCAGCTATACCACTCCTAGGAATATACCCTTAGGAACACAAAAATACAATACTAAAACCCCTTCCTTACACATATATTCATTGCAGCACTATTTACCATAGCAAGACTCTGGAAATAGCCAAGATACCCTTCAACAGATGAATGGCTAAAGAAACTGTGGTACATATACACAATGGAATATTATGCAGCTGTCAGGAGAGATGAAGTTATGAAATTCTCCTATACATGGATGTACATGGAATCTATTATGCTGAGTGAAATAAGTCAGAGAGAGAGAGAGAGAGAGAGAGAGAGAGAGAGAGAGAGAGAGAAATGCAGAATGGTCTCACTCATCTATGGGTTTTAAGAAAAGTGAAAGACATTTTTGCAATAATAATTTTCAGGCACAAAAGAGAAAAAAGCTGGAAATTACAGCTCACCTCATGAAGCTCACCGCAAACAGGGATGAGTTTACTTAGAAAAATAACTACATTTTGAACTATCCTAATAATGAGAATGTACAAGGGAAATAGAAAGCCCGTCTAGAGTACAGGCGGGGGTTGGGTGGGGAGGAGGGAGATTTGGGACATTGGTGACGGGAATGTTGCACTGGTGATGGGTGGTGTTCTTTACATGACTGAAACCCAAATACAATCATGTATTAATAAAGTTGGTTAAATAATAAAAATAATTAATTGAAAAAATATTTTTGAGAGTGTTTTGAGCAAAATTAGATTCTGGCTGGGAAGTGCCAAAAAAAAAAAGATTTTCTTTATAAAAATAATTTGGGACTCCACTAACACATTTTTAAAAAGTACTGTTTAAAGTCTCAAGTATCTAGTTATGATAATTTAGTTTTTAATATTTTAAGGTTGATGTAGTCCCTAAAGAATTTTAATTTTGAGTAGTATCATTTCCTAATGAACCTCGTAATTAAAGAAATCGCATTATAATTAAAGAAATTATATCATTTAATAGTGACTTGCTGCATATATTTTAGCACTGCATAATTCTGAAGACTCTATGCAACACTTATTATGTAGATGTACAAATTTTTACGTGATCCATCAAAACATAGTTATCAGGTAGATTATCTATTAAACCCTGACCAAGGTCATAAGTCTATGCCAATAAAATGATAGGCATACAGAATCATATACAGCTTAGCTGGACATCATAAAATTGGAGAAGAGATAACAAGGAAACAGATAATTGCAAGTTCAAGTGATCTGTAGGCTAGAAAGTTCCAAAGAATGCTAAAAAATTTCTGTAGAGCAAATCTTGTAGTGCAATGGGACCTTACACCCTGTACTTTGATCTAATGACCAGGCACAGGCCTCAGAAGAATGGGCACCCTCCATTCAACCCTGAACCAGGGAAGCTATCTACAAAACATCCAAGGTTTTATATAAAAACACCTGGGAGCAATCCTCTGCCAGGGAAGACCCTACTGCTGCTCTGACATCGACCTTCTCAAAAGAGACTTCCCTTAACACTAAGAAGACTTGACAACAACAATGACCTGCTTACAGGACAGGGCTCTCTGCACTGCCCTTTAATTGTGAGGTGAAACGAAAGGACACTCTGCACCATCCTGACTGCAATGTAGGATATGCAGATTCCAGGATCTTTAATACAGAAACATGATACCACCAACAGAGACTGTGTGAAAAATAAAAGTGTAATGGCACTACAGACAATGACTTGGATTGGACAAACTAGTTTGCCTGGAGCCTAGAGTTGGTCTTATGCCAGGAAACTTCAGGGGTAGGGTCTCCTTGTATTTAGGCTATGGCTTTTCCTTTTCATGTCCCTCATATTTTGGTGGGCCTATGCAAACAATAATTGCCACTCTAACACTGTTTTTACTGTGCTCTTTTGACTCTAATCCTTAAGAAAAACAACCCACTTAAACTTTTGAGGTTAACTTAAACTAAAATGCATGTGCATGGAAATGTAAAAAAGTACTTTGCCTTCAATGTTTAAGGAGTTACATAAGTGTTATGGCTTTAGACTGCTTAGTGTGCTGCAAAGAAATATTTTGTATTACAATCTGGGGACTTGTGGGACAAAGTAATTGTACATGGGTTCTGTTTTATTTTTCTTAATGTTCTTTGGCTGAAAGTTCAAAGTTCAGATATCAGCAAGGGGATTTCTGAGAATTCTGTTTATGGGTGATTGTCCTTCCACTGTAACTTTACCTTGTCCTCTTTTTTTTTGCATCTTTGTTCTCATAATTAAAAATAAAAAATTAGGGGCCGGAGAGATAGCAAGGAGGTAAGGCGCTTGCCTTTCATGCAGAAGGTTATCGGTTCAAATCCCGGCATCCCATATGTTTCCCCAGGTCTGCCAGGAGCAATTTCTGAGCATGAAGCCAGAAGTAACCCCTGAGCACTGCCAGGTGTGACCCAAAAACCACAAAAAAAAAATAATAAATCAAAATTAAAATTAAAAATAATTGTGCAGAAAAGCTGGTATTAAAGGTGGTTAAAGCAGAAAAGAAAAAGGGAGCATAAAGAGTTCTCTAGACAGAGAACTATTGAGAACTTGAAAAAATCCTTTTATTTTAGCTGAAAGGGTTTAAGGAAAGAGGACCATAAGAAAGACATACACAGCTAGCCTATGTAGACCTTCCAAGCACAGGAGTTTGAAGATTGTTTTATTATTATTATTAATTATTATTATAACTTTATGGTAGCTTGATAAAATCATAACTATGGTATTAGTTTTATGGTTTTTTGTTTGGTTGGTTGGCCAACAACTTGGGCTGTTGCATCAAAATTTCATAAGTTATAGAACTTAATAGAAATTTGTCAAAATTTTAGAAACTGAAATTCTAATTTGACTCTGTTCAGGGTCCACTCCCAGCTCTGCACCTCAGGAATCATTCCTAATGGGCTAAAAGGACCATGTGTGATGCCAAGGATAGGACCTGGGCTAGCTGTGTGCAAGGCAAGTGCATCACCTACTCTACTATATTGTTTTAGTCAGTATCAATGATTTTGATGCCTTAAAGTCATTGCATTCTTACCTCTGTCAAAGGCACAAGATCTTTCATCATTGTCTTTCTGCCATTTATAGTTCATCACACCCTTTGACACCTTTTCCTCCCTTCACTGCTTGATAATTCAAGGCCAAAGGTTGGTCTATTTCATTCCCTTATTTTTTTCTATATCATCTGATATTTGTCCTTCCTATGACTAACATGTTCCCTTCCAATTCCATCTACATTTCAGTATATTATAAGATTTCATCTTTATTACATCTTTATTACAGATATGTAGTATTTCCTTGTGTTTATATACCATACATTTTTTTATTTATTCACTTGTCAGTGGGCATTTAGGTTGTTTCCATATCCGGGAAATTTGATAAGCACTGCATAGTTTCTTTTAAATAATATGTGTTTTTGTGTTTACGGTAAATTCTGAAAAGAATAATTGAGTCTTATAGAAGCTCCATTCTTAATTTTTGAAAAGTTTATATATTGCATTCCAAACAGGAAAAAAACGAATGGCATTACCACCAACAGTGAATAAGAGCTGTTTTGTTTTTGATTTTGTTTTTGTTTTTTTGGTTTGTTTTTTGGGCCACACCCAGTGATGCTCAGAGGTTATTCCTGAGTAACCTGAGTATTCACTCCTGAGTATTCACCCAGCACCCATCAGATAAGGGGCTAATATCCAAAATATACAGGGCACTGACAGAACTTTACAAGAAAAAAAATATCTAATCCCATCAAAAAATAGGGAGAAGAAATGGACAGACACCTTGACAAAAAAAAAAAAATACAAATGGTCAAAAGGCACATGAAAAGATGTTCCACATGACCAATCATCAGGGAGATGCAAATCAAAACAATTCTGAGGTATCATCTCACGCCAGAGATTGGCGCACATCACAAAAAATGAGAAAAGGCAGTGCTGGCAGGGTTGTGGAGAGAAAGGAGCTCTTTTTCACTGCTGGTGGGAATGTCGTCTAGTCCAGCCCTTATGGAAAACGATATGGAGACTACTCAAAAAGGTGGAAATTGAGCTCCCATATGATCCAGCTATACCACTCCTAGGGATATACCCTAGAAACACAAAAATGCAATACAAAAATGCCTTCCTCCCACCTATATTCATCGCAGCACTATTTACAATAGCCAGACTCTGGAAACAACCAAGATGCTCTTCAACAGATGAATGGCTAAAGAAACTGTGGTACGTATACACAATGGAATACTATGCAGCTGTCAGGAGAGATGAAGTTATGACATTTTCCTATACATAGATGTACATGGAATATATCATGCTGAGTGAAATAAGTCAGAGGGAGAGAGATAGGCACAGAATAGTCTCACTTATCTATGGGATTTAAGAAAAATCAAAGATATTATTGTAATAATACCCAGACAATAGAGATGAGGGCTAGAAGGACCAGCCCACGATATGAAGATCACCATAAAGAGTGTAAGTGCAGTTAGAGAAATAACTACACTGAGAATTATCATAACCATATGAACGAATGAGGGAAGTGGAAAGCCTGTCTCGAGTATGGGTGGGGTGAAGTGGGGAGGAGAAAGATCTGGGACATTGGCGGTGGGAATGTTGCACCGGTGAAAGGGGATGTTCTTTACATGACTGAAACCCAATTACAATCATATTTGTAATCAAGGTTTAAATAAAGATATTAAAAAGAAAAGAAATTGCTCCTGACTTGGGGGATCATATGGGACACTGGGGGGTTGAGCCGCGGTCCATCCTAGGCTAGCACCGGCAAGGCAGACACCTTACTGCTTGCAGCACCATTCTGGCCCCAAGAGCTCTTTTAAACACATCTTCACCAACACTATTGTTTCTAGACTTTTTGATATATGTCATTCCCACTGATTTGATATGATCTTATTATAGTTTGTTTTGTTTTACTGACCATTTAAATGTCCTCCTCAGTCCTATTCATCTCTCCCTATTTTTTAATGGGATTCTTGGTTTTATTGTTTTTGTTTTGAGGCCACACTAAGTGATGCTCAAGAGTAATTCCTGGTTCTGCACTCTTGAATTACTCCTGGTACTGCTTGTGGGACTATATGGGATGCCAGGAATGGAGCCCCAGTCAATTGCTTGCAAAGCAAACACCCTACCTGCTATGCTATCTCTCCAGTCTCTGGGGTTGTTGGTTTTAAGAATTACTTTAAAGTCATTTGTAAGATACTGGTATCTGAGGGGGCATACCCAACAGTACTTAGGGCTTACTTCTGGCTGTACACTCAGGAATTACTCTGGCACTGCTTGAGAGACCATCTGGGATGCTTGGAATCAAACCCAAGTTGGCCATATGCAAGGCAAACACCTTACCCACTATACTATCATCTAGCCTTATCTCTGGTCTTTAATAGTAACAATTTGGTCATATTTGAATCTTAAAGATGATTGCTCTAGTTTCTACATGAAATGTATTGAATTGGAATAAGAAATAAGACAATGTTGCCAATATCTGGAAAAAACTATAAAAAATATCTATGAAAAGACTATGAAAGTGGGCCGACTTCAGAGAATGGACCATTTTGGTTATTGGATTGGATGTCCCATGGTGGTGAGAATGAAGTGATGACAAAATAAAATTCATATTCTTGCCTAGCACATGCTGATGATAATGTGCTGGTGATAAATAAATAGAGGAAAATGTTTCCATTGGCCTTCATCATACAACAGTGTGTTTTTTTGGGGGGTGGTTGGTTGGTTTTGGGGTCACACCTGACAGCGTTCAGGGGTTACTCCTGGCTCTGCTCTCAGAAATCACTCCTGGCAGGCTCAGGGACTATTTCGGTTGCCAGGATTTGAACCATCATCCTTCCTGAATCGGCTGTGTGCAAGGCAAACACCCTACCACTGTGCTATCTCTCCAGCCCCATACAAAGGTTTAAGAGGAATTTGGAAAAAACAACCCAATGATACAGTGACCTGACTGAAGTGACTTAAATGAAAGAAGAAGAAATGGGATTGGCTAGGCCTTTTTGTTCGGTTTGTTTCCTTTTTCTTTGTTGTTTTGGGGTCATTCCCAGCAGGCACTCAGGGAGCTTCTCCTGGGTATGAGCAGCGTCCTTGTGGAGACCAGGCACCAAGAACACCACATATTCCAAGACCAAGTTACTTCCAAGTTGGTTTCAACTTGGTTGGTTCCATTTTAGTTTTCATCCCGTTTGAAAAATGCTAAACAGACTGATCAGCACTTCTGTTTCAGCTGGCAAATCATGGTGTCTCTTTCTCACAGGGACTGACTTTGTTCCCTTCACAAATCTTGGAACTGGAAAGTCTCCTCAAATATAACCAATGGTAGCTGACTCAGCTTAAGTGTTGTAGCAAAGAAAGTATCATGAACCAGAGAGAGTCTAAACAATAGAGATTTATTTGTCCAATTCTACAAACCAGAAGTCCAAGATCAGCTGCTAGAAGGTTTGATTCCCAGTGAGAAAATTCTTGTAACTTCTGAACTGCTGGTTTCTGATTGATATTTTGCTATGTTTCAGCTGGCCTATGCTTAGTGGGAGAGAGGAGAAAACACACGTTGTTATCTCTTTATAAGCTCACAAATCCCATTTTGAAGAGTCCACCTTTTTTTTTGTTTTGTTTTGTTTTTCTGTTTTGTTTTGGGTCATACCCAGTGATGTTCAGGGGTTACTCCTGGCTCTGCACTCAGAAATCACTCTTGGCTTGGGGGACCATATGGGATGCCAGGGGATCGAACCATGGTCTATCCTAGGCTAGCGCAGGCAAGGCAGATGCCCTACTGCTTGCGGAGTTCACCTTTTTTGTTATCTCACCTACACCCATTTTTTTTCCATAACTCATCACTAGATATCATTGAATTGAAGGTTATGGCTTTAACACATGAATTGGGGGGAGGAAAATGGGGGAGGTAATATTATTCATAACCTGTAGAGAGTAATTTCACCCTCAAATCTAAAATTTATTCTTTAAATGAAACTTAATTTGATATATAACATTTTCATAAATTCCTTTGGATGAATATTTCCCTGGAAACACTGCAATGATAGGCAGCTTCTAAAAAAATTGTCTTTGTTAATTTCTGAGATAATGAACTCAATTGTTAAACTTGTCTTTAACAAGAAAAGACATTTAGGGCAATTATGACTTAAGTGAAGATTTTGCCAAAAGTACTCATATTTTTTTTAAAGTCAGGTAGAATAATGCCCTGGAAACACCTTTAGCTGATCCCAAAACCTTTCAAACAGAATCCACATCAATGACTTTTCCATGTGTTTTGGTCTCTAATCGATTTAAAGCAGCCACATGTGGCAAACAGTGACTTGTTTACTTATAAATTGACTACCAAGATAATAATTGAAACAGAACTAGACATTCCCAAATATTCTAGAGAATGTATTCAACCCAGATTTAGAGACAATAAATGCTGTGTTCTTGTCATTCTCACGCACACCTGTCAAGTCAGGATCAGTATCAGTGACAAGAAAAGCAACAGGCAGTTGTGATTACAGAAGACTGCTATAGTTTGTTGTGGCTGATTGATAATGATCAAAAATGCACAAAGCAGTTACAGAAATATCCCTCCTTAGCATCTCAAGAGCCCGAAGAGTTATTCAGGTATCTTTATGAGGATAATGAGATGACTAATTCAGTTTTGAAAGAGAAACTCTCCATTTCTTCTCACCAACTTCAGAGTGGCGCCTTCTTCCCTGTCACCATCCTGCATCCTAAACTTTCCAGCAATTTTCTAGAGCTCTCAAAAGAGTCATCCCAGCTTTCTTAGTCTCATAAATTATGCCCTAGGCCTTAGGCAGGAGTTTCAAAGCTGTGCCTAGGCCACTGGTCAAATATATAGCTTTAAAAAACTTGAGAGGCTGGAACAATAGCACAGCTTTGCATGCAGCTGACCCAGATTGGACCTGGGTTCGATCCTTGGCGTCCCATATGGCCCCCAAGCCAGGAGCAATTTCTGAGCACATAGCCAGGAGTAACCCCTGAGCATCACTGGGATTACCAAAATAAAAACAAAAAAGAACTTGAGTTAAATAGACAGCTCCCACAAGCCTACATCAGAATGCAAGTGTTTATCTTAGCAACAGATCTTAACATCTTATTTATTTATTTATTTATTTATTTATTTATTTTGCTTTTTGGACCACAGCTGGTAACATTCAGGGGTTACTCCTGGCTCAGAAATCACTCCTGGCTTGGGGGACCATGTGAGATGTCTGGGGATCAAACTGTGGTCCATCCTGGGTCAGTCGTGTGCAAGGCAAATGTCCTACCCTGCACCACCAGTCTGGCCCAGATCTTAACTAATTTTAACAAATGAATTCTAAATTAGCAAAGTATCTCCTTGAAGCAATGACAACCCATTGATACATTCTTTGCTGAGTAAAATGAGTCAGGAGGAGAGGGATAGACATAGAATAATCTCACTCATTTGTGAAATATAAGGAAAACAAGAGTTAATATGGTAACAATACCCAGAGACAATAGAGACAAAGGGCAGGAGGTCCAGCCTAGAGTACAAAAAGAGATGAGTGAGAGTAGAGAAGGTTTCTCCTAGGACAATGGCAGATAAAATTGATTGTTCTGGACAAGATTTCAAGCTGAAAGTGGAGAAACAGGCAAGGTCCCCTTCCATTAACAACAGTGCAAACCACAAAGTCCAAAGAAGGCGGGAGAGAGAGTGAGAGAGAAGCGATTTGGCTACCCTAGATCAAGACAAGGGTGAGGGAAGAAAAGTGCAGAGAAAACAAGGGACATTGCACGCTGATGGGAAGGGTGCCCTGGTGCAGAATGGTGTGCATAGTGTGACTTAAACTAACGATAGAAAAACTTGTATCCACAGTTACAATTAAATAAAGAAATTTAGGGGCCAAAAGAGTGGCATAAGTGATAGGGCATCTGACTTGCACGTGCTAACCTAGGACAGACTGCAGTTTGATCCCCCGGCATCCCATACGTACCCCAAGCCAGGAGCAATTCCTGAGCATAGAGCCAGGAGTAACCCCAGAGCATCCCTGGGTATGACCCAGAAAAACAAAAGAGAAAGAAATTTATTGTAGTTAATTAATTAAAGAAATTATAATTCATTTAAAAATCATTCAGAACCTATTTTCTTATAACCCCCCACCACAAGCCAAGCTTTATTTAACACTTTGCTAAGTTCCTCATTATAGAGGAGTTTATTTATCTTTTCAATAAACTTTCCTCTGAGTGTGAGCATCTTTATTACTCAGATTTTATGTCTGAAAATACTGAAGGACCTGAGAAGCATGAACCAAGACAAAGATTCACTACCACTACATATGCCTCAATTTCTGCCAAAATAAAACAACCGCCAGCTTCCTTCTTTTCTCCCCAAATTTTCTACTTTTAAGTATAGTCATATCTGGCCTATTGCCACTTAAACACCACCTAGAAATGTGTGCTACTAGTGAACTTTAGGCCTGCATTTTCCTAAGCCAGATCTCTCTAGGTAGGATGAAAGGTGATCAAGATATAAAGTCAAAGGTAGGGATGAGTCAAGCAAGAGAACGATACAAAAATGACAAAATAATCTGTTCCTTGGTCCACCTTCTCTCTCTCTCCTTCTCTGCTAAAATGCAATGCCCTTCTGCCTCCCTGACACAGGTTTTTCCTGATCCAAATCCCAAATGCAGCTCTATCCAAGCGCATATTGGAGCTCAAAGCCCCTAGAACCATGTCTCTGTTTGGAAAATATGGTCCTTATAGAGATGATCAGGTGAAAATGAGGTTATTGACAGGACGCCACAGACTCAGAAGAAAGTAAAGCTCAAAGAAGGAGCACGTGCACATCCCAGAGAAAGAGCATGGGGAAACACATAAGGGGATTGACTGCAAGATAAGGAGAGAGGGCAAGAGAGAAGAGAAAACTACTGACACTGAGTTTGAACTGCAGAATCAGCCTTCACAACTGGCCACAATATTTTAGGAGTTTGATGGTGCTTTGCTACAGAAGCCCTAGAAACCTTTTAGTATCTAGCTTATTATTTTAAATTCTAGACTTTAATTCAATAATATTTAATAGTCACTCTATTTTTCCACCAAATAGGGTTTACATTGTTTTCTACCAATTGTCATGCCATGTCCACCACAATCATAGAAGGTGGCATGTTAAAAGAAATCGGAGGCAGGGATTCGACAAGGTTGGGAAAGAAGAGGAAGCTAGTCTATGGCAGCTCTGTAGTGAGGTAAACAGAGCAACCCCAAACCCTTTACCTACGTCTGCTGAAGAACCCAGAGAGTTAGCAGCACCCCATTGCTGAATGTGCAATTTTCTCCTATATTGAAACAATGACTTTGTATAGCAGCTCATATAGG
This sequence comes from Suncus etruscus, assembly GCF_024139225.1. Taxonomy (NCBI): domain Eukaryota; kingdom Metazoa; phylum Chordata; class Mammalia; order Eulipotyphla; family Soricidae; genus Suncus; species Suncus etruscus. The sequence continues at coordinate 3,102,888 of NC_064857.1, forward strand.
TATATTATTTTTCAATTATTTTCTCAGAAGGCATTGTGATCTAAGGCCTCATACTAGAGAATATTTCACATTGAATCTCTTGTTTTATTAGACTAGGTCAAAAGTGTAAAATATTCACAGGATTTCAGTGTATGAGAAGACTCTGCAACATGTACTCTTAGGAGCACATACTTGTTGCACTGGTGAAGGGGGGCGTGTTCTTTTTATGACTGAAACCCAACTACAAACATATTTGCAGTCATGGTGCTTAAATAAAGATATTATTTTTTAAAAAGGAACACATACTTATGGTTTATAATTGTACAAATGAGTTGTAGAACAATTTTCAATTGTTAAAATCCTGGGCGCCTTAACCATAAATGATACACTTAAAACGAGTAGAATATATCCATTTAAAAAGTTGTCAATAGGTCTCTTGAATGGTGTCTTAATAGTGAATAAATGTAAAATAAAGATAAAATTTCCTAAGGCTCTTTTCTTGTCTGGATGATTAGACCAAGAAAGAAAGGTTTAAATATTTTAAAGAGTGATTAAAATTTTATACTCATAAGCCAGCATGTTAGATTAAAATGTTCCAAAAGTTTAAAGAGTAGTCATTATAAAATTAAAAAATGGTCATCAATGTTGAGATTTTTTTTATTTTTTAATGTTGAGATTTTTTAAAGAAAAAAAATATATATATGACAAGTGGTAAATAAGCCCATAGAAATTTATTACCAAAACTGTTAATAAGTTTAATTTACCAAGCAAAATGGGAACAAAAACAAAAACCCAAACGATGTAGCATTTGTAAGACACAAAAGTTTAAAACATTGAAAGAGCACATTGGGCTAATAACAAAGCAAAAGCTTGAGTTAAAGTATTATTGTATCAGGTAAAATAGATAGTTATATGGAACAGAGATGTTTTTCACTGATAAGAAGGCTCAAGTATGCAAACAAATGCAGTGCTTTTACAATAAATTATTAGGTTTACTTCAGAATATAAATGTGCGATAAATCTGTCTCCCTTATAAATCAGTGGATCAAGAAAGATTTGACGTATTTAAATAATGCTACACTTTTTTAATAATATCTTTATTTAAGAATCATGATTACAAACATGATTGTAGTTGGGTTTCAGTTATAGAAAAGTCCCTTCACCAGTACAACCTTCCCATCACCAATTCCTTTCTCCCCCACCTCCTGCCTGTATTCAAGACGGGCATTCTACTTCTCTCACTCATTGACTTTGTCATGATAGTTGTTAGTGTAGTTATTTCTCTAACTGCACTCACCACTCTTAGTGGTGAGCTTCGTATCATGGATCTGTCATTCCAGTAGGGCTTATTCTTACCTCTGCTCAGGGGTCACCCGAGGCAGACCACAGAAGCCATGTATGTGTATACCATGTAGTTCAGGCCAAGACCAGTGCCTTATTCTTGTGTTATCTCTCTGGTGTTAAGATGATGATTTTAATCTATCCCTATTATCCAAGCCCTTGATGTTATTTTTAATAGAATTGATATTCTTATATTTTTGTCTATAAAAATAGCAAAGAATGGGGCTTAATCCCCATCCTTACCCAGGTTTGATCACTGGCATTTCATATGGTCCCCTGGTCCTGCCAGCAATGATTTCTGAGTACAGGGCCAGGAGCAACCTCTGAACACTGCCAGGTGTGGCCAAAAAAAAAAAGCAAAGAATTTTTATGTCTGACTTTGGATCTTTCAACTCTAAAGTTTATTTGTTCTCATTGGTTTGGTTTTAGGGGTTGGCGGTTATCTTTAAAAATTCTAACATCTAAGTCCATGGCATCTGCTAACCCATAGATTACTTTTCCTTTTGAAGTTTGGACCCCCTTTTATTTTATTTTTTTTCTCATTGCCTAAGCACAGCTCCATGTTGAACTGGGGACCATCAAATTACAAAGTCCACCTACTATATTTGCTGTGTGCTGACTGTGCCCCCTTAAATTCACATGCTAGGGTGGCTGCAATTAGCTGCTTGAGCCTTGAGAGATTAGGTCACAAGAAAGGCTTTTAGGACCCTTCAAATAAGTCTGAGGAAGCCCCTTCCCTGGTGTCAGTGAGGGAACCAAGACAAAACTGGGGTGTGAACCAAAGAGTCATCTCCAGATACTGCCTCTGCCTCTGCTCTGGGCTGTGCTGAATTCTCCCATACATATTGTTGTTTATAAATAAAGCCGGAGTCGATTTGATGGCACCAACGCCCTCCCTCAAAGACTAGGACTATACCCGTGCTTGCTCTCTTAGGAAAATATTTTCTCCTCTCCCTGTCAAATATGATGGACCCAGCATACAATTGTGTGACTTCATGCTCCCTCTTGTGGTCGGAGAAAGGTAGTGAGCTCATGGATTTGTGCAACTACAGGGATATCTATCAGCAGCCTGTTGTCAACCCGTGGGCAGCCTGAATCTGGCCCTGGCGGGAGGATTTATGCCAGCAAAAAAGGCAGACATGCCAATAAGCATTGCCCAGGAGTAGATTCGGTCTCATCACTGCCTCGCCACACGTGTTTCTTTAGCACAGAAACCCTCAGCAGCAGATGGAAACTCAGCTGTCAACATTCCCTCTGCTCTTCTGCTCTTCAAAATAAATATTTTGAATAATAATAAATAACATATAAACATTTTGAATAATATACATTATGAATAATACTTTATAATATAAATAATATATAATTTATATAACATATAAATATATAATCGTATTATATGTCATGTGTTATAAAATAAAATATAAATAATATAGTTTATGTAAATATATAGTCATATATCATATATTACAATAATAATATAATATAATATAACAATAATATATAAATAAATGTCAATATTCCCTTTACTCTTCTGCACTTCAAAATAAGTAAATAAAAGGAATAGTAACCACAACAAAAATAAAACTCTGCTTTTATTCATCCATACATTCTTAAAACTCAACTTAATCTTTGCCTTTTCCTTTTTCTTACATTTGGATAAGTCTGAAAAAAAAAAAAAAAGATATATTGGGGCCGGCGAGGTGGTGTTAGAGGTAAGGTGTCTGCCTCGCAAGCACTAGCCAAGGAAGGATCGAAGGACTGCTGTTCGATCCCCCTGGCGTCCCATATGGTCCCCCCAAGCCAGGGACAATTTCTGAGCACTTAGCCAGGAGTAACCCCTGAGCATCAAATGGGTGTGACCCCCCCCAAAAAAAGGATTTTTTTTTATTTTTCAAAAAACACAATGAGGAACCAACCAGTTAAATATTTTCTCCCAGGTCCTAAAAATAAACAAACAAAAATGACTATTCTGATTCCTTGATGGTGTTTTATATTATTGACTAAAAAAAAAAGTCCTTTCAAAGTACTGATAAGAGAGCACAGAATTTAAATTTTTAATTGCTATTGCTAAAATGGCCAGAGGCAAATCAGTAATGATTAATATCTTATTCTCCATTTACAAGATACTATCCTCAAATACTTCATAGCTTAATTATAACAGTTTAGCTATCATAGTTTTATCAATCCTGATACTGGGGATTTTATTAACATGGGCACAATATAACACAGATAGAAAAAAAGCAAGTTTTGAAGGCATTTGTCCATTCACTCACACTGGTGGAACCAATATGAAGTATGTCTTGTGAATTTTAGTAATTGGGGGGGGGCTTGTATTTGGAAAATTGTAAATATTCCTGATTAATACAAGTGAAATAATACTGTGTATTATGCTCTGTAATTTGTGTATTAACTGAACATACATATATCCCTTCCCAATGTCAATCTATAAGAGTAATAGTGTTCTATGAAAAAATTGATCACTTCTCTTTATTTTTAAACATCTCAAACATTTTAAGTATATTGTTTTTCAATCATTTATTTTTTTGAAAAGTGGCTATATAGAACTCCTCTACAGATGTGAAGGAATGAAGACCTACAGTCAAGCAATTTTTCTACAAAATATTACACATCAATGATCTGAATGATTGCAACTTGCCAAATCATTGTGTTCCTGGTTCTGACCAGAAAGCTTAGTTCTTTTCTGTCCAATTTCGGACTAGTGAAGAGAAATAACTCAACAGCCTGAGTTCTTGGAAAAGAAAGATTGTTGATGCCAAGATGATTTCATTTCTTTTTGCAGAAGATTCAATTTACCCTACATTAGACATATAGCATCTTAATAGGTATGTCTTTTACTTCAGCTTCCATGGCCCCTAAGATTGACTTTTTATATTTAAAACACTGTAGTTTTTTTTTTTTAAATAAAAAATCTAGAGTCTGGAAACATAGTATTGGTGGGAAGGCACTTGCTTTACACAGGACCAACCTCAGTTGGATTCCTAGCACCACTTATGGTCTCCTGAGCGCAGAGCTTGGACGAAACCCTAAGCATTGCTGGTGTGGCTTAAAAACTGGGGAAAATAATCTATAATCACAGTGAATCCGCACATGTTAAAATTACTCAAGTTTCCCTGGCCTTTTACTTCCTTTCTTTTTCTTTTTTTTTTTTTTTTTTTTGGTTTTTGGGCCACACCCGATAATGCTCAGGGGTTACTCCTGGCTATGCGCTCAGAAATCGCCCCTGGCTTGGGGGACCATATGGGACACCGGGGGATCGAACCGCGGTCCGTCCTACGCTAGCGCTTGCAAGGCAGACACCTTACCTCTAGCACCACCTTCCCGGTCCCTTTACTTCCTTTCTTTAATTCCTTCTCTTGATGTGGGTTTTCTCCAGGGAGGCAGAAATGACACTTCTGTTTAATGTATATTAAACACAAATAATTATCCTGACAAACAGGTGACATATTTTTTCTTATCAAAATGTGTATTAATAACTTGGTCAATTTTCAGCATAACATTTTTGTCTTCATGCCAGAGTCTACTTTCTTTTGTTCATTTGTTAGAAATTTTGCTATTGCAAATTTTAATCTTTTTATTCTTTTTGTTTGTTTGTTTGTTTTTGTTTTTTGGGAGGGTCACTCCCAGCAGCGCTCAGGGGTTACTCCTGGCTCTATGCTCAGAAATTGCTCCTGGCAGGTTCGGGGGACCATATGGGATGCCGGGATTTGAACCACCGTCCTTCTGCGTCTAAGGCAAACACCTTATAGCTGTGCTATCTCTCTGGTCCCAGTTTTTTATTCTTTTATCAAGTATTCAGGTGAGCACTTTTAGAAGTGCCTCCTATAGATTTGAGACTAAAACCCAACCAACTATTCAAAAAATAAAAGGTAAGAAATGTGGGAAATTGAGTACTTGAGTCATTCACTATCTTAGGGGTTTATTGGTACAACCTGTGTAAATGAAAACTGAACATAACATCTGGTGCTTTTAACTAGGGATAAATTAATTGTCCTCTAACTACAAGCATTCCAGACCATCCTTCTAAACATAGAATACTATGACATTTTGGGTGAACATGTTGTAATGAAAACTTGTGCCTTGAGGTGTTTATTGAAACTTTATGAAACTATTTTCACAATACCTCTGTCATAACCATGTTTTAAATTTTTTTCTCTGGGCCCGGAGAGATAGCACAGCGGCGTTTGCCTTGCAAGCAGCCAATCCAGGACCAAAGGTGGTTGGTTCGAATCCCGGTGTCCCATATGGTCCCCCATGCCTGCCAGGAGCTATTTCTGAGCAGACAGCCAGGAGTAACCCCTGAGCAACGCTGGGTGTGGCCCAAAAACAAAAACAAAAAAAAATTTTTTTTCTGTAGGAAGAAAATAGGACTAACGTGTTTTCAAATTCTCTAAAATACTAAAGTACTGCTATTCTGGATTTTAAACCATCAAGCTACTTTACATGTTTCAAAATCTTTTAACCTTTTGTGATGTCATATGAAAAGCAAATAGAAAAAAATTTGATTCTAGTTTTTTGCCATCCATAGAGATAAATTAGAATCTGTAAGCTGCAATTGAAACTTATTTTTGCCTGACACAGCCCAGTTTAGAACTTTAGTAAATGTAGTATGCATGGATTTTTGGAGATGATCACTATGTAGATGTCAAATATAAATCTGTACACTTGACATTAATATAATGTTATAAATCTAACATCTCAGTGGGGCCGGAGCAATAGAGCTGCGGTAGGGCGTTTGCCTTTCACGCAGCTGATTCAGGACAGAACTAGGTTCAATCGCCAGTGTCCCATATGATCCCCCAAGCCAGGAGCAATTTCTGAGCGCATAGCCAGGAGTAACCCTTGAGTGTCACTGGGTGTGGCCCCCAAACAAACAAAGAACAACAACAAATACCTATTATCTCAAAAGAAGAGCCTTCCCACCACAAAACTTTTTGTTTCAAGTTGTAAGAAACTTGTATTTCTTTTGAGATTAATAGTATATTTCTAAATTTATATTAATCTAAGTATATAAACTAAGTATATAACCTTCTTTTCCATTATGTGTTTTGGGTCTTCCTCCATTAAAAACATAAGCGTAAAAATAATTTCTTTATTTAAGTACTATGGCTACAAACATGTTCATAGTTGGGTTTCAGTCATAAAATGTATGACCCCCTTCACCAGCGCAACTTTTCTACCATCAATGTCTCCCACTTTCCTCCTCTCCCACCCCCTGCAATCTTTGGGACAGGCATTTTGATTCTCCCTCTTACTACTTACTATAATTATCATGGTAGTTGTTAATATAGTTGTTTCTCTAACTGCACTAACCACTTTCTGTGTTAAACTTCATACCATAGGCTGGTCCTTGCAGCCCTCACCTCTATTATCTCAGAGTATTGTTATTATGCTGTGTTTTAATTTTCTTAAATCCCACATATGAGTGAGACTACTACCTCTATCCCTCTGACTCTTTTCACTCAGAAAATAGTCTTTATGTTTATCCATGTATAGGCAAATTTCATAATTTCGTTTTTCTAACTTTTTTTTTCATTTTCCTTCATAATTCCATTGTGTAGATGTACCACAGTTTCTTTAGCCACTCATCTGTTTTCGGCACCATGGTTGTTTCCAGATTCTGGTTATTGCTTAAATAGAGCTGCATTGAACATAGTGCAGAAAGCATTTTTGTAATGTGTTTTTTGTGTATCTAAAGTATATTACTAGAAGCAATGTTATTGCTCATATGGAATCCAATTTCCAATTTTTAAGGAATATCTATATTGTTTTCCAGAAAGGCCGGACTAAACAGAATTCCCACCAGCAGTGAATGAGAGTTCCTTTTTTCTCACATCCATGCCAACACTGGCTGTTTTTGTCCCTTGTGTTGTGTGCCAATCTTTCTGGTGTGAGGCAATACCTCATTGTTATTTGGATTTGAATCTTCCTTATGAGTAGTGATGTGAAGTACATTTTTCATGTGCCTTTTGACCATTTGTATTTCTTCTTTGAGAAAATGTCTGTTCATTTCTTCTTCCAATTTTTGATGGGCTTAGATATTTTCTCTTGTTCGGTTCTGACAGTACCTTGTATATCTTAGATATTAGCCCCTTATGTGATAGGTTTTGGGTGAATAGTTTCTCCCATTCCATGGGTAACCTTTGTATCCTAGTCACAGTTTCCTTTGAAGTGTAGAAGCTTCTCAGTTTAATATAGACCCATATGCTTATCTTTGTTTCCACTTATTTGGACAATGGTGTTTCCTCCTTGAAGATGTCTTTTGGTCTCAATGTCAGAGTGTTTTAGCAATGTGTTGTTTTATATACCTTATGGTTCCAGTTCTGATATCAAGTTCTTTAATTCATTTGGATTTGACCTCTGTGCATGGTGTTAGATGGAGGTTATGAGTTTGCTATTTTGCATGTGGATGACCTGTTGTTCCAACACCACTTGTTGAAGAGGCTTTTCTTGCTCCATTTTGTGGGCTTGGCTCTTTTTCAAAGATTAATTGATTGCATGTCTGGGGGTCATTCTCTGAATACTCACATCTGTTCTGAAGATCTCTCTTTATTCCCATACCTTGATGTTTTAATGGCTTTATAATAATATTTAAAGTTGAAGAAAGTGATGCCTTCCATCTTTTTTAAGGGTTGCTTTAGTTAATCATGGGCATTTATTGTCCTAAATTAATTTTAGGAGGGTTTTATTTAATTCTTATAAGAATGAACAGGGTATGTGTCTCCATATTCTTGTGTCCTCTTTTATTTCTTGAAGCAATATTTTAAAGGTTTTTTTTTTGTGTGTGTGTGTAGGTCTTTCACCTCTTCAGTTAAATTGACTCCAAGGTATTTAATTTTTTGTGGTACTATTGTGAATAAAATTAGTTTTTAATGCCTATCTCTCTTTTTCATTATTTGTGTACAAAAAGAAAATTAACTTTTGCATGTTTGGGGTAGACTTTGGTTGCCATTTTAATTTTGTCAATAATGATAAGTCTGTTCAGATATGCTAAATCATCTTGGTTCAAACTTGGAAGATTGTAAGAATTTATCCAATTGTTCCAGGTTATCTTGTTTTATGGCATAGAGTTTCTCAAAGTAGCCTCTTATTACCCATTGATTTTTGTAGTATCTGTAGTAATCTCCCTTTTCTTTATTTCTACTTAAGTTTCTCTCTCCCTTTCTTTGAGAGTTTTGCTAATGGTTTGTTGATCTTGTTTATTTGTTCAAAGAACAAACTCTTTCATAGATCTTTTGGATTATTTTGTGGATTTTCAATTCATTCATTTCTGCTCTAATCTTTATTATTTCCTTTTTCTGACTATTTTTGGTTCATTTTGTTGATCACTTTTCAATTTTATAAGCTGTGCCATTAAATTATTTATGCAGGCCCCTCTTCCTTCCTGATGAGTACTTGCAAGGCTATAAACTTTTAGCATCGCTTTTATTGTGTCCCATACATTCTGATAAACTGTGTCTTCGTTCTTATTAACTTACAGCAATTTTTTATTTTATCTTTGATTTTGTCTCTGATCCACTGGTTATTCAGTAGTGACCTGTTTAATTTCTAGGTGTAAAGTTTTCCTCTGTGATTGTTTGAAATTGACTCTAATGTCAGTGCAATATGATCTGAGAAGGTAGTTCATTACAATTTCTATTCTCATGATTTTATGGAGGTATGTTTTATGGGCCAGCATGTGGTCTACCTTGGAGAATGATCTACGTACATTAAAGAAAAATTTTTATCCATTATATATATATTTGTGTGTGTATACATCTGTGTGTACATACAAATGTATACACACACACATATATAGACACGCACTAAAATGTTCTCTTCCATTTCTCCCTTCAGAATCAATATATTCTTGCTAGATTTTAGCCTGGTTGATCTATCAACAGGTGACAGATGGTGTTGAAGTCCCCCACTATTATCGTATTGCCATTGATGTCTTCCTTTATATTTGTCAACAATTGTTTTTAATACTTAGCTGGTCCCTCATTGGGTGTGTATATGTTTAGGAGTGTGATTTCTTCCGTTTTTACATATCCCTTAATTGTTACTAAATGTTCATCTCTGTCCTTATAACTTTTATTTGGGGGGGGGGAAAGGTTGGATCACACCCGGCAGCACTCAGGGGTTACTCCTGGCTCTGAGCTCAGAAATTGCTCCTGGCAGGCTCAGGGGACCATATGGGATGCCAGAATTCAAACTACCAATCTTCTGCATGCAAGACAAATGTCTTACCTCTATACTATCTCTCCAGCCCCTATTTTTTAATAATATCTTTATGTAAGTACCTTGATCACAAACATGATTGTAGTTGGGTTTCAGGAATGATAGTTTTAATGAACAGATCTTAAGCTTCAGCCTCTGAAACAAAGCACCTCTTGTCCACCCAGACCAAATCACAGTCTCTGGCTGCAGAAATAGATATGTAATCCCATGACAAGCTAACGGAAACCCTAAAAGAACAGGAGATTAACTTCTGGCTGAGACAGTACATGGACACATTTATCCTGGCCATTCTGGACCATAACCCCTCCATTCTTAAGATTAAGCACTGAAAGCCAGAAGCTGGATGAGAGACCTCCCGACTCCAGGTGCCAGGGGCAAGCCTATCTGCCGATGCAGTCCAACAGGCCAGCACACCATCCGTGTATCAATAGCCACTGGGGGACATGTACGCATGTGTGAGGGAGGCTGTTCCCAGTGGGGAACAGGCATGGCAAGGTGATTACACCGTTCATTCACTTTGTCACCTCACTGCAGGTGTGCCCACTGAGGGAGTTCCTGTAATAAGCTCTGGAAGCTTGTGTTTGCAAAGCTGGAGGGAATGATCCTTCTACCTCTGGGTTAAGAATTAAAACTACTTTAACAAGACATACTTTAACCCATCGCTTTCCCCCGGGAATAGAAGCAAAATAATCTTCTTTTCCAGGACTTAAATTCCCAAAAGCCATGTCCCTGCCAACATGTTTGGCTATTTTCTTGCCAATGTGCTTGAATCCAGTGAGGAGGGAGGGGTCTGGGCATTGGAGCCCTGCCCTAGCCACAACTCTCCCAAGGCCTGGTGCCTGGTGTGTCAGCATGAGTCCATCTGACCTGTGAGGCCCTGTATCAAACCTTTATCAGACATAAAGGGTCCCAAGAACCCAAGTTCTTATATCTGTGAAAATCTGAGTTGATCTTATGTAACTTGCTTATAAGAGGATTCTAATTAATTTGTCAAATTTATATTTGTGAAACATAAAGCTAAAATTATTCACATTTATAGTGACAATAGAACCGGCAAAAGACATATTTTTGTGATAAATTCTCATTCTCTGCATTAGAGAAAATGCTTCTTTCTAAGTCATCTGGAACTGTGGCTTACTCAAGAAATATGTAAAAAGTCTTTGCTTTATTTCTTTTCCCATCTCCATGAAGAATATCACCCTCCTGTCTTAACAATAAATGTTATCATTAATTAGACCAAGTTTATTTTATTATATTTCCATTATCTCCATGAGAATTGTTTTATAACTTAGAATGCTTTTTTCCTAGTCTCAGCAGTAGCAAATTATCTGCAAAGGTTTTTCTCCTTTACTTATCCTACAAAATCCTGAGGGTGTGCCTTCTTTGTAGTTGTATCACACTTGCATAAACAAAATTCTGACAAAATTTCATCCATAGAAATGTTCACTTGGAAATCCTTACTCCTCCATAGTTCCTTCCTTCAGGGGTAACTGCTTGAATCTAAAAGAAAAATGTTGAGCAAAGGCCATTTATTAACACAAATACACAATGTTAAGTGGGAATTTTTGAATAAGCCAAGAGGGATTTTTCCTTGTTCACAGTTCAAGGGAATAACGTAATTGACGATTTAATCATTTTCCTTTCACTGTTTATCTCTATCCAGAAGATGGATTCCCAGACTCTTGAAAACAAGTTTTCCGCTTCACATTTACAAGAGAGTTCAATAATTTTGACCTTAGGTCTTGCTAGTCACATGATAATAATGACAGTGTGATTAAAAAGTGAGGAGGGTGAAGGTCTTTACATCCTTGAATGAATTCCCTAGGACCTTAGGATTGATACTGAAATGAGAAAATAATACCATGAGTTCATAAAATTAATAAGCCGTCTCCAACAAATTTGATGGCTCTATTGTTAGATTAAAAGTATATGAAAAACAGAAAAACAGCAGATGTTCTATTTGAAAATTCATTAGCGTGTCAATATAACAACCTTCATCTTTTACTTTAAAAATTGTGATGTAAATTAATAATGTTATCCAAAACCATGAAGAGATTGAAATGGCCGTGGTTACAATACCAAAGCAATCGGAGGACTCATTAACTCCAAGGGAAAGAGCATTGATTTATTTTACATGCTATGTCTGGAACATTGTGCGTTTTAATCAATGGATGTTCATCTCATTCACGTCATCCTCAGATAATCACTGATGTGTCTAATTCTCCTGTTCCCCCTTCACACCTGGTTAAATCATTTCATTGACTAATACTTTCTCTTATTGTTTCGCTGCACTCTACTTATCAGGAACGGTTAGCACTGAAGTAAGCAGGACTAGCTGTCTTTTAAAGGATAGAAACCCCACTTATTTCTCACTATTTTAGAGGCTGGGAAGTCTCAGACCAAGGGACTGACTGACTCTGCTCCCACTTTGCAATCAACTTTGGTCTATTGTGCCTTCTTCCCATGGGGGCAGAAGAGGAGGAAGAAAACTAACTGTTCTTTTCATATTAAAAAACACAAGTTCTGGGGCCAGAGAGATAGCACAGCGATAGGGCATTTGCCTTACATGCAGCCAACCCAGGAGAGACCCGGTTAGATACCCAGCATCCCATATGGTCCCCCAGCCTGACAGGGGCAATTTCTGAGTGCAGAACCAGGAGTAACCCCTGAGCACCACTGGATGTGTCCCAGAAACCAATCAATCAATCAATGAATCTATAAATAAAGTTTAAAAAGAAAGACAGGAAGAAAAAACTTTCTCTAGAAAAATAATGCAAAACAACTTATATAGATTTTCAAAGGATTACTAACATGAAAAATGTCATTGGAAGAAACTGAATTTGATGACTTTGAATTTCCAGCATGATCTCATTGTCTGAGCTAATGCTGGACAAAGATAAAATCCTCTTTCTTCCTTCTAGTGGGACAGGAAAGCAGCATCACTTCCCCTGGTCATCTCCCCCTGGAGATGCGAGACATTTGGATTACTGTCCTTTGCTGATTGTGCATGAATAAAAATGCTCTTCTCAGCCTCTAGCCTCCTTTCAATAGGATTTCTCTAAATTAATTTTCCCATGCTTATAGCCTGATCTAAACTCTCTCGAGTTTAGGTCATGCTAGCTCATTATTCTCAGAGGTCCCAACCCACAGTCTGCTCAGTTTCAAACGGTTCCTCCCAAGGAGCCAGAGAGAGAGCACAGTGGTAGGGCATTTGCCTTGCACATAACTGACCCAGGACCGATGATGGTTCGAATCCCAGCATCCCATATGGTCCCTCAAGCCAGGAGCAATTTCTGGTTGCAGAGCCAGGAGTAACCCGAGTGCCATCGGGTGTGACCCGAAGCAAACAAACAAACCAAAGTTCCTCATAGGCAGTCTAATTTCACATGCTCATGCTTGAATCACCCAATGGTTAACCTGAGCATATTTTCCTGGACTGAGACAGCCTCCTCTTTCAATATTCCAGACACTAGCATATTTTGGAAGTGTTATGGGACCCACATAGTATCTACTACTGACACTAACAGTCTATTAGAACGTAGATATGCACTAGTGCTATAAAAATGCTGCACAGGAGCCAGAGCGGTGGCGCAGCGGTGGAGCATTTGCCTTGCAAGTAGCCAACCCAGGACGGACCGTGGTTCAATCTTCCAGTTTCCCATGTGGTCCCTTGAACCAGGCGTGATTTCTGAGTGCATAGCAGGGAGTAACCCCTAAGTGTCACCTGGTGTGGCCCAAAATAAAAAAAAATTTTAAAATTTAAATAAAGAGCAATACAAAGACATTTACCTGAAAATGAACCAAAATACATGGATAAATTCAATCAGTATGTAGTATGGCTCACCCACTATAAAAAGTGCCTTCTTTTCCCTGGACCAAGTTTAAGCTAGCCTGGGGAATGGTGGGATACGCGCAGTCACAAATTCCCAAAGGCACTTCTGTGCCAGCTGTGCCAGCTGAAAAAAGTAAAAGATTATGGGTCAAAGATGGTGCAAGTCTACAAGTATTGGTGCAAAATGCAACAAGTTTCAGTAGCTTAGGTAGCAAATGATATGAGTTTCAGTTGGCAGATAAAGTGAAATTATCATCAGCAGCTGTATGCCAGGTTGTTGTTGTTGTTCTCATTGTACTGAGATACTGTGATTTACAAGATTGCTATTGACACTTTCATACATGCATAATTCCAATACCATCCCCATCGTCAGCATGCCTTCCTTCAACATTGTCCCATAATCCCCTCTCACCCAGGCCTAACCCCCAGGTAAGCTCAATTCTGTGGAACAAGCCTCCAGTTCCATTAGCTTTGGCTGTGTGTTGCTTGCTTAATAGGTTTCATTCTTCTTTATTAAAAATTGTTTATTTTTGTCTCTCTCTTCTCCACCTCCCCCCCCCCCGCATTTCTGGCGGTACTCCTGGGGATACTCTTGGGGGCCAGAGAGAGAGCACAATGATAAGGTGTTTGGCTTGCATGCAGCTGATCTAGGATGAACAGTGATCTGAATCCCGGCATTCCAGTGTCTGCCAGGAGCGATTTCTGAGCACAGAGCCAGGAGTAATCCCTGAGCACTGCCGGGTGTGACCCAAAAATAATCAAACAAAAAAAACTAAAACAAGAGAGTTACTCCTGGCTCTGAGCTTAAAAATCGCTCCTGGCAGGCTTGGGAAACTATATGGGATGCCAGGGTTCAAACCTGAGTTTGTCCCGTGCCAGCCGCATACAAGGCAAAAGCCCTACTGCTGTGCAATTACTCCGATCACTCTAGTCCCTGATCTCATTTTTTAACCCAGAAATTCATTGTTTGTTTATTCATCTATGTATTTGTTGTTTAATTTCCAACTGTTTTAAAGGTTTGCTCCATTCTGTGATTCTTTTCTGCTTCAACTCTTTCAATGTGACGGTTGATTCCATTTCTATCTTTTTGATTTTATGGAGATACATTTTTGGGGTGCAACATGGGTCTATCTTGGAAAGTTACCCTTGTGCACTGAAGAAGAATGTGAATACCTCTTTTGTGGGGAGGAAGGACCCTATATGTGCCTTCTCAGCCCTCTCCCCCATTGCTTTCCTCAAGTGTGTGCCAAGATTGAAGAGATCTCTGAGTGCAAACTGTGTTTCAGCACTGCGAGTGGCCCAAGGTGCAAGAAGATCCATGTTTGGTCTCACTGACAACTGGGAAAGTTAAGGTTACTAATGGCTGATATGCCCCCCCACCCAACTGCTCTGCTCTGGTCATATAGGCTGGAGAAGAAGTATGAGGGAGCAAACTGAAGGGGAGAGTGGAATTTCAGTTCCTGTGCAGATTGTCTATGTCAGAATAGAAATATAATAATATAATTATAATATAATAAAATACAGTCCCTGCTGGGGACCCCTTGCTAACTGCCTGTGCAGTGGGAAGCTCACAGAATCCTTGCTGACAACACAGGATCTGCCTGCTAGCTAGTTGTGAGGTAGAGGGACAGGAGTGTAGGAGGAGGTTAGACTTTAAACAGGTGTTTCTCAGCCTCAGATATCTCAACAAATAATTGGAGATAGATGGAGCTCACTTCAGAAATGTGCCTTCAGTGGGGGCCAGAGAAATAGCACAGCAGTAGGGCATTTGCCTTGCATGCACCAACCCGGGAGAGACCTGGTTCGATTCCCGGTATCCCATATGGTACCCCACCAAGCCTGCCAGGGGTGATTTCTAAGTGCAGAGCAGGAGTAACCCCTGAACATCTGTGGGTATGGCATTCCATACCCAATAATAAATAAATAAAGTTAAAAAAAAAGAAATGTGCCTTCAGGATTTAATATCAGAAAAAAATCAATCACAAACAGCCAGACTGAAGGCTCGCCAAGAGGATGCCCATTGGTATATGTATATTGCCTAATATCTGGCTTTCTTTTTTAAGTGGGGTTGAACTATTAGGGTTCAGCTATTAGGTGTACCGCTTCGTCCTGTTCCCTAGGAAAATGTCGCCCACCTATTAGAAATCTCTTCCCAACTCTGGCTTGTTGCTCTACGGTGGGTTTTCTTCGCAATGGAATCCTTCTAACGCACAACTCGATGGGGGTTAGATAAGTTACTGTGATTAGCTTTCCAATCTCCACATCCTTGATCCTTGACAGTCCGATGGAGCTCTTCAGGGTGAGCTTTTTCTCGAGTCAGGGAGGAGGAGAAAACAGGGAGAGAAGGGAGTGTGGATTCTTCTGGTTTCTTCTACAATTCTACTATTGGATGAGATCCATCATTTCTCCCCTCTCCTTTATTTTAAAAGATTTTGGCCCATATCCAGCAATGCTCAGGGTTTACTCCTGACTCTACATTCAGGAATTACTCCTGGCAGGGTAGGAGGACCCAATGGGATGCCACGGATCAAACCCGATCAACTGCTAAGGCCTGCTATAACTGAAAAACTGAGTCTCTTCAATGGCTGAAGCCCAGCCCGTAGAAGCCTGTCTGGACTGTGTGGATCTGGTGGCCGGCTTCCTCTTCCTGGGGACTCCTGAATCCCCTCCAGTGGCCAGCAATGGATCTCCAGATCAGACCATATGCAGTGAGCTGAGAGAGAGCCTGCAGTGTACGCACATACTGAAGCTCCCTTTTGAATCTCTTTCATCACAATCCTCTTTGCCATGAGATTGGGAAAGGAGTCGCTCTGGCCTTTACAGACAGATCCACGGGCTTCTGGAGGCTGAGGGTGAGGTGGTGGTTGGTTTGGAGTGTGGGGCAGTGGGGGTGGACAGGTCACAAAGGGCCATGCAGGACAAAGGGGAAGCCTGGGAGCCTAAGACAGAGCCCCACAGTGGGGGTTATTTCGCCGGTATAGAGGGGTCCCAGCCTGAAAAGAGAATGGGGAGAAAGAAGGGGGCCAGGCAACACGAGGCTTGTCAAGGCTCTGGTTTGTTGATCGATACAGGCTCTTTTTTAAGCACGATTATACAGCGGATGGAGAGAAAGCAGGATGGAACAGCCTGCATTACAGAGGTAATGTTTACATGCCATCTTTACATAAGGAGCACTGGAACACCTCAGGGTTAGTGAAGTTTCAAGGATGTTATAAGCTTCCTGGAATGTATGCCTGGTAGGAAACTGTGATATTTCTTAGGGCTCTGGGGCTAGCCAATGCCTTAGGCTATGTACTCTGGCCACACTGGCTGGTTTGTCCTGCTGAATTCCATACTAGGGTTTGGTCTCTGACAGGCAGCTTCCTCTGTTCCCGCTCTCTCAGGACTTGATCTGTGGCCAGTGGAGCTGTACCATGAGCAGCACTGAGTCTCTGTTACCTTATTACACGGCCCAAAGCTACCGGGCCACGAGTGTTTTCAACACCTCCATGGGGGATCTCCAACTCTACAAAGGCAGGGAGCATGACATCTTCAAGTATGCAACTATGTTCGAGAGCGACTTCATCCAGATGATGGACGTGCACAACCGGGTGCATAGGGTGACCGTGGGCATCGCCTCCCTCAGCCCCATCCTGCCGCTCCCTGATGCCATGCTGCTGGCCCGGCCTGCCAAGGCAAGCGATGAGCACCAAGTGGAGGCCATACCCGGCCCACGCAGGGGAGAGGCCGCCAACCCACCAAGCCCTGGAGCTCACCCGCCTCCTGCCCCTGAAGTTTGTCGAGATCTCAGTCCATGACGCCAGAGTGTGTCTCCAACTGCCACAGGCCGCACGTTCTATCGGCAGCTCTGCCCGTCCTCGGACCACCTGAGGACCTCTTCAGCTCCTGGGAGGAGCTTGTCTACCTGCTCAGACCCTCGATGGAAAGCTGCAGCAGCACCCCTATGTGTCCATGGTCACACCATGGTCTCCGAGCTGCAAGGCGAAGGGACCAGTACGCGCTCAGATATAACAAAGCCCAGGACGTCCATGGCATCACCTCTTCTGCTCATGCAGGGACCGAGGGCATCCCGCCCACCACTTCCGAGGGCAGCCTGCCCACCTCGCCCACCCCCACCCCTACCTCAGAGTCCACCTTAGCTGGGAGCCTGGCTTTCCCCATGGGCGCCAACACGGGAGCTGTGGCCATGACCACCGGTGGCAAGGCCAACCAGAACACCACAGCCATGACTGGCACGTCCTCCCCAGCCTCCGAGGAGCTGAGCAGCACTTATCCCATCTCTGGGCCATCGCCCTGTCCACCGAGAGTACCACTGTGGCCGTGGCAGGCAGAACCAGCAAGTTCACTCGGGGCAGGAGCTCGAGAAGCAAGGCGAAGGTGGGAGCCAAAACAGACCAAGTCCCCGAGAAGGAAGCTGGCCCAGCTGCAGGCCCTCTGGTGTCCATGAGCGAGCAGGATGGGAGTCAGAGGCCCCACGAGCGCAGCTCCAAGGAACGCAAGGAGAAAAAGGAAAAGGAGAAGGAGGACAAGAGTTCCTCCAGACAGAGCAGGTCCCCAGGGCACAGGTCCCAAGTAGGCCACCGAAAGCGCAGCTCTGACAAACCCAAGCACCGGTGGGGACAGCCGGAAAAAGGCCAGAAGAAAGGGATGGGCCACAGCCAGAAGGGCCGGGGAGCTCCAAGAAAAGCAGCCGGAGAAGCTCAGCCAAGCTGTCTGTGTCCTCACAGGCCAGTAACAGTCGATCCACCACCACCAGCTCAGGGACGCTAAGCAAGAAGCCCAGCAAGATCAGCTCTTTTTTCAAGAACTTCAGGACCCTGCCCGACTCAAAGACACTGCTTTCCCCGGACCGAAGCATGGACATCGTGGCCAAGACAGTGGAGCAGCGCTTGGAGACGACAGTGGACGAGGTGAAAATCTCTGCCATGGTGACCTCTGAGACCAGGGAGACCATCATTATGGAAACCAAAATCATTGAGACCTGAGCCTGGGGCAGAGCTGCCATTAGAGACCCAGTTTCAGTGGAGCATTGAAACTCTCTTGCATAAATGAAACCTCCACCTCCATGTGGGAGGCACCTTTTGTGCTGGTCAGTAGGTCCCTTGGGCCAGGAGCTTGACTGCAGCCAGAACCCCAGTTAAACAGTCTTTCTGGTCCCCCAAAACTGGGGGCCAGAGTCATCCCCCAAAGACTACAGACTACATTGCATGTCTCCCCTTCATCTCCCATCCCCACTTTTTTTTTCTTTAGGGGCTTTTGGGCTACATCTGGTGGTACTCAGGGATTATCCTAGCTCTGCACTCAGGGCTCACTCTTGGCAGACTTGGGACTGTCAGGGGTACTGAGGATTGAATCTGGGTCAGTGCATGCACGCAAATGTCTTATCCACTGGACTATTGCTCTGGTTCTCCATTTGTCCTTGACCTTTCCCCTCTCCTCCTTGAGGTCTTTTCATCCAGTTCCTAGCTTCAGAAAAGCATTAGGAGGGTAAGAAAGGACCAGAGCTAGAGGACCGTGGGAAGGGTATTTGCTTTGCACACGGTTGACCTGGGCTCTATCCTCAGCATCCCTTACAGTCTCGGAGCACAGCTTGGAGTGATCCCTCAGCACAGAGCCAGAAGTAATATCAGAGCACAGCTGATTGTGACCTCAAACAAACAAACAAGTTTATAAAGGAAAAAGAGAGGCCAGAGCAATAGTACAGTAAGTCAGGCACTTGGCTCACGCACGGCTAACCTGGGTTCTATCTCCAGGCTCCATACAGGACTTTGAGCATCTCTTGGAGTTATTCCTGAGTGCAGAGTCAGGAGTAACCCCTGAGCAACAGAAGGTGTAGTCCAAAATAATTAAAATTATAAAAATAAAGAAAAAAAAGTTGCTGTGATTAATTCAAGTTTTGGTTTCTATTTTGCAGTGATTACACGAGGAAGCCGAATAAGCATTTTCCTATTCAAAGAACTTCCTACTAGCTATTTTTGCAGTTTCTAGAAATAGACTGGAGATGCTACGTTAAGTCTCAATAGGATTTGTCCTCTTATTTACCACAATAATTTTGTTAGCCAAGACGTCTCTAAAGAGGTGAAAGCATTTTCCTAAATATCTTTGATCATTATGGGCACCTGTTTTAGTTCCATTTAGATGAATATTTGCTCAGCTATTTTATCCTGCTGGGGGAAAACTGTCTTCTAAGAATTCACAGAAATAAACATTTCTTTAGGATTTGCTCTCTGCAAATCTCCATGCCTAGATAGGTATGGTGGGTGAGGAATAGGAAGATGAATGAAGCCCTCCAGAGACTCAGAGATGTGTAGAAAGACAAATATGCATATAAGTGAATCTAATGCAAGGTTTGCTCAGATGTAGTATAATGCATTATTAACAAATGCAACAGAGTTACAGGAAATAAAGAAATGAATAATCGCTGACATAATAGCTGAAAGACCTTCCAAGATCTTCCTCTTGGAAGATTTATTTTTATTTTGTAATCCTTATTTTTATTTATTTTTTAAATAGTATCTTTATTTAAGCATCATGATTACAAGCATGTTTGTAGTTGGTTTTCAATCATAAAAATAACACCCCCCCCCCATTTATCAGTGCAACCTTCCCACCACCAATGCCCCCTATCTCACTCCTCCCCCATCCCCTGCCTATCTTTGAGACAGGCATTCTATTTCTCTCTCTACCATTGTCAGGGTACTTGTCAGTGTAGTTATTTCTCTAACTACACTCACCACTCTTTTTGGCGAACTTTATATTGTGATCCAGTCCTTCCAGCCCTCTACTCTACTGTCTCTGGTGTTATTACAATGATATCTTTTATTTTTCTCAAAAACAGTAGATGAGTGAGACTACTCTGTGTCTCTCCCTCTGACTTATTTTACTCAGCATAATAGATTCCATATCCATCCATCCATGTGTAGGAAAAGTTCATGACTTCATCTCTCCTGATGGCTGCATAATATTCTTTTGAGATGATATATTTTTCTGTGCAAGGCCAAAAGGGTAAGAAGGCCTAGTGCAGTTTTGGCATATAAGATGTGGCTTTGGGGAGTTCACGAAGGTTTCTAACTGAAAACAACAAAAATTTACTAGGGCTGGAGGGATAACACACAGTTGACCCAGGTTAGATTCCCAACATCCCATATGGTTCCCTGAGCTGGCCAGGAGTAATTTCTGAGCATAGAGCCAGGAATAACCCCTGAGTACTGCTGGGTGTGCCCCTGCTCCCAAAAAAAAAAAAAAAAAAAAAAAAGAAATTTTACTTTTGGTGACACATTGTTAAGGCATTTAACCCATAGTTTTTTATTAGTTTGTGTTTATTTTTTGTTTATTTGTTGTCATTTATAAACTAGGATTATAATTATCCTTTAAAAATATGCTATTGGGCACTCCGCGGCTTCAGAGGAGGAGGCGGCGGCGGGGGGCCGGGCCGGGCTGCGTCAGGCTGAGCCGCTTCGCCGCTGCAGCCCCCCACTTGGCGACCCGCAATTATAGAGGTCTGTAGGCTGATGGCAGAAAATCTTGAACCCAGTGTTAGAACTGCAGAGAAGCAGAAGAACTCATTAATGTTATGTGGATTTCTGTAAGACTAAACACGGATCTTCTTAAATTGTAACCAAGTGGCCAGTACAACATTCCAATAGCAAAACAACATTCCCAGTGGTCCAGGGCACAGATCTTTTCATTAATTTGAAGCCAAGAAAAGACTGCTTCACACAGGACTCCTCCCTAAGCTGCTGCAATGTCTGTTACAAATTTATCATGAATTTGTTAAGAAAACTCATGTGGACACATGGCATTGCTCAGGGCTTACATCTGCAATCAGAGATCATTCCTGCCAGTATCAGGGACCAGCTGTGGTGCCAAACGTTGAACTTGGGTCAGCTGAGTGCCAGAGTCTCCACCCGGCTGTGCTTCTTCTGAGGAAACTGAGGACCTGAAGGGAGCCCTGTCCTACTCTTCTCTGTCTTTCCTGAACTCTGGAAGCTCTCCTCAGAGCCCTGGGAAGCGAACCCCAAAGAAACTACATTCGGAAGCTACCCAGCGAGCCAGTGAGTGAGCAAGAAATGGCTGGATGTGGGGGTTTCCAGGCAGAGTGCTGATTGCTCTACCTGCAGAGTCTCCACCCGGCTGTGCTTCTTCTGAGGAAAGTGAGCACCTGAAGGGAGCCCTGTCCTACCCTTCTCTGTCTTTCCTGAACCCTGGAAGCTCTCCTCAGAGCCCTGGGAAGTGAACCCCCCCCAAAAAATGAAGCTACCCAGCAAGTGAGTGAGTAAGAAATGGCTGGATGTGGGGGTTTCCAGGCAGAGTGCTGATTGCTCTACCTGCAGAGTCTCCACCCAGCTGTGCTTCTTCTGAGGAAACAGAGGACCTGAAGGGAGCCCTGTCCTGTCTTTTCTGAATTCTTGAAGTTCTCCTCAGACACCTGGGAAGCAAACCCCAAAAATACAGCATTCTGAAGCTGCCCAGCGAGCGAGTGAAAACTACGCCTGTCCAGTGGGGCCCGACTGTGAAAAACTGTGAGTGCTGCCTGTGTGTGTCTCTCTACTATCCTGTTGCATGAACCTCTTGAGAGTGGGCTGAAAAGAGGCTCCAGAAGGCACTTAGCTCCACTTCGCTACGCAGCCGTGTGCTCTTTCTAAAAAGAGAACACCGTCACAAGAAGAAAAAAAACCACACTAAGAACTGTGTTGGATCACACAAGCAAGAATTTTTCTCAAGACTGTCTTCTCTGCTGCGTGCTCGGGCCTAAGATTTGATCCTGTGTGAGGCTTCATCCACGGAGGACTCCCCTACCTTGGAGGCAAGTCGGCCCATCCAGAAAGGGCGGAGCCAGAGAAGTGTGCTGCCTGCATCATATAACCAATGAATACCACCACAACACGTAGAAAAACCCACAATACAAATGTGACAATGGGGAAACAACGCAGGCCAGCATCAGACATAGAGAATGAAGATGACAATTCTGATGACCAGTTAATGACCAACCAACTAATCAACCTCTCAGATAAGGACTTTAGACTAGCAATATGGAAGATACTCAAAGACCTCAAAGAAACCATGGATAGAGTGGAACAGAACACTAATAAGAATCAAGAAAATATGAAGACAGAAATCACAAAACTCCAAACTGAAATAACATGTCAACTAACAGGCCTGAAAAAATCAGTAAACGAAGTGAATGACAAAATGGATAAGCTCTGGGATAGGGTATCAGAAGCTGAGAATAGACTTGGTGCTGTGGAAGATGAGATACATAACAATTCCATACAGCAGGAGAGATTGGACAAAAAACTTAAAGCAAATGAGCAGACAATGGAAAAATTAGTCAAAGAATGGGAACAGATGAAAATAGAAGTCTATGATAAGATCAACAGAAACAACTTAAGAATCATTGGAGTCCCAGAGACCCAGGAAGAAAATTTCCAGGAAGAATCAACGGTCAAGAACATCATTAAAGAGAAACTTCCAGAGCTAAAGAATATATGTGATCAAATCCTGCATGCTCAAAGAGTACCAACCAAAAGAGACCCCAGAAAAACCACCCCAAGACACATCCTAGTCACAATGACAAATCCCACAGATAGAGACAGAATTCTGAAAACAGCAAGATCAAAAGAGGAAATTACATTCAAGCAAGCATCCTTGAGATTTACAGCAGACCTGTCACCAGAAACACTCAATGCCAGAAAGCAGTGGTGGGATATTGTGACAAGACTGAATGAAATGAATGCTTCACCTAGAATACTGTACCCAGCAAAACTCACTTTCCGGTTTGATGGAAGAATACATGGTTTCACAGACAAAAAAACAGCTCAGAAACTTTATAGACTCAAAACCAGTCTTAAGAGAAAAACTGAAAGACCTAATTTAAAACAAGACTAACCAAAAGACACACCAAATTTTGATATAAAGATGGCATTAAATCCCAGGACAATTCTTTCTCTCAACGTCAATGAACTAAATGCACCAGTTAACAGACACAGAGTGGCTAAATGGATCAAAAAACTAAATCCAACCTTCTGCTGCCTACAAGAAACGCACCTGAATAGTCAGAACAAACATAGACTCAAAATAAAAGGCTGGAGGAAAATTATCCAAGCAAACAACACCCATAAAAAAGCTGGAGTGGCCATACTAATATCAGATAATGCAAACTTTATACTCAGGAAGGTTGTAAGGGACAAAGATGGACATTTTATATTAATCAAGGGGTATGTAGAGCAGGAAGAAATAACTCTCCTAAACATATATGCACCAAATGAGGGGCCAGCAAACTATTTAAAACAACTGTTGACAAATCTGAAAAACAATATCAATAACAACACAATAATTGTGGGGGACCTCAACACTGCTTTGTCAACACAGGATAGGTCAACCAGACTGAAACCCAACAAGAATATAGTAGACCTGAGGAGAGAAATGGAAGAAAGAGGCCTAGTGGATATATATATAGGACACTCCATCCCCAGAAACCTGGATACACATTCTTCTCCAATGTACATGGGACATTCTCCAGGATAGACTACATGCTGGCACATAAAACATACCTCCATAATATCAAGAGGATAGAAATTTTGCAGACTACCTTCGCTGACCACAAGGCTCTGAAATTATTTGTGAATTCCAAAGGGACTCAGAAGAAAAACTTTAACACGTGGAAGTTAAACAGCCTCATGCTCAATAACCAGTGGGTCCGAGATGAAATCAAGGAGGAAATCAAAAGGTTCCTGGAAACAAATAACAATAAAGACACAAACTATCAGAACTTATGGGACACAGCAAAAGCAGTACTGAGAGGAAAATTTATAGCTTTGCAAGCACACATCAGGAAGGAAGAAGGAGCTTACCTGAGTAGCTTAATGACACAGCTAATAGAACTAGAAAGTACTCAACAAAAGGACCCAAAAATAGGAAGACAGAAGGAAATAACAAAGCTGAGAGCAGAAATCAACGAAGTGGAAACCCAAAAAACAATCTGAAAGATCAATGAAAGCAGAAGTTGGTTCTTTGAAAAAATAAACAAGATTGATAGACCACTGGAAACATAACAAAGAAAGAGAGAGAGAGAAACTTGATTAGGAATTATTAGGAATTATTAGGAATGAAAAAGGAGAGATCACTACTGATATGACAGAGATTCAAAGGGTAATCAGAAACTATTTTGAAAAACTCTATGCCACTAAAAATGAGAACCTGGAAGAAATGGATAAATTCTTGGACTCATAATCTTCCACAGTTGAAGGAAGAGGATGTAGCATATCTAAACACCCCCATCACCATTGATGAAATAAAAATGGTAATCAAAAGTCTGCCCAAAAACAAAAGCCCAGGCCCAGATGGATTCACTAATGAATTCTTTCAAACTTTCCAAGAGGAACTACTACCAATCCTGGCAAGACTCTTTCATGAAATTGAACAAACGGAAACACTTCCAAATAGCTTTTATGAAGCCAACATCACCCTGATACCTAAACCAGACAGAAATGCTATGAAAAAAAAAAATTACAGACCAATATCGCTGATGAATGCAGATGCAATGATCCTCAACAAAATCCTGGCAAATAGGATTCAATACCTCACTAAGAAGATCATCCACTATGATCAAGTAGGTTTCATCCCAGGAATGCAAGGATGGTTTAACATCCGTAAGTATATCATCATAACACACAACATCAACAACAAGAAAAATAAAAACCACATGATCATATCAATAGATGCAGAGAAAGCAATTGATAATTGAAAGCAATTGACCCATTCTTGATCAAAACTCTCAGCAAGATGGGAATGGAGGGAACCTTTCTCAATATAGTGAAGGCCATCTACCACAAGCCAGTGGCAAATATTATCCTCAATGGAGAAAAACTAAAAGCCTTACCTCTAAATTCTGGCACAAGACAAGGCTGTCCTCTCTCACCACTCCTATTCAACATAGCACTGGAAGTACTTGCTATAGCGATTAGGCAAGAAAAAGATATCAAGGGAATCCAGATAGGAAAGGAAGAAGTCAAGCTCTCACTGTTTGCAGATGACATGATGCTCTACTTAGAAAACCCTAAAGACTCTACCAAAAAGCTTCTAGAAACAATAGATTCATATAGCAAGGTGGCAGGCTACAAAATTAACACACAAAAATCAATGGCCTTTCTATACACCAATAGTAATAAGGAAGGAATGGACATTAAGAAAACAACCCCATTCAAAATGTGCCACACAAACTCAAACATCTTGGAATCAACTTGACTAAAAATGTGAAGGACCTATACAAAGAAAACTATAAAACTCTGCTCCAAGAAATAAGAGAGGACACGCGGAAATGGAAACACATACCCTGCTCATGGATTGGCAGGATTAACATCATCAAAATGGCAATACTCCCCAAGGCCTTATACAGATTTAACGCTATCCCTCTAAAGATACCCATGACATTCTTCAAAGAAGTGGATCAGGCACTTTTGAAATTTGTTTGGAACAATAAACACCCTAGAATAGCTAAAGCAATCATTGGGGAAAAGAATATGGGAGGAATTACTTTCCCCAACTTTAAACTTTACTACAAAGCAATAGTTATCAAAACAGTATTGGAATAAAGACAGACCCTCAGATCAGTGGAATAGGCTTGAATACTCAGAAAATGTTCCCCAGACATACAATCACCTAATTTTTGATAAAGGAGCAGGAAATCCTAAATGGAGCAAGGAAAGCCTCTTCAACAAGTGGTGTTGGCACAACTGGCTAGCCACTTGCAAAAAATTAAACTTAGACCCCCAAATAACATCATGTACGAAGGTAAAATCCAAATGGATTAAAGACCTCGATATCAGACCCCAAACCATAAGATATATAGAACAACACATAGGCAAAACTCTCCAGGACATTGAGACTACAGGCATCTTCAAGGAGGAAACTGCACTCTCCAAGCAAGTGAAAGCAGAGATTAACAGATGGGAATATATTAAGTTGAGAAGCTTCTGCACCTCAAAGGAAATAGTGCCCAGGATACAAGAGCCACCCACTGAGTGGGAGAAACTATTCACCCAATACCCATCAGATAAGGGGCTAATCTCTAAAATATACAAGGCACTGACAGAAATTTACAAGAAAAAAACATCTAATCCCATCAAAAAATGGGGAGAAGAAATGAACAGACACTTTGACAAAGAAGAAATACACATGGCCAAAAGACACATGAAGAAATGCTCCACATCACTAATCATCAGGGAGATGCAAATCAAAACAACAATGAGATACCACCTCACACCACAGAGAATGGCACACATCACAAAGAATGAGAACAAACAGTGCTGGCAGGGATGTGGAGAGAAAGGAACCCTTATCCACTGCTGGTGGGAATGCCGTCTAGTTCAACCTTTATGGAAAGCAATATGGAGATTCCTCCAAAAACTGGAAATCGAGCTCCCATACGATCCAGCTATACCACTCCTAGGAATATACCCTAAGAACACAAAAATACAATACAAAAACCCCTTCCTTACACCTATATTCATTGCAGCACTATTTACCATAGCAAGACTCTGGAAACAACCAAGATGCCCTTCAACAGATGAATGGCTAAAGAAACTGTGGTACCTATACACAATGGAATATTATGCAGCTGTCAGGAGAGATGAAGTCATGAAATTTTCCTATACATGGATGTACACAGAATCTAGTATGCTGAGTGAAATAAGTCAGAGAGAGAGAAAAACGCAGAATGGTCTCACTCATCTATGGGTTTTAAGAAAAATGAAAGACATTCTTGCAATAATAAATTTCAGACACAAAAGAGAAAAGAGCTGGAAGTTCCAGCTCACCTCAGGAAGCTCACCACAAAGAGTGATGAGTTTAGTTAGAGAAACAACTACATTTTGAACTGTCCTAATATTGAGAATGTATAAGGGAAATGCAGAGCCTGTCTAGAGTACAGGCAGGGGTCGGGTGGGGAGGAGGGAGATTTGGGACATGGGTGATGGGAATGTTGCACTGATGATGGGTGGTGTTCCTTTTATGACTGAAACCCAAACACAATCATGTATGTAATCAAGGTGTTTAAATAAAAAAAAAATATGCTATTGGTTTAATTGCCAATAATGTATTTGGTAGTGGACTTTGGTTGATTTAAAAGTAGGAATTCTGTGTTTTTTTTCCCCTTAGAAAATGCTATTAAAGGATAAGAAAGATAGCAGAAAGATAGGGTACTATTCTTGCATGCAGCCAACAATGCTTTAATCTCTAAAAGTTCAAAACCCTGACAACTATGATTTTTGAGCACAGAACCTGGTGTGAGCCCTGAGCACAGACAGATATGACCCACAAGACAAATAAATCAAGTCAAAATCTCATTCCATACCAAACTGAAAGAATATTTGGACCATAGAGATGGTATAGTGGTTATATTACTTGCCTTGCCCACAGTCAGCCTCAGCTTACTATTTCAACCCCTGCCAAGTAAATAGTGCCTAGTAAGCCCTGAACTTTCTAGGCATGATTTCAAAACCAAATAAAAAGAGAAAGAAAGAAAAAGGAAGGAAGGAAGGAAGGAAGGAAGGAAGGAAGGAAGGAAGGAAGGAAGGAAGGAAGGAAGGAAGGAAGGAAGGAAGGGAGGGAGGGAGGGAGGGAGGGAGGGAGGGAGGGAGGGAGAGAGGGAGGAAGGGAGGAAGGAAGGAGAAAGAGAGGGAGGGAGGAAGGAAGGAAGGAAGAAAGGAAGAAGAAAGAGAGGGAGGGAGGGAGGGAGAGAGGAGAAAGAAAGAAAGAAGAAAGAAAGAAAGAAAGAAAGAAAGAAAGAAAGAAAGAAAGAAAGAAAGAAAGAAAGAAAGAAAGAAAGAAAGAAAGAAAGAAAGAAAGAAAGAAAGAAAGAAAGAAAGAAAGAAAGAAAGAAAGAAAGAAAGAAAGAAAGAAAGAAAGAAAGAAAGAGAAAGAAAGAAAGAAAGAAAGAAAGAAAGAAAGAAAGAAAGAAAGAAAGAAAGAAAGAAAGAAAGAAAGAAAGAAAGAAAGAAAGAAAGAAAGAAAGAAAGAAAGAAAAAGAAAGAAAGAAAGAAGAAAGAAGAAAGAAAGAAAGAAAGGAAAGAAAGGAAAGAAAGAAAAGAAAGAAAAGAAAGAAAGAAAAGAAACAAAAGAAAGAAAGAAAGAAAGAAAGAAAGAAAGAAAGAAAGAAAGAAAGAAAGAAAGAAAGAAAGAAAGAAAGAAAGAGAAAGAGAGAGAGAGAGAAAGAGAAAGGAAGGAAGAAAAAAGGAAGAAAGGAAAGAAAGAAAGAAAGAAAGAAAGAAAGAAAGAAAGAAAGAAAGAAAGAAAGAAAGAAAGAAAGAAAAGAAAGAAAGAAAGAAAGAAAGAAAGAAAGAAAGAAAGAAAGAAAAGAAAGAAAGAAAGAAAGAAAGAAAGAAAGAAAGAAAGAAAGAAAGAAAGAAAGAAAGAAAGAAAGAAAGAAAAAGAAAAGAAAGAAAGAAAGAAAGAAAGAAAGACAAAAGAATGCTGTATTGAATAAAATTATATCCAAATGCTATAAACAAGCAAAACAAAATAAAAATACTCTATTCAGCATGATAAAGGAGACAATACATTTCGGGAGAGTGCTTGTTTTTAATGTATTCAATGAAGGATACATGCCCACATGACAGATGGTCCTCTGAGAACATCCAGAAGTGATTGGTGAGCAGAGTCAGGAGTACTTTTGTGGGTGGGGGGGGCCAAAAACTAGAAACAAACGAATAATCAGAAAATCTAGCAGAACATCTTCCTCAGAGCCTACTCACTCCTGAAAGGATAACTACAGAACCATTTTAAAACCTCAAAAACATGTGTATACACTCCTAGGAATATACCCTAGGAACACAAAAACAAAATACAAAAATCCCTTTCTCACACCTATATTTATCGCAGCACTATTTACAATAGCCAGACTCTGGAAACAATCAAGATGCTCTTCAACAGATGAGTGGCTAAAGAAACTGTGGTACATATACATAATGGAATATTATGCAGCTGTAAGGAGAGATGAAGTCATAAAATTTTCCTATACATGGATGGACATGGAATCTAATATGCTGAGTGAAATTAGTCAGAGGGAGAGAGAGACACACACACAGAATAGTTTCACTCATCTATGGGTTTTTAGAAAAATTAAAGACATTGAAATAAATCCCAGAGATGAGGGCCAGAAGGACTGGCTCAAGATATGAAGCTCACCACGAAGAGTGATGAGTGGAGTTAGAGAAAGAACTACTCTGAGAACTATCATAACAATGTCAGTGAGTGAGGGTTGTAAGGCAGGGGTGAGAAGGAAAGAGATGGGGCATTGGTGATGGGAAGGCTGCACGGGTGAAAGAGGGTGTTATTGTTATGACTACACAACCCAACTACAATTGCTTGTATTCATGGTGTATAAAGAAATTATTTAAATTTTAAAAAATTGTGTATAGGGACTGGAGCAGTGGCACAGCAGTAGAGCACTAGCCTTGCATGTGGCTGACCTAGGACGGACCATGGTTCAATCCCCTGGCATCCCATATAGTCCCCCAAGTCAGGAGCAGCTTCTGAGCACATAGCCAGGAGTAGCCTCTGAGCATCACCAGGTGTGCCCCTCCCAAAAAAAAAAAAAAAACCAAAAGCAAAAAAAGAAACCACATGTATAACTGTACTTTTTAAGTTAATGTGCACTTGCAGCTCAACGTTCATGTCTGTCAAAGCTATTCAATCTCCAGTGGCTTCCAATGTCTGCTTTGAGACTCTAAGTCTTAAACACTGAGTCATAATTTCCCTTTTGGATTTTGTAATTAAGGAGATACGTTCAAAGACAAGGTTAGAAAAGATTGTGAGGATTATACTACAGCACACAACAATCAATATTCAATATATTGTCCTGCCATATTGTTTTGAAAATAAACTTATTTTTAGAAACACACACAGACACACAGCTATTCTAATAAATGTATTATAAGTATACTTTGTCCTTGTCAATAGGAAATTAAGAAACTAATATTTATTAAAAGAAAATAAAACCTGGGCTGGAGCAGTGCAGCAGCAGAGCATTTGCCTTGCACGCAGCTGACCCAGGACAGATCTTGGTTCAATTCTCGGCATCCCATATGACCCCTGAAACCAGGAGCAATTTCTGAATGCACAGCCAGGAGTAACCCCTGAGCATCACCAGGTGTGACCCAAAATTTAAAAGAAATTAAATAAAATAAATAAAACCTCAAAAACAAAAACACACACTTGGCTAGATGCTCCAGATGAAACCCTAACACAACCTTACCAGAAGAATGACACAGTCCCTGGATTTATAGCCTAACGTACATGTCACAGAAGGTGGCACATGCTAGTGGCACTTGTCTCAGCATAAAAAACAGCTCTTTCTTGAATGTGCCTCTTGCTTTTTGAGAAAGTCTTTACTTTGCTTTATGGGCTGAACTCAGAACTAATTAAATCCTGGTCCTCTGACTGCACCCAAAAGCATCTGTGAGAGTTAGCTGGCATGCAACTGTGATAGCCACTCCCCCTTGGAGACTGGCTCGTCAGAATGAAGGACTTCGTTGATTCTGACAGTGGAATTATTACGTTTCAGTGATACTGAGAGAGAGGAAGATGGCCAATGGCAGCCTTATGGCAGCGGATATAGTGTTCCTCCAGGCACTGACCCAATTTCAAGAATGTTTCACATGGTTCTTGCCTAGAGATATTTACCGGGGAAAAAATAAACAGGTGAGCTACCTCCTCAGGTCTTTTTAGCAAGAGAGCAGGAGCCTGAGGAAATACAAACCAGTTCCTTTCAATCATCCATAGCTCCAGAATTTAGCAATCCTTTAGTTCAGAGTCAAAATCATGGCGCAGCAGGTCCATGAGTCACCTGTGTGCGTGGTGCCTAAGCACATGCGACCCGTATTTTCCCTCTTGAGCTGTGTACTTTCACACATTTTTATTTCCCTCCATCTTTGGAAAACCTTGCATACTTTCTTGAGCATGTTATTCTCTCTCTCTTCTTTATCCTCTCCCCACACCTTCCTCAGTAACTCTAAATAAAGTCTGATTTTATTTCAAAAAATAATCATGCCACTACTACCAACAGTTTATTCCTCTTCTGAAAATACTTTTTGTTTGTTTGTTATTGTTTTTTTGAGTACACACCCGGTGACACTCAGAGGTTACTCCTGGCTATGTGCTCAGAAATCACTCCTGGCTTGGGGGACCATATGGGATGCCGAGGATCGAACCGCTGTCAGTTCTAGGCTAGTGCGGCAAGGCAGATGCCTTACTGCTTGCATCACCGCTCTGGCCTCTCTCCTGAAAATACTTTACTTCTTTTGGGGAGAGAAAAAAATTTCTTTTGACCCTCCTAGATTTTTTGAATGATCTGATAATTAAAGTGTTAGAAGACAGATTAGCAGGAGAAAAGTTTGATCATCTGCAAGGGGACTCCACCAAAACCATAGGCCTCCTTCTCAGCGAGTCAAATGAAACACATACATCCAGAACCAGAAGAAAGTAGATTGAAGCTCTAGGACTCCAAAGGGGAAAAAGACCATTTACAAGATGATGAAAAAATAGATGCTTTATCAACAGAATTTGCTGTGCCTTAAAGAAAAAAGCATTAGGACTAAAAGAAAAAAAAGGGGGGGTAAGGGAGCATTGACAGATAGGCCTTGATAATTCTACACACACACACACACACACACACACACACACACACACACCACTGTTCACACCCACATAGGGGGGCACGCACCAGAACTGGCTTTTGCCTTCCTGGTGCAGTGTCTAATTTTTCCTCCCAAGAATTATTTGCCAAAAGGCCTGTTCAGAGAAGTCAATTATTGACTCTCTACGTGGATTATTGGCTATAATTCTGTGACATTACATTTTCTCTTTATTTGAATTTTGTTCCTTTTCTTGTACAGAAATTCGGCTTTAGCTTCTCTTCACTCACAAAGGAATTCCTGAACCAAAGCCCGCCAAAAGCTCCCCACTGGCTAGTCTATTTGTGAATCCTATTTCTAGTATAACCTGGCTCCAGCAGCTTGTTTTCCTGAGTCTTGCTCTATGATGGTAAACAATTATTTCTGTCCCCCCAAAAAATCTATTTTCCGGCAACTATATAAACATCATAAATATTTCTGTCTCTCTCCTCCTGGTTTCTTGTTAAACTTGTTTTCTGCTTACCCAAAAACACTTCCACCACCAACCTCCAGCAGGGCTCTTTCTCACCTATAGGATAGTCGTTTTGAGATGTAGATTCTAGGCCTGGTCCCCATTGTGCTGTTTCTCCTATTCTTTGTTTTCCCTGACGACACCCTCAGACCAGAGCCCTTGCTTAAAATGTCATCAGTTGAAAAATAAATTTGTCTGTCGTCCCTTGGACGTGGGTCCCCATACAATGCATTTTGTGTGGTCTCATTTATTTCATTATTTTATATTTCATATTCGTCCGCTTCATGTTTCCCGCCTATTCCTAGTGGGAATTTATCTAACCCACTATGGATTTTGCCTAGGGATGCTAACACATCCGCAGCACACCACAACCAGCACTATCAATTTGTCACATCTAACATGTATGTAGATAGCCCTGTTGATATTTCCCTTTCTGGAATACATCCTCTCTTTCAGTTAAATTAGGTATGTGAGGAAGGGGATAAAGGAAGTCAACTAAAAAATGTATTAAAGACTAATATTAGACTTGAATCCACAAATTACATTGAAGAAAACATATGTGGAAGCAATCATGGTTTTCCACACCATCACCAGGAATCGAACCACCCAACTTTTTTTAGTGCACTGGGCTATTTAGTGTAAACCAAAGATCTGCCACAATGTTCTATTCAATTACCTAGAAACATAAAGCTACAGGTTCAAAGGTAAAGATCTGGAATACAATTCCTTATTATTTTGACACATCTAACTGTAAATAAGGTACATTTTGCAGAAGACTGGTCACAGAGAGCAATAGTAGTGCATTTTTTCTTTTGATTATAACTTTGGTTTGAAATATGTGGTTTTGGTATCACAGACTCTAAGTATCACTGACTGAGAAAACATATGGCATCCAGTGCATTCTATAAAATTGTGATATTTAGCCAAAAGACAGCCATGCTTTAAAACTAAGCCCAATCTAAGATGGCGTCATATTTGATGCTTAACTACCAGATGCATTAAATGGGTTTAATACCTATTTCAATCTGGAGCAAGATCAATAGTACAGCAGGTCCAGAGCACAGTACAGCTGTGTGCCTTGCCTCACACACAGATGATCCATTGTGAGGTACCCTTCCCCAATGCCCATGTTCATCACACCTGGATGGTCAGACACACCCACACCTGGGAGGGGACTGTGGTTTGGAATAAAGATTAAAAGGTACTGGCTGGGGGAAGGAGGAGCAGAGAAGCATGGAGAGCAACAAAAAGGGAGACAGAGAGCTGGGGTGGGGGGTGGGGGGGGAAGGGGCTGAGAACCAGAGGAAAAGCAGTTTAGGAGAAGCTGCTTGCAATAAGCTGATCATAGAAGTCATGTGAAGAAATGCATATAGCGGATAGGGCATTAGATTAAACAGAGCTGTCTCCAATTAAACTTTAACTGACTGCCTGTGAAATTATTTTGCTGCTACTACTCTTCTTCAAACCTGCCATTGGAAGGGGCTATAGCCACTTTGCCAAGGAAGGCCACCCAGACATGTGGACATTGACTTTATATTTTATATTAAAACAACAACCCAGTTTGAATCTCTGGCATCCTGTAGGATTCCTGAACACTTCCAGTAGTAATTCCTGAGTGCAGAATGAAGAGTAACTTCTGAGTATTGCTGGATGTGGCCTTAAATAAGGCTCTCAGCAGCCTTGTCATAAGGTCCTGCACCAGGTCCTGTTTAGGGCTGCCACTTAACATGTGATGTCTTCGTGTCGCTCACTCTGTGAGAACCAAGATCCCCCCGAGTCCATAGTAAGGGTCCTAGACTAAGACAAACCCAAACCTTAGTAAAAGCAGTTTTTCCTGAGACAGGTTAAAAGCAGTTCTTCAGACAAGTTAAAAGGTTAGGTATTTGTTCACTCTTAGCTGAAGCTTCCACTCTGAGCCAAGGTGGAGGGAGTTAACTCAGAAATAAAACCACAGAAGAAATGCAGAGAGTCAAGACCCTCTCTATATTCTGCTAGGATAGAGGAACTAGGTGGGTCTGGAATGTTCCACCTGATAAGGCCCTCTTGACAACCAAAATTGAATCAGATGAGTCAGAGATAAGATGAAACATCAATGCTAAAAAATGATGTGCTTTAGGACAAATTGATATAAACCAATCGTACATGTGTTTGAAGTTATAGGTCAATCATGTATGCGGTGAAGGTTGGACTGTTTGTATTAACCAATGACTTGTTTAGGCTTTTAATGCTTGTGATGTCTATATAAACTGGCTAAGATTTTGCTTCAGGGTCCTTGTCAAGACTCCCCTGGTTGGATGAGACTCAGTCCTCGACTAGTCGAATAAACTCCCTTTTGCATCTTACATGATCCAAGGTGGTCTCTGATTCTCAGCGCCTACTTTAGTGATCAACTCAGACCCTAACAAGTCCCTGGAGAAGTTGACTTTTCTCTCAGTAATTTCACTCTGCCTGATGGAACACTTTAGAATCCCTTAAAGATAATCTCAATTCCTCCTGGGAACATGCTACCATGAACTTCTTCCCATGTCAAATAATTGTCTTTCTTCAAATACCACCTAATTTGAGATGAATCATGAAACTTAACTCTTGCATGATCCCATCTCACCAGAGTATTTGAACACTCAATCAGAATTTAAATAGAACCAGACAAGACATGTGCACTCTTGCCAAACAGGTGTCAGGGGGAAATTTCAAGGTTGATGAGAATTGTTTCGACCTTGCATGAATTTGCAATCACATGACCATCTATCTCGTCAACTTAGCGTGCTTGTATGGCTATGATGTTTTGTGCCATTGAAACTAATCCATTATAAAATTACTTGTCCTGTTTTGTACAGAGAGCCTTTCTACCTGACATTATTTTGTCATCAAAGTGTCATATGATAAGATAATAAATGTCAATTTTTTTTAGAATTTTCTACAGAGGCAGGTATTTGCTTTCAAATCCTTTTTAGAATGAAGTATGCTGGCGTTTCTCACTAATCAGCGCCAGTTGTTTTTAAGAATTCACTCACCATATTTACAAGCTTGCAGCTGCAGTAAAAACTGCATGCTCTGGGATTTTTCAGATTTCTTCCGGTACTTAATTATTGTACAGAATATAAAAAGCTGCACCTGGTTTTAGAATAGTAAATGTCTTAGTAAAATGTGATTTCAGGGAAAGGGGTAAAACTATATTTGGGGATTAATGATTAATCACTGCATATCAGTGTGTTGGACATAATTGTCCTGAAAAAAATACTTATAATGGGATGGAGAGATAGCACAGCAGTAGGGCATTTGTCTGACAGTAGGGCATGTGACTGACCCAGGACAGACCTGGGTTCGATCCCTGGCATCTCCTATGGTCTTCCAAGACTGCCAGGAGTGGTTTCTGAGTGCAGAGCCAAGAGTAACCCCAAAGTACTACCTAGTGTGACCCAAAAAGCAAAATAAATAAATAAATAAATAAATAAATAAATAAATAAATAAATAAATAAATAAATACTTATAAAATTTTTCAGGTTGGGGAGCAAGTTTATTTCTACTCTGTAGTATCATCTTCCCATAATACAAGTGTGGACAGAGGGCTGACAGGTAATGCCAAAGGCTTCCTGGAATTTAGTAAATTTAGAATCTGCTCTTGCTACATACAGTAAGAGTTGCCTGATTTAGATAGAAAACTGTTACCTAGACTATTATCCAGACTCAAAGTTGAGTGAATAGTTTGATTAAACAATTCTCTCTTTTTTTGTTTGTTTGTTTTTTGTTTTTGGGCCACACCAGATGACACTCAGGGTTTACTCCTGGCTATGTGCTCAGAAATTGCTCCTGGTTTGGAGTACCATATGGGATGCCAGGGAATCGAATGGTGGTCGGTCCTAGGCTAGCACCAGTAAGGCAGACTCCTTACCGCTTGTGCTACTGTTCCAGCCCTAATTCAACAAATCTTATGGTTGCCTGATAATACCTTTCAGGTATACAGAGAACTAGGAAACAATGGAGAAATAAAGAGAAGCAATGACTTTTTTTACTTCAGTACTAAAATTGAGATATATATACTATATTTACTTATCGTCATTTGTACTTGAACATTTTTGTAGGAAGCAAGAGAAATAGTATAGAGGTTAAGGCTCTTGCATTGCCTATTTTAATTTTTCTGGTTCAATATGCAACACTGCATGTGGGCTCCTAGGTTCTGTCAGGGGGGGGATCTCTGAACAGAGGACTAAGAGTAAGACCTGAGGGAGACTTGGGACATTGGTGATGGGAATGTTGCACTGGTGATGGGTGGTGTTCTTTACATGACTGAAACCCAAACACAATCATGTATGTAATCAAGGTGTTTAAATAAAAAAAAAAGAATAAGGATAAACATAGAAAAAAAAAAAAGAGTAAGACCTGAATACAGCCAGGTGTGGTTCTAAAATTGAAACACAAACAAAATGGAAAGGGCATGCCTGGGAGTAAGTCAGTGATGAAAATGGCTGTTCCAAAGACAGGAAAGCTTGAGTTTGTTTCCTATTGCCTTTTGTGTGTACCAAATGTAAGCCCAATTCTTGTTCTCTGTGGAATTCTGGCACTTCAATGGAAATTTCAATGTCAAGACCATATCTTGATGCATGCAGGCACCACAATTCAAGTGTTTAAGGAGTGGATATCACAACTAGAATGTGCAAAACTCAAGTTAATGAAACTCAGCAAATACCACCACCACATACACAATCTCCAGCCACGTTAGTTAACAACGTTAACATGTTAGTTAACAAAAGTAAGGAAAAAGAAAAAGCAAAAAATTATAAAATAGGATCTTGGTTATTAAATGAGATGTAAGAGTGACTTGCCTTGGAACACCAAAATCAAGTGTGGGTATAATAAAATAGAAACCCTCATTGGCATCCTGTGAATGTAAATTGGTTCAGTCTCTATTGAAAATTCTGTAGAGAACTCTCAAAATATTAAAATGAGCTTACCACATGATCTAGCAATCTAACTCCTATGAATTTGTCAGGTGAGCATAAGAAGGCTAGAGAGACAGTACAGTGGAGAAGACACTTGCCATGTTGGCAGATTTGATCCCTTGTTTCACAATCTGAGCTCTGTCAAGTGTTCCCTGAAGAAAGAGCCAGGTGGAAGCATTGAGCACATTCAGTATGTTGGACCAATATAAAACAAAACAAAAAGAACACTAAAACACACAATTTAAAAACATACATGTATGTCTATGTTTAGTACCACACTAATTACAATAGACATGATAGGGAACAACCCATTCAAGATGAACAAATAGAGAACTTGGCTTATAGATACAATAAAGTATTAATCATAACAAAATCAAAAACAGAATCTTGTGATAACGTGGATGACACTGAAGAATGGAGTGCTAAGTCAGAATGGAAAAGACCAATATTTCATGGTCTCATCCATATGTTGCATCTAGAGAAGCAAAGCGCAGGTACAGGCAACATCAAACAAGAAAAACTCAGGAAATTGAGCTACAGAGGTCTGGTTAGCAAAAAATGTAGAAGGAAGGAGCCAGGGGGACCAGGGGAAACAATGGACTGTGATAGGCAATGGTCATTGGTGCTTTGGTTTCATGACACATTAACTTGTACCTTTAAGTCATCTTTTCTATTGAGGACATACAATATCTATTCTGTCATTGTCAACTTGTTAATAGCATCAGTTCAATTTTTATTTTATAAGACTGGAGTTAATCCTTAAAGTTTGAATGGGAGGTGCTTCAGACTTTAATGCAATTGTAAGTGCATTTTCTTTGTCATGGAGAGATTTGGAAATCATGCCTGGGAAAACACTTTACTTTTATTATGATTGAAAGTAACTTTTGCTGTCACTGCATAAATCTTCATGCACTTTCAGCCCAGTGAAATTACAAGTGTTAAGTAATGGTTCAATTTGGAGCCTCCTTTTGGTTGGTTAAGAGTCCTATCCCTTGACTCTTCAGCAGTCTTGTTGGGACTCGTCCAACTGACAATGACTGTGAAATTTAAAATAGCAGGGCCATGGAGGCTCATTTTTCCCGTAGAAGATATAAGGAAATGAAGAAGGCTATTTCTGTTACTTAAATGTGTTAAAGTCACAATTAAAAAGGGACTTGACAGCTCTCTGCTGCTTTTAATAGTAATATGACCAATAATGATGAATCTACTGGCTTCTAATACAGTACATCACTTTTCAACAGGCATTCAACTTTTCTTTAGTTGTCTGACTGAACTTCCTTGAGATGTTGTCTTTACGTTATAGGACAATTACAGGTAAATTTCCATTTCTTATTAGGAAACATATATATAAAATTATAGTGTAGTCATGATTCCTTAGGGTTAAAATCCTAAATTAAAACCCATTTTTT
The DNA here is from genome assembly GCF_024139225.1 of Suncus etruscus. NCBI lineage: Eukaryota > Metazoa > Chordata > Mammalia > Eulipotyphla > Soricidae > Suncus > Suncus etruscus. Next base: position 3,141,770 of record NC_064857.1, read on the forward strand.
ACACAGCATACACTGACCTCAGGTTTAGTTAACCGTGGATGATTAGGTATGATGAAGCAAGAAAGATAAATTGATTGATTACAAAGATTCACGTTGATCCCTATGCGTTTTTCATTTTTCATGCATGTCACAATCAACATGGTATACTTGTCCACAAATTCCATGACACAGACCCTTGAAATTCTACATAGAGTAAATTCTTGGACACTTATAACCTTTCACATTTAAGCAAGGAGGATGCAGCATATCTAAACACCCCCCCACTACTGAGGAAATTGAAACTGTAATCAAACATGTGCCCAAAAAGAAAAGCCCAGGCCCAGACAGATTTCCTAATGAATTTTTAAAATCTTTTAAGAGGAGTTAGTACCAATCCTAGCCAAGCTCTTCCATAAAATTGAAAAAAACGGGAACACTCCCAAACTCCCAACATCACCTTGATACCAAAACCAGACAGATGCTGCCAAAAAAGAAAATTACAGACCAATATACCTGATGAATGCTAATGCGAAGATCTTCAACAAAATCCTGGCAAATAGGATCCAATGCATCATCAAGAAGATCATACATTACAACCAAGTAGGTTTCATCCCAGGAATGCAAGGATGGTTAGTAAATCTATCAACATCATACACAACATCAACAACAAGAAAAATAAAAATCACATGATCATATCAATAGATGCAGAGAAAGCATTTGATAAGGTCCAACACCCATTCTTGATCAAAACTCTCAGCAAGAAGGGAATGGAGGAATCTTTCTCAATCTAGTTGAAGCCATCTACCACAGCCAATGGCAAATATTATCCTCAATAGAGAAAAACTAAAAGCCTTTCCTCTAAATTCTGGTACAAGACAAGGCTGTCCGTTCTCACCACTCCTCTTCAACATAGTACTGGAAGATCTTGCTATAGCTATCAGGCAAGAAAAAGATATCAAGGGAATCCAGATAGGAAAGGAAGAAGCTCTCATTGTTTGCAGACGGCATGATACTCTACTTAGAAGCCAGGAGTAACCCCTGAGCGTCACCGGGTGTGGCCCAAAAACCAAAAAAAAAAAAAGAAAACCCTAAAGACTTTACCAAAAAGCTTCTAGAAACAATAGATTCATATAGCAAGGTGGCAGGCTACAAAATCAACCTACAGAAATCAATGGCCTTTTTATACACCAATAATGATAGAGATGGAAGTCAGGAAGGCAATCCCATTCACAATAGTGCCACACAAACTCAAATATCTTGGAGTCAACTTGACCAAAGATGTGAAAGACCTATTCAAAGAAAACTATAAAGCCCTGCTCCAAGAAATAAGAGAGGACACACAGAAATGGAAACACATACCGTGCTCATGGATTGGCAGGATTAACATCATTAAAATGGCAATACTCCCCAAAGCATTATACATATTTAATGTGATCCCCTTAAAAATACCCATGACATTCTTCAAAGAAGTAGATCAAACACTTATGAAGTTCATCTGGAACAATAAACACCCTCAAATAGCTAAAGCACTCCTAGGGAAAAGGAAAACGGGAGGCATTACTTTCCCCAACTTTAAACTGTACTACAAAGCAATAGTTATCAAAACAGCATGGTATTGGACTAAAGACAGACCCTCAGATCAGTGGAATAGGCTTGAGTTCTCAGAGAATGTTCCCCAGACATACAATTACCTAATTTTTGACAAAGGATACAATTACCTAATTTTTGACAATGGAGCAAGAAATTCTAAGTGGAGCAGAGAATACCTCTTCAACAAGTGGTGCTGGCAGAACTGGTTAGCCACTTGCAAAAAAGCGAATATAGACCCCCAGTTAACATCATGTTCAAAGGTAAAATCCAAATAGATTAAAGACCTTGATATCAGACCTGATACCATAAGGTATATAGAACAACACATTGGTAAAAACACTACATGACATTGAGATTAAAGGCATCTTCAAGGAGGAAACTGCACTTTCCAAACAAGTGGAAGCAGAGATCGACAGATGGGAATACATTAAACTGAGAAGCTTCTGCACCTCAAAAGAAATAGTGCCCAGGATATAAGAGTCACCCACCGAGTGGGAGAAACTATTCACCCAACACCCATCAGATAAGGGGCTAATATCCAAAACATACAGAGCACTGACAGAACTTTACAAGAAATAAACATCTAATCCCATCAAAAAATGGGGAGAAGAAATGAATAGACACTTTGATAAAAAAAAAATACAAATGGTCAAAAGGCACATGAAAAAATGCTCCTTGTCACTAATCATCAGGGAGATGAAAATCAAAACAAGGATGAGATACCACCTCACACCACAGAGATTGGCGCACATCACAAAGAATGAAAAAATCAGTGCTGGCAGGGATGTGGAGAGAAAGGAACTCTTATCCACTGCTGGTGGGAATACCGTCTAGTCCAACCTCTATGGAAAGCAATATGGAGATTCCTCCAAAATCTGGAAATTGAGCTCCCATTCGACCCAGCTATTCCACTCCTAGGGATATACCCTAAGAACACAAGAATACAATACAAAAACCCCTTCCTCACATATATATTTATTGCAGCACTATTCACAATAGCCAGGCTCTGGAAACAACCAAGATGCCCTTCAACAGACAAATGGCTAAAGAAACTATGGTATATATACACAATGGAATATTATGCAGCTGTCAGGAGAGATGAAGTCATGAAATTTTCCTATACATGGATGTACATGGAATCTATCATGCTGAGTGAAATAAGTCAAAGGGAGAGAGAGAGAGACGCAGAATAGTCTCACTCATCTATGGGTTTTAAGAAAAATAAAAGTCATTTTTGTAACAATCCTCAGAGACAATGAGAGGAGGGCTGGAACACCAGCTCACTTCATGAAGGTCACCACAAAGAGTGGTGAGTGCAGCTATAGAAATAACTACACAGAGAACTACCATAATCATGTGAATGAATGAGGGAACTGGAAAGCCTGTCTGGAGTACAGGTGGGGGTGGGGTGGGATGGAGGGAGATTTGGGACATTGGAGGTGGGAATGTTGCACTGGTGAAGGGGGTGTTCTTTACATGACTAAAACCTAATCACAATCATTTATGTAATCAAGATGTTTAAATAAAGAAAAAGTTGGAAAAAAGTAATAAATAAAAATTAAATATTAAATTAATATTTAAAATCATGTAAAATGACTTTGAAAAAAAAGAAAATTGTATTTCTCTAAAGTCATGAGGTTTGAAAATAGATTTGGGTTTGATGAGAAAAGCTACTGGAAGGAATGTGGCCTGGCTCCAGCAAAAAAAGCAGTTAGATCCACACTGGAAAGGAGAGATGTCGGATATGAAGACATCCAAGAAATAAGTAACTTTAGCTAGAAAGTTTATCATCGAGGAGAATAGCAAAAAGAAATGATTTGAGGACTCTTCATTTGAATTATATGAATGCAGGCATGAGCAAAGATGCTTTGCTGATGAGGTCCTGTATTCATCCTTTTGTCTACCCTCTCTCCTGGAAGAAGACAATCCACAGAGACTTTTTTTAGCTTCCTTTTCCCATTACACATTCCTCTTTGAGATGTAAAGACCCACTTAGGTTTGATTGTCGTTAGATAGTTATTTGTCCTTCCTCCAGGTTGATTGTCCCTGAACGGAACTCCCAGCCTCATGGACTGAGTGCCATGCTTTTCCATATTATGTCTGTCTTGTTTTTTATCCTATTTACTCCAGTTCATAGGAAGTTTCTGTCACTCAAGGTCCAAGGGAAGCCTAAGCCTGAGTGAAGAGAGGAGGACATCAAAAGGAGAGCTAGAAGGGGGTTATGCTTGCCTGTACCACCACCACCCCCAGCATGGGCCCCAGCACTAAATTCTGCCTAGCTGAGCATCACAGGATAAAACTAGAACCCCAAGCACTGCTTGGGGAGTCCCCTGCCACCTACATACAAAATGAACAAAGCGAGGGGAGGGTGGGAAAAAAATAAAAAAAATAAAAAATAAATGAACAAAGCAGTCTACAATTGTGGTGGAGGACAGTAACGAGATGAAATCTCAAACAGTTCTATCATATGATAGAATATCAAATATCCAGAGAAGAAAAATTTGGAGAACTGGAGCCATGCTTAGCTTTTCAGGAAAATAAAAACAAAATAAAATCTGGATTAAGGCTGCAAAGAACAGAAGACAGAAATTGTTAGTAAATAGCCACAAGCAATTTACACCCTGCTAATATTCAATGTATAAATTGCCATATTTCCTATTTCTCTCTGGAACATGAGACATATTATAAGAAAACCATGTGGGCCTGGAAAGATAGCACAGCGGTGTTTGCCTTGCAAGCAGCCGATCCAGGATCAAAGGTGGTTGGTTCGAATCCCGGTGTCCCATATGGTCTCCCGTGCCTGCCAGGAGTTATTTCTGAGCAGACAGCCAGGACTAACCGCTGAGCACTGCCGGGTGTGGCCCAAAAACCAAAAAAGAAAAAAAAAAAGAAAGAAAGAAAGAAAGAAAGAAAGAAAGAAAGAAAGAAAGAAAGAAAGAAAGAAAGAAAGAAAGAAAGAAAGAAAGAAAGAAAGAAAGAAAGAAAGAAAGAAAGAAAGAAAGAAAGAAAGAAAGAAAGAAAGAAAGAAAGAAAGAAAGAAAGAAAGAAAGAAAGAAAGAAAGAAAGAAAGAAAGAAAGAAAGAAAAAAGAAAGAAAACCACGCATAAACACATTAGACCTAATGAAGGAAAGTTGAGTGTCTTTGATTTTGCATTATATCCTTTCACATAAAAAGGCAGCAATTAACATACATGTATATGTCTCAAGTAATACGCATGACATAGCAGAGATTAAATTTGTTCAAATGTAAATAATCACCCAGTTCTGAAAGGCACATCCAGTTACTCTTAGTCGATTTTAATTTAGAAAGTATCTCTCTTAGCTGTCTGAAAAATCTCTTTCTATTTTTTCTAATAAAATAAATATGCATTTGGGAGCATTTGCCCCCCCCCCCAAAAAAGAACCCATAAAGGATTTTGCTTACCAATTTTTGCTTCACCACTTCAAGGAAAGATGGAATTCTAGGCTTAGCAGTCAGTGGTGAGAAAATAATTAGCCCAAAGATGGTTTCTTCTCCTCCCTTCACTGCCCAGAGCATAATTTGTTGCTGAGCTGGAAACCAGGCTCCAGCTCTCTCCAGATGGTTTAGGATATTTTATCTGAAAATAAAACTGGAAAGCAAAGGTAAAGACATATAAAACAATTCATAGGAAATGTGTGAACTACCCTCATTAGTCAGCATAAAGAAAATAACACTTCAAAACCATGCTTCTTTAACTACTCAAAAGAAAAAATAGCTATCAGGATTTTCAAATATGATGTTGCTCCTTTTAATTTGGACCTTTCGTGGAAAGCTTCAAGGAGGCCCTGAGAAGTATTAAAAGTCCCCACACTGGGCCTCAAAAACAAACTGCTATGATTCTACAAAGGGAGATGCGTCTGCCAATAGAAAGAAGATGCATAAGAGATGCTAGACAGGCTTTCTCATTCTGATTTTTTAAAGAATATCTTTATTTAAGCTTCATGACTAGAAACATAAATGCAGTTGGGTTTCAGTCATAAAAAGGACATCCCCTTCACCAGTGGAACATTCCCACCCTCAATGCTCCCCATCTTCCTCCTCCCCCTCCCCACCCCTGCCTGTATTAGAGACAGGCATTCTACTTCTCTCACTCATTAGCATTGTCATGATAATTAATGTAGTCACCTCTCTTAACTAAATTCACCACTCTATGTGGTAAGCTTCACATTGAGAGCCAGTCCTTCCAGCCCTCATCTCTATTATCTCTGGGCATTAGTACAATAATGTCCTTAGTTTTTCTTAAGTCCCATAGATAAGTGAGACTATTCTGTGTCTCCTCTCTCCCTCTGACTTATTTCACTCAGCATAACAGATTCCATGTACATCCACATATAGGAAAATGTCACGACTTCATCTCTCCTGACGGCTGCATAATTGTGTCGATGGACCACAGTTTCTTTTTTTTTTTTTTTTTTTTTGTGGTTTTTGGGTCACACCCGGCAGTGCTCAGGGGTTTTTCCTGGCTCCGTGCTCAGAAATTGCTCCTGGCATGCACGGGGGACCATATGGGATGCCGGGATTCGAACCGATGACCTTCTGCATGAAAGGTAAATGCCTTACCTCCATGCTATCTCTCTGGCCCGGACCACAGTTTCTTTAGCCATTCCTCTGTTGAAGGGCATTTGGGTTGTTTCCCTCATTCTGATTTCTGATTCAAATAATTGTATGATCTTAGCCAAGTAATTTAAATTTCAAAGAAAGCATCAGTCTCTTCATTTATCAAATAGCAAAATCCTTTCTAGCTCTATCATTATTATTATTATTATTATTATTCATTCTTAGACATGACATGCAATATATATGCCTACTCTTGCCTCTCCCCTTCCAGTCCCCTGAGGCCAGAGAGACAGTGTGAGGGTCAAGGACTTGATTTGCATGTTTGGTCTTTAGCAGTACATATAGTGCCCTGAGCACCATCAGGAATAATCCATGAGAACAGGGCCAGAAATAAGCCTTGAGTACCACCTGCTTCCCCCCCTCCAAAAATAAAAATAATAAGCCATTCACTTCCAAATCCTTCCACGTGGTACTATTTGGAGCAGCTCTTTTCAGACCGCCACCTCAGTGGAGTCTCGTGATCAAATTTTTTTATACCTCAAGATTCTTCTGTAAATCTGGGTAATGGTGACCTCAGCAGCTGGTAGTGAGAACTAATGACAAAACTAAATACACATGCATTCAGCAAATAATTAATGTATAGAATAATAAAATTGTATATTTAATTAGAAAATTGATTTATAAAATAAAATAATTTAATTATAATAAATTAATAAGACTAATGAATGAGCTATTTAGTCTTATTAAACTATCTAACGTCTTTGGAAGAGGGAGAAGCTCAAATGGTAGTGTGCATGTCCTACTACGTGCAAGGCTCTGGTTCGCTCCCTAGCCCAACCTTGACATCAATTCCAGGCACCTAAAGGTGTTGTTGGTGGCCCCAGAAGCCCACCTGATGGTGCCTAGGCAACATTGCATGACAGGGCCAAGCCTTGAGGGGTGTGGGTTCAGGCCCCCAAGAGTGGGGAGAGCAGGAAACTCGGCTCTCCTTCAACAAGCTTCTATTTTAGGAGAACAGATGGCAACGAGGTGTTATTTCACACTTTAAAACAGCAAATCACATCTTAAGTTGTTGTTTTCTACGAACTGAAATAAAGGAACTTTCATTCCACATTGAGTCTTTGTTAGCTGGAATTATTCACTCTCTCGTGGTGCATCATGGGTTTAGTACTGACCAATGCAGGCAAAGAGCAAGCAAAGAACTAAAATTTGCTTCCTAGCTGTATCCCAGCTGGTAGATGTAAACTTTCTGGGTTTACTTTTCTGGGTCTCCCTTTAGCTATCTTTTTGTTTTGTTTTGTTGTTTTTGTTTTTTTGGGCCATACCTGTTTGATGCTCAGGGGTTACTCCTGGCTGGCTAAGCACTCAGAAATCGCCTCTGGCCTGGGGGGACCATATGGGACGCCGGGGATTGAAATTACGGTCCTTCCTTGGCTAGCGCCACCTCACTACCACCCCCCCTTTAGCTATCTTCTAAGTGAAGATTGTGAATTAAAAAAATGACACCAACGCCATCAGAACTCTTCATCAAAGATGCAAATGTCAAAAGTCATAAGCTCTTTATGGAGTCTTTTCTTTAATACACAATGGGGCCTTTTTTAAAATACTTACTGACTAAAAAACAAATCCCAAACCTGTAGGTTTAAAATGTTAAGACAGAGACTGGCACAATAGGACAGTGGGTAGGGTGCTTGCCTTGCATGTGGCCGACCCAGTTTAATTTCAGGCTTCCCATATGGTTCCCTGAGTACCACCTGGAGTAATTCCTGAGTGCATCACCTGGTGTGGCCCAAAATAAAATCAAACAAAACATTAGGAGACACTGAGAAACAAAATGATATACCCCAAAACTGAGGCCATTATTAAAATTTGTGACCCAATGTTAAGTTTTATGTTTTGTCTTTTCTTTAATTTACCAATTCTTTACTCTAAAACCCTTAGTCAAAACAAAATGAAAATAGGACAGTGCATCCAGGCTTTTTTTTTTTTTTAATTTCTAAGCACTGTTTACTTCTGTTTCCATAGCTCCTAAAGAAATTTTGTTCTAAAGTTGATCCCACGTCCCTTTTCTAAATTAAATGCAATTAAATGTAATGTTTCATTGTTCCATCATTTCTTTATGTTCTGAAACAAGCCCTTAGAAACCAGTGATAACACGCAATTTTGTCAATATAATTTTTCAATGATTTGTATTTCTTATATAGGCAGTTACTGCAACTTTCATATTTCAAACTTTTCTAAGTTCTAGATAACTTTTTCATAACTCTTTTAGAACTTTTTCATTACAATTCTTCTGCGTTAGAGAGTATCCTTGAATGTACTAGGTTGTCTATCTTAATTTGAATGATTTCTATAGTTCCTTTATACTATTGTTCAAAAATAAATACTTTAATTAAGTAGTTTTAATCTAACTCCTTTTATATTTATATAGGTGTGGATTTTGCTTTGTCACCCTGAAATTGTGAATAGACCCGGATGAGATATTTCAGTAACAAGATAACTTATACTTATTTTTTTCAGGGTTTATTTTTGAAATATATTAACTATGTACATGAAACAGGTGGAGAAAAATTGAAGTAAGCAATTCTATTGTTTAGGAAATTCACTTTCCTCATTTCTCCCTATTTATTCTCAGCTCCATAAAAACTAAAAATGAGGTTAAGTTTTCTGTTACTGAAATGAAAATATTTTCAATTACACCAAATTCTTCTTCACTTAATTATTTTGTCCTGAATCCTTAAGACCTCTATTGAAATAAGTAAATAGTAAAATGCAGAACTGTATAATGTGTTGAGCCAGTGACCCCATGTTGAATCACCTTTTATTCCTAATATAAACCTCACTTATAATATTTTGTCAAGGATTTTTGCATCCAAATTCATAGAATCGAATAATCTGTCATTTTTGTACTAATAATTTGGGTTTTGACAGGCTTATAAAGTCATAAGTTTCACCCTCTCCTTTATACATATTTGTGTATTGTTGATATTACTTCATATTTTCTTTTTGTAACTTTCTATAATTTATCAAGTAAAGTGCTGATTTTTATTGTACAAACCTTTGTAATTCTGAATTCACCTTTTTAAATACATGCGTCTCCTTAGATTATTTTAATATCTTCTTGAGTGAGCTTTATTAGTGTTTTCCAAAGAGCTAATCCAGACAACATTTTTATACTTATATATATGTTTTATATATGTGTTGTTATATACAACATAAATATACCAACAACATTTTCTCCTATTAGTTCCCTATTATCTAATTAGAATCTATTGGATCTATAGAGATGGCCCCTTTTTTTTATTTCCTTTTTTGGTTTTTGGGCCACACCTGGTGACATTTGGTGACATTCAAGGGTTACTCTGAGTGCAGTGACTATGCACTCAGAAATCACTCCTGGCTTGGGGGGCCATATGGGATGCCCGGGCATCGAACCGTGATCCATTCTAGGTTAGTGTGTGCAAGGCAAACACCCTACTGTGTGCACCACCACTCCAGCCCTGTCCCTTTTTTCATTTCTAATGTAGTTAGCTTGTGTTTTTCCTTGTCCTTATACATTTTTAGAGTTGGTTTTTTTTTTTTTTTTTTCGGTTTTTCGGGCCACACCCGTTTGATGCTCAAGGGTAACTCCTGGCTAAGCGCTCAGAAATTGCCCCTGGCTTGGGGGGACCATATGGGACAACGGGGGATAGAACTGCTGTCCTTTCTTGACTAGCGCTTGCAAGGCAGACAACTTACCTCTAGCACCACCTCGCCGGCCCCGAGTTTATTTTATTTTCTAATTTTTTCTTATAGGGCCACACCCAGCAGAACTTAGAACTTATTCCTGACTCTGTACTCATGAATCAGTCCTGGCAAGCTTCAGGGATCACATGGTGTGCTGGGGGGATTGAAGTAAGTCATTCACATGCAAGGCAAGTGCCCTACCCACTGTACCATCTCTCTAGCCTGATATCTTCTTATTTGGCCTGAAGAGCTACAAATGTCACTCATTCCTTTAGATGTACCACAAAAATCTTACAGTGAATCTTTCCATTATCGCTTAACAAAATATGTTGTCTAATTTCCTTTGTGATTTATTCTTTCTCCAGGAGTTATTTATAAATAACTCCTGAGTTAATTTTAGGTTTCTTAATATTACCTTCTAACTGAATTTTGCTGCAATCACAACATGCATTCTATAAAGTTTCAATAATTCAATACTTTAATGCTCATTAATACACATTAATTTTTAATATGTTTTGAAGGAGGCAACTCACTCACTCACTACCAACAACTATTGGCAGTTGTGACAATAGCCAAAGAAGTTAATAGATGACGTTGTCACCTGTTCAATCTTCTCTTTGAGGAGACTCAGCTAGAGCCGCTCCAGTTCCATGACAGGCCTTGACTTAGTCCCCTCTGTCATTAAGCAGATATTTTTTCACTACATTTTAAGTCATGGTTGATATATTTAGATCTTTAATCTGCCTATTTTTATTGTGTATGTTGTTGTTCAGGTGATTTTGTTGTTTCATTTTGCCTCATGTTGCATCTGGGTTAATAAAATCGTTTTTCATCTATTTTTTTATTTCTTCTAGTGTCCTCTCAACTGCATCTCCTACTAAGATGTTTTACTAGTCGAGACTTCTAGCCACATTAAATTATATGAGTTAGATTATAAACTTACCTAAAAATGAAAAAGGTGCTTGAAATAAGCTTTCAGATATTGAACAACACTATCCTATGATATCTTTTGTACAATGTTATCTCAAATGATGTGCCTCGTGCATTATATTTGATTGTAGAGTGGTTAAAAGTGAAATAAAAAGTCTCTTGACTAAATTTTGTTATTAATAATAACAAATATTGACTAAATTCCTTTCATATTTATTACTTCTCAGTATCTATTAATTATGTTGACTTGAGGCATTTTATTTGAGTCTTGTTATGAAGGATTAAGTGTCTGCAAGTAAATGGGGATGATATAAAGTGCCTCTATCCTCATAAATCACCTAAAATATTCCAGATATCGTATACTATTTCCATCTCATTCCTTCCAATAATTCTTGAGCACTGTCATATGAAGAAAATGAAATTATGCTAGGCAGTTTATCCAATATTACTTAGTGAGGAAGGAAGTTTTGGTGGTCAGTCCTACGCCAGCATTCTCCTGTCATACCCTGGCTCTCCATTTTTATCCTCCAACAACTGGTGAGAAATATTCAAAAGAGTAAAAGATTGGCAACCTCATCAAAGTGCCCAAAGTATTGATGAAGATGAATTTGAATTCAGATGTGGAAAATATCAAAAGAAAATATAATGAGGGGCCGGAGAGATAGCACACGACGTTTGCCTTGCAAGCAGCCGACCCAGGACCTAAGGTGGTTGGTTTAAATTCCGGCATCCCATATGGTCCCCCATGCCTGCCAAGGGCTATTTCTGAGCAGATAGCCAGGAGTAACCCCTGAGCGCTGCCAGGTGTGGCCCAAAAACCAAAATAATATATAATGAAAGGAATCTCATCTCTGTTTTATACTCTCATCCAAAAAAACTTGTGTTATAATTCAACCCATAAAAATCTATATATTTTATTGGAGACTTCAAAAAATTCTTAAGTTCTTTGCATCTTTTTCACCAATATATTAAGACAAAATGTGTCCCAAGGATGTTTCCTTAAGTCATATTGCTAATATTATAGATGCTTAGAATAATCCTTCTGATACCATTTTATATTTTCTCTGGTTATGGATATCCAGCTGTTTCGGTGATAGAGTCTAGATAGCAGTTGCCAAAGTCACTATGTACACAGCAGAACACAATGTTTGATTGAGGAAGCAGTCAATGTTCATCAGCATTTATCACCCACTTATCACCATCACATGTTCTAGGAAGGCACAAACTTTATCTTGCTCTCTCCATATATGTTCTTCTAAAAATTTCTTACAAAGCACACCAACCAAAGATAGATTATAGTAGCATGGGAGGTCATGCCCTGTCTATTAATAACATCGAGCTTGGAGATTTCCCAGTGGGAATAAAAGAAAAATAAATAAAGATGAGAAGTTGATGGATCGTCTCTCTACCGAAATGTGACTGCAATTGCTGTGTGATGAGTTCTGTTTCTTGGCATTGGGGGTGCTCCAAAGGTAGAATGATGATCAGATGTCACTTGGCAATAAGTTTAAAGCTGGCAGTAAACCTTGATTAAGCAGAAAGATAAACCCATCTAAAGTTTTTATAGCTTATGGTTTGAGGGTAAGGCATTGGGTCAGATGAAAACCAGATTACCTTAGGATTCATTCAAATTATGATTTGCCCTGCCATGCCCTGGGGTCAGTGCAGACTCAGTTGTGCATTTTCCAGAAGAAACCAGGACTAAGGTCTGGTTGTTAAGACTATTTCAGGTTTTAAAGCAATGTTTGTCTTCAAAGAAAGATTCCATTTTGTTCAGACTAGTGCATTCACTAAATTACTATCACAGAAGCACCCAATTTTGGACAGACTCTATAGCAGGGGTCTCAAACTCAATTTACCTGGGGTCCGCAGAGGCAAAGTTGGGGTGAGGCAGGGCCGCATAAGGGATTTCGCTTACCGAATATTCGCAATAAAAAAATCGCATTAGTAAGAAAAAATCGCAAAAAAAATCTCATTAAACATTTGCATACCCCGAATGGAACTGCTCGGGGTATGTGAATGTTTAATGCGATTTTTTCTTACTAATGCGATTTTTATTGCGATTATTCCGTAAGCGAATAATCCCGAATACTGCGGTATTTAAAGGCCGGCCACGGGCCACAAAATGTTGTATGGAGGGCCACAAATGGCCCGCGGGCCGCGAGTTTGAGACCCCTGCTCTATAGCAACAGAAAGAATGTGTGTGAGCTAATCCATTAGGAAATGAGATCATTTCACCAAAACATCTCAGCCTCTCTACAATCTGCCCATTATTTCACAAAAGCAATGGAAAATTTTTAGATATCTCCATGGATGAGAGATGAAAACTTCCATGATTCAGGTAGATAGAGCTCCTATTGGGGGGAAGTACCACTATCCTCCCATTATCATAATGTCACTGTGCCTGATTTGTAGCCAATACCCCCCCATAATGCTTTTGATAGAGCTGTGCTTATTGTGCCCCATACATTGACTTATTTATTTTTAGCAAACATCGTTTGAACTGATATTCTGAAGAGGGATAAATAAGCAAATTAGATGATATCGCAGTCCAGCTAGCAGTGGAAGTTGGCAGTCAGACACACTTATTCATTGGCATGGGCAAGAACCAAGAGCTGTGTACATAGGAGTTGTATACCACTCAGGCCCTTGTATAAGAGGGCTGAGAGTAAGGGGTGACAGGTAACGTTTCACAGAAAGTTACTAGGGCTCTTTTGAACAATAAAGGGAAGTTCTTAGACTCACAGAACAGCATGAACAGCCCAACCTGGTCCAATCCCACCAGGCAGACACCCTGTCCTGCGTTCCGGTCTACAAGGATCTCTCAGGCAGATGACAACAGGGTGTGCATACATGTTGTCACCCTCAGTGCTAGTTTGGCCTCTGCTCAACGGAGTAAGAAGGGTGTTCAGGAAGAGACACCTCTAGGCCAGAACCTGAACGTACAGCTTGGAGTGTGGAGTCTGCCTTTTACTGAACTCTGGTACCCTCAGGAGTCCTCAAGAAGCTAGCCACATTTCAAACATCTCACGAGAGGGACAAAAAAAGATGAATGAAAGAAGAGGCAAAAGAGAAGCTCAGAAAGCAGGTTCAGTAGGACAGCACAGCAAGGACACGGTTAACATGAGGATCTGGGTTCTGATTCAGAGGTAGGCAGGGCTCGCCTCCCACTGTTGGTAGAGGCCTTTGGCTTGATCCTCATACTGCCTTCTACTTAGATGCCTCTCGATTGTTTTCTTGGTTTTCCTGTTAAAAATTATTTCCCCATCACCTCATCATCTGGCTTTTTCCCCTCCTCTTGGGGGTGGACTTTGTTTATCCCAATAAAGGCTGCTTTGGAGGCCTGGAGGAAGGGATGCCATCTTGGCTGGTGGTTCCAAGTGATGGAGTGGCTGGCTTGTGGGTGAACAGCTGGAGGTGTGAGTTTCCGGCCTGCTATTCCTTTCCAACTGTGTGTGGATTATTGCCTGCATTGGAATTGCTGCTGGAATTGCTGAGTCTCTTGTCCTTGGGGTATAGGGAATTCTCTCTCTCTCTGGGAATCGTGGGATGCACAACCCATCATTCAACACCCACCCTCTCTGCAGCCTCCCACCAGCACCTCAGCACTGTGATGTGCTGTTCTACCCTGGACTCTGTGAGCCACGGTCCTTCTTCTTCTGGTGGGGACCACACCTGTCAGCACTTAGGGTTATTCCTGGCTCTTCATTCAAAAATTGTTGTGGCAGGCTTAGAGGACCATGTGGGATGCTGGGGATCGAACCAGGATTAGCTAAATGCAAGGCAAATGCTCTGCCCACTGTGCTATCACTGTGCCAGGCATCTTCTTATCCAAACATTGCAAAGAAAGCATACTCCGTGCTGGAGAGATAATACAACATAATAAGCACTTGCTTTGTGTGCAGCCAAGCCTGGTTTGGTCTCCAACAACATATTTGGTCCCTTAGCACCACCAGGAGGGATCCTTAGCAGTCATGAGTAAGCCTCGGGCACAGTTGGGTGTGTGGTCCAGCCCAACCACACACAGACATGCAAGAAATGCTTTCCCTACACACCAGTACTGACCCCATACCCAGAAATTACTTTTAGCCATCAGCCTATTTTTTGTTTTGTTTTGTTTTGTTTTGGGATCACCAAAACAGTGCTCAGCACTTACCTCCTAGCTCTTCACTCAGTGGTCATTCTCAGTGGAATTTGCAGAATCAAGACCATATGGGATGCCAGGGATCAAACCTGGGTGGGCTGTGTGCAGGACAGCCCTTCCTGCTGTACTATCACTCTTGCCCAGCCATCAGCCAATTTTGATGCCTCATTTTAGAGTGGCAATAGTTTTTACAGGGTGAGTTCCTTTAGGTGTCTACCTCCTGTTAGACTGGAGACTTCTAGGGCAGGTACTTAGTTCACCATTTCCATCACTAAACACCCAGTACCTAGCGTTTGGCACATTGTCAGGTCATTGAGCCCTCATTCAAGAGCCGGGAGGCTGGGGATGCAGGGAGCAAGAGGGATCAAGCTCTGAGTAGCTATCTTTCTTCCCCAGTGAGGCCATTTCCCAGACTTGATTTTTTCATACCAAGGGTTATTCAATTTCTCACTGCCTCTTCGGCTCTGAAATAAAGGTTACATGAATCTCTCAAAAGGAAGCACTGTGAGGCATTGTTCCACTTGACATTTTAAAAGAGAGAAGCCCTTTCTAGTGCATTTGCTTTCCACGGGGTGCTTACTGCTCTGTGGACTGTTTTACTTTGGCAGAATATTTGAAGTCTTTCAAGTACAATATAAATACAAAATCGCTTTAGACCAATCTAAGGGGTGGAATGATGACTATAATTTAAGAACTGTGATAAAATAAAACGAACAGGGCATTAAGGTGCTGTGACAGAAGTTATTTTAGAAGAACCACCGCTGGGACTAATGAAGGCTAACCTTAATTCTGTCAGACACACAACTTTTGAAACTCTGATACCAATGCTTATCTATGAAGGCACAGATTGGTAAAGGGACTTAAAGTGAAGTTAAATGGCCCTTCCTTGAAGAAAATTCAAGTGTCACCCTACTCTTGAACATAAGAGCTTGTACAGTTTCCCTTTTTATCAGTCTTCTATTTTGTGTAAGTCCTTGACTCCCTTTAGAGAAGTGAGAGTAATACAAGTTTATCCCAAGAACATATGTGTTTCTGAGCACCATCATTCTGGCTTCCTGGCTTTGAAGTTCTTTTTCAAAGGTTCGTTGCTGCAAGGAATTTGGCAGGGTGAGGCAAAGGGCACACATCTCATTCAGCTGAGTCTTCAGCTTGGAAGTGATTAAGTGGACTGAAACTAATTCAGGGCTCCACTTTTTTTTTGCAAATGAGCAAATATGCAGATTTGTACCAGACAGATGTGCCAACCAGTTAG
Source organism: Suncus etruscus (assembly GCF_024139225.1). NCBI lineage: Eukaryota > Metazoa > Chordata > Mammalia > Eulipotyphla > Soricidae > Suncus > Suncus etruscus. The sequence goes on from NC_064857.1 coordinate 3,157,970, forward strand.
CCCTGTTCCAGAAGCTGAGGTTCATTGAGCTAGTGCTCCAATTAGTGGGAACATCATAACAAGTCTATAATTATTCTGGAACCTGTTGAGCATTCATCTGCTCTCCGTTTCATTTCATTTAGACCCAATTCAGGCTGAACTTGCAGCAAACTCTATCATTTGAAATGGATATCTTAGATTGGCACTGCTTTGTGTTTGCTATATTCTTTGCAGTGTCGCGCAGGAAGTTGCCATAGGAATGTTTGTGATTTGTATTCAGATGGTGTCTCTGATTGATTATACAGATTTATTGGCATTGCATCATGACATTTACAGTATTCAATAGTATCAGAGTAAATTACTTCCAATGGCACAGTGGTGGGAATAAAAATCCTACCAGAGAGAAGGTAGGTGGCCCAATAGATTTATTGATTTATTGACCTGTCCGTTCATGCAGAGTAATCTGTCACTCAACATTATGAGGTACTGGAAACTGAGCAGGGAGTGTTAAGGAGTTTTGAAAAGGAAAAAGACACATTTCTCCACAATGTAGTGAGCACCAAAGATAAAAATCTACTGGAGAGGTGCTGGAGTGATAGCACGGCAGTATGGCACTTGCCTTGTGTGCAGCTGATCCAGGACAGATGCAGGTTCAATCCCCAGCATCCCATATGGTCCCCTGAGCCTGCCAGGAGCTATTTCTGAGCACAGAGCCAGGAATAACCCCTGACCGCTGCCAGGTAGGTGTATGAGCTCCAAGAGAACATGTAGAAAATCTCTAAAAAACAGTGGGAAATGAAAAAATGTCTGAAAAGAAAGTAATAGCATATCAGGTAATATAGAATGAGTGCAAGAGAAAGAGTATACAAGAATCATCAGAGTTCCTGAAGAACAGGAAGGCAAATTTGATTTAAAAAAAATAAAGACTAAAAGTAAAGTCTCTTAAATAAAGATAAAAATTAAATTAAATAAAAAATAAAAGTAAATAAGTCCTAGGTAAGAATTTTCCAACTTTAAAGAGAGTAGGCATCTAGATCAAAAAGCCTCAAAGGATTCCAGCAAAAATAGGCACAAAGAGAAAGCCTCCAAGAGACATTATACTCAAAATGACAAAAGTCAAAGACAGAGACAGGATACTGAAAATAGGAAGATCAAAACAAGAACTTGAAGGGATTTGATTTCCTTGACAAATATTACCAAAGCAAAAATAAACAAATGGGTCTACATCTGGTTTTCTTATTTTGGGCTACATTTGGTGACACTCAAGGGTTACTCTTGGCTATGCACTCAGAAATCGCTCCTGGCTTGGAGAACCAGATGGGACACCAGGGGATCGAACTGTGGTCTGTCCTAGATCAGTGTATGTGAGGCAAACACCGTACTGTTTGTGCCATTGCTCCAGCTCAGGGTCTACATATGATTAAAAAAACTGAGTGCAAGAGAAAGAGTATACAAGAATCATCAGAGTTCCTGAAGAACAGGAAGGCAAATTTGATTAAAAAATAAAATAAAGACTAAAAGTAAAGAAGTCTCTTAAATAAAGATAAAAATTAAATTAAGGGCCCGGAGAGATAGCACAGCGGCGTTTGCCTTGCAAGCTGCCGATCCAGGACCAAAGGTGGTTGGTTCGAATCTCTGTGTCCCATATGGTCCCCCGTGCCTGCCAGGAGCTATTTCTAAGCAGACAGCCAGGAGTAACCCCTGAGCACCACCGGGTGTGCCCCCCCAAAAAAAATTAAATTAAATAAAAATAAAAGTAAAGTAAAAAAATAAAAGTAAAGAAACTAAGGATAACATAAAAAGATACTCTATTTAATCGGAGAAATATGTACATGCAATATATCGAGTAAAAACAGCTAATATTCAAATTTATAACACAACGTTGAGCAGCAATAAAACACTTCCATGAAGAGGACATATGATGGCCTGTAAGTATATTAAAAAGTGTTCATCAACAGGGCCGTGAAGGTGGCGCTAGAGGTAAGGTGCCTGCCTTGCCTGCGCTAGCCTAGGACGGACCTCGGTTTGATCCCCAGGCATCCCATATAGTCCCCCAAGCCAGGAGCGACTTCTGAGAACATAGCCAGGAGGAACCCCTGAGAGTTACCGGGTGTGGCCAAAAAACGAAACAAAAAAAAGTGTTCATCACCAATCATCACAGAAATATAAATTTAAAATGATAAGATAACACCTCTCACTGATGCTAATGGCGTATGGAAAGACTGGAGAATCCAGAGAGATAGTGAGGGGATAATACATGCAATCTACCTTACATGCAATCTAGCCCAGTTGATCTCAAGCACTACATATGACCCCTCTGAGCTTCACCAGGCATCACTGGTGTCCCACAGCAGTCATGCAGTCTCACGTCTTCTGCTCCCTGGACTGACCTCCCAGCTCCACTCACGGCAGGAGCTGTGGTGTGCTGGTCCCCTCTCCAACAGTCTTTTCCTTAAATACTTTGCCTTCCCTCGGTCAGGAAAGGTCGTTTATTCTCTTCCAGGGTCTAATGTTTCTCTTTAAAAAAAAAAAAAAAACCAATGAGGGCCGAAGTGATAGCATAGTGGTAGGGCCTTTGCCTGGCTTGCAGATGACACAGGACGAATCAGGGTTCAATCCCCAGCATCCCATATGGTCCCCCGAGCCTGCCAGGAGCAATTAGTAAGCAAGAGCCAGGAATAACCCCTGAGCACAGCCAGGTGTGACCCAAAAAACAAAGTAAATAAATAAATAAAAGTTCAGAATTAAAAAAATAAAGAAAAATGAATTGTCATTGCCTAATCCATCTGCTATTTTTTTTAAACTTTGACAACTTCATAATCCAATAATTCATTACTTGGACACCATTTTCACTAAGCTAGCATTAATTTTTAATTCTTTATATATAATGTATATAAATATATACACACATATATATACATATAGAATACAGGAGCTGGAGCAGTGGTGCAGCGGTATGGCATTTGCCTTGCACATGGCTGACCTAGGATGGACTGTGGTTCAATCCCCCAGTGTCCCATATGGTCCCCTGAGCCAGGAGCAATTTCTGAGGCATAGCCAGGAGTAACATCTGAGCGTCACCAGGTGTGGCCCAAAAGCCAAATAGTAAAAATAATAAAAATAATAATAATATATACATAGACCTTTGCCAATGAAGGAGGAAGCCTCAATTTCCTCTTGCCAGCTTGAGCACTCTGTTGTAAGTCATCCCATTTGTATCTTTGATTCTCCATTTTTTCATTCTACAAAAACCTCACAAGATGAGTCAGACTTAATTTAGTTCTATGCTCAAGTTTTTACCTGGCTGGGGACTTTGTTTTCTTTCAATAAACTTTCCATGTTTCCAACTCTGAATCTGAGCATTTTTATTATCCAATATTTTCATTCTTAAATATCAAAAAACTTGGGAACTGTGGACAACACAAGGACCCATGCTCACCATCTCTGAATCACTAGCAAAGAGAAACTAGACAGACCTTCGCCCATGTACCTCTGAAAGATTTATAGGGGTGAAAACTCTGAGGAGGGAACCATTACAGGCTCATATATACAGAGGCCCTTGGTGATGAGCTTTTATTTTTATTTTCTTCAAGAAATAATAATACCAAGAAGAAATGGCCTAATCACTAGTCTGGAAGCTCTCCCCAGCAGGAAAACTGGGCTCCTTGAATATACAAATCCTGAACCCCTTGAGGTAAGGGAGGGCAGAGAAAACAAGGCAGACCCCAGAGAAGGATGTACTCCCTCAGAAAAGGAGAAACTGCAATATAAAATGAAGGCCACTGTTAAAATATGTGAAAACAACAACAACAACAACAACAACAACAAAGGGAGGCGGAGCAATAGTACAGAGAGTAGGCCTTGCACATGGCCTACCCAGGTTTGATCCCTGGCGTCTAATACAGTCCCCAGAGCCTGCCAGGAGTAATTCCTGAGTGCAGAGCCAGGAGTAACCAATGATCAATATAAAATTTATGAGTTCCTAGCCGTATTAGATAAGAACTTCTTTCTCTATATGCCACATGATACTACTGGTGCATATGGAGATAAAATTGAGAAGCTCAACAATCCCTCTAATCTGGTCACCCAATATCTTAGTCTGATGTGTATTGAAGGCTTTTCCCCCTCTGAAAAGCCTGTTTCCTTTCTCTCCTTTCCCGCATTTCCCTTGAACTCCTTTCTCTGCTCCCTTTCCTGCCCCTATATTTTTCTACATTGAACTATTTTTCTGTAAAAAAAAAAAAAAGTAAAATAATATGACCCTTTCTTATCAAGCACCCATCTGACAATAATATACCACATATAAAGAATATAAGCTCGATGGGAGCAACATAAATGATCTTGAAGAATCTTGTTCCTGACACAATAGTGTCTGTGACTTGTACCCCGAAGTGTTGGGAACATTCACTAACCCAACTAAGCAACGTGTTTTAACAGAACATCAAAAGGCTAAGTTATGAAGTTATGAAGGCAGATGTCATATATATGTTACTGGACACCATATAGACATGATGTGATTTAAAGAGAGACATTTAGTAAAGAGCCTAGATCAGAAGAACATGAGCAAGAGAATGTACAGGTCTTTCTCTGAAACAATCAAATGTACAGACATAGAGTCTTGGAGCAGAAAGACCTTTTGACAGATGTGCCACAGTGCTCACAGTAAGGTGAGCAAAAAGCCTGGACTACAACATGGAAGAGGAGGGACCAGAAGGCCTCAAGAAGAGTTCTGCCACTCTGTCCTTTGGCCACATATTTCTTGTAGTTAATGAGTCCCAGCAAAACCCAAAAACACCACCACGCTGCAAAGGTCACAATGGGGAGAAAATGCACTACCCCACCATACTGGTGGTTCTGAAGACCCAACTAGTACCAGCCACCTACATAAATGATATAGATATAGATATAAATGTAGATATAGAAATACAGATAGATATATAGATATATATCTATATACACCTCTATAGCCCAAAGAACCCCAGTTGGAAAAGTAACTTCAATGCTTCCAGGCGAAAGAAATTCAAAAAATATATTTAGTTCTCTGAATTTTCAGCTATAGAATAGGAATGACATTACCTTCTTTGAAAAGTGAAAGTTAACTCTCCTGTAAAAATTAAGAGGGAAAATAAGCATAAAGAACTCTGCAATGGCAGGTATTTTTGTTATTATAATTATTATTTATCTCACTGTGCCACATTTTTTGCAACCTGTGAGTTATTAATATTGTTTACATGGTGTAGAGGTTCCTGTACATAGAACACAAGGATAATATTAAGTTAAATATTTACCTTGATACTAAATATTCTGTACTAAAATTCTATATCAAAAATTCTGGGGGCCGGAACAGTAGCACAAACCTTGCACACGCTAGCCTAGGACAGACCAAGGTTCGATCCCCCAGCGTCCCATATGGTCCCCAAGCCAGGAGCGATTTCTGAGCACAGAGCCTGAAGTAACCAACCCCTGAGTGTCACAGGATGTGACCCAAAAAGAAAAGAAAACAGAAACATTAATTGAAAAGTAAAAATTTCCCATATGGGGAAGAACTTAGTTTAGGTTAGACCTAAGTTAATTACAGATTATTTTTCATGGAGTATTTTTGTTTTGGGGGGACTCTAGGGGGCTTTGTTTTTTGGGGGGGTTTCAGTTTTGTTTTGTTTTGTTTCGGTTTTTTTTTTTATTTTAGGTCACACCCAGCAGCGCTCAGAAATTACTCCTGGCTCTGTGCTCAGAAGTCTCTGCTGGCCAGCAGAATGGAACCATATGAGATGCTGGGATTCGAACCGGGGTCCATCCTGTGTTAGTCCTGTGCAAGTCAAATGCCTTACCACTGTGCTCGGGCCCTTTCTGTGGAGTTTTTAGTAAGAAAACTGAGGCTTTGCTTTTTTTTTCCCTAGAAATAATAAAGTTGATCTTCTTGCTACTTGTCAAAGTATCAAAGAATTTCCATTTTCTCCCCAGAGATGTCTTGCTAATTTAGGGCCCATTTGTATTGTTAAGACTAACAATGTATTCAACCATCCACTGGGTATATATTATTTATGATCTCTTAGTCTCTTGACTAAGAGCTGGGGCAGAATTTATGGTCTTGGAAAAGTGCAAACTACCAAGTCTTAGAATGTTCAGGAATGTTCAGAAATATCTAAAATGTAGATTTAAGTCAGCAAATATGGAGCTATAAACAACCATGGGCAAGGGGAAAACTGAGACTTAACTTTCAAGATAAGAACACAGTCTGGTGGGGCCGAAGAGATAGCATGGAGGTAAGGCATTTGCCTTGCATGCAGAAGGTCAATGGTTTGAATCCCAGCATCCCATATGGTCTCCTGAGCCTGCCAGGAGCGATTTCTGAGCATAGAGCCAGGAGTAACCCCTGAGCAATGCCGGGTGTGACCCAAACCACCCCCCCAAAAAAGAACACAGTTTGGTGCAAAATGATAGCACAGTGGACAGGGCAGCTGCCTTGAACATGGTCGACCTGGGTTTGATCCCCAGAATCCAATATATAGTCCTCAGAGCCTGCCAGGAGTGATTTCTGAGCACAGAAATCAAAAGTAGCACCAGCTTGGTGAGACCCAAAAACCAAAAACAAAACAAAACAAAGAAAGTAAAACTAAACATGAGGCCATACTATGAAGTCATAGTAGAATGGATAGGGAATTTGCCTTGTGTATGTTCATGTTTGATCCCTGGCATCCTACACGGTCCCCTTAACCAACTGGGAATGATCCCTGAGTGCATAACCAGTAGTAATTCCTGAGCGCTGTTGGGTGTGGCCCAAAAACAAACAAACAAAAAAAAAAACAACTACATGTTTGTGAAATTGAGGACTAGACACCGTGTTGAGATGGGTACTGGTATATTTAGAACATATAGATGTAGCATCCCACTTGAATATGGCCAGAGACAGAGCACCTGCCTTGCCTGTATGAATAAAGCCGTACTCTCTACAATAACGCACATTGCCCAGTGAAAGCTCCAAGACCTCCTAATGGTGTCATCATATGTGAGATCTCAGATTTACATGGCAACAAGTGTGTGACACCTAAACATCTGGACAATAATCGGTGGGGAAGAATAAAGCGAGTATGCAGATAATGGCCTCGACACAGGCCAGCATCCTCGTGGCATTCACTCCCTCATCACTTGCTCTTTCCATTTGGGGGAAGTGAAAGCCTGAACTTCTATGTAAGGCTCCATCATTCTTCTTTTGAATGTCCATATCTCAGCTGAGTAGCCCACAACTCTAGAAAATAATGACATATCTGTGAAAACATATGCCAAAGTGAGAAGGCTAGACAACCACTCTTCCTATGGGATGCCAGGAATTGAACCGGGTCCCTCTCGGGTAGGCTGCATGCAAGGCAAACGCTCTACTGCTGTGCCATTTATCTCTCCAGCCCCACTTGCACAATTTTAAATTGTATGACAGTTACTTAAAACAATTATTTAACACAACAATCCAATGAAATGAGGCAATGAAGGCTCAGATGGGGGGTGGGGAAGCTTTTAAGAAAAAAGAACATTTTAAATAGGAAATGTAACATTACAAAGAAAAGTAGTAAACAGTGAAAAACTGTAGATCAGAGCCATTTACTGCCCTTTTTCACTAATGGGGTGGGGTGGGGGGTTTAAGGTCTCTAAACTTTCTCAAGACACTCTCAAATTAACATTGGATAGTTAAAGGGCTAACATGGAAAATGAACATTAAAACAGACTAACTGAACTGCTCAGACCTCAAGAGGAGACTCTATTTTTTCTAGTCACTGTGGTTTGCACAGCTGTTATTGGTAAGATTTCATAAATAAAATATTCTTAAGATCAATAAACAGGATGTCAACTTAACCTTTTATCAGATTTGGGTCACTTGATATTTTCCCCAATGGGCTACTGAACACTGGTTGCTTCCATGACTCAAATGAATGTTGTTTTTCTCAGAATTTGAGAATGTCTCTCTTAGCACTTAACTCAAGGAAAACTGACCAATAATATTATAAGCATTAATTTATATTAAGTATAATGCTTATGAAACAAATGGTCACATTTTAGCTTTATGATTAAAACAATATACTCTGATGTACAAGATCAGCTTCTCTGCTTATGTATGATTCGGCAAAATGTAGTTGGTTTACCAATATACAAATTCTTTTTCTCTTTCTTTCCTTCAGTTTTGGGGCCACATCTGGAAGTGCTCAGGTCTTCCTCCTTTCTCCATTCATGGATATCTCCTAAAAGTGCTCAGAAACACATGTGATGTCACGGATCAAATCTGGGAATGCTACAGGCAAGGCAAGTACCTTACTCCGGGATATTTCCCTGGTCCCAATACATGCTCTTTTATCCATCCTATTACTACTTTTAATTTATTCTAAAGATAAAAAAGATATACAAATTTATATGCATAAATACATTTATCATGGTACTATTTACCAAAGCACCATGAAATGTATCATATCATATGATAGCATATCACTTATCATAATAGTGAATAATATAAAGCATTTTTCTCAATTCTTAGTGAGAATTTATTTAGTCAATTGTAATACATTCATGCATGTTATCTCATGGGTTTAAAAGGAATAAGTTATGGGCTTGAGAGATAATATAGGTATTAAAGCACTTGCCTTGCATGCAGTTAACCCAGTTTCAGCTCCTTCGTGGTCTCTTAATCCTTGCCAGAAGTGATCCTTAATTACATAGCCAGAAATAAGTGGTCAGCATAGCTGAGTGGATCTAAATAAATAAATAATTCATTTATTTAGTCATATAACCATATATCCATACATGTAACCATGTACATCTTCATGTAATAATGAAGATAATTATTCATTTTTTAAATATTCACACTGTGTTAAGTAATAAAAATTATTACAGTTGGGGCCGGACAGATAGCGTGGAGGTGGGACTTTTGCCTTGCATGCAGAAGGACGGTGGTTCGAATCCTGGCATCCCACATGGTCCCCCAAGCCTGCCAGGAGTGATTTCTGAGCATAGAGCCAGGAGTAACCCCTAAGCGCTGCCGGGTAAGACCAAAAAAAAAAAAACAAAAACAAAAACAAAAAAAAATTATTACAGTGATAGAGAGATAGTACAACTTGTAAGGTGCTGCCTTGCACACAATTGACCTGGGTTTGATCTCTGGCACCACTTATAATCTCCTGAACACTGACAGGAGTAATCCCTGATAAATACAGATGACAGATAGATAGGTAGATAGGTAGATAGATAGATAGATAGATAGATAGATAGATAGATAGATAGATAGATAGATAGACAGACAGACAGACTACATCTTTGCACAACCAACATGTCCAAGAACTCTAATTCCTAACCTCAAGTTCATGTTACTTTACTTTTTCTCTCCTTATTTAGCCTTTTCATTTCTGTTATCTAGGACCAATGATTTTCTTCCCTTTGATAACAAGTATTATCTTGTCATGATATTCTTTATATCATAGATCTGTGAGATTATCCAGGATTCTTGGAGTTAGTTTGTAGGACATACTCGGCAGTGCTCAGGCATTACTCCTGGCTCTGCACTCAGAAACTACTCCTGGCAGGCTTTGGAGACCATCTGGGATGCTGAGGATCAAACCCAGGTCTGCAGTGTGCAGGCAAATGCTACACAGCTGTGCAATCACTCTGACCCCATATTTTTCTTTCTTTTCTTTCTTTATCCTACTTCTCTGAACATAAGATCCTTGTTTCATCAAATTGCAGAAAATCTTGTGATTTTATCTTTCCTCGCAACGCATCATGCATATATGCCACAGCATCATAATCTATTCTTCTGTCCTTGAGTACCTATATCTATTCCATAATCTTGCTGCAATGAACAATGGCAGGCAATTTCCCCATTAAATGGGTGGAATGAGGTTTTTTGTACTTACTAAGTGTTTTATTTCTCCAAAAGCATTCACAGCTAAGAATTGAGGAGACTGGGGAGAACAGTGTGGGACTCATCCGTGGGATAAGGGTAGAGGAATCTTGAAACATGGAGGGTTTAATGAAGCAGTTTTGCAACTGTGAAATGATGACTTTAACAATATCCTGACCTATGACACCTCAATAAAAAATAAATATGATTTTAAAAAATATTTGGGGAAAATGAAGGTTGATGTGGAAGAAGCAGGGAATTCTCAAAGTATTTTTCTGAAATAACTACATTTTGAACTATCCTAATAATGAGAATGTATGAGGGAACCAGAAAGCCTGTCTAGAGCACAGGCAGTGCTAGGGTGGGGAGGAGGGAGATTCGGGACATTGGGGATGGGAATGTTGCACTGGTGTTCTTTACATGACTGAAACCCAGCCACGATCATGTCTGTAATCAAGGTGTTTAAATAAAGATATTAAAATACTTCTCTGGAGCCGGTGAATATGATAATATGATCACATTTGTGTTTTTGATAGTAAGTATAATAGTTATAATATAGATATATAGTTATATATAAGTCATTATATAGTTACATATAAATAGTTATAAAATAGTCATCATAGGAGTTCCCAGTGGGGAAGGCACTGTTTCTATCATCTATCCCTAGCTCTTAGGTATAAGCATATCCAAAATTGGAGCTAAAGTGCTGTAGAGAAAATAACGATCTAACAAAAATAAAGTTGAAGTCATGTAGCTCTGACTATTAAAAACATTCTGGGTCTCTGGGCTCCTGGGGCTTAGAGACTATTTTTTGCTGGAGGAAATTCTTTGATGTGTCCAGCTGGAGGGCAAGCACAGGCAGGAGGAGAGAGAGTCAGAGGTAAGCTACTCAGAACTTGCCCTGAAACAAACTCTCAGATCTCTCTCTGACATGGCCATTTTCCCAGAATAGAAAGGAGATTGGACTCAGCAAATACGGGTAGAATCTAAAATTAAGCATTTGTTCGAGTCTCACTTGTGTTGTCTTTATATAAAAGCTAAGTATAGATTTAGGAAAACTCTGGAACGGAAGGACAGGTAATTAGAAGGGTTTTTTTTTTTCAATCACTTGTATAGGATATATGTCCCTTGTTCAAGTAATAAAGAAAAAGATCAAGGCAAAAATAGGCATGAGGCTATTTCACCTGCCTACCTATTTTACTTGCCTATATAGCCAACACTTTGGAGAAAATCAAAGAAAGACCATGCTTCATGCTTTATTTTCCCTTGAAGGTACACTCCCATCCATCATTTGTTATGTCTTTGAGAAGACAGTGCCCCCCAGAGTCTCAAGAAGAGGCTTTGGAGGATCAAAGAGTTGCTAACCAAAAAATACAGCAGTATTTTCTGAAAAAATTTTCTAGGGCCAAAGAGATACATGCTTTGCATGAGGAAAACATTTGCATTGTTCTTGCTTTGCATGAATCTGACCTAGTTTGATCCTGAGTATTCCCTGTTTTCCTGAGCACACAGGAAATAATTCCTGAGCGCATAGCCAGGAGTAACTCCTGAGCACTGCTCGGTGTTATGAAACAAAATCAAACAAACAAAAACACAAAAAGCCCATTTTCCGTATGCTTTCTTTCTTCTTTCTTTCTTTCTTCCTTCCTTCCTTCCTTCCTCTCTCTCTCCTTTTTTCTTTCTTTTTCTTTCTTTCTTTCTTTCTTTCTTTCTTTCTTTCTTTCTTCTTTCTTTCTTTCTTTCTTTCTTTCTTTCTTTCTTTCTTTCTTTCTTTCTTCTTTCTTTCTTTCTTTCTTTCTTTCTTTCTTTCTTTCTTTCTTTCTTTCTTTCTTTCTTTCTTTCTTTCTTTGTTTCTTTCTTTCTTTCTTTCTTTCTTTCTTTCTTTCTTTTTTGGTTTTTTGGGCCACACCCGGTGGTGCTCAGGGGTCACTCCTGGCTGTCTGCTCAGAAATAGCTCCTGGCAGGCTCAGGGGACCATATGGGACACCGGGATTCGAACCAACCACCTTTGGTCCTGGATCGGCTGCTTGCAAGGCAAACACCGCTGTGCTATCTCTCCCCCCCCCCCCCCCCCCCCCGTATGCTTTCTGATGTAAGCCAGTTCCTTGGATAGGAAAAATTCTTCACCAAAAGTGTCTGGAGAAATTTTTGTGTTGGTGTAGAGCTCAACTCCAAGTAAGCTTATCCGTGATGGATAGAGTGAGGGGCAGAAGTGTGGTTAAGCATATTCGACAGGTGTCATCCTTTTGCTCATTCACCCAGTTACTTCCACAAGTATGCTTCTCCCATCATGCATCTCTGTGGAAGTGCTTGGCCAGAATTATCTACAACTACAAAGCTAGCTGCTTTCATTACCTTAAATCAAATACTCAAGTACCAAGTTTATTTTTTTTAATTTTTATTTTGATCATAATGGCTTACATATTTTCACAGTAGTATTTTAAGTACATATCAACATTGAATTAGGGGGATACCCATCACCAAATTTGTTCTCCCCCATCCCAGTTCCCCTTCTGCAACCCATATACCCCACCATCACCCCCCGGGCTGCTAGAGTAGGTGGTCCCCTCTTTGTCTAGCTTAGTATTAGTGATCATATATCTGTTTGGTCCTGGTACCCTCCCCTGTCTCCCCCTCTATTTAAGAAGCAGAGATAGGTAAATTGAGTTATGTGGCTTTGTTTGAAGGAAAGAAAAGCAATAGATTGGGGTATAAAATAAGAGAGAAAAAAAAAAAGAAGTCAAATATGCTGAAAATAGGCAGAGTCCTTCCAGAGGATTTCTACCTCAGTTTGAGAGAGGATGTGAAAAAGGCAATTGAAACACCACCACAATGCAGAAAGAAGGGCCCAGAGAGATACCACTGCAGTGTTTGCCTTGCAAGCAGCCGATCCAGGACCAAAGCTGGTTGGTTCGAATCCCGGTGTCCCATATGGTCCCCGTGCCTATTTCTGAGCAGACAGCCAGGAGTAGCCCTGAACACTGCCAGGTGTGGCCCAAAAACAAAAAAACAAAACAAAACAATACAGAAAGAAATATCAAATTAAATATCCAGTGAGCACCACAGCAATAAAGATAAGCACCACACAACTGTTTTGGTTCTGAAATCAATTCATGCTGGAGTGCAAAAAGAAAGAGAAAGATAAGATAAAATAAAATAAAATAATATTGGAGACATCAACTTCAATCTCTACACTAATATAAAGATGTCAAAAAATCGATCAATCAATAAATAAATATGTGAAAAAATGATTGTTTTGTGCTTTTTCTATTTTTTTTAACTTTTATTTATTTGTTTGTTTGTGTTTAGGCTACACCCAGCAGCACTCAGGGGTTACTCCTGTCTCTGCACTCAGAAATCGCCCCCAGCAGGTTGGGGGACCATATAGGATGCTGGGAATCGAACCGGGTCCCTCCTGGGTCTGCCACATGCAAGGCAAATGCTCTACTACTGAGCTGTCTCTCCAGCACTCAAGTACCAAGTTTGAAACCTGAAAACAGGAACCTAAGTGGTAATCCAATGGTTAGTGCTCTTGCCTTGAATGCAGCTGAGCCAAGTTCTGGCCTCAGCAACACATATGGCCCTCTAAGAGAATGAGGAGCCAGGATCAAGCCTAAATACTCCTGGCTGTGCCCCCCAAAATAAAAACCCCGAAAATATCAATATTATCAGTAAGCATCATAAACCAGAGTTCTTCAGCCAGGAGCCATATGTCTCCTAGGGGATCCCAGAGATATTCAGGGGGAGGAGCTTAAGTGAAACTCATCTAAATGGGGGACCACAGCAAAAAAACTTAGGGTCTAAAGATAGGGTCCAAGGAAACAAAGCAAGGTTGGAATAGGCCACAGTAAGAAAAGGACTGAGAGGGACCAGGGCGATGGCGCAGTGGCAGGAGTTTGCCTTGGACATGGCTGACCTAGGGCAGACTGTGGTCCATCCCCCAGTGTCCCACATGGTCCCCCAAGCCAGCAGCAATGTTTGAGCACATAGCAGAAATAACCCCTGAGCATCACCAGGTGTGGCTCCAAATAAAAAAGAAAAAAAAAAGAAAAGAAAAGGACTGTCCATGATAGTAAGCTTGCCACAAAGAGCAGAGAGTGCAGTTAGAGTAAAGAAGGGTGGACTATGTCAATGGTAATTGGAACTGATCACTCTGGACAAGAACTGGGTGCTGAAAGGAGATAACGCGATGTGCATGGCACCTCTTCATTAACAACAGCGCAAACCACAATGTCGAAAAAGAAGAGAGAGAAGTAAAATGCTTGCCCCAGAGACAGGCAGAGTAGGATGGGTGGGAGGGAAACTGGGAACATTGGTGGCAGGAAATGTAAACTGTACTGCAAATCAAACTATCTAAAAGGGGAGAAAAGGAAAAGAGAAAACGAGAGGAGAGAGAGAGAGAGAGAGAGAGAGAGAGAGAGAGAGAGAGAGAGAGAGAGAGAGAGAGAGAGAGAGAGAGAGAGAGAGAGAGAGAGAGGAGAGAGAGAGAGAGAGAGAGAGAGAGAAGAAAAATGGTATGCCCCCAAAGACAGGAAGGGGAAAGGACACCCAGGAGGGTGAGAGGGAAAATGGGGGCATTGGCGGCGGGAAACATACATGCACTGGTACAAGTTGCTGCACATTGCGTGACTGTAACTCAATCATGAACAACTTTATCTGTTTTAAAAAATAAAAGCTGTATTATGAACAACCTTATAAACCACAATGTTTAAATTTTAAAAAGTAATAAAATGGGGCTGAAGAGAGAGCACAGCGGTAGGGCATTTGCCTTGCATGCGGCCGACCCAGGAGGGACCTGGTTTGATTCCCGGCACCCTATGTGGTCTCCAGGCTGCAAGGAGTAAATTCTGAGCACAAGGCCAGGATTAACCACTGAACGCTTTGGGGTGTGATCCCCAACAAAACAAGCAAACAAGCATAAAAACACACAGAAAAATGTTGTCTTTGTGCATGGCTGAATATTATACAGCCATTCGAAAGCTAGGGCAGGGGAAGTAACAGAGAGGTTAGGGTGCATGCAGAGTATGATCCTACTTCAATTGCCAGCAAGTCAAGGCCTCTTAATCACTGATGGACGTGGCCCTGTAGGCCCCTAGAGCAGTAGAAAAGAGCCTGCTGGTCCTAGATGCAGCATCCCATCCTATAGCCTTTATATTAAACATTTGGCTAAATTTCCCTGGAAGTGACACTTGGACTCCCTAAGAACTGCCTGGGAGTACCCTACCTAGAAGAGTGACATTCAAATCCATGCTGCAATATGAATAAAACTGCAAGACATTAATTAAAGAAGATAAATCGGGCACAAAAAGACAGATGCTACCTGATTCCACTTATTTGTAGAATCCTTATAGTTAATTTTCTAGAGACATTACAGAGATGTATTCACCAGGGATTAAGGGGTACAGGGGTTTCAGGGTTAGTGGGTTTCAGTAAGTTTCAAAGTTTTGGTTTGGACCGATGACGAATCTCTGCAAATGGCTGCAAGTGATGGCTGCTCAGAAGTATGAAAGTTTTTAGTGCTCCTGACTTACCAATGGCATTTTGTGTTGCATGTATTTTTTTTCCAATACTGGGACTCAAATCCAGGTTGAGGACCCTTAACTATACAACAAGCCTAAGTGTTTAGACTGGAAAAAATTATAGACTAGGACCAGAGTGACAGTACAGATAATAGGTTGCTTGCATGCCACCAAACTAGTTTCAATCTCTGAGACCACCTTACAGTTCCCTGCGTCTGTCAGTATTCCCTGAATATTCCTTATTACATATGAAATATGTATGATATATAATTATATGTTGTGATATAACATATAATACATATTGCATTATTATACATAATCATTATAGACAATATAACAATTATTACATAATAATATATTTATATACTACAACCATAGTAGACTGTACATTATAATTTATATAATTATAATAATATGATAATCATATAATTATATATAAAATATACAGAGAGTATACTTATTCCAAGGGTAAAACTTTGAGCACAGACAGTGTTTTTTTCCTCCCCAAAATGCATGGGCAATCATGAAGGTAGACACCAAAGGACAGTATTACTAAGGAGTAAAGTTTCATGAAGTAGACATTTTTGTTCTGGGAGTCACAGCCCGCCATTCTCAGGCCTTACTCGTGGCTCTGCGCTCTGGGAGTACTCCTGTTGGGCCTTGGGAGACCATGTGGGATTCTGGGAATCAAACTGTCAGCTGCAGGAAAGGTAAGAACCCTCCCTACCTTATGTACCGCAGAAGAGGAAACTAGAGTCTCAAGTACTAAGTGTCTTCTGTGAATATGCTTATTAATCATAGACAGAAACAGAGGATTTGGAGTGAAAAGACAAATGGATATCTCTTTATCTAGTGATCAAAGTGAAGCTACTCAGGCGGCTGCACTGAGAAAAAAAAAAAAACACAGTACATCATTTTACCAGTCTTCTACTGGCTACTCTACTAGGAGAAAATATTACAGTGAAAAATAGCACACACAGAGAGACAATCACAGATAACTGGCTTCCAACAACAAGGAGAGGTTTCTTCTCTTTCCATATGCAAGACTGATCCACATTTAGATAGTTTAGCAGCATTTGCTTTTCTCCTTGCACGTTTCCCACTCTGTCATCAGTAGCTTGTCAACCTAGTCCCCAGTGATCACGATGAGTGGCTGCATTTCTTGGGTTATACCACACAGAACAAGGGGAAGGAGACCAAGAACTGCCTTTGAAATTGAGTTTCCTAGAGTAGCGTTTTTCAACCACTGTGCCGCGGCACACTAGTGTGCCGTAAGATATTGTCTGGTGTGCCATGGGAAAAATTCCAATTTCATCCATAACATACAGCTTCACCTCACAAATAGACCAATCATTAGATTCTAATGATTTATTTCATAACCAGTAATTATAAAATAATTTCTTTGTGTTTGATTCCTATTCAAGAGAATTACTTTATATATAGTCAATATAGGCACAGAGTTCAATTTCTTTTAACATTTTCTAATGGTGGTGTGCCTCGTGATTTTTTTTCCTGAAAAAAAGTGTGCCTTTGCACAAAAAGGTTGAAAAACACTGTCCTAGAGAACCTCAACATCACTTTCTTTCCTCTTATCTTTTTTATCTAAACTAGATGCCATGCAATTTCCTCAGCCAATATCTGGAGGGGATGAGCTCCCCCAACTTAAACAACTCTCTGGCAGTCAAGTGGGGCAGGTGGTCATTCGAATTAAAGTGTGGATCATGCCTTCAACAGAGGATGCCCTTCAACAAAGGAATGGCTAAAGAAACTGTGTTACATCTACACAATGGAATATTATGCAGCTGTCAAGATAGATAGTCATGAAATTTTCCTATGCATGGATGTACATGGAATCTATCATGCTGAGTGAAATAAGTCAGAGGGAGAGAGAGACACAGAATAGTCTCACTCATCTATGGGTTTTAAGAAAAATAAAAGGCATTATTGTAATAACACCCAGAGACAACAGAGATGAGGGCTGTAAGGATGGCTCTTGAATGTAAAGCTCACCACATAGAGTGATGAGTGTAATTAGAGAGATGACTACACTAACTATCATGGCAATGTCAATGAGTGAGAGAAGTAGAATGCCTATCTCAAATACAGGCAGGGGGTGAGGAAGGAGGAAGATGGGGGCATTGGTGGTGCAAAGATTGCACTGGTGAAGGGGGGTGTTCTTTTTATGACTGAAACCAACTACAATCATGTTTGTAATCATGGTGCTTAAATAAAGTTTTTTTTAAATAAAGTGTGGTTCATCAAGGAGAGGGGAAGAATAGTCATGGACAGTGAGACCTCCAGCTGCAACGGAGAGTTTGAGGTCATTCACCTGGACACTGTGGGAGCACAAGCGTAGGGAAGGAAGTTGTAAGTGACACCTGGAGTACAGTAGACAACAGCAATGGATGCATGAATGATGTTATGGCTGAAGACAAGAACCATAATATGGGAATTGTTCTGGCTTCTATTTTCCTTTAGAAATAAAGAGGGCAAAAAATAAAAGGTTGACTCAAAGTGGTGACAAGCATTGAAATGTGAAGAATACACAGAAACTTGTAACAGATCTTTTCCATGAAAGCTAACAACATCACCAATACTAGTGAATAGAAAGGGGAGGGGGAAGAACATAAACATAAACTCAATCATGGATTTCAGAGAATAAAGAGCCAAAAAAGTTTTCCAGAAGAAAATATATAGCGTGTGTCTTTTGTGTAATATTGTTATTTATTTTCTTTTGTTAGCTCTGGGATTCACAGCCTTCCTATCTGGCATCCTTTATCATTCTGAGGTTCAAGAATGTAATCAATATTATGCTTGCCCAAATCAAGGGCAATTAGTCTTTTTAGTCCTAAACATACATGAAATATAACTGCTGCTTTCCAAAACTTCTTCCACACATATTTCATAAAATCAATTTAATTTTACTCTGAAACACTTAAATGATGTCTCCTAATAGCATTTCGAGATGGCAGTATCAATAAAAATACTTAATTCCTATATTCAATTTGTAGAAACAATTTCTACAGTCAATATATTTACAGAGATCTCTTTTTTATCTCTACATTCTAGACTTAGTGTAGTATTTAACATTAACCTTTAGGGGAATCAAGTTATTTCAATTTATCAGTAGAGAAAAACTTTTCACACTAATTTTAACCTCTTTTTTGCTTTGCTTTGGGGCCATACCCAGCGGTGCTCAGGGGTTACTTTTTGCTCTCCTATCAGTACTCAAGGGACCATATGGAATGTGGGGAATTGAACCCTGGTCACCCACATGCAAGGCAAGTGCCCTACCCATTGTACTATCTCTCCAACACTAACCTAAATTTTAAAGAAACTAAGTTTAAAGAATTCTACTCACAAGAAAACCTTCTTATCTTTCCAAATACTTTCTTTTTTCTTTTCATTTATTCAATAACATTAAAATGGCAAACATGCGAAAAGGAACCAGCCTACAACATCAGTCAGTGACACACATGGTAGTCAATTTTGTGGATAATATGACATGCCAGGCTCTGCAAATGAGTTACATTTGTTTCTGTGTGTACTTTTAATTTTTTACTTATTTTATTTTATTTTACTTATTTATTTTATTTTTACTTTATTTTAGTTACCATGATGTCAATCTTATTGACAGGGTTTCCTACATACAACGTCGCAGCACCACACTCTTCACCAGTGTCATTGCTCCATCACTGTTCCATGAGACATTCTTTGTCCCACCCTTTTCCTCTTCCCTCACCTCTCCCTCCTCTGATGATCTCATTTCTGTACACCAATTCCCAGGATCTGTTGCCTTTTGCCATGTGTCATTCCCTTATTATGTTTTTGCACATCCCACATATGAGAGCGATCATTCTGTCTCTGTCCCTCACTAACTTCACTTAGCCTGATATTCATCCACTTAGTGGCAAAGTGCCTGATTTCGTTTTTATTTATAGCCAAGTTGTATTCCATTGTGTATATTTACCACAGTTTCATTATCCAGTCAGTCCTCTGTTCTTACAGGTTGTTTCCAAATGTGGGCTATGAGTAGTAATGAGTAGTAATGAATTTGTAATGAATAGTGCTTTGCACTATTTTTTCTTATCACAGAATCTCTTTATCTAGGCATAAATCTGACCATCTCAGAAGGAGAGGGTACGCCATACCCCCATCCTGCCAAAGCCATGCTTCCTGACTTTATCCCCCAGAATCACTGTTTCCTGAATGTGGGCACCCTCCCCCTATATCTTCCTTCTTCCAGGAACGCCTGGCAGCTGTAACTACACCCACAAATGCAGTTGCCATGTTTAAACTGGGCCTTCTTCCAGAAGGTCCAGTAGCTGAGATTATGCCCCTAAAATTTATAGTATTGTTAATTTGAATTTCTGGGCAACTTCATTTGTTTGAAGCTTTCATCCCGAAAGAAACACCCCAATTTAACAGACTGAGCATATAATAAAAGTTTACTAAACCTTTTGCCATTGTATTGATGACTTCATTGGTGATGCAATAATTCTCAAAATGAGCTTGTTACTGTACTTTTTCTTTTTCCTTTCTTTTTTCTCTTCTCTTCCATTTTATTTATTTTTTCTTTTCATTTTTTTCAATAACTACTTTCACTTATCTGGAAATATGATCCCCTAAGCCTGCCAAGGGCAATTTCTGAATGCAGAGCCAGGAGTAACCCCTGAGTGCTGCCGGGGGTGTGATCCAAAAGAAAACAAAACATAAAAAGGACTGGGCAGTTCTTATATTCTTGTATTCATTAAAGCATCTATATCCACCAGAGAAAGCACTTCTGCAGAATGTCAGCCCTCTCCCGACATGTTGTGTATGCAGCTATGAATTAATTTTTTTGTGGTGTCAGAGGTTGAACTCAGGGCGTCACACATGAAAGGGAAGTGTGCTACTGCTCTATGTCCCCAATGATGGCACTATTTTTTCTTTATTCATAATAAAGCTTTTCCTTGATCGACTTAAAATATTAATAAGCTAGAAAGGGGAGGAAGTTGCAAGCAAAACTCAATGCCTTACGCTCTATTGACATATCCCTCTATTTGCCAATCACGCATGAGCTAAGATGCATTGATAAAACACAGGATAAAACATCTACTTTAGGGCTGGAGAGACAGCACAGTGGTAGGCCATTTGCCTTGCACGCAGTCGATCCAGGACAGATGGTGGTTCAAATCCTGGCATCCCAACTTTATAAAGTCGTGATCATGTAAAGTAAGATACAGAAAGCACTTGCAATAACATTGGGCTAATAAAAACCAAGCAGCAGGAATTAGCTGTTATTAAGCTGGGCTCATTTATTTACAGTGCTTGCGGCATTGTCATGTCACCAGAGGAGATTTCACAGGCCTTGGAAAGACACCTGGAACTACATCGAAGATAGAGCACTTGCTCACTGTCTTTCTCACTTAAGGGAGACAGTTATGAATGAGCCTCATTAGGAGAAACCTCCATCCTTGTGCTATGGGCCCTGTCGCACAGAATCAATGATGTCTTGCTTGGCGAGAACTTGTCATGTCTTGCTAGTTAGATTTTGGGGTATATTCATCTCTATCCTGGAGGTATCACTTTTCAATGATTTTTTTCCCCTCAAGGATTTGCATGCAGGTATAATTCCAGAATTGTCATTTGAATTCACTTAATACTTTCCTGAAGATTGGTTTGGGAATGCATTTGTCCTCTTTGGCAGTTGGCAAAATTATTACAGTTCAAAAAAATTATTTTGTTTTGTTTGGGGGGGGCCACACCCGGTGACATTCAGGGGTTACTCCTGGCTCTGCACTCAGAAATGAGCTCTTGGCCTGGGAACCATATGGAACGCTGGAAGATCGAACCACTGTCCATCCTAGGTTAGCTGCGTGCAAGGCAAACGCCCGATCGTTGCGCCACCACTTTTGCCCCCAGTTCAAAATTTTTAAGAAGTAAATCACTCTCATGTAATGTCATTAAAACTTATGCTTTGGTAGTTTTATAGAATGTTTTCTTCTTGGAACCTCAACAGAATACAGGATTCTTCTATTACTCCCCAACAAAAGAAGTATAAAGAAAGTTAAGCAGATTTGACCTACTAGCTTCATGCTTAGGTTTCTCTACAAGCCATTTTTGTAGAAGAAATATTCTACAATAGTTTATTCATAAAAAAAGTTCCTGAATGCCACCAATAAAAGATGGTTTGTTCAATAAAGATATTTATAATGAGATATTCTGTATCTTTTAAAAAATCAATTTTATCTATATTCATTTTGAAGAGTGTTCAAGTATGTTTTAACCAATTTCAAACTACTTTATCGTTAGATCCAATTTTTGAAAACACAAAACAAAACAAAAGGACCGTGTACATACATAATTCTGGGTTCATGGTCAATAAATTGGTTCATGGGGATGCATGTGTTCATTGCATACCAGGTGACTGAGCAGTCTGCTGTTCATGGAAGAAAAAAGGAGAATAATCAATTCTTTAAAAAAAAAAAAAAGAAACCCTTATTGGTTGACTGGGTTTTTTGGCCACACCCAATGGTCCTCAGGGGTCACACCTAGCTCTGCACTCAGAAATTGCTCCTGGCAGGCTGAGGGGCTTTTGGATGGACTTGGAAATTTGCCAGGATTTCTCTCCATATCCCCCACAGTAGATGTCTTCCTTAGCTTCCCATTGATCTTTGCATTTAGTGGTTTGGAGTGCTGGAGGATCAGGGTGTTTCAGAAAGTGATCTATTGAATTGTTTGTATAAAATGTGGCTCAAGGTATATTTCCTTACAGGTTATTTTTCTGAACTAGCAAAGTTGTCCAAGTATGATAAAAAAAAATTGCATCCTAGTTTATTGATTTGTTCAGCTGGTCTTTGAGCTATATATTTTCTAAGAGAAAGAAATGCTAGATCCAATCTGCCAGGAAGTCTATGATATAAATTGAAATGACTTTAGTTTGGGGAAAGGAGAGCTGATGGGAAGGAGGGGTGTTTCAGTAATGGCACGGGAACCCAGAAGGAGGCTGAGGGAAGGCTGGCAAGGAGGCCCCATTTAAGCTTGGTAGAGATTAGGACTGGAGCCTCCCTATTCCCACCTAGACACAGGCCTGACTGCCCCCAGGGAACAAAGACTCAGCAATGGCGCTGGACCCAGAAAGATGCTGGGAACGACCCAAAAAGACAGCCCCGTTTGCATTTGGTGGGAGGGACTAACACGTGAGGTTCCCTATTCCCTCCCAGACAAACCTGGCTGGCCCCAAGGACAGATGAACAGTGAAGGCACCTGATCCCAGAGGTTGGCTGAGGGGAAGCTGGAAAGCATGTTTTTGATTCTTAAATTGTTCTGGCCAGTCTGGCTTCCTACTACATGTTTTTAGCTCCCAATGGAGTCCCATAGCTTCGATCCTCCCCACATTTAGCCAATGCACAAAATGGTTCTTGGCAGTTTGACCCAACTCCCCTCATCAGCCTGGGGAATGAATCGAGAACTAAATTAAATTTCTTCTCCTTGTTAAGTTAAATGATGTCAGTGTTGAATCAAATCAGGCGCCTAGTTTCATACCTTTCTCACAAGCAAGTCAAATTTAGCTTTTATGGGGAACACTTCTTCAAAGTAGCTAACTCCCTGACCCTTCCTCCTTAATATGAATATGAATTAATAATAATATAAGTACTTCTTAAATTTGAGTATTTCACAGAACAAATAGCCAAAGCTGCAAGAACCCAGATTTCTGAGTTCTCATTCTCCCTTTGTGACTTCATCAAAAGTGGCTCTGGCGAATTTTATCTTCTTTGGGAACAAGAACTTTAGCTTTTTTTCTGGGCACAATATTACTAGCCTCTCTTGAAACTACACTGAGTTGTCTTGAATATGTATGGACCTTGCAGATTTACATGAATCGCTGCATGCAGAAATCCAGTCAGGCTTCCAAGGGAGGGCAGAGCCACTTCCAGTGGCTCCTTTCAGTGGCCTGTGGCCTAGACTCAAATACCAGGCAGGTCTAGGCCCATGCCCTGGACAGTAACTTAGCATGGAGACAGTCAGAAACAATGGGTAAAAGATCAAGGTCATGGATATGATTAAAAAGTCAAAAATAAATTTTAAATTATGTGAAGTCACTGTTAGTTCAGGTTATCTGTCACAAGCAGACTACTTAGTCTTCATTGATATTATGGCGGGAGAAAGGCCAGTTTGATTATGGGAGAGGGGGATGGGTCAAATCAGTTGGTACTCAGAGCTCATTCCTGGCTCTGCACTCAGGAATGGCTCCTATCAGGGGACCCTATGTGGTGCTGGGGAGTCACTACCTCCCATTTTAGGATTTTAGATGCAACAATGATTTATTGTATCTGTATTTGGGATGTATGTTTTCAAACAGCAGGTTGTTAAGCACCTAACATATGCTCAAGAACTGTTATATGTAATATGTCTTGAAGGACACAAAGAAAGCAGAAAGACAGTCTCAATTCTACAGATATTAATATCCTGTTAATGAGTTAAACAAAAAACAGAGAAAGATCTAGGCAAGCTGGCATCATACTGAATGCAATCATGTGGGCCACCATTAAGAATTCAAGGGGAGGGACCGGAGAGATAGCATGGAGGTAAGGCGTTTGCCTTTTATGCAGAAAGACGGTGGTTCGAATCCCGGCATCCCATATGGTCCCCCGTGCCTGCCAGGGGCAATTTCTGAGCATAGAGCCAGGAGTAACCCCTGAGTGCTGCCGGGTGTGACCCCAAAACAAAAACAAAAAACAAAAAAAAAAAAAAAAAGAATTCAAGGGGAATTGACAAAAATGGTACCTTGAAGAATTGAACTGGCCTCAATTTTGCAAATAAAAACAGTCAAGGGCTCAGAGAGATTGGTGATATGACCCCAGAGCAAACAGCCAAGATTGCTGCTGTGTCCCCTCAAAACAAAACAAATAAAAAATCCTGACATATCATGAGAGAGTATTTTGTTTTGTAAACTGTTCAAGTTCTCTAATGTCCCATTATTCTTGTAAGGATGGAAATTTTTTCAATTTTTATTTATTGATTGATTTTTGGGCCACATACAGCCAGTGGTGCTCAGAGGTTACTTCTGGCTGTCTAGGGTTATTCCTGGTTCTGAGCTAAGAAATTACATGTGGCAGGCTTGGGGAATCCAATGGGATGCTGGAGGAACTCAGATTGGGCCATGTGCAAGGAAAATATCCTACCCATTATATTCTGTTGTTGACATAGATAGTCTGTGAGAATCATCCTAACTATTCTTCTACGACTAAAATCACAGTTCCTTTGATTTCTCCCTTCCTCTATGTACCCGACTGAATAAGTAAGAACCTAAAGATCATGATAATGCATCCCACTTTCAGCGGGATAGTGGATGAAGCGGCTGGAAAGTGTGAAAAGTGAAGAACCAATCCAGAGAAGAATGTCCATCTTGTTCCCTCAGCTCAGACACTGGCAGCATTTTAGAAGGTTTGAGCTCATGAGACCCTTCAATAGTTCTCTCTCCATCTACACATAGGCATCTCCCCTGTGTTGGCATTGGACTGCCAAGCATTTCATTAGAAGCAGAAATGTTGTCAGAAGGAACACTAGAGAGAACCATTTGTCATGTCTGCAAAGCAGCCAATGCCATGAATTCATCTAACTCTGGAAAGAGACGCAACTGGAAGCAAAATTTCCTAGACATACTTACTTTGCAGTTGATCACACTGGGTCGCTTCTGGAGAGGGAAGGGCA
This sequence comes from Suncus etruscus, assembly GCF_024139225.1. Lineage (NCBI taxonomy): Eukaryota > Metazoa > Chordata > Mammalia > Eulipotyphla > Soricidae > Suncus > Suncus etruscus. The sequence continues at coordinate 3,183,041 of NC_064857.1, forward strand.
AGTCCTCTGTCCTGCTGAAGCCCTAGTGGCCACACACAGACGCACCTTACAACTGCAACCACACCAATGGCCCAGCTTCACTGCTTTTCCACAGATCTTTGCAGACTTCTAGGCATCAAATCTCCGGGTATGCTGGTCTGGAGGCTGATATCTTCATGGGTAGTGTGGAGCCAGAGCAGGCTATATCTCTCGCCGCACCTCTGTACTTCCAGAAGACCCGGTAGCCACACCTAGGAACCACCACCGTTGCCATATGGCCTCACTAGCCCAATTGCATAGGTCCTCAAAGTACTGGACCACACAGCCATATATGGAGCCACATGTATTTTAATACTGACACCCAGTAGGAATACAACAAATTAGATGTAAAATTATCATAGAAGATAATTTGCTCAAGAAACAAAAGCAACAGCATAATGTTCGACTAGGAATATACAGCTTAATAGATCTTCAGTCCCAGAATAAAGACCCCATTGTGAGATATGACCATTTTCACAGTTTTTCTTTTAATGAAGTTTTATTTTTTGATAATTCTAGTAGCATTTAGGTGTACTGAGCAATATGAAGTAACTTATTTGAATCCGCCAAGGGGCAGGCTTCAGGGAAGTTGGGAAACTGTTGACAGGTCTGAATGACCAACCACAGATCCCTCCCAGCAGTGGGAGGGTTTCCCTCTCCAGGTGAGCTAGGCAGGAAGTTGGGGGAGGATTACACATATTGCCTCAAGACAAGATAATATAGGAACTTCTGTAAACCATGTAACGTCTATACAAGATAAAATGTGAAGTTGTAAACAATATCTCAATATAAATGGGGGCAGTTACTATTGCTAGAATTTATATTATGAAAAGAAAATAATTTATTTTTATTAGTATAGGCAGATGTTAATTTATAATGATGCATGTATGGAACTTGTAGAATGCGATGGAGGGCTAGAGAGAGAGCAAGTAGAGGTGGTAAAGCACTTCCCTTGCATATGACCGTGACACCACATATGGTCTCCTGAGCAACACCAAAAGTCGCTCCTGAGCACAGAACCAACACTGTCCCCCCCACCACCATCAAAGTTGTAATGCAATGCTATTTCATTAAAATTATTGTTTAGAGGGGCCGGTGAGGTGGCGCTAGAGGTAAGGTGTCTGCCTTGCAAGCGCTAGCCAAGGAAGGACCGCAGTTCGATCCCCCGAGTCCCATATGGTCCCCCCAAGCCAGGGGCGATTTCTGAGCGCTTAGCCAGGGGTAACCCCTGAGCATCAAACGGGTGTGGCCAAAAACCCCCCCCCAAAATATATATATATATATATATATATATATTGTTTAGAAATCTAAATATAAGGAAAAAAAACTACAAGCTTTTACTTGAGAGAAAGAAATTGCATGTACAGAAAAATTATATGTCACCCAAATACTATTTCAGAGGACTTATATAAAACAGAAAGGAATGGTGCGAGATATGCAAATTTCTAAAGGAAAATAAGAAAATACTGACCTACCATATCACGATTTAGAACAGAAAAAAAAAAAATAAAGCATCTTATACAGATAAACAAAAATTAAAGCACTTCATGACTGCCAAAGTGGCCTAGCAAAAATATTAAAGGGTCTCTCATAAAATAAAAAGCAATTTCATACTGAAGTAGTAAAATACCGAAATTATATAAAGGGAGGGGAGGAAAGTAAAACTACGGCTTCCTAAAATGAGGCAAAATCAATCCAACTAATAGGACACACATTTAGAGCTTTCCATAAAAGCCACAAGACAAAGGGGTCAGGGAGATAGCAAGTAAGGCATTTGTTTTGTATGCAGCCAAATATGTTTGATTCCTGGCATCCAATCTGGTCCCCTGAACCTGCTTGGAGTGATCCCTAAGTGCAGCGTCGGGAATAAGTCCTGAGCACCACCAGGTGTGGCTGAAAGTGGTGGTGGGGGGGAGGGGTAAGGGAAAAAAAGAACAGAAAAGGGACTCAATGTTTGTAAAAAGAACACTGTTAATGTCCAAGAGTAGAATATATTTAAGAAACAAAAGATCATTCTCAATAAAAATCCATTAAAAAGAATAAATCATTTTAAAATTATTTAATTATTATAATATATTCCATATTATAATATTATATAATTACTGTAATAATTACCTTCCATGTTAATGGCGTGTAGCCAGAGAAATAGTACAGGGGTTAAGGCCTGGCCTTGTGGCTTGACCTGGTTTAGATCCTTGTCACCACACAGGGTCCTCCAGCTAAATGGCAGAGTATGGCCTGAAACTAGTGAAGTGTCTGAGCAAAAATATATTATTGGTGCAAATTCAATTATATGCATAAAATTGCAATATGAATCAAAAATACAAAAATCCAACTCTCTGTTGTACTGCTTCAATCAAGCCCCAATGTAAACAGGCAGCATGGCATAGCAATCTCATAAGCAAAAGTATGAGAAAGATCCAGAAGTCAGAGAGAGATTTGTTTTTGTGTGTTTGCTTGGGTTTTTTCATTTTGTTTTCTTAAGGCGACACCAACGGTGCTCAGGAATTCCTCCAGGTTCTGAGACTCTGGAATTATTCCAGCAGTGCTTGGGCACATATGGGCTATTGTGGATGGAATTGTGTTAAAATCAAACAAGACAAGTACTATGGCTCCATCCCCAGGATTCTAGCTTCAGGATTTATTTTAATTATAAAACATTTTTGTTGGCAATATTTTTGTTTGTTTTTGTTTTGTTTTTGTTTGGGGGCCACACCTGGTGACACTCAGGGATTACTCCTGGCTATGCACTCAGAAATTGCTCCTGGCTTGGGTAATCATATGGGATGCTGGGGGACGGAACCGCGGTCCATCCTAGGCTAGTGCAGGCAAGGCAGACGCCTTATGCCCTGCATCACCACTCCGGCCCCTGTTGGCTATATTTTTGTTATAAAAAAAAAAGTGACAGAACCAGAGTGATAGCACAGCGCTAGAGCGTTTGCCTTGCATGCTGTCAATCCCTTAGGGACCCAGGTTAGATTCCCCAGCATTCCATATGGTCCCCCAGGCCTGCCAGGAGTGATTTCTGAGCCAGGAGTTAATTCCTGAGTGCCACCGAGTGTGGCCCCCTCTCTGCCAAAAAATTAAAAAGTAATAATGTGGACCCGGAGAGATAGTACAGCGGTGTTTGCCTTGCAAGCAGCCGATCCAGGACCAAAGGTGGTTGGTTCGAATCCCGGTGTCCCATAGGGTCCCCCGTGCCTGCCAGGAGCTATTTCTGAGCAGACAGCCAGGAGTAACCCCTGAGCACTGCCAGGTGTGGCCCAAAAACCAAAAAAAAAAAAAAAAAAAAAAAAGAGTAATAATGTAAATAAGGATACTTAATTCTGGTCAGAGAGAAGTTATGGTGAAGATAATAGTGTGAGTTCAAGATTTTTATTGTCCACTTGGTTCCAAAGCACAGCAGTAAGAAAACAAACATAGCCTCTACGAAAATAGAGGTGGAAAAGGAACACTCAATAATCCATCTAGAGAAATAGCAATTAAATTAGTTCCATAGCCTATCTAGCAAATATCAGAGGACTCTTTTGTCTTTGATTTTTCCAGCTAACTGGAAGCTAGAAAAGCTTTGTATTTTGGAGAAAACCAAACATGAAGAAATCCTGGCAGAACCGCTCAAGTGGAAAGACAGCTTCGCCTTCTCTCTAGCTTCCTCATGGCCAAGGAAGAGCTGAATGGCCTGAATTTGCACCCCGGAAACTTCCTCCTGGGATTCCAACTCCTGAATATGATGAAAAGGCGAGAGGGCAGATATAAGCCCTGACAAGGCAGCAGAGCTAAGAATCCCGGGGCACAGTGATCTTAGGTAGTTTCCTGGATGACCGCTCATTTCCTAAAGCTGGGAATCTAGACTTTTCCATGCTCTAAATTCTCCAATAATCTGACCAAAACTCTTTTCTTGAAGTTGTCTAGAATTGGCTTCGGTCATTTTCAACCAAGAGCTCTAACTGGTTCAGTGTGCTGAGCAAGAAAAAACAGTGAAAGTGGCAGAAAGGAACAGGATTCAGGAGTAGGATGAGAAGAAGAAAATGGGGGCTGGAGAGATAGCACAGCAATAGGGTGTTTGCCTTGCATGTGGCCAACCGGGGAGGGACCCAGTTTGATCCCTGGCATCCCATATGGTCCCCCAGCCTGCCAGGGATGATTTCTGAGTGCAGAGCCACGAGTAACCCCTGAGCACCACTAGGTGTGGCCCAGAAATCAATCAATCAATCAAGTTTAAAAGAAAAAAGAAAAAGAAAATTCTACTTGGCTTTCTATATCCATCCTCAACTCTGTAAGGAAGCACCAGGGTGCAGTCATATGCATGCAGATAAAACTGTTTCTTGGGGCTGGAGAGATAGCATGGAGGTAAGGCATTTGTCTTTCATGCAGAAGGTCATCGGTTTGAATCCCGGTGTCCCATATGGTCCCCCGTGCCTGCCAGGAGCAATTTCTGAGCCTGGAGCCAGGAATAACCCCTGAGCACTGCCAGGTGTGACCCAAAAAAAAAAAAAAAAAAAAAAAAAAAAAACTATTTCTTGGTTCTGTGTGACCTGTCTCACCTGTCCAGAAATGCATCTGCTCAGAAATGGGAACAAGTGAGGCTTTCATGCTTTTAAGCTAATAATTATGATCATGCAAGATCCAGTAGCTAATGAATGGGGAAACCCTATCATACAGAAGAGATTTGGATGCCTGATGTGAGATCCCAGTCTGTTACCCCACTTCAGACATTCTGGAACGCACATTATAGTACAAGTGGGACTTAGTTACAAGTACAGCTTCCAAACTTGGTTTCAACTTGTATTTCTTCATTTGGCTCTTTGAGGCCAAAGTGCATTAATAAAAAAAAAAAAAAAAACGTTCATGAGGCCATACCAATAGTATATTAGTGAGGGCATTTACCTTGAATACAGCCACCCCAATTTTGACCCCCAGCAATTTCATATGATCCCCTGAGCACATGAAGCATAATTCCTGAGTGCAGAGCCAGGAGTAACTATTGAGCATTACTAAGTGTGACCGTAAAACTAAGATGAAAAACAAGAAAGGAAGTAAAAAAGAAAAGAGGAAATAAAGAATAAAGGAAGGGGGCTGGGGGAGGTAGTGCATTTGCCTTGCATGCAGAAGGACGGTGAATCCTGGCATCGCATGTGGTCTTCCAGGAGCGATTTCTAGAGGAAGGAAGGAAGGAAGGAAGGAAGGAAGGAAGGAAGGAAGGAAGGAAGGAAGGAAGGAAGGAAGGAAGGAAGGAAGGAAGGAAGGAAGGAAGGAAGGAAGGAAGGAAGGAAGGAAGGAAGGAAGAGAGGAAGGGAAGGAAGGGAGGGAAGGAAGGGAGGAAGGAGGGAGGAAGGAAGGGAGGGAGGGAGGAAGGGGAGGGAGGGAGGGGAGGGAGGGAGAGAGGGAGGGAGGGAGGGGAGGGAGGGAGGGACGGAGAGAGGGAGGGGAGGGAGGGAGGGAAGGAGAAAGAAAGAGGAGAAAGAGAAGAAAGAAAGAAAGAAAGAAAGAAAGAAAAGAAAGAAAGAAGAAAGAAAGAAAGAAAGAAAGAAAGAAAGAAAGAAAGAAAGAAAGAAAGAAAGAAAGAAAGAAAGAAAGAAAGAAAGAAAGAAAGAAAGAAAGAAAGAAAGAGAGAGAAAGAGAGAAAGAAAGAAAGAAAGGGAACCTTTCTCAATATAGTGAAGGCCATCTACCACAAGCCAGTGGCAAATATTATCCTCAATGGAGAAAAACTGAAAGCCTTCCCTCTAAATTCTGGCACAAGACAAGGCTGTCCTCTCTCACCACTCCTATTCAACATAGCACTGGAAGTACTTGCTATAGCGATTAGGCAAGAAAAGGATATCAAGGGAATCCAGATAGGAAAGGAAGAAGTCAAGCTCTCACTGTTTGCAGATGACATGATACTCTACTTAGAAAACCCTAAAGACTCTATCAAAAAGCTTCTAGAAACAATAGACTCATATAGCAAGGTGGCAGGCTACAAAATTAACACACAAAAATCAATGGCCTTTCTATATACCAATAGTAATAAGGATGAAATGGACATTAAGAAAACAACCCCATTCACAATAGTACCACACAAACTCAAATATCTTGGAATCAACTTGACTAAATATGTGAAGGACCTATACAAAGAAAACTATAAAACTCTGCTCCAAGAAATAAGAGAGGACACACAGAAATGGAAACACATACCCTGCTCATGGATTGGCAGGATTAACATCATCAAAATGTCAATACTCCCCAAGGCATTATACAGATTTAATGCCATCCCTCTAAAGATACCCATGACATTCTTCAAAGAAGTGGATCAGACACTTTTGAAATTCATTTGGAACAATAAACACCCTCGAATAGCTAAAGCAATCATTGGGAAAAAGAATATGGGAGGAATTACTTTTCCCAACTTTAAACTGTACTACAAAGCAACAGCTATCAAAACAGCATGGTATTGGAATAAGGATAGGTCCTCAGATCAGTGGAATAGGCTTGAATACTCAGAAAATGTTCCCCAGAGATACAACCATCTAATTTTTGATAAAGGAGCAGGAAATCCTAAATGGAGCAGGGAAAGCCTCTTCAACAAGTGGTGTTGGCACAATTGGATAGCCACTTGCAAAAAATTAAACTTAGACCCCCAGCTAACATGATGTACAAAGGTAAAATCCAAATGGATTAAAGACCTCGATATCAGCCCCAAAACCATAAGATATATAGAACAGCACATAGGCAAAACACTACAGGACATTACAGGCATCTTCAAGGAGGAAACTGCACTCTCCAAGCAAGTGAAAGCAGAGATTAACAGATGGGAATATATTAAGCTGAGAAGCTTCTGCACCTCAAAGGAAATAGTGCCCAGGATACAAGAGCCACCCACTGAGTGGGAGAAACTATTCACCCAATACCCATCAGATAAGGGGCTAATCTCCAAAATATACAAGGCACTGACAGAACTTTACAAGAAAAAAACATCTAACCCCATCAAAAAATGGGGAGAAGAAATGAACAGACACTTTGACAAAGAAGAAATACGCATGGCCAAAAGACACATGAAAAAATGTTCCACATCACTAATCATCAGGGAGATGCAAATCAAAACAACGATGAGATACCACCTCACACCCCAGAGAATGGCACACATCACAAAGAATGAGAATAAACAGTGTTGGCGGGGATGTGGAGAGAAAGGAACTCTTATCCACTGCTGGTGGGAATGCTGTCTAGTTCAACCTTTATGGAAAGCGATATGGAGATTCCTCCAAAAAACTGGAAATCGAGCTCCCATATGATCCAGCTATACCACTCCTAGGAATATACCCTAGGAACACAAAAATACAATACAAAAACCCCTTCCTTACACCTATATTCATTGCAGCTCTATTTACCATAGCAAGACTCTGGAAACAACCAAGATGCCCTTCAACAGACGAATGGCTAAAGAAACTGTGGTACATATACACAATGGAATATTATGCAGCTGTCAGGAGAGATGAAGTCATGAAATTTTCCTATACATGGATGTACATGGAATCTATTATGCTGAGTGAAATAAGTCAGAGAGAGAGAGAGAAAAACGCAGAATGGTCTCACTCATCTATGGGTTTTAAGAAAAATGAAAGACACCCTTGTAATAATAATTTTCAGACACAAAAGAGAAAAGAGCTGGAAGTTCCAGCTCACCTCAGGAAGCTCACCACAAAGAGTGATGAGTTTAGTTAGAGAAATAACTACATTTTGAACTGTCCTAATATTGAGAATGTATGAGGGAAATGTAGAGCCTGTTTAGGGTACAGGCGGGGGTTGGGTGGGGAGGAGGGAGATTTGGGACTTGGGTGATGGGAATGTTGCACTTGTGATGGGTGGTGTTCCTTTTATGACTGAAACCCAAACACAATCATGTATGTAATCAAGGTGTTTAAATAAAAAAAAATTATGCATTAAAAAAAAAAGAAAGAAAGGAAGGAAGTGAAGGAAGGAAGGAAGGAAGGAAGGAAGGAAGGGAAGAAGAAAGGAAGGAAGGAAGGAAGGAAGGAAGGGAAGAAGGGAAGGAAGGAAGGAAGGAAAGAAGGAAGGAAAGGAAAGAAAGAAAGAAAGAAAGAAAGAAAGAAAGAAAGAAAAGAAAGAAGAAAGAAAAAGAAAGAAAGAAAGAAAGAAAGAAAGAAAGAAAGAAAGAAAGAAAGAAAGAAAGAAAGAAAGAAAAAGAACCGATGACCTTCTGCATGAAAGGCAAACGCCTTACCTCCATGCTATCTCTCCGGCCCCAGAAAATGAATTTTTAATGTCCAGACTTAAACTTATGTTTCAAGCATCAGTACCTGAGGCCTATCATGTAAACCACTCCCATTTCATGTGAAGTGGTATCTCCTATATTATATTTAAATATAATATATAAAAATATATTTAACTTGTATTTTCCCAAAAATCAGAAATGAGCACTTTTTTTTTGGTTTTGGGGGCATACTTGGGGGTGTTCAGGGGTCACTCCTGACTCTGCATTCAGAAATCACTCCTGGCAGCCTTGGGGACCAAATGGGATGCCAAGAATCAAACCCAGGTCCATCCAGGTTAGCAGCATGCAAAACAAATGCCCCACTGCTGTACTATCACTCCAGCCCAGCACTTTTTTAATATGTGTGTTGGCCAATTTTTTATTTTTTGTGAAAGCCTTTGTTTGGCTTTTCTCCCTATTTTGAAAGGACTGCTTTCTTGTTTGGGGTTTTTTTGTTGTTGTTGTTGAGCTTTGTGAATAAATTATAATCATATATTTTTGAAATTATCCCTATGTCCTACATATGATACACAAACATTTTCTCTGATTCACAGGGTGCCTATTTATTTGGGAGCATCATAAATTTCTCCATGAAGAAAATTTTAAATTTGGCATAGTCCCCCTCATTTATTTTTTTCTTTGCCAGTGGGTTATCTCCTCGACGTTTCCTCTTAGGTCAGTGTCATGGTATGTTCTGCCTATGCCAGCCTCAGTGCCTTTAATGAATAAAAGTCTGATATCAAGGTCTTAAATCTTTTTTTTTTTTTTTGACAGTTGTCAAGGGTCACTCCTGACTTTCTACTCAGGTATTACTCTTGGGGGCTTGGAGGAGTGTTGAGTGATGCAGGAGATCAAACTTGAGTCGGCCATGTGAAGGGTAAGTGTCTACCAGTGCTCAGGCTTCCCCTTTAACCCATTTTGAACTGATCTTTATGTATGATATGAAAGGAGGGTCTGATTCCATTTCTCTTTTTTAAATTTTTTTGTGGCCAAAGCAAATTACAAATCCTTCAAAGTAATATTTAAGGTACATAGTGACAATGAGGCTAACCAATTTTGCCAACTTAATTTGTTGGAGACTTTTGTTCTATTTCGTATACTTAATCCTTTTGTCATAGAGTGATCGTCCACATATCTTAAGATGTTTTTCTTTCTTTTCTTTTTTTTGTTTTATTGTTTTTGGGTCACATCCAGAACCACCGTCCTTCTGGATGCAAGGTGAACGCCCTGCTGCTGTGCTATCTCTCCAGCCCCATTTTAGGATGTCCTTAGGCTCTCAATCCTATGCCATCGATCTATATTTCGGTACCATGTGATTTAGATTACTTCAGCTCAAAAGTATTTCATAAAAGTCAGGAATCACATTGCCTCCCATCTTTTTTCTCAGGCTTGCTTTGGCTAATTTTTGAAGTTTAATAGTTCCATACAAATTTCAGAAGTATTTGTATTATGATGTTGAATGATCTGATAACTTTGATGGGAAATGTGTTGAATCTGTAAATGCTTTTGGCAGAATGGCCATTTTAGCAATGTTGATCAATTTATATATGAGGAACATTTTCCCCATTTCCTTGTGTCATTATTTTTTGGGGGGGGGGCCACACCCGTAACGCTCAGGGGTTACTCCTGGCTATGCGCTCAGAAGTCACTCCTGGCTTGGGGAACCATATGGGACACTGGGGGATCGAACCTCGGTCTGTCCAAGGCTAGCTCAGGCAAGGCAGGCACCTTACCTCTAGCGCCATCTCCCGGCCCCTCATTGTGTCATTTTATTTTTTAAAGCAAGATGGGGAGGGGCCGGAGAGATAGCATGGAGGTAAGGCATTTGCCTTTCATGCAGAAGGTCATTGGTTCGAATTCCAGCATCCCATATGGTCCCCAGTGCCTGCCAGGAGCAATTTCTGAACCTGGAGCCAGGAATAACCCCTGAGCACTGCCAGGTGTGACCCAAAAACCACACACACACACACAAAAAAAAAAAAAAAAAAAAGGCAAGATTGGGAGCTGGGCCACTTCCTCAGGTTTTAATGCTGACTCTGCAGGGTCACTTCTAGTGGTGCTCAAGAGACCAAACACAGCATCAGAGACTAAATCAGAGCCAGCTGCATGCAAGACAAGTTCTGATGTCCCAATACTATCTCTCCAATATCAAAAGTTTATATATATATTTTTTTTTTGGTTTTTGGGTCACACCCAGCAGCTCTCAGGGGTTCCTCCTGGCTCTACGCTCAGAAATCGCTCCTGGCAGGCTCGGGGGACCATATGGAGTGCCAGGATTTGAACCACCAACCTTCTGCCCTTCTGTAGGCAAGGCAAACGCTTTCCCTCCATGCTACCTCTCCGGCCCCACAAAAGTTTCGATGTTTTGGTTTGTAGTGCCACGCTCTGCACAGGTCTTACTCCTGGCTCTGTGGTCAGGAATCACTCCTGATAAGGATCAGGGACCACTTTCTGTGGAGATCAAACACAGGCCAGCAGCATGTACAGCACTCAAGTGCCTCACCTGCTGGACTCTCTTTCCAAAAGGTTCATTAGGTTCGTTAGGATTTGATATGTAAAATTCCAGTTATCTGCAAGGAGTGACAGGATTGACTTATTTAGCAATTTCAATCCTTTTAATTTCTCTCCCTTGTTTTGCTGCTGAGGCCAAGACTTCTAAATTAGTAGTGAGGGCATCTTTCTCTATATGAGGGCCTAAATTCAATCCTCAATATAACCACCCCCAAATTTAAATTCTAGCTTTGTTGATTAAGTGGTGAATTTTTGACCACTTAGAAAAGGAAGAAGTAGCTTGATTAACAGTATGTGCTTGCCTTGTATGCATGTCTGCTCACCCAGGTTTGATACCATGATACCATGAGTCCTATATGGTCCCCTGATCCTATCCAAAAGTGATCCCTGAGCACATAGGCAGGTGTGGCCCCAAATCAAAAGACTTGAAAAAATAAAGGAAGAGATGATCAATTAAAGATAAGGTTGTTTTTTTATTTTTAAGAATGAAGCATGCCACATTTGCCTTTATTTTTCTTCCCATATGGTCCCCCAAGCCAGTTAGATTTCTGAGGGTCAAACGGGTGTGGCCCAAAAACCAAACAAAAAAAAAAAAAAGAATGAAGCATCTTACTTGAAGATCACACTTCAGACCCTTTGGAGCAGATGGAAATACAGAGATCTTAAAATAGTTAGGAAAAGGGGCCATAGAGATAGCACAGCGGTAGGGCATTTGCCTTGCATGCAGAAGGACGGTGGTTTGAATCTCGGCATCCCTATTATATGGTTCCCCGAGCCTGCTGGGGAATATTTCTGAGCGTAGAGCCAGGAGTAGCCCCTGAAGCTGCTGGGTGTGACCCCCCCAAAAAAAAATAGTCAGGCAAAGACACACCTTAAGGATGAAGGAGGAGAAGGGGAGAAAACTGAGGATTTTTAATAGCCAGAAAAGCCTGTTCAAAGCCGGGAAGGAGCAAATTCATGGAGCGGTTGAAACCAATTCTTGGCTGGTTTCAAACATGAGACAAGTTTTACACCTCAAGGAAGTGAGAAGACACAACTGGCTGGAAAGCTGGAAGCATCCAAATTGTAGGCGGCTGCCAGCCTCCCTACAGATAGGAATGAAGGCAAGATGGCCCTTCAGAGGTCTCCTACACTGAGACAAGGGCCAGGTCAGGTTCTACCCTCAATCAGTAGTCTGTGTGTCTAACCCCTTGCCCTTAGCAGACATTGTAGACCCTCAGCAGAGGGCACTGCAGGGGAGGGGTCCAGACCTGAACCTTCAGCCCAGGGAAGTGTTCTGTCTTGAAAAGAATGTGCCAAGGCACCCACTGCAGCAGTGGAAGCTGCATGAAAGTCAAGAACGCAGACCACGTCAGTGTTCACTGCACTTTGCTGGATATCAGCGCACTTTCTGCCCCTTTCAGCTAGAGCACACTCCGGTGAGGCTTAGAAGGCAACATAGGAGGGGGAAAATGGCTATGATGAGCTTTGGGCTGTTAAATCATTAGACCAAGACAAATTAAATGGCAGAAGTATGACCAGAGATATAGCACAGCAGGAAGGGCATATTCTAGCTTTGATCCCTGGCATCCCATATGGTCCCTCGAGTCTGCCAGGAGTAATTTCTGAGCACAGAGCCAGGTGTAGCCTTCAAACAAATTAAAACCAAATACACACACACACACACACACACACACACACACACGACAGACATGACTTATTTTGACTTCTGACTATGGCTTTTGGCTATGGTCCAAGGCCATTTTTGCTAGCTACAAATGAGGTCTTTAGAATCACAGGGAGTTCACAGCTCTTCTTAAATTGAAACTGAATTCTATCAGGGAAAGAGATATATACTCATGTATACAAAGCAAAGAACAGAACTGTGACACACAAACAAACACACACACACACAAACACACACACACACACACAATGCCTCCATGGCAAACCTAACAAAACCACAAAATCAGAGTAAAATCGAGAAAAGTAATTCGCACCCATGGGAACAGTGACATGTTTGGAGCCAAATTCCAAAGCAACTTTCTGCTTAGACAGTGAGTCACAGAATCTGTGTAATGCTGAACCTCTAAGAATTTAAAAGTGGGACATGTGGCTGCAAACTGGGTCACATCAGAAGAGTCCTCAAAGAGAGGCTCCAATGCAGATAGTCTACTCGTAACCTGGGTTAGGCTTGAGAAGAGTTGCAAATCAAATCTCTAGATGAATCAGGGCACAGGAGGTATGTGGTGGGTAGTAGTGGTCACACAGACCACCATGTGAGAGGAAGAAGGAAAAGACCAGATCGCCTGTTACATCATATCATTTGATCCCACCATAGTCAGAATATGTAAGAAACCATAAGCTCTAATAAACAAGAGAGAGGGTCATTGTATCTGGAAGTCCACTGGCAGAATGGCTTCTTGAGGTACCTTAATCTAACGGCTCTCTCTATTTCTCTGCAAACTTTTCTTGGCCTCTTCTGTTTTTCTTTCCCTCTGAGGCAGGGAGTGAGGTATACACAGAAAATCTGGGGCCCAGAGTTAGGCAATAAATCTGCCCAGAGGAATGAGGAAAATTGGTGCTGTCCATGTTGAGCACATCAGGCAGAAAGCCGCCTGAGCTGTGAACGGTAGATGCCCCACATCGATCTGGGAGAACATGACTGCATGTGTCCCACTGGCCTTGAGGACATACCTGAAGTCATCCTACTGTCTGTGACAACACATCTGGCCTGTCAGAATATCCTTAGACACATACTACTGATCTATGAGTATACGCTTACATATGTCCTTCTGGTCCATGAGACTAGACCTACATACATTCTACTAGCCTGTGATGACACATTTAAACATAGCGACCAGTCTGTGAGAATATACCCACATTTGCCCAGGTCTGTGAGAACATGTGTATATGCAAGACATATCCAATTAATGGTGAATTAATTAATGCCGGAGAGATAGCACAGCCGTACAGTGTTTGCCTTGTAAGCAGCTGACCCAGGACCTATAATGATTCGAATCCTGGCATCCCATATGGTCCCCTGTGCCTGTCAGAAGCAATTTCTGAGCACAGAGCCAGGAGTAACCCGAGCACCATTGGGTGTGCCCCCCTCAAAAAAAAAAAAGGAAAAAAAAGAAAAAAAACAGAAAACAATGGTGAATTAATTTAAAATGTGTCAACTTGACAGAATCCCCCTGCTTTCCCCTGCTGTACAGATCATACCCAACTACCCCATTAACATTTTTAAAATTATGGTTAAGGGCATGTCTCCACATTCAATGAAAGGATGGGGGTGTGCATTCAGACAAATTGTACAGGGATAAAGGCACACTTGCCTTGCATGCAGTCGACCGGAGCTCGATTCCTAGCACCACATATGGTCCCGAGTCTCCCACCTGATCCCTGACTTAGCCTGAACATTGTCCAGTGTGGCCCAAAAGATAATAAAAAAGAAAGAGCCCAATAAATAAATAAATAAATAAATAAATAAATAAATAAATAAATAAATAAATAAATAAATAGAAGGGATCTGGATTGAAATGGAAAAGTGAAGGACCTGCTCAGATTCAGGGTTTTTTTATTGAGAATTTATAATTGTACAATTTTTACAATGTTTAAATTTTGTACATGTGATAATAACTATGACTTTTTTTTTTCAAGAAAAGATTCTTGAGGGGCTGGAGCACAGCAGTTAGGGTGTTTGCCTTGCATGCAGCCAACCCGGTTTCAACCCCCGACATCCAATATGGTTCCTCAAATCTGCCAGGAGTGATTTCTAAGTGTAGAAGCAGGAGTAACCTGAACGCTGCCAGGTTGGCCCCCCACCAAAACATAAAAAAAATGTAAGAAATAGTCTTGATTATTTTTATTGAGTTTGTTCTTTAAAGCACAAGAATTTAAAAATAGCATTTCTTTTTGTTTGCTTGGTTTTGTTTTTGGGTCATCCTTGGCAGTGTTTAGGGGTTACTCCTGGCTTTGCTCTCAGGAAATCACTCCTGGAGGACTTGGGGAACCATATGGGATGCTGGGGATTGAATGTAGGTCAACTGTGTACAAGGAAACACCCTACTTCCTGTACGATCACTCCAGCCCTATACAAAATATTTCTTTCTGTTGTAGCCACAATATCCCTTCTGTGTGATTGAGGATGGAAATGTATAAACAAAAAATGTGGGGGGAAAATTTATTTTGGGGGGGATTTTTAAATGTTAAATATCACATATATAATTTCACAAGAAATGAGCTGCAATTCAGCTCTGCTTCTACTTTTATGCTATTATGTTCTATATACATTACTTAAACATTGTGACCATAAGATATAATACAAAATCCTAAACAAAGTTCCCAGTAATTTAGCATCTGAAAATGAAAAGGGAGATACTGCATTTGATTTCTGGTACAACTCTGTTTAAATACTTAAAAATTCTGAAATGCAGGTGAAAACAAATCAAAATCTGTTTACTTCCCAGAAAATCTTGTTCACATAAATTCACCATTCAAGCATTATTTGTACTGAAATAGCAATCTGACTGGTTACTTGGACAAACTGAGTAAGCCTGTCATATTTCAATATCTCATGATATTGAGAAAAATGGGAGTTTTCTTTGCTTTCCTTACATCAACTTAAATTCATTTTGAAGTATAAAAACCACAAAATACAATGATTTTAACCTTATTAGCTTCATGCCATATTAGAGGGCTAACAATGTTCAAGATGTACAATATTGTTCGCCTACAGTCTCACTGAAAAATACGAATAATTGGAAAATTTTATTTTCCCTAGTTTAAAAGTTCTATTTGATAAACAGTACATCTGTTCATTGTGCTTGGCAACTGGACATCATATTGAAGAAATAATTTTAACCTAGAGACAAAATAAATACCTAAGTTCTAGGAGTTATAACATGATCTACAGCTATCAATCAGAACAAATAGGAAGAACTTAAAATAAAATTTCCACCATATTAACATATTTATAAAAAGTAGATTTCTGAGGCACAAAAGCACAACATAATTAGCCCAAGATCACCAAATGAATGGTGGGCGGATAAATACGCATTTCTTCCTAACGAAGCATCTGCACTAAGTACTAATAAACTAAGTCATTCCACTTGACAGAATTAGTTCGCTGAAAGCTACAAAAACTAGATGCACTATTTGGCAACGTTGTTTTAACCTAAGCTGCTTTTATTAATAATCTTAATATTAACAACCTATATGGCTTATCATAGATAATATGGTTCCAAAGGAAACAGGACTTTACAAAATAGGACTTTATAAAACAAAACAATATTTTGAATTATTATGCATGTCATGATATTGTTACATTTGACACATTAATCGCAAAAACCAAATTAATTCCATTTTAAACAAACAAGTTCAGTGAAAGAGTCTATCAACATGATTGTTACAAAAATACTATTGAGCCTATAAAATTCAGAAGACAATGCGACAGATACAAATTCATTAAAGAAATGAATTAGATCATCTTCTACTTGACCTTTCGTTTTCTATGAAAACGTTCTAACAGTGCACTCATAATGTTTCCTGGTATCCTTTGGTGCTTGTCGATTAAAGCTTGAACAGCATTTTTCGTCTAAGAAGGAAAAAGAGAAAAGAAAAGTAATTATTCTTTCACTTCATAATATTTCATGAAGAATTATTTTAGAACTACCACTCTGAAGATTCCTCCCTAAGTTAGCACCTAACTCTCCTCAGAAATAACTGTTTCCTTCTCAGCATACTTAGTATCTTTCTTAGACTTTTTAAAAACTTCCCCCAAAAATTATAGTTTAAGTTATATGAACAAATTACTATGAAAGTTTATGGTATTCATGTACAAAATTACCACACCTTCAGCAACACCCAGTGCCCCATCTTCTTCCCAACCACAGTCTCTTATCTTGATCTTCATCCCCCTTTATTTCTCCCTCCAGACACATACACAACGCTTGTTAGTCAGTTCTGTAATCTCAGCATAAAAGTTTGTCATGGTGCAATATCGTCTGTTCCTTTGCTTTAGACTTAGTTTATTGTGTTTCAATGACAGCTACTGTCCACGTGGCTGTTTTCAGCATCAGTTCTCAGTGCCTCAAGAGACAGCCTTGTATTTTTCATTAGTGAGCACAGCTAGGCCTTTGCCCACACCAAAACAGTCAGATAAACTGAAGGCTTTGAAAACATCAGAAGGATAATGTAATAGGAACATTTAATACAATGGAAGTTTCATTTCTTTCTAGCCACTAACAAGTCTTTGTGTATGTTTATTTCATAAATATACAGGCCAATTATATGCGGCAATAAGAAAAAGAAAGGAAAGCTAAGAACTGACATTCCTAGAAGTTTGTTGTTTTAATTTTTGGACAGCTTGAAGAAAATTTTAAATTTTAACTAGGTCATGGCAATAGAAACCTCAATTAGGTAATGTCAAGAAATCTAGGGGCCCGAGAGATAGCACAATGGTAGGGCATTTGCATTGCATTCAGTTAACCCAGGACAGACCCCAGTTCAATTCCCAGCATCCCATATGGCCCCGCAAGCCTGCCAGGAATAATTTCTGAGCACAGGGCCAGGAGTAACCCAAGTGGTACCGAGTGTAGCCAAAAAAAAAAAAAAAAAAAAAGTGCACCGACAATATAATGTAGCACCATTTCTCCCTGCAAAGGCACACTAAAAGAAGGGGAAATCTTACATATAAAAAAGAGCTCTTATCTACTAGGGATAAGAACTCATACTTGTTTACAATACAGGGATATCTCCTACCTTGAAAATATGTCACTCGGACCCAACTTAGACCTCAGGTGATTAGACACCATCCATCCAGCCTTGAACCTTGGATCCCAGACATAGAAATGACACAGTTCTTCACAACAGCTACAGGAAACAAATCCCATCCGGGACAGCCTTAATACTGCTGGGTCACCAACAAGTGCCAGCTCTAATATGATATCCTGACAACGAGGAAAATGGGAACAACTTAACCTACGAGCAGGTTATCCTACCTTACCAGCTAACGACAAGACA
This sequence comes from Suncus etruscus, assembly GCF_024139225.1. Taxonomy (NCBI): domain Eukaryota; kingdom Metazoa; phylum Chordata; class Mammalia; order Eulipotyphla; family Soricidae; genus Suncus; species Suncus etruscus. The sequence goes on from NC_064857.1 coordinate 3,200,829, forward strand.
AAATCAGAAGACTTGTCACCCTTTGATAGGTCCAAAAGCCAAGATCACAATTTACAGATGACTGGCTGCTAGAACCATGACCAGACTGTATATATCTTCGGACCAATAAAAAAGCCCTAGTCTAGGGTCTGAACTACGACCTGCACAATAACCATGATCCCCAGTTCCAAAGGTCTGGCAGAGACAATTGCAACGGAATGGGGCTTCTGGAAACACAATGAAAGACGCTATCCTAGGTGCCATCCTAGGATCAGTGCAAAGACCAAGACCACCAACCACAGAAGATGGATTAAAATGACACTGAGGGAGGGGGCCGGAGAGATAGCATGGAGGTAAAGCGTTTGCCTTTCATGCAGAAGGTCATCAGTTCGAATCCCGGCGTCCCATATGGTCCCCCCCCATGACTGCCAGGAGCAGTTTCTGAGCATGGAGCCAGGAGTACCCCCTGAGCACTGCCGGGTGTGACCCAAAAACCACAAAAAAAAAAAAAAAATGACACTGAGGGAACAGAACTTCTAGAACCACAAAGAAAGACTTCATCATAAGTCCCACTCCTGGACCTGTGCAGATACTGAGATCTCTAGATACAGAGGTCTGATTTTATCACCCAGGACAGAGCAGAAGTCTTCCAAACACCACGAAAGCACCACCGGGAGAGTAAATGAACCTGAACGGAGTCTATAGTTAATCCCATGACAATATACTCCAAGGGTGGAGAAACCCCATATCTCTTAGGCCAAGTGAATTCCTTTTCGAATGACCCCAATATTTACTGTGCCAGTGCAGGAGGAAAAAAAAGCAAAAAGCACAAAACGTTTTTATATATATATATTATTTTTATCTTCATTTATTATTTTTTTATTTTTATTTACCTATCTACTTTTTGTCGATTTCTTTGTTTTGGTGTGATTATTGAAGTTGTTGTCCCCATTTATACTTATTTTTTTTTCTCTTCTTTTCTTTTCTTTCTTTATGTGTTCTGCCATGTTTCTTATCTCAAGACCATGGTTTTTTTTTTTTTTTTTTTTGTGGTGCTTATCGTTATTGTTGGAGTCCTCACTGGATATTTGACACTTCTTTTTGTACTGTTGGGGTGTTTCACCTTCCTTTTCTCCTTCGTCTCTCAAACCGATGATGAGAGCCTCTAGAAGGATTCCACCCATTTTCGGCGTATTAGACTTTTACCCCAGTTTATTACTTTTCTCTTCTTCAAACAAAACCGCATAACTTGAACTAGCTAGTCCTGCCTCCCAGTTAGAGGGGGAAATAAGGGAGGCATCAAGACCAAGTAAGTAGTAAGCTAGGTACAGAGGGGACCACATATTCTAGCAGCCCCGGGGGTGAGGGAGGATATGGGAGGTAGGGTGAGAACAGAGGTGTTGGGAGGACAAATCGGTGATGGGAATCCCCCTGATTTTATGTAAATATGTACCTAAAATATTATTGCCAACAACTATGATCAAAATAAAAATTATATTAAAAAAAAAGAAAGAAGGGGCCGGGCGGTGGCGCTGGAGGTAAGGTGCCTGCCTTACCTGCGCTAGCCTAGGAGACGGACCGCGGTTCGATCCCCCGGCGTCCCATATGGTCCCCCAAGCCAGGAGCGACTTCTGAGCGCATAGCCAGGAGTAACCCCTGAGCGTTACCGGGTGTGGCCCAAAAACCAAAAAAAAAAAAAAAAAAAAAAAGAAAGAAGTAACACAACCTTTTTTTTTTTTTTTTTTTGGTTTTTGATTTTTGGGCCACACCCGGCGGTGCTCAGGGGTTACTCCTAGCTGTCTGCTCAGAAATAGCTCCTGGCAGGCACGGGAGGACCACATGGGACACGGGGATTCGAACCAACCACCTTTGGTCCTGGATCGGCTGCTTGCAAGGCAAACACCGCTGTGCTATCTCTCCGGGCCCAACACAATCCTTTTTTAAGAAGTTGCTGATTTTGTTTTTGTTTTTTTCCCCATAGCTGATGGTTTTGGCTTTTGGTTTTTTCTTTGTTTATTCTTTTTGTAATTTTGTTGATAGTCCCTTATTGTTTTATGTTTTGGCTTTGTTTTGTTTCACTACCTTTTTCTTCTCTTTTCCCTTCCTTCTTCTAAATGGATATTTATAACACCTAAATGGACTCCTCCTAGTTTTTCTCTTTTTTGTTTGTCCTCTTTTCCTCACCCCCCCAACCCCTGTTGGTACCAAGACCAGACAGTCAAGTGTTCATTTGGTGAAAATAAAACTGATCAGAAGGATATGAATACCAGGTCCAAAGTCAACGACAACAGAATCGATACCCAATCTACAACAGGCTGTACAAGGGGGAAAGAGTCGCTCCAGCATTATGGGAATAAAGGAGAGAGATGTGGGATGCATGCTGGGAACAGGGGTGGAGGGAGGACAACACTGGTGGTGGGAATGTCCCTCACTTACTGTCACTATGTGCCTCAAATATTACTGTGAGAGTATTGTAATTCACTTTGACCACAATAATAATTTAAAAATAAAAGCAAACCCATAAAGGAAAAAAAAAAGGCCCCAGGTAGGGGCCAGAGTGGTGGTATGGAACGGTAAGGCCTTGCTGGCACTAGGACAGACCAAGGTTCTATCCCCTGGCGTCCCATATGGTCCCCCAAGCCAGGAGTGATTTGTGAGCGCAAAGCCAGGAGTAACCCCTGCACATCACTGGTGTGGCCCAAAAAAACAAAAAAGTTGAATGACATAAGACTTTAAAACTGGTTTCAAGAGGCTGTAGAGTTGGCATGGAGGTTGGGTTTCTGCCTTGCATGCAGAAGGACGGTGGTTCAAATCCCATATGGTCCCCTGTGCCTGCCAGGAGCTATTTCTGAGTGTAGAGCCAGGAGTGACCCCTGAGCGCTGTCGGGTGTGACCCAAAACCAAAAAAAAAAAAAAAAAAAGAACAGGTTTCAAGAAAATCACAGAAAGAGTTCATTACCAACTAGAAACACTGGCTTTATTTTGGCCACTTGGAGATATCAAAGAAAGAGTTGAGGGTGACGAAACATCAGAGAAATGTATTCAGAGACAGCAAACAACTTACACGTTCACCCAGAAACTAAGCCAATTGCTGCCCTTTCATCTTCCTGGACTTGGCATACCAGGTCTTTTGGAATCCTCTTACTGACAGGCAACACTGACAGGCGGTGTTCCCTCTGGCTCCTTTCAGTCTCTTTGGGGGATTCACCAGACCCTGATTCAGACCCTCAGAAGTTCAGTTAATCCTATTCTATTCCCATAGCTTTGATGAACATACATTTGCTGAAGATTTCAATGTGTTTTTTTAAATTCTCTTTAGTGTTCTCCATTTTGAACAAGAACGTCCAAAATCATGACTTCCCTCAAATGTTTTAAAGACACCTCAGATGTAACAGGCTTAAAAGTAACCTCACAATGTTTCCCCTGCACGCAATCACACTTTTCATTTCAGCAAATGACACTACATGAGTCTAACTGAAGAAACACAAACCAGGTAGTTATCCTTAATGCCAACGGCTTCTCATTTACAATATATGTAATTCAACGCCAGTATCCCATTAATTTTACCTTCACAATACCACTTAGCTATTTCACATCTTCCTGTCCTTTTCGTTTCTATCTTAATAATGCATGTCCTGAAAGTTTCTTATGCATGGATGGATTTTCTGAGTACTATGCTGAGCAAAATAGTCAGTGGAAGAGAAAATGACATAGAATTATTGCACTCATTTATGGCTATTAAAAAAATATACCGAGAGATAATAGACAAGAGAGCCTAGAGGAGCAGTCCGTGTTAGGAAGCTTACTACAAATAGTGGGGGAGTGTAGTTAGGGCAGAGAAGCGACCACTATGACAATTATAGTTGGAAATGATCGCTGTGGATAAGAACTGGGTGCTGAAAGGAGACAAAGTGCTATGCATGATATCCCTTCAGTATCAATATTACAAACCACAGTGTCTAAAAGTACACAAAAATAAGAGAGAGAGAGAAAGAGACACAGAGAGAGAAATGTCTGCCTCAGAGGAAGGTGGGGGGCAGGGGAGATGTCAGGACTGGGGACACTGGTGGCAGGAAATGTCACTGGTAAAGGGTGTTGTACACTGTATGACTGGAACTCAATCATTAACAATTTTGCAATTGTGTATTTCAGTGATTTAATTAAAGAACTTATAAAAATAAAACATCAAAAGCAAAAGATTTTTAAAATATACGTACATATAAATAAATATCTTTGTAGAAATATGTATGGCAGTGGGGAGAGAGAGAAATAGAAAGACACTGATATTGTAAACAGAGCAAGGAGAAACTTTGATAAAAACCCCCACATGTCCTCTTCAACATTAGTAGAATATATATATATATAATTTAGATTTGAAGAGTATTTACAAAATAGTTCTTTCCCACAGGCAAATGTCTGAACTACCTATTATTATTTCCTCATTTGCTTGTTTGTTTTGTTTTTGGGGGGGCCACACCCAGATGTGTTCAGGCATTACTCCTGGCTTTGTACTCAAGAATCACTCTTGGTGGGATCGGGGCATCAGACGGGAGGCCAGAGGTCAAGCCTGGGTCAGCTGCATGCAAGGCAAACGCTCTCCCCATTGTACCATCAAACCAACCCCCGCCTCTCATTTCTAAAATGAGGTCTCAGGGGCTGGGGAGCTAGTGCAGCAGGTAGAGTGCTTGCCTTGCATGCAGCTGACCGAGGTCCAATACCTAACACCCCACCTGGTCCCCCAAATTCCGCCAAGAGTGATCCTGAAGTCCAAAACCAGGAATATCTCTGAGCACCACCAATATGATGAAAAATAAACAACTAAACAAGAACTAAAACAAAAAAATAAATAAAACAAGGTTAATTTCCACATCAATTTGGATGTCAGTCATTTTGAATTTGTGAAAATCCAGAGACTTTTACTCAGTAGCTTAGGATAATAGTGACAACACTGGAAAACTATTAACAATGTGTTTTTTGAAACTGTATTTTAAAAATTCACGATGATTAAAAAGCTTGTTGTTTTGTTTCAGGCCACACTTGCCATTGCCCGTGGCTAACTCCTGGGTCTATGCTCAGAAATCACTCCTCAGAGTGGGGGAACCATATGGGATGCTGGGGATTGAACCCAGATTGGCTGTGTGCAAAGCAAGCACTGTACTGCTGTGCTAGCACACCCTGAAATTTATTTTCTTTCAGGTTTTTGGCAGAGCTCAGGAATTACCCCTGTACTTTTTTGTTTTTAATTTTTTTAATTTTTTAATTTTTTTTAAAGTGATAAATTTTTAATTGTTTTTACTTTCCAGTATTTGATACATAGAGTCTTGCCTGAAATTATAAACTTTAGGATTAATGAGAAATGGATTTTTCTCTTGAGTTTTTAGAAATCATTTAGATTGGGGCCTGAGAGATAGCATGGAGGTGTAAGGCGTTTGCCTTTCATGCAGGAGGTTATTGGTTCGAATCCCAGTGTCCCATATGGTCCCCCGTGCCTGCCAGGAGCAATTTCTGAGCCTGGAGCCAGGAATAACCCCTGAGCACTGCCGGGTGTGACCCAAAAGCCACAAAAAAAAAAAAAAAAAAAAAGAAATCATTTAGATTTTAATTTTTTTTTTTTTTTTGGTTTTTGGGCCACACCCGTTTGACGCTCAGGGGTTACTCCTGGCTATGTGCTCAGAAATCGCCCCTGGCTTGGGGGGACCATATGGGACGCCGGGGGATCGAACCGCGGTCCTTCCTTGGCTAGCGCTTGCAAGGCAGACACCTTACCTCCAGCGCCACCTACCCGGCCCCAGATTTTAATTTTTTTAAAGCAGCTTACTTCACAAAATTATACAGATGTAAACACACACACATACACACACACACACACACACACACACACACACACACACACACACACACACACACACACACACACACACTCTGCTGAAAAAAATTAGAATTCAGATCACCAAGTTCCAGATCAGGCTTCTTCCTCCACCAACCTCATCATCTCTATTTTGATCATAAAAATAGAGTTTGTCTAAAAAGTGCACCTAGGAGCTCTGACCCACTTCTGTCCTCAGAGAGATGCAAGGAAAATGTCAAAAGTGAAAGATAATTCAGCTCTCTTTCACATGTCTGACAGACAACATGTCTGTTAAGGAGCTGCAGAGCACTGTGACAGAGTGACAACGGAGTATGTCCTGCAAAGCCCAGTGTAAAGACAGTGCTGGAAGTCCTAAGGACAAGGCTGCAGGAGGAGGAAGGCCTACAGAGAGGAGAAGCAATGGCACCGGGAGTCAGCAAAGAACAGAAATTATTATAAAGAGCTGAATCAAGAAAACCATCATCAGAAGTGACTGAAATGAAGAATATGGTATGTGATATAAAAAAAACTCAAGAGAAGGGCTGAAGCAATAGTACAGCAGGTAGGACACAGGTCTTACATACAGCTAACCCACGTTTGATCCCAAGCATCCCATATGATCCCTAGAACCAGCCAGGAGTGATTCCTGAGTGCAGAGCCAGGAATAATCCCTGAGCATTACTAGGTATGGGCCAGGAAAACAAACAAACAAGCCTCAAGAGATGGGAAGAGCAGCAGAATAATAGCACCAAGAAAACTGAAGAGTTCTAAGATGAAGTTCAGGAAATCTCTAGAAAATAAAAGAAGAGAGAAAAATATTTATAGGGCCTGAGTGACAGCACAGTGGGAAGGCTGCACAGATCCTGGGTTCCATCCCCAGCATCCCCTAGGTCCCAAACCTGCAAGGAGTGATTTCTGAGTGCAGAGCCAGAGGAACCCTGAACGCCATGGGGTGTGCCCAAAAACCAAAAAAAGAAAAATAGGAAAAGAAAAAAATGTAAAAAGAAAAAAGAAAAATGTCTATAAAGAAAAAAACAACTGGGACCAGAGAGATAGCCTGGAGGTAAGGCATTTGCCTTACATGCAGAAGGATGGTGGTTCGAATTCTGGCATCCCATGTCGTCCCCCGTGCCTGCCAGGGGCAATTTCTGAGCAGAGAGCCAGGAGGAATCCCTGAGCACTGCCGGGTGGGACCCAAAAAACAAAAATAAATAAACAGCCCATCAAAAAACTATAAAACTAATTCAAGAGGAACATGATAAGAATCTTTGGAGTCTCTGTAGAACAGGAAGACAAATTTGATGATGAACCACAAGAAATCAAAGGTAAGAATTTCCCAAAGTTGAGTACAGGCACCTCGTGCCACGAGGCCAGAAGGGTCCCAGCAAAAATACACCTAAACAGAAAAATTCCAAGACACGGAATACTCAGAATGACGAAAGTGAAAGCCAGAAACAGAATAATGAAGTAGCAAGATTAAAGAAGTAACGAGATATATCAATTAAAGCTCAGAAATTGCAGCAATAAGTCAGAAGAGAATGGAGAGATTTAGTACAAAAAGGCCAATGACATTAACCCCTCATCAAGAATTCTAAATCCAGCCAGACCATCACTAAGGTTTGAAGGAATAATCCAGAAACTAAGAGACAGGTGAACTCTTCGGAAACTCAGGCTTGAAACCAGTTTTGCAAGGAGCATAAAGGAACTTCATTCAAGGATAAGGCAGGAGCTGGAGTGATAGCACAGTGGTAGGCGTTTGCTTTGTACACTGCTGATCCGGGGAGGACCCAGGTTCGATCTCCGGCATCCCATATGGTCCCCCTAGCCTGGCAAGAGTGATTTCTGAGCACAGAGCTAGGAGAAACCCCTGAGCGCTGCCAGGTGTGCCCCAAAACAAAAACAAACAAAACAACAACAAAGATAAGACAAACTTATTAGCATCATAAGCTCAAGAGTAAGTATGGCACTCATTCATGAGCTAATGGTTTGCCTCTACTGGATTTAAGAAAGGTCTGTTTGGGCTTGAGAGATCGCACAGTGGACAGGGAGTTTGCCTTTCACAGGTTCGATCCCTGCATCCCATGTGGTCCTCCAAGCACCACCATGACTAATTCCTAAATGCAGAACCAGGAGTAGCCCCTGAGCACCACTGGGTGTGGCCCCAAAACAAAACAAAACGAGGGTCTGTTTACTCCTAGATTACTAAGGGATTTCATACATTTTCAATAATGAATTAACATTTCATTTATATTGAATATTTTCTGTCTGATAAGGTGCTAGTTTTTCATATTCATAGATTTTATTAGTATTTTACATATATACTTAATATATACATATATGTATGAATATATATACATATATAAGTATATACTTTACTAGTTTTTACATACACACTTATATTAAGCATTATTCATAATATAATTTGCTAACACAAAGTCAATATTCTTGTTTTAGAATTAGACATTTTCAAACTTTTATAGACTTATTCATATTGTTCCTCAACTCTTTCTTACTCAATTTTAAATTTCTAATGTTTATTTGTTTTACATAAACCTTAACAGAATCATTCATAATGTTAATCATTTAAGTTTATATTTCTGTAAAAAAAATATACACAGTTTTGAGAAAGATATTTTAGCACTATTCCTATAATGTTGTTTAATTTCAGAAGTTGAGCTATATCTGCATAGGTGTGTCCATCTCCGTAATAAATTAAAAATAACAACAAGAACAACTACTCTCCCATATGTGAGACCAAAATGTGACATAAGTGGGCAGGAGACTGACCTGAGACTGATTCCAGCAGGAGAGACCACACCACTAAGAGTGATCTCAAGCAAAGAGCTAGGGGTAAGCCCTGAGTACCACTGCAAGTGGATCAAGAAACAAACAAACAAACAAAAATAGAATACGGGAATAATATAGGAACTGGAAATTTTGTTTCTAGAACTAAGTTTACCTGGGAGAAGGTTGTGGCTGAGAGTTTTTTGGGACACTGGGTGGAAGGCTCTCTGGTAGTGGTGTGTATTGGAATGATGATGCATGAAAAATATGATGAGCGAGGCTGTAAATCCTGGGATCTCATGAAGATGACTAGAAGGCCCAAGCAATAGTACCACAGGCAGCATGCTTTGCCTCGAAAGGGCCGGCCTGAGTTGGATCCCCAGCGCCACAGGGAGTCCCAGGAGCACCACCAGGAGTTATCCCTGAACATGGGCACTGCTGGGCGAGTACTGAAAAAAAAAGGAATGATTTACCTTTTCAGCTAATTCTTCTGCAGTCACCTTAGGGTCGTATGGAATGGGGTCCCCTAAGTAAGTGCGTAACTTCACCGGAAAGCCTCCATACATTGGAGCGAAGGGATAGCGGAATCTCTCATAAAGCCACCTGAACAGCCCTGTGAAGGAAACAAGATCATTATGACTCAAGACATTTCTAGCACGCAATTATAAACTTGCAAGTGAACAAAGAATTATAAAAGGATGACACACAGTCTCATCTCCCGGTAATTAATATAATATTTTTCAAAAAGATCACCCTATCACTGCTAACAATATAAAACACCACTGAAAGATGCTTGTGGGAGAAATTAGAAGGTGGTTAAGGGCATATGAGTGAACTCTGGTTCCTGCTCACTTTTTTTCTGTAAACATAAATACACAAAGCAAAAGATCTAGTCACTTTTTTAAAGGTGAGCATTTCATTACTAGTATTGCAAAATGGAAGATAAAGACTGGAACCAAAGTTAGAAGCTAAAAATGTCCAGAGCTACATAAATAGGTAACTTATATGAAAAGAAAAGTATGGAAATGGGACTACAGCAAGTACAGCACACAGGACTCTTGCCTTGCATGTGGCTGACCCATGTTTGATCCCGGGCACCACGTATGGTCCCAGAGTCCCTCCAGTGATAATCCCTGAGTGTAGAACCAGGAAGAATCCCTGAATACAGCTAAGTATAACCCAAAAATCAGAAAGGAAAAAGGAAAAAAAATGGGGCTGGAGAGATAGCATAGCAGTAGGGCATTTGCCTTGCACACAGGCAATCCAGGATGGATGGACAGTGGTTCAAATCCCAGCATCCCATATGGTCCCACGAGCCTGCCAGGAACAATTTCTTTTTTTTCTTTTTTTTGGGCCACACCTGTTTGATGCTCAGGGGTTACTCCTGGCTAAGTGCTCAGGAATTGTCCCTGGCTTGGGGGGACCATATGGGACGCCGAGGGATCGAACCGAGGTCCTACCTTGGCTAGCGCTTGCAAGGCAGAAACCTTACCTCTAGCGCCACCACGCCAGCCCCTTGCCTTTTTTTTGGGGGGGTGGGGGGAAACAGGAACAATTTCTAAATGCAGAGACAGGAGTAAGCCCTGAGAACTGCCAGGTATAACCCAAAAACAAACAAAAAAAAAAAAGAAAGAAAAAAAAAAACCTGTATACTAAAATGCATATAAACATCAAATAAAAATATAGCAGTGAACAAGGTAGACACTAAAAATAAGATAAATGGGGACGGGATGATAGATGATAGTACAGCTGCTAGGTGCTAGGGTGCTAGCCCTGTGCATGGTCAACCCAGGTTCCAACTCTGACATCCCATACGGTCCTCAGAGCCCTCCAGGAGTATTTATTGAGTACAGAGCTAGGAAAAATAACCAAGCATCACAGGGTGTGGCCCCCAAATCAAAAATAATTAACATATCATAAATTAGGGAGAGCACAAAACAAATATTGCTTTATGCCAGGGGTCTCAAACTCATTTTACCTGGGGGCTGCAGGAGGCAAAGTCGGGGTGATCCTTGAGTGCAAAGTCAGTACTAAGCCTTGAACATTGAGGGGTGTGACCCAAACAACTAAAACAAAACAAAACATAAAATGGCCACAAAATGTTGTACGGAGAGCCACAAACAGCCAGCAGGCTGCGAGTTTGAGACCCCTGCTTTATGCTAATGACAAAATAAAAAATTTAGCATGATTTTAAATTTTTTAATTTAGCATAATTAAAACCTAATGCAAAATAAATTGATAACTGTATTTTTTTAAAGAAAAATAATCTGAAAAAGGCAAACAACATGGAATGTCCTGGTATAAATAGTCCTGAGTTTAAAACTATTCATGGATGGAGACACAGATCAGACCCTACAAGACAAATGTTAGAATAAAATCAAGGTACCAATTTGTTGAAAAGTGGAAATGTAATCAGAGAAAAGCATCAAAACCCCTTTATAATTAAAGAAAGTTTAATATGCTTGGACATGAAATCTGGATTCTATAAAGATCTGAAAAAGATTATTAATGGGAATAATTTGGGCCGAATAGGAAGCACAGCGGTAAGGCATTTGCCTGGCACATGGCTGACCCAGTACGGACCTGAGTTCAATCCCTGGCATCCATATGGTCCCCCGAGCCAGGAGCGATTTCTGGGCGCATAGTCAGGAGTAACCCCTGAGCGTCACTGGGTGTGGCCCAAAAACCAAACAAAAAAAAAATAATTTAGCAAAAAGTAAACATCACAGTAGTCTGATTTTCCACTCTAAATCTGAAAAGAAATTAAAAAAAACCTAAAAACATATGTTAGAATAGCAACAGCAATGTTCTCTAGGGAGAGATTCATATAAAGGCAGGGACATTAAGGAGACGATGTTAGGGAGGTAACATGTAATCAACAGAATAACATTTAATACTAAATATAAGAAAATTCCAAAATAAGAAAACAACTGAGGTGCCACAAAGATGAAACAACTAGATTCATTTTATTTTTTTAATCGATAGACAAGAAAAAAGTTAACATAAATCTATTAGGATTCGAGGAATCTAATGATAGATGAGTGAATAATGAAGGTGTGGTATGCACACACATACACACACACACACACACACACACACACACACACACACACACACACACACAGAATGGAATACTCCTCAGCTGTAAGGAAGATGATAGCACATGCTTTGCTGCAACAACTAGACTGGAGGACATCAAGTTCTGTCCCGTTAAGTAAGTAGGAGGACAAACACTGGATGTTCTCGCTTATCTGTAGTATAAAGGTTGACAAGACAAACAAAAGGAAAGTATCAAAGGTGAGAAGGCCCTCAGCCCCATGTTAGAGAAGTGAAAATTCCAGAAATGAGAGAAATGGAGAGGGGGAGGGAAGAGGTGCCAAAGGAGCACAGAGTTTTTGTCTTGGCTGTGGTGTAGAGGAGAGAAATCGTATGCCTACACCATCGAATCAACACTACTGGAAGCACAGGACCAACACACAAACTTAAACTTCAGGCAAGAGTCAGGGTAGGGGGTGGGAAGGAAGCTGGGGTCATCGTGGAGGGATGGGGTCACAGGACACTGGCGCTGGAGGTGGGAACACTGAATGCTGAAACCCTATTGTAAATAACTCTGAATTAAAATAGTGCATGGAAATCAGAACTCAAACTAATGTGGAACAGGAAGCAAGAAGACGCAGGTAATCGAAGCAAATCGTATCCTTTAGGCTGTAACTCTTAATTCAAATCATGTTTTAAGATTGTATCTTCTTCAGAGGTAAGAAGATAGTCTGATAACACATTAATCTTTTCGAACCCTCAACAATGTGGACTATCACAGTGAACTGGGCAATTCACTCTGACTCTTAAGTCCGTTATAAATAAGATTTAATATATGTATGAAGTCCTTGAAACAATCTGACATTAAAAGCTGCCACTATTTAAAACCAAATAGCATTCAGACTTTAAATTAAAAAAATACCAAAATAAATAAAAACAAAACAATAAAAAACACCAAAATAATAAACCCAAATTACCTATTACCTAAAGTAATAATTCAAAACAATTTATTAAAGAACATGAAAGTCCCAACATTTAAAGATCATTCTAAGTAGTACATTACAACTACAAATAAAAACTTATTAATCAAAACTTACTTGTTCCTCCAAGTGATCTAAAGCCTTCTCGAATATTTTGTGTAAACATAGGAATAATAGGCTAGAGAGAATTTGAATTAAAAAGCAAATAAATTAATCCATTTCATATTGCCATTAGGTTATTAAAGAAAACTTCAGAATCTAGCTTAAGATTAGGAAAATAAGATTTTTAAATAAAGGTATACTTTGTCACTAGTTTAATTTATCAGATTAAATTAAATTTGTTCATTTGTAAAAATAAAATTGGAAACACTACCCTCTAGTGGTAATACGTAGTATTCCATTTTCCAAACCCTTAAACATAAAACATGTCATTATATTAAAAAGGTAGCAAATTAAACGGGCTTAGGTGGGCAGAAAATAGTCTATTTACTG